>NC_141365.1:6356743-6956743 GCF_057382095.1 Aulonocara sp. 'chitande type north' Nkhata Bay | reverse complement strand
GGCACATGCGCACACCCACAGAAACACATGCATCGAGATGAATATACATAATAGGACAATGAAATTCCCTGCAAATCCAGCTCCCTTTTGACTGCCCCACAACACACCTTGATTCCCTCCACCCATCCCAGCACTTCCCCTCCCACTATGCATTTTAAGCATCACAAAGGGGATTACACAGGTGCAAAAATACTGCATGATCGGCCTATTAATGCAATTTTCAAGGCCAGGATTTACATGAGCAGGGACTGAAAAGGCCTTTAGATCAGCATTGTTTTTTTATTCCATGCACGATTTGATTTACACATTCAGCAACAAAATTAATTTCTGTAGCTTTCATTTTAGGTTACAATAAAGGAAATTTCCATTCTAAAGAGCAAAGATTCTGTCTCTTAAGCTGCATGCATATAAAAAGCCTTAATCTCAATAGTAGTGAGAAGGACAGAGAGCGCTGGGGGATGTAAAAGGGGAGGAAACCCTTCATATTGACCAACAGGCAGACTTGGTCATTCTTCAATTCCTTGCGCTCCCAAATCCTCAAGACAGTTACTCTCCAATGATTTCCAGTATTATCAATCCTACTGATTAACTGACATCAATATAAGGTGATGTGCAGGGCGCAGGACTGCAAAGAGAAACATATTGACCATTTGCATTGAGCTGTTTTACAAACAATTGTGTACATAGACACACACAGGTCCAAAGTTTATTTGTCTTTTTAAAAAAAAAAAAAAAAAAAAAAAAAAAAAAAAAGCACTACTTCTTAAATCCTCCTTTTCTAGTAGCACCTCTCCTCTTATCTCCATTTTTCTTCTATCATCTCATCTTCCCTGTAATCTCTCAACCATGTTAGCCTTCCTGCCCACTGTCCCCAACCAATAGCACTTAACTACACAAACACAAATACACATTACTGACTGACTTGTGCAAAGCTCCCCCTTTCTTTTCTCCTCCACCTGTCAGGCCCACTGTGGCAACCCCTGAGGGAGGGATAGCAGAGGAAATAAGGAAAGGGTGACCCTGAGGTGACTCCCCACAGATTGTTAGAGCCTGTTAAGTTTGCGTCTGTCTGCTTGTAGACACAAAGACAAAACCGTGCCGTATCCCGGCCAGAGGAAGAGGAGGAATAAGTGAGGGGGAGGAGGTAGTGCATGAGGACAGGAGGTGCTTGTCGCTGGGAGCGAGAAAAGTAGAGCAGATATGTAACAGCGTATTCTCCTGGGACACGTGGAATGGCAACACAGCCTCCTCCTGAAGCAGTCTGTGTTAGTGTTCAAGGCAAAATTTGTCAATCTGAAGCCTGCTGAGCCTCGCTCCAGCTGGGTTGCGCATCGATTTTAAAAACCAGTATGCACCACTGTAGCTGCACTTAACAGGATTTTGGAGTTTGAAGCCTATTAGGCCCTTCTTTACCCCCCCACCTCAGTACTACCACTAAAGGAACTAGTCATCCTAGGATGTGTCTGTCCCACAGGAACTGCTCCTTTAGAGCTTTCAATTTTTGAGAGGGGTTGAAAAGTAGGTGGGCACAGTCCTGAAAATTTTCTGAGCTTAATGCAAACTTGGCTAAATTCAAAAACAAGCCACTTAAAAGCTGATCTCTCAAACATCACCATCAGCAATCTAAAAATTCACCTTACAGAACAAACAGCAACAACTACCTTGGCTTGCTCCAATGAGGTCACCGTTTTGGTGTCACCGATCCATAGTTACATAACTTATA
Organism: Aulonocara sp. 'chitande type north' Nkhata Bay; assembly: GCF_057382095.1. Taxonomy (NCBI): domain Eukaryota; kingdom Metazoa; phylum Chordata; class Actinopteri; order Cichliformes; family Cichlidae; genus Aulonocara; species Aulonocara sp. 'chitande type north' Nkhata Bay. Next base: position 6,955,020 of record NC_141365.1, on the reverse strand, counting down.
TTGTTTTGGAACACTCAGAATTGACATTCTGAAGCTTACACAAAATTATTATGTCACTTCCAAGAGTCCGATGGAGCCCAAACGGCACTGGAAGGACTGATTAGGGAGAAGGTTTGAGTAAACGATTGTCCTACCTTGTGCCTAACATGACTTTTTGAAGTGGAAAGGTGACTAATCATTGTCTTATGTTTGTCAGCTGAGCCGGTGTGGTGTTCATGCTTTAGGATGGGAACAAAGAGGTGGCTGCATAGGGGGGGGAAGGGCATTGGGGGTGGGGGTAGGGATGGTAAGGGTGACGTCTGGTTGGCTTTATTCTACCGTCAATGTGCATCAATGAGCAAATAGTCCCTGTGTGTTAAATGGCCACATAATCAAATTCTAAAATAGATCAAGAGCTGATGTTACTGCCTAAATGTGACTAGAAATGGTAAATATTGCTTTCACTACTTGTCATAGAAATATACATTTATTTTACAACTAGGCTCAGACAGTTTCTCATTCTCTCATCATGACCATAAATCCTCTTAAATATATCCTTTCAATTTGGTGTGTGTATGTGTGTGTTCCCATGTATGACTGCAAATATAAGCTGTACACACAGCCGCTATTTAGCAGACAGAATAAGAAAAGAGTAGTGAGTAGTGCAGGCAACTGTATTTTGATGGGCTGTCAGGAAGCAGTGGCTTAAATCAGCTTAGATGTCATGCAAAAAAAAGTCTAGGAGGATGCCAGAGGAGGAATTAAGGCAGCTATGATTGTCCTTGCTAAAGAAGTCAGCCATCACGGTCAAAGTGAGGCAGCTCGCCGGACTTGCAAACCACAGCACATTTAAATTATAGATCCCTAGGAGAGCTGCTAAGCAGAAACAAGAGAGGGAGGTGAAACATAGGAGATTGGAAAAAAATAGCATTTTAATCATTGCTGGGTAAGAACTTCCATTAAATGCCCCCCACCCCAAACTCATGCCACAAGAGACTGAAACAGCCCTTGGAAGCTGGCATGCGCTGCATGATTTGTTGACTAACAACCTGGTAGCTGAAGACTTCTTCATAATCCCGATAAAGGAGAAGACATACGGTGATCTGCTCAGTGCAGCTCGGAATCCAATCTGGAAATAAGACCTTGCATGACCAAAATATTTGAAGGGGTGATGGCTTATTAGGGGTCCAGGGGTTAACAACCAACTCTTGTATGCCTTTTTCTAAGAACTAACCCATACCTCCCTCAGGCTATTTTTGGTTGCATGGGCATATCAGTTATCCTGTCAGACACTTTTAAGGGCTAAGTGCATTGATTGATTTTTGATAGCCCCAGAGTTAGAGAGGAGATAGGAAATGAGGCAAAGCTTTTGTGTTCCTATTTTTCTAATCTTACAAAGATCTGTAATCTCTCCGCAATCTATATCATTCCATTTCGTTTCATGAATTATAAAGAAGAATCAATTTCTGTGGATATAAACACACTAAAGCAGCTTTACGCCTTTTTTGTGTTTTACTGTGACATCAATCTCCTGTTACCCATTATTCGTTCCGTACCCTGGCGTCAGATTACCATTTACAGTGAAATAAACATGTATGCAAAAGTGGTGTATGTGGTAACGTGTGGTAAGCATTTCGTGAGAAAAACGCAAGCACTTGACTCATAACGTATCTAAGTATAATAAGGTTACGTGGACAGGGAGATACACAGGAAGACAGGCAGAGTGAGAGATCGGTTCCTCTGGGTCGGCGGTTGAATTATCATCTGCCTCTAGTGAAAATGACAGTCACTCTTGGCTACCCAGCAAAGGCATACCACATGATGGGCAAAGCTTGCTTCCAGCCTACTTACAGTGTGACATACACACACACATCCAGTAACAGACACGCACACATCCACTTACACACACCTACACACATGCAGTCATCTGCTGTCAGTGCTACGAGATGCATGCTGAGTTCTCTCTGTCACACACGCACACACACCAAGGCTAGGATTTCCACCATAAAATTATCAGCAGGGCAAGAAGCCATACTGAACCACACTCTGCTATCACTGAGCAGCCCACATTATCGGATAATTATTCCACTAAACAGCGTCGGGCAAATTCTTCAGGATGTAACCGCTGTTAAGAGTTCAGTTAACTCCTTACATCAGTGTTATTGTTTCACCGTCTTGTACCGTTCTGACATCAGACAGTAGTGCATCAGTGATACACTTACGTACATCTCAGTGTTGCCCAACTGTACAAAAGGAAGTGGATCTGAGTCAGTCAGTCAGCTGCAAAGTGTGTCATACGTCACACTGTTGTCTGCGAGCGCTCAGCCTTATCGCCTCTCTTCTCGCTCGGTTTCTCTCTGTGGCCGGCACGGAGTCTTTTTTAAACTTCACACTCACTATTGATCATTTTGGTGAGTCATGCCGCTCTGACTCAAATACATACTGTACTTAAGCAGGCCCACAGAACTGTTTCACTGCAAGCACAGGGTGTAGGCCTCGCTTGGCCTGTGCATGCACACTAGGCTTCCAGGAACCATGTGCTAATACTGAGTGAGAAGACTGTCATCTGATGATCCAGCACTCTGTTTATGAGTGAGTGAGACTACAATCAGTCTCCATGCAGCCACAGCACACTTCCTGGAAACTCGCCTTGTGCGCTCGTGTATATGTGCCTGTCAGTCAAGACCGTGAAATACAGAAGGAGCGGAGAGAGATTATAGATACAGGCGTAAACAGAAAGATGGAAGTAAGTGCTGGCCCTCTCAACAGCACATAAGTCCTTCTTGAGTGGTGTTCGCACTAGCTTCCTACAGGGCTGTGCATGCTTACACACACACACACACACACACACACACACACACACACACACACACACACACACACACACACACACACACACACACACACACACACACACACACACACACACACACACACACACACGAGGGTGTTGTTGCTTATTATGTTCTAGCAGCTCACACTGGTTGTCTAGCTTGGCTTGGCTTGTTTAAGAGGCTGAGATTAGACAAGCAAAGAGGCTTGCGCAGCCGGCTCATCTCTGCCATATCTGGGTGTTGCTCTGTGCTTAACTGAAGCTTCCACCTTCTTTAGCCGTAATGCAAATATGCACACAAAAAATTTGGAGCTCAGTTTAAGTTGCAGGATTCCAACTTTGCTTTATCAGCCTTGATTTAGGCTCATCGGACACACACATGCACAGGCACACATAGATCCTTACCTGAGTTTCTGTTAGGCTCTCCAAAGCTTGCATTACTGACTGTTCTGGTCTTGATGCTTGAGACTGCATGACAGAAATAAAATAAAAAATGTAATATGTGTAATTTTTTTTTAAGTTCATTCTTTAGATTTGAACTCCAAACTAAAATAAATTCACAGCAAGCTGAATCCATACCATTAATCCTGCTTCAACTGTTGGCACAAGTGTTAACTTGCTCCCATCCGAGATGCCTAGATCCTGGAGTTTGCCTGAACTTAGTCGCCTGCAGGGATTGGGGAGAACAAGATAATTAGACTGTGCTGACAATATATTCTCTCTTCAAACATACAAACACCCTTCAGCCAGGGGGTGCAGACGGACATCAAAACTATTTTGGAAAAGAGCTGTGGGTGTAAAGCTCCACGAAAGAGAAGTATTGATTGCACTGTCATATTTCAATTTCGAGTATAGTGGAGCTTGACAAGTGCTTGCAGTGGATATTTGGCACCACTGGCACTTGCCTAAGTGGAGGTAAGAATTTTTTTTTTCTTGACAATATCAGTTGCACAAATGAGGAAGAAAAACTTCATGCTGAAACCAAAACCACAGCATATTAAATTTATAAATGAAAAGAATGGCAAGTACTAGTATCTCAGAGCCAAATGCTATGCAAGCATTCACACCCGTTTCTGCCCGTTTGCCTGCTTTATGTTAGTGAAGGATGTTTAGGGCAGTCTGGTCTGGAGGCATGACCCAAATCTTATGCCACGCAGCTGAACAAAGGCAGTCAGCCCCGACTTGCTGTAGGTCTACAGTTTAAGGCGCAGGAGGGGATTAAAAATGGGGTTTTCAGGTTTTAAAGGATGATGTGATTTATTGGGTGATTACAACGGGTGGGAGGAGATGGGGGCTGAAAACAATGCTGACTGTTCGCATGTACTAAAGCCCCCCCTTTCTTTTTTGCATAGCACCACCTGCACTATTGTGAGCTCGTTTAACCTGTGCCTGATTCATTTCATAGCTTCATAATGCTTCAGGTTCTGGTTCGTTTTGAATAATAAAGAGTTTATCTATTCTCTCACACATGCAGCTCTGCTTAAACAGCAGCGTTTTTCAAGCCCTCGTGAAACTGGCCGTCTGATACCTCACACAAACAAACTGCTGTTATTCTCCTGAATCTGCTGGCTATTGTCATGCAACTGCACGCTCACATTCACATCCAACCACAAGACATATCCACCTTCGGTTCAGTACCAAGTCACGCATGAATAATGCACACCTGTGCAGTAGCAGTATAAATACAGTCAAGGTTAGCACTTCTGTGTGACTTTATTCATTAATGTGTAACATGTTTGACTCACACAGCATTAGCAATTCAGTCATGCTTCAGTTTTTATAAGAAGGGGGGACGAATCAATGCAAGTCTGCAGATTGCATGTCAATACTGTTCCAGTGACTGGTGAGTCCCAGCCCATAATTCCAATATTGTCCACCCCCATGGTCAATAGTTTCCTTGAACGTATTGATCACCAAAGCGGGCATACCTTTGCCTCCCGTGAGCTTAACCAGTTAAAGTGCAGTTTGGAAAATATTACCTCAACCCAGGAGGGTGGGCGCACCTAAAGTCGGTTTGTGCACATTTTGAACTGCGGACTATCCTAGACATTACGGCTTATGATGTCAGCGTCTCAAGTACCGGTTGGCTCTTTAAGAAATAAGTATGCGTAATTATTGTCCCTATCCGAAAACACCACGTTTACCAAACACGTTCAACTGCAATGCATTTCTTTCGTGTTTACTCACGTTTCTTTGTGTAGCAGAGCGAGTCTCTCTTTTGGGACTTTGAGTCTTTGCGACAGTCTCCTCTTCAGTCCCTCCACGGTCTCCTCCAGTGGCAAGGAGAGCTCGAAGCGTGTGCCGGTGGTGGAGTGGATGTACAGATTCATGGAGGGTTCCGTCGGGACGGCCTCGCAGGACGAAGCCCCGCGACTGGTGCAGCTTCGGGCGCTGGGATGCTGGTCCATCCGATAACCTGTGCTCAGAGAAGGGGGGAGACAAGACGAGCAGAGCCGGGGAGTGAAAAGGGTGAAAAGAATAGTGAAGCAGATCCGTCGCTTCCACTACAGTCCCTTGATCTCCTTGCAAATCAAAGGCAGCATTCAGAGCTCTCTCTCTCTCTTTTTTTTTCCTTCCTCTTGGTGCCCCCTTTTTTTCTCTCGCTCTCCGAGAGTCAGAATAAAACCCAGTCCGTCGTCTCTCCGGTCAATATCATGAGAATATCCCCCGAGGAAATTTAACTACACAAGCGTCGCGTTTCCCTTTGTGTGATCTTTGTCTTTGTTGCGCTTTCCAGCGTGCAAGCAAGTCTTTCGAAATGCTACATAGACGGGCAAATGCCACACAGAAACGCAAGTATGTTGTCAGCAAAAAATGGCACGGACGCTCATTTACGCAGGCAGTTACCTTTAAAAAACAAACAAACAACCAAACAAACAAAAAAAATGTCTGAGAAAGAAAAAAAATGTATAACAACAAATTCCTCTCGGATGTTTTATGAGCTTTTTCGGGCTTTGGATGATGGGACACGCGATCCGGAGCTGCAAAGCCTCTTGCGGCTGTAGTAAAAGGCTCTCCGCTGCGCACTCATACCCACGGCAGCCCCACTGAAATATCGACAATGAACATTGTCACAAAGTATCCCACTTCCACCATCGATAAAGTACGCCCACAGCCCCCGAGGCCGTCCGACCAATCACAGGAGAGCTCCTTCAGGACGCCGATGACCTCAGCCAATAGGAAGATGAGCTCGACACCCACGTGGAGGCCAAGCGAGTTTAGGCCATTCATAATAAATTACAGCACAGTGCAAAATATGCAACAGTATCACAGTATACTCAAATAAAGGGCTACACCGAGGGCCGTGTGCCTCTACAGCTTACTGGAAGCTTTAAAGACAGTCCCCGTAAAAATGACTTGTTTTTTAAGTTAATCACGGCTGAATCATTCCTGAATTCTCGTTTCACGAGATACACCAATTATAGATAATATTTAGAGACAAATATGATGATGAGTGCATCATCTCTGGAAGTACCGCCTGTTTAAAGGGTCTCATCGTGTGGGAACTGTGCAACAGGCTGAAAATAGCGATCATCATTAATCCCAAAAACGCATTTTTTGAAGAGATGTTTGACAGCAGCACACAGTGTGAATATATAACTGATTGCTTAATTTAAGCATATGTAGCTCATCATCAACTTTCGACACCGTGAGAGTAGATTTTTGATCAGGACTCGCTTTATTTCCCTTATATTTCTCGGGTTACTTAACCAACAACACCAACTTGGACGTGGCTATTTTTAAACCCTTGGCATAAAGACCAGATCCCTCTGCTCCAAGTTATCAGATGTACTGTAACGACATTAATAGTGCTGACGCCACCCTCTTTCCCCCTTGACCTCAGAAACAAGCAGGAACCCTTCAAGTGATCGCGAATCTTACGCTAATCCACGCTGGACACGAGTAGGTTATTCTCGTCAGGTAAACTGCAGTATATGCATGTAACACAGACTTCGGACTGCTGCTGCACGAGTTCTCAAGTCTGAGGTGACCAATAAGCGCCCTGAGAGCAATATCCCTGAGAGAAGTAACCAGAGCAACTCACAAAGAGAGACTGACTAAGAATATTTAAATGACCATAAAGCCTACACAGCGAGCTTACCTCTGCAGTTTCTTCAAACCTAAGTAGGCACTTTACCATAAAAAAAAAAAACATTAAAAATACTCGGTCGCCACCCAGTGGCAACGGAATCAGTTTTCACAATGAAAGCATGCAAACGATTCATAGTTTACCCCTGGCATATATATATAAATATATGTATAAATAGGTTACATTTGGAACATGCAGTTTTTAAAACCTTATGCATTAAAGTATGGCAGCTTTTACTCGTATTGAGTACGACAGTCACCATAAAGCAACGTTTGATAAGATTTGTCGTTCTCCTTCTAATCTGAGATAATTACCAACGACTTGCTGTCTTCTACTAATTATAATTTACAGGAACAATGACATTCTGCTATCGTCAATAAACACGACATTAGGCTGTCCCTCAGAATTTACGCCCAATTGTCTCATACAAGCAGCTGACACGCTTCTATCGATCCGCAATTGACTCGTCTCTAATCAATTTCTCGCCAACACATAAAGCGCGTGTCAAACTTTACTAACACATCACCCGTAACATAACGTACAGATCAGTCGTAATAAAAAATAAAGTGAACTCACCAAGAACTGTGGCGAAAACTGTAAAGCTTCGCGGAAAAGTCTGCTGCGTTCCCGTCTCTTGCCCCAGTTTTGGCATGTAAAGTAAACCCACACAGCGACAAAACTCTGAGATAAATCCAGACACTTGAATATCCACAATAACGTCTCAGTAAATTCTCTGGTGGCCCCGTGCGCGTCGTTACGCTGCAGACCCGGGCTCGTCAGTCCTGGCCAATAATGGGAACAGTCAGGTCCCGAGATGCTTTCGTGTATAGTCAGATCACCGGTGTCTTACTTGGTGATAAGAGCGTAGTCGGAAAGGTGAGACTCCTCTTAACTGACGCTTCTCGGATATGGGTGGAGAGTAATGTTCTTCTTATGTCAGCATGTCATTTAAGGTGGCCTCGTTTCCCTGCTGCCACCAAGTCCAACTTGCTGTCGTCTGTGGGAAAGAATGCGTCTATAACGCAATTCTTAACCGATAAAGCTATCCAACTGTGTCAAGCACAGCGGCTCCCAGCAGCAGGAACGACTTTTAAAGGTAGCATACACCGACAGAGACACGAAACCCGGACAGCCACTGACCTACCACCTTAAAAAAAGAGTCAATGAAATTAAATCTTTGGCGATATTGGAGGTGTTGCCAACCTTTGACGACATAGAGAAAAATGTCACCGGGCAACAGGTAAACACGCTCCCTGGATACGACACACGTACGCCGATAAACAAACACCACTGGTCCCGTTTGAGGAATTAATGCCCTGCTGATAACCTAATGCGGATTCTTGAAGCGCACAATGTACAAAATGACTGTTTTATACAAGAATGTAGGAAGTTTATTCTACGGGCTGCTGCTCTTTGGAGCAGAGACACTAAGACGTAAAATCGGCTAAAGTGTAATAATAAACTAAGTGTATTCAAATTGGTAACTATCCATTTATCTAGTTGCTTTTTAACAACTATTGAAACTCATTATTCATAACTGCCTCTTTCATAATGGTATCTTATTAGGTTTTATAGGCTATTGTTGCTTGTAATTATTGGATCTAACTCTAAATCTATTGATATAATTTTACATAGGTAACTTAAAAAACATATTTAAAGTCTAGGTTGGCTATGGCTTTTAAGATAAAGGAATTGAAGTCTGTTTGAAGTGAAAAAGAAGGAAGTAGACAAATTAGTTTTTAAGTACGTGTGTAAATTTACTTTCCACTAGTGGATGTTGATATTGGTAGATTAGGACAGTCTGCTTTAATATGTCTGCGCAGTGATTACGTCCCTATGGTTAGAACTGTGATAATGATCACAATGTGGTCCACCTCAAGGACAAGACATGTTTTGCAATGTTTCACTGACACGGAAAAAGGAAAAGAAGCGAAAAGAAAAAGCCTGACTCTGCCATCAGAAAATACCTAAATGCACCAATCTAGAACTGTCCTTCTTTTCTGCTTCAGGACCAGCACAGATTGTCTGTCTGATTACAGAGGCACACTCCCACTGTGCAGGGGAGGCTGCGCCCCACCAGCATATTATCACAACGTCTGAGACCTGAATCATCATCGTGTGTGTGTGTGTGTGTGTGTGTGTGTGTGTGTGTGTGTGTGTGTGTGTGTGTGTGTGTGTGATAGAGATAGAAAAGGCTGTTGTGTTCAAAAGAAACACTGGTATTATCTCCGAGAGGCTACATGAGCAGACAAAGGGGCCTGTCTTTGCTTGGCCCCAACAGCTCCCTCTTCTTCCTTATCTGTCTCCATCTTGTTCTTTCTCTTTGGAAGATGCTGACTCAGTAGAGCAAAGTGAAAGGAGTTGGTTAAACTCCCTCACTAACTTGAAACACAACCCTTTGTTTGGGTCAAACGCTTCACTTTTCAGCTTGTTTTTACGCTGGACTTGATGGCAGCTGCACATTAATGGATCTGTTTGTACATGACTTTTGGTGAGAAGGAGCTAATGTGCGCTGATGTTTGTCACTGTGGCCGCTTGGGAGTTTAAGTCCTTCTTTCAGGCATGAGATGGCTCGGCTGTGCTCGTCAGCAGGTCTGGCTGTCAACACAGCTCAGGTGATGCAGAACATTCTGACCTCTTTGCCCAAATTAGCCCTGGCAGTTGAGCTCACAATCTGACATGTTTGGTGACAAAGGTGCAGCTCTCTCTCCAATCTGGATCTTGGCTTTGTTTTATAAAATGGGAGGTGTTTTTTGGGGTTTTTTGTTCTTAAAAAAATTAAAGGGCATGTTTTGTTTTTCTTTAGTATCTAGAGCAGATCATTCGTTGAGTATGTCATTTATTTTGATCTGCATCAACTAGTGTAGTATCTTTCCTCATTCTATCTTTGCTAATGTGACAAATCACAATGTGATTAAGTGAAAAAAAATGCATTAATGCACGAATTTATCATTGTGCAGCCTAAAAGCCAAATCTGTTACACTATATGCCGCATGTTGCATTACGATGCACATGGACAAGCCAGTGATGAAGGATACAGGAGCAACCCCCACATGTGGTCATCTCCGTGATAATGCATCACACGTACTTCTGGGAAGAGTTTATTGACAAGGGTGGAAGGCTGTGTGGGTGGGTCGTAAATATTTCACATCCAATATCAGATCTAGTGGGACAGAGCAGACCGTGTGCGATTGTATGTGTAGAAGTCAATGAGTCTGTGTGGGTCATGTGCTAGCCAAAACGCGCAAGTTGTTGTGTGAGAGAGTCAGCGTGTGGGACATGTGTGGGCGTGTGTGTGTCTGTGTGTGTGGGTGAGCAGCATTCCTATCCATCAAAGTCACCCGTGGGCCGCCCTCTGCCTTAGGAGAAAAATGAACCATGCCCAACGGACTCGGCCTGCTGCTGCTCTTCTCCTCCTGCCACCATTTCCCCCTGATTCACCCTAAGTGGCTGTGAGTTAGAAAGACACACCCCGCCACCCACCCCCATGCTACATTCGCAACAGTGGCACCGGAAGCTGACACATTCAGCGAGGATGCATGTAAACGTGCTGATTCAAATAGTGCTGGGAAGAATGTTACCGATAAGGAGTGTCTATGACTTATGGCTTAAAAATGTATGCCTAACTCATCCACTCGGAAGTACAAAAATTACAAAACAGATTAGTACAAATTATTTGATCCCCAGTGCCACAAATATTACATATGATCAGGGAGAAAAAATTAAAATTAAAGTATTTACATGTTATTCTTGATGAGGTGCATCTTTTGTCGAATAGAAGTGAGCAAAATTGCATAAGCACAATTGTTTGTCACTTACTGAACTGATGTAGAAAGTAAAGACGAGAAAATGTGTTTTCCTTTTTTCTTTTATCCATTCACTTGTAGGCTGCAGTTGTTCTTTACAGTGCAGTGCAGTCAGAAGTGAACATTTGAATCTGACCAAGGTTTTATGGTACAAACGAATACTAACAGTTCATACATTCACCCTGAACTGGATAAGTCTGACCCTGGACTTGTAGGGGGTGCAAGGACGTAAATGTACACGACTTCTTGTGGGAGAAAATTGTAATAACTGGATTTGTTTTTAATAGCTGCTTATAATCACTTACAAGCATTTTTGAGCTCTTCTAGTTGACGATATTCGACTCAAAGAGGGAATTAGCAAGAACACAGCTGCACGTCATCTGGAAGCCTGGAAGTTAGTCTGAACTTATCCACATGAAAGCCGTGAAGTGTAATATCACTTCATTGTTTCCTTTTAACTGGAAATTACAATCAATACAATATTTGTATACTCTGGGCCACAATAGGAACTTAGTAACCTTAGTAACCATAGCTCATAAGTTTGAGCGGTTTCTGTCACTGGCCCAGTGAGTGCATTGCACGCACAAATAACGACCTTTGTGGGTCAAAAGACGTGTTAGACCTATAAAAAAAACCAACAAAAAAAGAAGCCAAGTACTTTGATATGAGAGGTAATTTATAACATGTTAGGGTTCACAAGTTTCAGTATTATTTTTAACTAAATGCATTATATTGAAAAAAAATGGATTCAGGTCAAGATACATTTGTGGGGTGGAATTTTTTGCAGTAATTAAAATGATAGTTTATCTGCAGAAAACACACTGAAATACACATTTCTAGTTGGACTTTGCTACAGATACTTTTTAGTACCTCTGGGATTACGCTACAAAAATAGCTAGATCACTCAAAGTAGTGGTTAAATGCATTGAGATTCTTGTTACACAAGTACTTCAGATATAGTGTGGGGTTAAAAAAAACAGAGGGGTTAGAAGTTGAGTGGGATGGGTTTTGGTGTGGACGGGGTCTCTGATCCCACACCTGCAGAAGAAGCCCTGTTTGAAGTGTTGCTCGCTCGCTCTCCCGGCTCACAGCGCAGATGATTGATGACACATCTTGAGCTCTGCTGCTTTCCACACATAAGCAGACAACATGCCAGAGAGAGTGTGAGGAGAAAAAATGAGAGTGAGAGAAAGAATTGTGCAAAACATGCAATGACAAGGGACAAGAAAAGAAAGTGTCACTTCAGACAGATTTAGTCACAGCTTACAGTAACTTCTGAACAGCCAGGCCAAGGACAAAACAACCAGACATCCATTTCCAGAGTCACGACATTCCCGACTTTTGTCCAAAAAACTTTTTGTTGAAACTTTTCAGGAAGCTGATAGTTTGACTTGCAGACTCTCTCCTATCTTAGTCAGAAAGAAAAAAAACCAGATGAAAAGAACCACAATATCAACTTGGGTGTGTATTATCAAATATATAGCACTGCTGAGTGAGTGAGTAAGTGAGAAAGTGAGTAACAACTAAATGCAACATCTGTAGCCTGAACAGTGCCCAGAGGCAGACTGACTGGATAAAATCCAAACATTTCACAATCAAACTCACCGTATTCATTCTCTAAAGACAGCACATTAATCACAGAGAGCATGGAGTGCATGTATATGTGATGAGTAACATTCTGAACTCTTTGTGCTTAGCTTCTGTATATCATTAAGAGCACATTGGTCACCCCATAACGAGTCAGTGCATTCCCAAGTGAAACATAAAACGGATGAGGCATATTTTGTGTAGAAAGTAATGTAACCAGAATACTCTTCCTTAAATCTTGTCACGGGGACACTTTGATACTACAGTGGGTTGATCAGCATGATTTGGCAGACTATTTCATGTAATAAACAAGTGATAGTTAAGTGTAATTGTCTTCCTCATTCCTGTGGAGTCTGTTTGTACGGTTAATTCGGTGGCTTTGGTTCAAAAATAAAATTCTTTTTAACCTCAAAGTTAGAAAATCTCAACAGGAAGAGGTAATACTCATATGGGAGCACTGTCTGTGTTCTGTATCTGCAATTATTACGCAATATGCAACAATTCAAACCATTGCCTTGTAGTAGCATATTATTGTGAATCATATATCGCTGCGATCTGAGCCTCCACATGGATCCTGTGAGAGAATACGATGTACTGTTATGGCTTAGCCTATCAAGTTTGTAACAGGACACTTCACACCGCGTTCCATATTCTGTCTGTGTGCAGTGAAACATTAGTCTTGTTCACAGTCTGTCCTGTGTCGAGATGCTGCACGACTCACAGGACACTAGTGGTGCTGTGCTGTACTTCCAAAGCCCAGATCTGGGCCTGTCAACCACTTACTGCACAACCTCATCCAAATGGTGTAACTTCAACACCCCCGCAAAGTAGACTTGATAATTGCTGCTTTTTACAGAGCTGGTCTGCTCACACTAAAAAGGCCCACAATAGGACAGGCTGGAACTGGGCTGAATGTGCTAAATAAGCTAATGAAATCCACCCACAGGACACAAGCCGGGCACGATAAGAACCTTTATAGTTGTGAAACTCGGCCAGGCTGGGAGGGTGTTAGTTGTATCTGTTTGTTTATTTGTCTGTTTGACAGCCTATGGCGTAGCGCTAGAGGGACTGGTGGTCCGACAAAGGTTATGTGTTAGCGTGGAGTGCAGAAAATAGAACAGAGCAGAACAAAGGAGGGAGAGCGACTGGAAAAAAACAAGAGTGAGAGTGAGTGTAGGAGAGAGAGACTCGGGGCAGGGATTGTGGGTGGTTGGGTAGGTGGTTTTGGCAATGCAGAACGGACTTCTTGCGTATTACTTCTGGTAAAACAAAGATATGACTTTTGCAAGAGCTCTATCCATTCACTGAGTAGTATCAGTTGTAAAAATTTCACCCTTTGAGGTCAGCGTGTGTAGAGGGGACACAAAATCAGTTTAAGAGCAACCTGTTATGATGTGCACTACTACTCCTAGCACTTTCACACAGAAAAAACCCCAGATAGGAGATAATAGCTGTGTGTGTTTGTGTGTGTGTGCGTGCGTGTGTGTGCGTGTGTGTACAGTACACACTGGTGATGAATACCAGATGCAGGCATTTCCTTTGTTGGTGCAAGCAAGTTCCGAACTTGCCAAATCGCCCTGCTCTCCTCCCACGTGGTTGAAAACTTCCACACACTCCCACACACTCTCTAGAATCCCAGCCCACTAATCCTCCTCCATCCTAGACTTAGGGGTAGCCAAAGCTGCAGGCTAATTCAATCTTGGCTGGCGCTGCATTGTTTTATATCTCTCCCGTTGTCTTTCTGTTCTCCACCCTTGGTCCTTCCACTCACACTCTTGCTAATTAGTTTTTCTCTCTCTTCTTCTGCTTTTACCCCCACGCCCCCCAACCCGACTTGTTTTATCATAAAAAGGACTTTTGTCTTCTTTCTTGTCTTTTCTTCTTTCTACTTTAGTTTTCTTTACTTTCTCCTGTTGTTTTCTACGCAGCAGCTACAGTGCCCCCTGAAGCTGGTTTTGCTTTGCAGTTGATACGCAGTAATTTAAGCACTGATAGCGAAGGTCATTAAGGGCCACATGATCGGGCTGGCAGGCTGCACAGAGAGTTGATCTCATCTGTGACGTCAGCCCAGAGATGTGCGCAGCAGCTTTCTCCCTATTACATTCTCAAAATAGCCCTCCAACCCCACTGACAACGTCATGTATTCCCGTCTCCCTCTGGCTCTACCGCCCCCTTCCCTCTCATCCCTTTCTGCAATTTTATCCCCCCCGCCCCCTTTTTTTCCACAACTACGCCCCAGTTTTCCAGGCTTTGCCACCCCCCCACCTTGCCCCGTTTTCTTCCTCCTCTTGGCCGTCTCGCGCTCTCTCTCTTGCTCTCTTTCTCTTTGTATTTCACGATAACAGCACTAATTCCATAAAAGTAAGGTCACTGTACTTTGTCCCGATTGGTCTCTGTAAACTTAAGGCTAGAATTTTAAAACAGGTTCCAAACAATCTCAATGAAGGGAACCTCCATCCAGACTTTCTACTGAAAAATCATAAAATGAACATGCAAATAGACGCTACCATGACCTCCCACTTTCCCACCAGAAAAAATTCAAGCATACTTTGTTGAAATCAATGAAATGCCAGCATCATTTCGGAGAAGAGGTGCATTTGGACACTGACTGCAGAATGCCACCAATGACGTGTAGTTAAATATTTACTGTGTATGGGTGGAAAGCTGGAAGCTGAAATGAGTCACACAGGGAAGGTTGTTCTGACCCTTTGTATCCACAGTATATAACTAATGATCAAAGGCGAGGTTTCAGTTTAACCCTATACAGGACCGTGGCAGCATTTGTTCAGGCATGACAGCTCCACAACCCACGCACTGGCTATCCTGAGACTGTCATTATCATATACAGTGTATCCTGAATTTACAGAACCAGGAAGGTTCTTTTTCTTCAAACTTTGACAGTCTGTGGCCACTGACAGTTTCAATCCAAGGTACAATAACAGGAAGAGGAAATTGAAAGGCAGGTGAAAACTGCAGTTCTATTCAACAGTCATTCGACAGACAGACAGACAGACAGACAGACAGACAGACAGACAGACAGACAGACAGACAGATAGATAGATAGATAGATAGATAGATAGATAGATAGATAGATAGATAGATAGATAGATAGATAGATAGATAGATAGATAGATAGATAGATAGATAGATTAGAATTATGCACCCAAAAAAATACCATCAGATTTTGATACCTTATTCCAAAACAGTCTGATTGGCAAGTACTTCATTTTTCTGCATAAAAATGATTCCAAACACACTTGCCAATGCAGTAAAAGCATACCTGGATAGAAAAACAGTCATGAATCAGGTTCCCCAGAGCCCAGACCTCAACATTGCTGAAACAGTGTGGAATCATCTTGACAGGGTACGAAGGAGAAGAGTACAAAAGGCAGCCAACATCCAAAGAATAGCTTTGAATGTCCTTCAACAAGCCTGGAGAACTATTCATGAAGACTACTTAAATAAATTATAAGAAAGCTGACTAAGAGAGTTCAGGCTCTACCGAACAATAAAGAAGATCATACTTTCAAGCTTGTCGGACTTTAAAAGCCATCCTTTCACCTCATATACTGTATTTATATTTATATTTGCAGATGTTTTAAAGAGTGAATCAAGATGTTGCACAGTACCACATTACTGATATCACATTGAACTCTTGACTACTTATAAAAAGTTTCCAGCTTCACTTGAACATTGCTCCCACACTAACCGATTTCCACTTCACTCTGACAGGGGAGGAGATGCGATTTTCCCAAAGCGATCACTATTAACCAATCTATCTGCCTCAGTCTGATATCATTTTAAATCACATGCATCAGCAATGCTGTTATATTGGGTTTGTGGGAGTTTTAAGAGTGGAACATGTTCTTACATTTGCTGCTCAGTAGCCACAGCTTGTTGGTTGCCTAAAACAAGGGATCATAAATCACTGTCAAGACACAGCTAGACAATGCTATTTCTGACTGCTGCTGGTTCCATGACAGCAACCAGCAGCAGTCAGAAATAGCCATTTAGGACTAGGAATAAGCAGAGCAGACAGAATTCATTAGGTCATATACGAGCCCCGCTGTTTGCTATTGCAGTCTTGTCTCTCACCAGAGTCCTGAACTTATTTCATCAGCATATCTGATAAACCTAATGACAACTAGCCTCACCTCACTTGCTCCACCAGTCCTCATCCTTGTCTGTGTTTAGTCATGTCTATTCTTTCTCTTTGATACTACTTGATACAGCCAGTCAGCCAAATATGAGTTCACAGTTAATTAGTCAGTTGTATCTATTTATACTATACCAGCTGACGTGTCTAGTGTTGACTACTGCTTGTTAAAGATGTGTTTATTGAGCTTCCACGAGCGTTTGTGAAAAAATTATATAATCAGACACATTTCATAGTGGGTTGGCTGTGATATGCCAAGTTCAGTGGCATTTTAAAGGGCAATTTCAGACTACAAATGGGGGTGGAGGCAGGACTTGACTGGTACATAGTACATGCCTATGAAGATTTTTTTTTTCTTCTTTTTTTTAATATAATCAGGATAGCAAGTTAGTTCAAGCCTCTGAATGTTCTGTTGGTTGTGAAATATTTGTCAAGTAGTATGAACAAAATTGTAAGCTGTTTCCACTCAAGTTACTCTGTGTGCTATTTAAAGAAAGAAATAAGTGGAAACTGTCTAAATCTAGATGTGACAAAGATAATCAGTATCATTAGTAGCCCTTTGAAAATAACCTTAATGACTATTCATAAATGTTTAACCTCTGTCACTGACAGAGCAACAACACATTTAGTAACTTCCTTTGCTCCAGCTTCCTGACTCTAACATTATTAGTGATTTTGATCTTTGAATTATAAGAATATCATAATCATTGACCATATTGTACAGTCTTGCCACATCCCTCATTTCTTTATAATATATTATTAATAATAGCCAGACTGTCTTGTGTAATGTATGTATTTAGAAGGTCTTTCAATGTTTTTCTTTTTTAGACATTTTTCTTCCAGTCAGAGTTTTGGGGGTTTTATTGTTAGTTTGTTGTTGTTGTTTCTCAAGCCACTTAACAATGAACTATGAATCATTCAAGAATAACTCAAGTGATGATAATGAAGATTGTGTGTTTAAGAAATAGGAAAGAAAATGCAGCAAACAACTGACACAGGACCCGAGAGATGTATCTGGACCTTCAGTTGATCCATCTACTGTGTACTGAAGTCTGAAGTGAAAGGGTGGCTGTCAAGAAGTAATGTGGAACAAAAGGCAGTCACTATCCAAAGACAAGCTTTGTAATGTTCTTCAAGAAGCCAGAAGAACTATTCCTGAAGACTGCTGGACAAATTACAAGAAAGCTCGCCTAAAAGAATTCAGGTTATATTGAAGACTAAAGGTCATACCAAATAGTTACTTTGAAGTCATACAAACTCTGTTTTTGCCTTATAAATTCATGTTTGCACATAGATTAATAAATATCGGAACCAATTTCCCATTTCTAGCTGTAAGTCTCCAGTAAGGCACAGTAAATAAGTGTAAAACAAGTCTGTTGTAAATAAGCTTATCTCATAGTTTCTAATGAATGCTAGTTTGTTTTTTGACTGTTGTAAAGTGTATATTTTAATATGATGTTAAAATAAAAAATAATTTATTTTAGTGGTGTATGTGTTCACAACTAACAAGCTGGTGTTGCATTTAAACATAGATGTCAGAATGAACAGTAAACTAGAGGTTGATGAAAGTGCTTAAATATTTCAAGTACATGCAGCTGTAACCAAAAGTTTACATCTGCTTATGATAGGCATAAATGTTGTAGTAATTTGGGCCTTTTAATAACTTTAATGACTTGAGCTGTTGTTTTTCCTAGGTGGAATGATTGTACACCACACATCTTTAATGACTTTAAAAAGTGTTGGCTGGACAAGTTTACATTTATTTTGGATTTTCTCTAATCCACACAAGATCCAGAGTATACATACACACCCGATATTACTTGGTTAGCAAATTGAACCTCAGCCAGATGCTTTTGGTAGCCATCAGTAAGCTTCTGGGGTAATTTTAGTGGGATATTTGAGCACTCTGCTTGCCAGATATTAGAATAATTAGCTTCCTGGCACTTTGTGAAATGTACCAATACCACTAGCAGCAAAACAACCCCAGGGGATGATGCTACCACCACCATGCTTAACACTTGGTATAGTGTTGTAAGGTTTGAAAACCTCACCTTTAATTTTCCAAACATACCTCTTAACTGAATTAAAAATTTGTGGGCTATGCATAAAAGCCAGCGCCATACCAGGAAACCAACCAGTTCAAATGAACTCCGCCAATTCTGCCAAAGGGAGTGGTAAAAACAAAGAAACAAAAAAACAGCCAGCATTTTTTATTACTGCCAAAAGGTATCACCAGATGATAATTAGCTTAGCTTAGACAAAAAACTGGAATTAACAGAAAAGAAGCAGAAAAATGTGGAGTTTACACATCAGATTAACATTTTTATGACTTCTGTTTTTGCAAAATTAAAGAAATTAAATATGACATGTTTGTAAATGAGCAATGAATGAACTAATACACGCACCAAACCAGAGAGCTTAGAGTGTTTCCACTCTAAGCTAACCAGTTGCTACCCATGGTCTAAGACCTGTAAAAGGGGATTAGTGTATTTTATCAAATGTCCAGCTATTCATTTAACATACTGGTAAATATGTGATATCAGGGTAAAAAATCTCTCTCTTTTCGTCAGACAAATATTAGGGGATGTTTTGTTAAATCATTCAAGGCTTTTTCATCAAACGTGGTATGTGCTTCTGCACTGTAAACCCTCTGACCTTTCCATAGTGATTCAAAAAGCACGTTGCCTATTTGGAGTCATGGAAAACCACACCTCCCAAGCCTCCACGTGTGGAATCAGTCACTAGCTACATTGAGAGCATGCCTGACCTGGGATGAATGCCTGTGGAACATGCTCATGCAGTAAGAGTTACATAGGCTGCAAGGTACAACACAGAAATCAAAAGCAGGATTACAATAAATTGGTTTTTGGTGACATTTAGAAAAGAGGATGTTGTGTTTTTGGATTTCTGCAGTCTACATTCTCAGTCATTGTTGTGCTGATCCAAATGCCTCTGGAAACGCAAACTTAGAAGGAACGATACTAGAGTTAAAGTGGGGAAAGGGTACAGGAAGGTAAAGCAGAAAGAGAACAGTAGCAGAGGGTCACAGGGAATTTACATGGACATCATTCGATTTGTAACAGTAACAGTATAATATATGTTGGGTCATACGTCAAAAATGACACGTCTTGTGCAAAAACTGTTCAAATATAAACTGTTTAAGCACTGTACTTTATAATCATGACACTGTTGTACTATCTCAGATACATTGTTTGTAGTCTGTGGTGTCATTACTCACTGACCATAAGAGGTTTTATAGTTGCATTCACCTCACAGGTCGTGCTGAGGGCCAAAGTTGGTCTGTGCATGTTAGGGGATTATTTCTAGCTTCTCTGGTTGTTCAAGGTGGAAACTAGCCTGCTGGCATATCTTCCTACAGTGACTCAGTGTACATGCTTGTGACCGTCACATTGGCTACAGAAGCGAGTGTCAACCGGCACTGATGGATTAGCTGATCTGGTCCAGGTTCGAGGAAGACGCACTCATCGTGTCATCTAAAAAAGCATTTGAGATGTTATCGAATTTCTATCAGTTGCATTCCTGCTTTTGTTGTGCAAAGCTTACAAGGACATGAAGCTTGTGATTTATCCAGATAGGTAAAAATAGTACATGTATGATGTGTGAAGACAACACAGATTGGAAAGTAGTATGTTATCATTCCAAAGTAATAAGAGAGCACCATATCTGAAGTGTTCATTCTTTAGGAAAAAAATGGTGGGGAATTTAACTCCAAACACATTTGACTATCCTCGCTGTGTGGCATCAGATCACAGGGCATGTAGACAAACTAGCTAAACTTTAAAAAAAATTAAAGTTTGTTTTTCCTTTTCAGCCTAACTTGCATATGACTCAATGGATTAGCCTTCTTTACATGTACATGGCACATGCTAGCTTCCTTGCCAGTGCAAGTTACCACTTGCTAAAATGACACAGCTTTTTTCATTAAATCTGCATATAGGAAATGTCACATCATGAGTGTAGTTTAAAGAAATACAGTGTTAGATGGAAACTTTCACAACAGCACAGGTGGCAGAGCAGATGCAATGACATGAAGGTTTCAACACAGCCCAAGAGGAAGGAAAGGCAACCCGGAGGTGCTCCTCTGGTGTTATTTACACTTTGCCTCATTTCCTCTTTTGGCATGTTGTGCAGCCTCGCACGCACACACATGCGTGCACACACACACACACATAATGCGCAAGAGTATAACTGTGCAGTTGAAAGGACAACAAATAACTAGCTGCACTTACATGATGAGTGTGTGTGTGCTCATGTGCACCAGTGTGTGAATGCATCCTCACGTGCCCAGGCACATCCACTAGATGTTTTGGAAAAAGGCAACAGAGCAGTTTAAACCAGCTGAGGAGAGTCTGCAGGAAAATGTGCTTGAAAAATCCCCAGGAGGCACACGACAGGGCCTGGCGCACCACATGGGAGTAAGTGATCTTAAGAGAAGGGAAAGTGTGTGATTCTCTCTAAAAGGAAAATTGCAGTCACCAAAGAAGTGACCAACCATGGAAAAGGACAGTGGAGCGATCTGATGATATTTGCACTCAGGGATCAGTATTTGGTCCCATGTTTGGGAAGAACTGAGTGTCTAGGCTAGGATTGCGGCGTGTAACTGGTAGCTTGTTCATGGCTACTCCTGCCCTGTGGGGGTTTTAGGGTGTATCATTACTCTTACATGAAATGTAAAGGTGATCAGTGTGTCTGCTATGGCAATTACTGTGCAATAACTAGGCTTCCAGAACATGTAAAGTAATATTATCCAACAATTCTTGTTGTAGTAATGTGGTAATCTTTGCAATAATTATAATAGTGATAATGTTTAGCTAGATGAATGCTAATATTAGATATATGAGTTAAGGCATACCATAACTCAGACCTCTATAGACTAATACAAATTATGTACTGACATAAAGCTTTAGCTTAATAAATAATACAGTGGCCCAAAACTGAGGTGAGTCCTGTCAACGGCTAAAGTCTCAGTATCAGTGATACAACCAGACAATTTTGATGTGGTTAGCAGACTGAGAATATAATTTATATTGGTGTGGCAGAGAAACTGATGTCTCTTTGATTGACCAAGTAGTCATTTTTTTAAACTTACTCTTTTCTACTTTCATCTTTTATTCAGGTACGACAGACATGTACACCATGGAGTATACAACAGTAAGCTTTTCATGCAGTCCTACATTTAAAAGAAAAAAGATTATGTTTAATCAATTTTAAATAGAAGGCTTGCTATTAAGAGGTGTTCATGTGGATACAGCAGTTTTAAAGAAATTACAATAAAGCCAAGAGAAGTAGGAATTACTCTCTTTAACTTTGTAACAACATTATTTGTGTGGGGTGGTCAGATGGTGGGCACACATTAGTGCTGTCCATGGCCACTCCTTGGCTCAGTCACTGGCCTTGCAATATTTCCATCCTTCTTGCTGATACCGCTAACCATTTGTTTCCTCATGAAAGGCTCAAGTTTTTGGTTTGGCAGCTCATAAACTCAGCGTTCACGAGTCCATTTGTCATACATAAAATCAGAAAGAGAAAGAAGCAGCTTGACTAGAAAAGCATATCAGTTAATAATTTTGTTTCAATTTTGGTGACTTATATATGTACACTTACTGGGGTTCTTCCACAAACTTCCTCAAACAGCAGTCAGACATGCATCATGTGTACGTCTGGGTTTTGTCGGTGATTTAGATTGAGTCACGAGAAATGTAAAGCCAGACTGGACCTAAAATGGAGCTCTTTTTTTTTTGCCCCATGACTAACCGCTGAGATTTGTCTGTTTTCAGCAGAGGCACAAAAGGCCAGACTACTAGCATCATAGAAACAATATATATATGTCTGTGCGTGTGTGGTTTAACCTGGTCCAACCGTTCACTATGAGATTCTGAAATCTTTCGTTTTCATCTGCACAGGTATACACGTTCAGGCTGTACTGTTTGTATATACTGTACACACAAGATGGGTCCCACCCAGCTGATGCACTCCCTTGTAGCATGTGACACCTCGAGTTAGAATGCCAAACAGCCACGGTCCTCACTGTCAGCAGGAAGGCAGATATTTTACACATCTTTCCCAGCGAAAGTGAGCTTCACATTTTCTCGTACAGACACGCACAGATGTGCCGCCTTCACTTTTTTCTTTATTCTTCAAGGGAAGATTAAATTTGCATTGCCTTTTGTTGACAGCTATTGCATCTTTTAGTTTTTATTCATGCATACTGCTGTAAAATGTGCATGAAACCACTCAAATCTGCTAATTAGAGCCTTGAATTGACAAAAAGGAAAGAGTAAATGTCTCTTTTCAGTAATGAGTAATTCAGTGAAGATCATCAAAGCGATGCTAAACTCGAAACAGACTGGGGATATGGAAGAACTCCAAGCTCAATTTAAGCAAATCTACAGCATGTTTTTGCCTCTCATGTAAATGTGCCCCACCTGGTCTGCTTTTAGTAAGTGAGTGCAGTTCTGAGCACAACAGACTTTTTTGTGTCTTGTTGCATTGGTATGGCCCAGGATGTTTCACGGCTCCGCAAATACATCCTTGTTTTGAGTTATTTTTTGAATTCTTTAAAAAGAAAAAAGAAACCATAAGTGGCAGACCAGCGACCGTATCGTCCTTTTGTATATGCACTAATTAATCTTCTAGGTGCGTGTATGTGATACTTTTATACCTGCGTGTCTTTGAGTTGGCTGCTCATTTCTGTGTGAATATGCATAGATACATGCATGAGAACAGAAAAGCACTTTTCCCCTCTCCCACAGAAATACTCAGTGCAATGATTACCTGCCTTGCCACTCAGGGGGCCATTTGCTGTTACCACAAAGCTGATTATCTCACCTCTACAGCAGGCTGTGTTTGCAGCTTTGCAATTTTTCTCCCAAATGCCCACACTTCTATTTGTAGAAATGTTACCTAGCTGGCACAGGCAGAAATATATTTGTGTTTGTGTGGATGTTTGCGTCTGGGTGAGTGTTTGCGGCAGCGCTTGCCTGCGTGTGTGTTTTGTGGGTGGGTGGGTGTTTATGTGGAATGGAAGGCTGTAAGAATGGAGGAATGGATGACACAAACAGGGCAAAGTGGTGGGAGGCTGGTGTCAGGGCCCTACTCCCACTACCAGGCTGGATGCAGTATCTGACAGCTGACTGAGAGTCTGCAGGCCCCCTCTTTACACAGACCCACCAAAAGGTCAGCACTTCAATCAGCTCCACTCTCTGGATGCTTCTCTTTCTCTCTTAGTGCTGCGAAGCCTCAATCTGCCCCCTTGATACACACTTAGCCATGCTTGACCATATCTCACAGGTGGAAATTTTCAGGTTTCGCTTACAAGAATGTGTTTATGTATCTGTACCATTTAACAGCTACTGTATATTAAAGCTAGCTCCAGGGCCGATGATTATGCACACTAGATGATATGTGTAATTTTAGTGCACTTTGGTGTGTGGAAAATTGACATCCTCGTAGCTGGCTCATTGCTCAAAGCGTTTAAATTTTCCAGACCTTTAATTTCCTCTCGGTTCCTTCACAGGTCTCTCATTTGCCTCCACACATCAGGCGCTCTTAATATCCTGTATTCTGCTACCTGCTGCTGGGAAGGATCTACTTTCCAAGTTATCAAAATTGCAATTTAAGTACTAATTAATATAAGACTTCTGGTAACTATACAGCACAGGCAACATGAAAACAACTTATAAATAGCCTGTTGCAGTTTGTTTCTTCTGCTGAAGATGACTTCCTGTAAATGAATAATTCAAGCTGTGATGTGATACCTCTTGTATAAAGGCAACATTTGTGGGACTTTATCATAGTGTCTCAGTTGTCACTCCCCCTCTTACGCACATAACTCCCTTATTATTCACCTGATACATTGTTTTATTTTTTCATTATCGAGCCTGATAAATTAATATTTCTCCCAGCGCTGTCGGCTGCATGAATTATCATTAACACGATGAGTGAAATGTCAATGGTGGCGCATGTGAAGTGTGTCCCGTGATTTCATGAGGCTAATAAGAGCATCGATATAAAGAGAGATGAAGAGGGTTTGGGTTTGAGAGTCTCTCAACTCCGTTTCAAGTCTGATGAGGTTAAAGTCGCTCATGTCCCAATCCACAAAGCCGGGAACTAAGCCTGCAAGAAGTCATCAAGGAAAATCTCACACCGTGTCACAGCCAGTGTGTGTCATGCTGGAGCCTGTGCCAGTACATAAAGAAAATCTTGCGCTTCGACTCTTTCCATTTGCTTTGTGATTCACCCTATTAGCCGCATTACTACAATGACACATGCTTGGACACAAGCATAAGTATTCCATGCTTGTTTTATGGGGTGGCACATTCAAAAGTAATTATGTTATGTCATTGTTATTCAATCTTATATTTGTTCTGGGCTTCTTTAAAGCTGCTCTTTTAATTGTAGTATCCATGTGATCAAACAGCCAAAGGTCCAAAGCAACATTCTGATAGTGAATTTAGTCCATAACTCAGTTCAACAAAGCTAGTGACTTGTGGACACCACCTAAGAGAACATGATAACCAGATCCTGGATAAATCGTAGGCAATGAAGGACAAGTTACTAATACTGAGACTATGACTTTAATTTATAAAACTGCTACTTCAGCTGATCTTTAAATTTCAGTAGGGATGCATCCACGGGCTACATCGACGCATTCTTTGTGAGACATGTTTACTTTTTTGAGCCTGAGCCAAAAAAAAAAAAGAAAACTGGGACACTCGCTTCATTAGACGAGGGCAAGAGATAAAAATGCTGTGCAGTCTGACATAAAGTGTGACACCAGATCACTCGCAGCTACAGCATGTTAGCAGCTCTACAAAGCTGCATGTATCATTAACTGCTGAGAGCGGTTTGCTCAGCTAACATGCTCCAGGTAAAGTTTACAATGTTCTCCAACTAATCAGACTGCACGATAGCCTGCTAACGTTTGCAAATTAAAAGTAAACAGAGCTAGCGGATGACGGTGATGGGAATTGCATTTGGTTTGTAGATATTACATTTTCCCAACGGCAATAGTTAGTTGCAGTGCAAGTTTTTTGAACAACCAAAAGTGAAGTAATTCCATTCAAAAGCCACATGAAGAGCAGCAGCCATTCTTTCCTGATAAATGGTCTTGATTATTTAAACAGATTGTTACACAGTAATTCTTTATGAATCAAGCTGACAATGCCGTATTTCCAAACAACACCACTGCATTGGAGCAAGCACTTTAGAAATTACATCATTGCTAAACACAATGATTCACATGGGCTGGTCCCTTTTATTGCCACTGTGGTTGACTCAGTAAACGCAGCCCAGTGAGTTCTCCCAAAGTTTCCAGCTGCTTTGTGTTCGAGTACCACTCAAACATGACACCGTGGACTGTCATAGTGTGTATCATGTTATTCGCTCCTGGGTGCAGACAGTGCAATCTTTTAATTACAGTACGTGGCGATCCATGGGAGATGTGCACTGACTTACTATCACAAACCTGATCTGCTCTGAAACACCACCAAATGGCTCTTGAGTAAGGGCTCTCACTGGATACTCGTCGTCCTTTGTCAGTGCGCTGCACTTTAATGTTTCTATACCACCAAGCAGCACTTAAACACTTGGGTCAGGCAGTTCATTTGTGAGATACTTCAGTAGTGTGTGTAGCTGAGGAAGAAGTGAATGTTGTGAAACTCAAAATATTTCACTACAAACTCATACAGTAGAAGTTTGAAGCAAAACTAAAACTGGAAGCACTATGAACCAAAAGAACTGGTTCCTCATTTATAGGGCACAGCTCTCCAGACACGACGGAACACCCAGCTGTTTTAGCTGCACGACAGCACACGTCAAGAGAAACGAGTTCGCTTGGAAAGCACACTGTCTTTTTCTGCTTCACTTTTCAGCACGAGCAGCCTTAAAATCTCAGAACACAGACATGATGGTGCAGCTCTTGGTTTCAACATCCTCTATTATAAATCTGGAATTAAGAAGTGGTGGTTTTGACATAACCAATTCATCTTGTTTGTCTGAAGTGTTACTCAGATGTCTCCAAGCCCTGAGGCTAACTGATGAGTTTGTATATTGTTCATGAGTGTGTGTGTGTGTGCAGCTGGGATGAGAAGGTTTTGATGAAAACAGCAGATTAGAAAGGAGAACAAAGAGCAGGATGTGTGAGGTTTTGTTGACTGTTTCTTTTCTAAAAAAAAAAAATATCATAATTAATCAAGCCAAGTAAAGTCTTCACAGCCTACGTCAACTCTGCTAAAAACAAATATATGACAGTTTTGAAATAAAATTGTGTAATTTGTCTTTCCTCATTTTTATTCTGTACTGGAAATGATTTATAAAACTTCCTGTTCCTGCTTTTGAACCTTACGCAGCAGTTTCACCATGCACATTAGTAATTATTAGAACATTTCTGCGTAAATACTTTTACTTGCACCATACTCACACTTCTTGAGAGCCTGCAAGAGTTTTGACATTCGAAATAAACCGGTTGTGGTTTATGCCCTGAAAGCCTTAAGTGGGCACGTGAGTGAGGTCAGCGCCTCCTGGAGTGAGTCTGGTTATGAAACAAGAAAAAGGCCCAGTTTTCCAAAGAAGGGACAGCAAAAAAAAAACAAAAAAAAAACAGACTTTTCCTGGCTTAGTCATGTAAGCCTGAAGTCATCACTCACAACAAAAAAGCCCTGCCAACACATTTAAATGAAGCAACAGAAGCTTCCAAATAACTCAAACCCACACATGGGCAATGCAACAGTAAAATGACTACACTTTCAAATCCAGGAGCTACCACAAATATTTCAAGAGACCCTTTCTTTTGAGGCTTTACGGTAAACAATTTCCTCCAGCCTTATATGAAAAATATGACAGTTCCTTCCCTGAAACTGTGGTTTGCTGGGAAGTAGAGGAAAAATTTGATTATCCAAAACACTGAACTACCTATGATGTCTGCTGCCCTCAAGTGGCAGAATACATTCATTACAGTCATCAGTCACTATAAAAATGAATTAGAAAACCCCCACACTACTTCTTTTGTGAAGCACTTTCCACAACACATGACAACTATTTAATAATAGCATGTAATTGCAACACACTGCTAACTTTGTCTTTGTGCACCAAAAATACTACACATGTGCATTTTTGCAGCATGAGAAACCACCACAAACTCCTCCAGCAAGTAATTCCAAATAAATTTATTTTTAATTTCATCCCCTGTACAAAGTAAGCATGGAGTCTTCTGGACGCCGACGTGACTGAGCTGGAAACACAGATGGGCTGTCGATTTCCATCCAAACAACAGAAAAGATTACCTAGGAGGGAAAATAAACAAGAGCTTGATGAAAATAAAACCTAATGCTGTTAGTGGTCAGTAATTACCTGTTAACGTTTCCACTTTTGATATTATTAATTGTATGCAGTCCTGCATAATTATCCTGTTAAACCAAACAAATTCCAGGACAATAAACAGCTCATGTTAGAGGAGTTGAAAGGTCGTACCACAAGTCTACTCCAGAGCCTTGACAATGGCTTCATTGGCCTCTATGCCGATCTGAACTTCTGCCCTCGCTGCCTCGTCAGTTGTTCCAGCCAAATCAGCCTGGGCCTTCTCTAGGTTGGCTCTGGCTGCCTGAAAATAGAAAAATAGAACGTGTGACTATTTAAAAAAAAAAAAAAAAAAAAAAAAAAAAAAAAAAAGCAACACTATAAGATAACAACCAAAAGTCCAGCTGCATATTTTTAGAAACAGTTATAGATTATTTATTTTTCCATCTTATACCACATTATTACAGTAGTGTGCAATATCAAATACACCCTCATCATCTGTGACTATGAAAATACTTCAAGACAAGTCATCACCCTCAAAAAAAAGAAAAAAAACACAATAGAGTATGCAAAACTCTAAATCATCCAACAAACCCCTTTGAGGATGACTGGGATGTCAGGATATCAAGATGGGGAAAAAAAAGAGCTAGTCTTAAGTGAGGAGAAAGACAAGCAGGGAAAATCCCCACTGCCTCTTTGCTCTGAAAGCGCCATTTGTCACAGTCGCGATTAGAAACGAGAAATGCCAAACATAGCTGGAAGTTAAAGGTCTCCCAGCAGGGATTTGACACATCTGCTTTAACTCAACAGTGACTGACCTTTCCCTCCTTATTAACAGACCAGACCCATGTGCATTGTTACTCCAGAGTGGGAGGCGATGAGGAAAAATTAACTCATTTACTGCTATGAAGTCAACTTGACAGTGACTCTGGCACTGCCCAAGGTCAAAGACGCGACACCTTCGAGGCGAGTGCATGATAACGCAGCCTAGCATTAACAAGACTGACATTTAAAAGAGGACTCAACACTGACGTCCGACTGAAACGCCGATCTGATGGATAATCATCAGCTGGGAGGTGCCGAATGACCCAGCAGATCAAATCAGAAGAAAATAATGTAGCGTGGGATCAAAGGATGGTCTCTGCTGTCAAAGAGCACGATCTGGGTGGATAATTAGGAATGATACAAGCCTGAACAAATCGAATATATAGATACCCATCACACAAACCTCATTAAAGCATAAAAGAGACAAAGAACTGACAACCCACTTATGAATACCACTGTGTCAATACTGGTGACACTGTTAAAGAGTAAAGAGTGTGAAAAGAAAAGGAAACCTATTTTAAAACAAGGCTTTCAAAGCTTTCTCACTTGCACAGCTTTTGACAGCGTTTTAAGAACAAACGACTGGCTCCCACCATTTGAGCTCACAGTGTAACACCTGGTCTCCTGACTTGCAGCTGCAAACTTTATTCATACACAAAAGGAGAAGAAAAACAAAACAATCTTTTATTTATCCAGCTCCATAAAAAAAAAAAAAAAAGTAAAAATCCAAATAGGGCTGGGCCATATTATACCGTTCACGGTAATACCGGTATAATGTTAGGCAACGATAGGAAAATGAAATATCGCGATAGAATGGGAGTAAAACGCGCATGCGCAGTGCCTTTGTTTTCATACGCACATGGCCGATTGTTGAGTGAAACAGATGAACCAGAATTGGTTTGTAAAAATGGTGCAACTTCCGTGATGTGGAACTGGTTTGGTGTTTGTCCGTCAGATACACGACAAAGCACATTTTTTTGCAGAACATGCAAGCAGCCGTTGTTATTGTCATATTTGTCGGACTAAGATGCTCTTAAATCTGGGAGTAATCTGGGTCCTAAACTCCGTGTGCTTCAGGTCAAACAACACTGCAGCGTCACTTAGAGTTAAAAACTGTCTAAATTCTTTCATCTTTAATAAAACGATCAGCATTGCTGCTTTACCAGGTGTAACTATGAAGTTTAACTTCCAGGCATCCATGAAAACTAAAGTTATTACATTTAACGGAGTTAGACGTTAGCAGGAAGCTAGCGGAAGTTAGCTCGCTAGTTTCGCTAGTTACCTAAGCATGATATAGCATGTTCTGACAGAGATTTCTGAAAAAAAATCAAACGTACAGTTCTGCTATCACTTCCAACATAAATGAAGACAGGAAACTAAACAGCAGTGACGTTTGTAGGGTTACTGAAGTTGGGCTAGCTGGTATATAATGATGTGCTACGTGATCGCTAGCGACACAGCTATGTTAGCATAACATAAACAGTGAAGCTGGAGGACGAACACTAACACTTTTCCACTTATAAAAGTTAACATGAAGGTTCTTCATGGTTAGAGACAAATGCAATCGCATGGCAGGATGTTGTAAACGGACCAAACTTCAGTCAGGAGAACAACTGAGATAATCCATCCACAATATGAGGTTAGTCATTAATAGACTGCAACAACATGGGAATAGAGCAGCTGCCAGAGAATTCAACATTAATGAATCAATGGTACAGAAGTGGAGGAAGCAAGAAGAATGAGTTTAATAAAGTTTGATTTATCTGACTGCTTTGTTTCGCTTAATGTGCCTTATAATCCCGTGCACCTTATGGTCCGAAAAATACATACTGCACACTGCAGTTTAATGTTGCAAAGCACTTCAGTGGATATTATACATGGTTATGCTCAGGATATGTCAGCCCATTTCTACTGGAAATGCCTTTTGGTTAAACTTTCAGCAAGGAATTTGCATTTGCACTGTTACATTTTTATAAAGCTTTAATGTACATAAAAACCAGCTTCTTGTTTAAGTGAAAATAAATGGAAGGTTGTCTTTTTGCGCTAGTAATGTTGTGGAGTTGTATTTTGTCTCGCATCAATTATATCGTCGGTTATATCGTTATCGCAAATTTTCAAATATATATCGTGATAAATATTTTTGGCCATATCGCCCTGCTCTAAATCCAAAGTCAAACAGAAAAGAGCTGGTGAGGATTACAATGCTCAAAGACAATTCAGGTACAAAAATAGCTGCTGCACAAAATCAGAAGCAAAACTCAAGAGTGCAAAAGCAATTCAGAGTGTAAAGAAATAGCAAAAACAGCAACCTGTTCATTTAAACAACTTATTTAAGTTCTAACATCTAAATAAACTGTTAGAGCAGGCACACATATTTGTCTTCAATGAAACCAATTTCAAAAAATACTGAGTGAATTAACACCAGAGCACAGAGTGATCATACAGTTCAAACATGTGGGGGGGTTTATATTGTGAATAGGGCTGCCACGATTTGTCGACTAGTCACGATTACGTCGACTATCAAAATCGTCGACGACTGATTTAATAGTCGACGTGTCGTTTGAAGCTTTGTAAGATCGCAAAAGACGCAGGAATAATAGCAGGATTTAAGAGTGTAATAACGGACTGAAACAGAAGATGGCAGCACTGCACGTACAAGGATTCCAGCTGCCGTTAAACCCCGAAGAAGAAGAAGTAGCTGTGTCCCAGAATTCATAGCGCGGCCCAGCTTAGTTTCCAACAATGGCGGTAGCTAGTTAGTTTTAATATTACTCTTATTATTCTTTCTGGGTCACAAAATAAACGTTTAACATATTTTCAGGCGAGAATGTAGCTGTGTAAACCTCAAATATCGGCTCAGTTTATCAGGACACCACATATTTTCAAAAGCGCTCCGACGTTTTCGGAGACGTCTGTTACCCACTAGCTCGATAGCTAGCCGGGGGCTAGGTCACTAGCGCCGTGAGAACACCGGACTCCCGGCAAATTGTTTTCAAACCCACCGCCGTCTTTCGCGACTCAGGTTAAATATATATGAGTCACTTAGATAAATTAAAAATGTTGTTGTTTGGCTTTTTTTTTTTTTTTTAGTATTTTATTTGTTCCTGAGTAAATCGGTTTGGCTGAGATTAAAGTTATAGTTTTTACACAGCTGAATAAACATCAAGCAGACAGCTGATTATCAGAAGTGTGAGATGCTGGAGAATTTACTCCGGTGTCCTGTTATATTTTAGATAGCAAGGAGTTTATTAAACATTACCGAAACAATCTGCAAATTTCATTAAAATTGAATAAACTATCATCTTGTCTTTATTTTTAGTTAGCACCTTAAAAGCTTAAAGCTGTAAGCTAATGATAGTTATATAAACTGTAGTTTTACGTCCAGTGGATGATGATCTGATTAGTCGACTAATCGCAAAAATAATCTGTGACTAGTCGACTATCAAAATAATCGTTTGTGGCAGCCCTAATTGTGAAAAAGCTTGATGGGAAGGCAATTTAATGAATACCAATTATTTGTGTCGGACTGAATCTCAGTCCTTATACACAAAGGCTGACTTTATACTCATTACATGCCACAAACATTGATCATTTTTATTTATAACTTGTTAAAAGTCTGAGATATGAGGGGAGCAATGCACCTATTGGATAATTGGTCATTAAAGTAAATACAGAGCTGCGGATTGCAATTATAGGATCACCTGTGCAATGTCACACAATCAATCAATGAAGCTTCTTTAAATACTGACCTTTGGGAAATCTTGTGAAGCTCAATATGAGCTGGTTTGCAGTGGTGACAGTTTCATAATGACCCTTGCTTTTGTGGCATTTATTATTTCAAAGCACAACATTTACCCATTAAGCCACTGACTGACGTTTTCCCATTATAAAGACCACCTACGTGATACAACACATTACCTTTATCTGTTTCATTCTGCAGACTTCTTGGTGCACACAGAAGTATCCTCACTCAGCTTCCCAATCGAATTTCAAGTCAATTATTGCATTATCTTCTTCAAGTACCAAATCACAATGCGAGTCACCTCGAGGCACTTTACACAGCATAGTGAAGAGCTTACAGTGCTACAGCAGGAAACTCCCACAACACTCTGCTGAAACAGAGTAATGGAGGGCAGATACTCAGCTCAGTGGAATAGCACAAACCATACCCTTCAAGGCTTTTTCTTTGCACTGTGAATGAAATGTCACAGTGAAGGTCACATTTAACATGACGCTTTCTATCATACGCATTCTTGCATAAGTGTAATTTCTCTTGGGTACATTTGTGTACCCAAGAGAAATTACTCTTGGGTACATTTGTGTACACTGTGTGCTAAAATAGTCATTCATTGATGTGCAGCTAGAGCTTGAGAGATGGGGATAAAAATGGTAACGGTATTCAGACTTGTTCAGTTTTGGAAAACTAGTGCATTATAGCATATTATATATAAGGAGAATTGAATCTGGCTTCATTAATCTGCACTCAGTAATGTAGAATACCAAAATATTCTAGGGTTTTTTCCCCCTTTCAAATTTATATATAATTAAAAAAAAAATCAGGATGAGCCTTCTGTTGATTGGACAAAACTGTGTGTATGTAAGGCTCCCACAGCTTTAGTCCAGCATAAAAATCTAACACTAAGTGAGACCAAGTCAGATCGATATTAAAGTAGTCAAATATAGAGAGGCCCTTACAGAGAGCTAACAGAAACTGGTTCACCTATCAGGATGCAACTTACTCAAAAAAGTTGAGAGAAGAGTGGATTTAGGACAAGTGACTGAGAAGCCCAACCAAAGCTCATACTTGAACCTCATAAAAGATATGTGAAGAACCCCGAAAGTGACAGTTCATAGTAGCGTTTGGCCATCTGCTCCATGTTCCAATTGTCTTGGTATCACCCAGGGTGCCAGAGGAGGTTAACGTACCCATAATGCACATGTGGCATAAACACACGTACATATAGAACAAGTTTACATAGAGTGATGAATTATTTAGTATTACAGTAAACAGATAACATACATGGACTTAATACTATTGAAGCTGAGCAGCTGCAACAGTATCACATCTTAACATTTGCTGGTTCTTTGCCGTTTTTTCACCTTAGACCTGTAGTTCTACATCATCCAGTTCTTTTCCATGTATAAAAATCATCTCACCTGCACCTCTTCACGCTGCATCGTCCCCTCCCGACACACAAAAGAATTTTTCCAGAGGGGGAAAATTGAAGATGATGAGACTAACAACTAGGGATGGGTACCGGTATCGGTTCTGACATAAACGGTAGTAACCAGACCGAAAAGCAGCGCACATTTCGGTGCTTTATTTCAGTGCTTCTTTTTCCTGAGCTGTGATACACTTTAGATCTAGCCAATCATTTTACGTTTCCGAGGATAGTAGGCGGGTCCAGGTACGTACGTTCTTTTAGAGCAGAGCTACAGATTAAAAATGCCCAAGGCGAAGCGGTCAAAAGTCTGGCTGTACTTCACAGCAAAAGATGCAAACTCAGCAACCTGCAACAAGTGCTTTAAGCTGATACTGTGATACTGTCAAAGGAGGTAACACCTTGAATCCGATGAAACACCCGGCGACGCATAGCGGTTTTTTTAAAAGCCGAAAAATGCGCTGTATTTGATAGCTTGCTGTGAGACCTCACACCGTGCACATCTACTGCGGGTGTGGTAACTGTTATCGGACCCGGAGTTAGCAACATCCCCCAAAAACCGGACGAGTACAGTCCTGGCCCCTAGCCCTGCCAGTGTAGCAGAAATGATGACGGATGATGATGGCAGCAGCAGCCGTTCTTCTCTGCGTGAGTAGCTTAATGTTGTTCGTGTATAATTTACGTTGAGTAGGCTAACCACGTTATTAAATTAATGCATGTAAGGTGAACTAGCAAACATCATCATAGCTACATGCTGCGGTCTTCTTGTTTGATGGCAGATACTCCCTTCACCCTGGCCAAAAAGGCTAAAATGACCAAAGAAAAAGTGGAAAACATGAGAGGTTTTTGGACAAAGTTTGTGTTTTTTCCATTGTTTAAGCACTGCTTCCAGCCAAGAGTGATACCATATATGCCCTCTAGCTGCAGAAAAGGCTAACATTGTTATCTTTTTACAAAAAAAACTGCTGAACATGAGAGGTTTTTGGACCAATTTTGTGTTCTCCATTCTTTAAGCACCGGTTTGAGCACCGTTTAAGCACCGGCACCGTTTCAAAAGTACCGGTTTGGCACCGGTATCGGATAAAACCTAAACGATACCCATCCCTACTAACGACTATTATGCTCAAATTCAAACCACCAGTCAGGAATCTCCTCCTGTTTTCTCTCATTTGATAATAATGAGGGGTCAGTGTAGCAGCTCCACACACATTAATTTCAAAGTTCACATTATACTTACTGCAATGTCCAGCTGATCGAGGGGAAAAGCTTCCTCGGCAAGCAGTTGCACAGAAGAATCCGCATTGACCGTTACGGACCCACTGCTCACTGTGAATATATACACGCACACACACACAGTGTAAGTATCCACATGGAATTTGTAGTCACCTCAACTACATATGTACCATTATACTCAATGCAGTGTGGAAGAGCCCCATAGCATCCCTGATTCTTACAATTTTCTCTCGACCAGTTTTAATCACCTCACCAGATTCTCAAATTTTTAATCCCATCATACAATTAGCTGGTTAATCTATAATTGTAACGTTCTCCTCAGGTGTAATGTCAGCCAAGTGCACTCCCACATTAATAGTATTTTGTTTAGATGTGATAAAACACTTTGTTGTTGTTTTTGGCATCAACAACACCCAAAAAGGAAAAAAGGAAAGCAGATCTTTACCCCCCCCCCCAAAAAAAAGAAAGTGAACATGGTTGACTGTAGTGCGGCACAAGTTGCTTTCCCTTTATGCTGGACGCAGGCTACAAACCGCTTCATAGTAGACAGCCTGATAGTGTTTTGTTAAATGCTCACACTGTACAAAACAAGTGATCTATGACCAGTGGGTAATCACAATAAAGTGTAAGCCTTCACTGTAGCAGTCATTAATAACATCATATTAATTCGATAAGATGGTAGTTCTTCCACCGAGAGATTCAGTGTTACTGGGTGCAATAATGGAGATAAAACTGTATTATTGCCACAATGGTTAATTTAAAACCACTAAAGATTAAACAACGGTCATTATATCTGGGCATCTGTTAATTCTCTTAATTTTGTACTTTTGAGATAATTTTCTTTTCTGCTTCAAAAAATGAGACTAAAACCAAAATAAATTTATTACTATGACTACAATCTCTCTCTCTTTGATTGGATAAGTAGGATCTTGATCCTTCTTTGTGGGTCTGTCTGCAGTCATTCACTCATTTTTCCAAAGGAAAATCTTACCGAAGTATTTGGCAGAAGAGCCATCATCATTAAAGACTGTGACAACACCAGGCCGGAGCACCTGCAGGGTGGGTACGTGGGCAGGGAGGATACCGAATGCACCGGTAAGCGTGGGGACATCCACCTGTTTCACACTGGCCTCTTTGAAATAAACCTGCAACACACAATAATAACACTTTTAAATTAAAAAAATAAATAAAATGAAACATTACACCACCACTTTAACAGAGAGCTTCAACCCACATTAACTGACAACAATTAAGTAAATATCCAGATGCAAAACTAAGAACCAGACTTTTGAAACGAACAGAGCATCACAATAACCACAAGTCTTTTTAATCCATATTAACGCATCATGATATAACAAATTTGTCTTTGCGCTTGACTTTACCTGTTGGATCAAAAACATTGTTTATTCACATTCAGAATGTGAAGTGAACTGCACTGACAAGCTCGTCCCACCGACATGCACTTCAAGGTTACAGTTTAGTATTTAAAACACAAGGGCTCCTTAATAGTGTCACTGAAACTTATTGCACTCCTAAAAAATGTAAATGTGTTTTTAAAAAATGGATCCGGAGTCTTAAGTAACCGTGAAGAGAGCAATGCTTTGTAAAGGACCACACACTGCTTGTCAAATACGGTGAATGACGGCTAGGCTAGGCTACACCAGCTTAACCTCCAAACACAAACGCTAATTTAAATGCAACCGTGCATGTACTGCTCGGGGACACAGCGAGGCCAAGGACCGGCACCAATCTGTTACACGACCCCAAAGGTGCCATTTCATTAAAAAAAAAAAAAATTCATTCGGTGAGCCGATTAAGCTAGCTGGGCCTGAGAAGCCTAGCCGTTATCGTTAGCCTAGTACCTGTGTTGGTGAGGCGAACGTGAAGGACATCTGCGGGGCACCGGAGGCGGCCTCGGCGTAGCAGCGAGTCTGCCTCAGCACAGGCAGAGCACGGCGGAGAAATCTTGCTGCCATCATCCTTGAAAATGTTATTTTTGTGAAGCACGAGTGAATGACAGGGATCCCCAAGCCCTTGCGTGAAGGCAGTCAGTGTGCGCTTGGTAGGACAAGGACGTCGGGAGGCTACCCATCAGGCTTTGCTGCGACGTAGAGGATGCAGGGTAGTGTAGTCTTGGGGGGAAAAAACAACAACAACAAAAAAAAAAAAAAACCCCAATTGCGTTAACAAATAAAGGTCTCCCAGTTTATCCATCGTTTAAAAATACTTTGAATCACCTCCTTAGTCCCGTATGCTTTCAGTTCTAGTTGGGTAAGGTACCCTGTCTTTTACTATGCAGTAACACACAGTAAAACAGATTTATTCGGTTTGTTTTATTTGATTTTTTTGTAGTATATTTGTTTACTGTTGATTTAGCACAGTCAATATGGTGTATATTTAGCATAACATGTATAGAACTGGGATAAACTGAGGTTGTTTTGAATGTGCTAAATGTGTATTTCAGCCTTTCAGCTGGTATTCTTGCTGGAGTTACTCGGGGAAACATTTCGAGATTGATTGGGGAAGAGTGGTTAATGTGAGAAAAATAGTGTTTTCCATATTTACTCATTAATAAATATATTTATCGTTCAATATTGTTAAATATATGCATCTATCAGTATTTATTGACAAATAAATGTAATCCCCATTGCGTCAGGAGATGGCGCCAAACCCCTGTAAAAAGCCTGCAAACCGGTGTGTCGCCAGTAAACGCCTGCCAGTGTCTCTGTGTGTTTTTAATGTCAAACATATTTACATATATTGATATACAGAATGTAGTCAGTATGATTTATGAAGGGTTATACATAAAATTAAATAAAAATGGGTCGGTCGTTTTGTAAGTATCTTAATGATCCTGCATTAGTTTACCTCTGTGTCCTTGATTATAATATATCCAGTCCTTTTTGGCCACTATGATATCTTCATAGAACTGTTATGTTATATTTTTTGGAATTTGTGCTGCCCTCTTGACCAGGTAGTTCTAGAAAAAACATATTTGCAGTGTCAGTGAGACTTTTATCTGGATATATGAAAGTCCCTTTGCTATAAACTGATTGCAACTTCTGCCTTGTGAGAGGACAGTTCTTACTGACTCAAAATGAAAGATATGACTGTCTCAGCCACATGTTTGACGATTAAAGGCCAACGAGTCATTATTTGGCAAATACTGTAAATCACCGAAACCCACCGGTAGCTTGGCCGAGGGATAAAGTTTAGTTGTAGTATTTCACTCGCAGGGTTCCACAAACGCAAGCACACACACACACACGCGGGCGCGAGTAAATGAGATCATATGAGCCTACTTATGCTTCAATAATTTTTCTCACTCTAGAGGTTCAGTGAGTGCATTTGCCAAAAAAGAAAAAAAAAGAATAAGTAAGCATAAGAGACACGTTTCCTTGACTGTGTGACATGGTTTATATTAGCACAGAGCAGAGACACTCGGGCTTCCCTGACTCCTCTAACGCAGCTGTGGAGACTAAACTGTGCTTCAGGATATTTCTGACATCCGTCACTTGGGCTTTACCTCACTCCTTTAGTCACGTGATGCGCCTCTGACTGGGTGGTGGGCGTGTGTTAAGCGGTGGGGTTTCATTCATAAATACTTTTAGCCTTAAAGTCCACATTAAAGTGATCACGGAAGAGTTCCGCGTTATTGACTTCGCCCCTCCACTCCCGCATGGACCAGGATAGTTGGGTAGGTGAGTGCTTACCGTCGCCGCGTGCCTACTTTTGTGTGTGCTCGTGCACCCAATTCAAAATCGTGAGCTGCCTTTCTCCTCTCTGTACACCAAGATCTATGTAAACGGCTTTGTTGTTTTCTAACCAGTTTTTAAGGGTGGGCTTCATTTCCTTCGATAATGTGATTACACTTAGAAAAAAAAGAGAGCGAGATTGTTATCGCTCAAACCTTCAGTAGGAAACATCTGCCAGAGAAAATCCCCATTAATTTGTTCCAGGGAAAAATATTGCCCTTTGTAGCTACAAGAGACAGCATTCTTTATGCTTTTTCTACTGCGGCAATCTATTTTAATAAACTACTTATTACATGATTTAAATAAAACGATATCCATGCTTTGTTCTATGGAGGACGGAAACGAGTTAATATTTTTTAAAGATTAAAAATATTAAAGTGAAAACGATGCACGGTATGATAGCAGTATTGCACTTGGTAATGCTTGAATTTTGTTAAGCATGACTGGATACTGACTGGTATTGCTGGGACACCTGTGTCTTGCCATCTGCTATGGGAATACTGCTATCATCGGGATTTGCAACAACGCAAAAGTAAGCAGTCCTCAGTAAAGTGTGAGGATGCACTGATTTTCAGCTTACCTTCATGGATTTCTTAATTTTTGAGTGCAGGTCAATAAAAGTAGTATATCTGTTGTTTACTTCCTGTTACCAAAGACGTGCTGGGAGAGGTTTTCATTGCATTTATTTTAAATTGTAACAAATTTTTGATGATGCTTAATGTTTTAGGAACATCCCAAGAAGATGTTTCATTAATACGAAATCCCTACTATTTGTGTCTTGAACAATGTGCATCATTCTGTGTGTTTGTTATCAGCCATGCAGCACTACCGTCCTGTTGCTCTGAGGCCAGTGGGTCGGCCCTGAGGGGGAACACCGCTGCTCAGGCTC
Organism: Aulonocara sp. 'chitande type north' Nkhata Bay; assembly: GCF_057382095.1. Classification (NCBI taxonomy): domain Eukaryota; kingdom Metazoa; phylum Chordata; class Actinopteri; order Cichliformes; family Cichlidae; genus Aulonocara; species Aulonocara sp. 'chitande type north' Nkhata Bay. The sequence goes on along the minus strand of NC_141365.1, from coordinate 6,915,389 downwards.
AGTTGGCTGGGTGCGCTGTGGTGGCTGAGGATGCAGCAAGGGAGCTGAGGAGGAGACTCCTGAGCTACAGCCTGGCACACACATTCAGAGCTGCTACTGCTGCTGCTGCGTACTGCCCTCCACCAGGGTAAGATTACTGTCTGATAGGAAGCAGGATGTGGTACAGTACTGCAAAGGAAAGCATTCTGACCACAGACTGATGTGCTTTCTGTAAAACTATTCATGCTTGGACAGTGGACGCAGGGCTTTAGATGGGCTGGCAGAAAAGAGCTCGGCTATAGCTTACAGGTTGTGGTGCTGAAGTTGAGCACCGCAGTGACTGGCAGGCGAGCAAGGCGTGCTGATTGCTGCTGGCATGTTGCTTCTCCCTTGCTGGGTGAGTAGATCCATCCAGGGTTAGTGTGTGTGCGTATGCGTGGGCGTCTGGTGCAGCAGTAGCAGAATTAATGGCTGTGATCTGTAAGAGCAAGAGCCAGCAGCGGTAGTGGAACTCAGCTGCGGGAGCCAGTATTTAGTAAGAGTTGCTGTTTCTCTCTGTTCCCTGTGTGTGCGTGTGTGTCTGTGTGTGGGGGAGGTAGATAGAGTCTTTGGACTGATATGGAATTATGGGTGATGATTAACAGCCAAGATGCTAAAGCTTACATGTTCTGTCGGACTCGACGCATGCGTACAAGAACAACATACCCATTTGGTTTCTTCCTCTTCTTCCAGTCTTTCATGACTGTTTTGAAAAGATTGTTATTTGCTGTCACTGGCTGTCACACAGATTACACATTACAATAATTTCCATGTTATTACACATCAGCCTGCATGGCTGTTTTAGGCTTATATGCTCAGTATTTCTGGATTTATTGACACAGATAGAATGCAGCACATTTGGAGGCTGACTTTGTGATTTGATGCACATCTCCAGTTACAGTCATTTCCTTTGTGTATTTGTGTGTGTTTGTGCATGTGTTATCTCTCAGGGGGACTCTCTAGTTGGCCTGGACCATGAGCAATGAGTCTACCGTCTGGAACAGCCTACCAGAAAACTCCACAGTAAGTCTGCCTTTCACCAATGGCTTATTCTCAAACTTCCTGTATGTCCTACATGTGTGTGTGTGTGTGTCTGTGAGACGCCCAGCACCAGAACCATACTTTCCCCCCATATTCTCTTCTGGCTGGATGACCGGCTAATGGAGAACATCCTGACCTGGACCTGAAATAATTAAATCTCTGATCTAATCTCAGCTTTGATTTCCCCTTGCAGAGAAATTACAGTGTGACGTCAGAGTCTAATGCTCATTAACACTTGCAGAGTGTTCTCCATCGCAGAGCTCAGAACAATACTCCACCTATTCATCATGTTTCTGAAATCAAGTCTATTATCCTTGTATCATTTTGTCATCTATCACTTTATTAAAATACTTTAAAGTACCGTTATGCAGCTGACATGAGCCAAATCAAACTTACGACGGGAACACATTTTTGCTTTTAAAACAGAAGGAAAAAAGTAAAATTTAACTTCAGTGAAGTGTCTCCTAATGTACGCTTAATTCACTCAGCTGCAGTCCTTGCTGTGAGAGCTCTCCCATAGCTAAAGGTACACTGTAGACAGGTTAATAGCCCTGGCATGTATTGATTCATTGCACTGTCGTATTTATAGATTTACTTTATGCAGACCAACCAAACAGCAGGACTAAATCAATCCCGTGGACTCCACGGTGCGACTGCGAACGTAAAACGCCTGCAAATCTAGTCTACTACTGAGGTGTCAGGCTTTTCATGTTTCAATGTTTCAAACCAAAAGACTGTAAAGCATTCAAAGTAAACCTGCACGGTGCACACTTCTGCATGGCGTTGCATATTTGGTGCAATTTCTGCCATCAGGCATGATCTGTATGACTTTATTTTAGAAAGAGTAAAAATAAAAGGTGAAAAATCATAGTGAGAAGAGTGGAGGTGTGACTTTTTTTTCCCTTTGTACCTCTGTCTATCAGCCCAGAACGACACAGCATTAATCATCAGTGAGTGTTTCAGTGCCTACTTTGGCAACACAGGAAACTTCCCTTCTCTAATTTGCAACATGTTGCTCCCTCTTTTTAGACTCAGGAGATCCCACTCGAGGTTGAGGAGCAGCAGGATGGTTATGTGCTCCTCCTGGTGATCCTCTCCATCTTCTTGGTAGGAACACTGACATTCATCTCTGTCTTCCTCTTCGCTTGCCGCCGTGGAGGGAAATGCTGTGCCAGGTGGGACACAAAAATTATGTATGTCTTTTCTCGTAAAATAAAATAAAAAAATCTATCTATCTATCTATCTATCTATCTATCTATCTATCTATCTATCTATCTATCTATCTATCTATCTATCTATCTATCTATCTATCTATCTATCTATCTATCTATCTATCTATCTATCTATCTATCTATCTATCTATCTATCTATCTATCTATCTATCTATCTATCTATCTAAGAACTAATAACCTTATAAGGCTTGTGATGCCCACACTGTATCTCAGTGCGTTTGATTCACCTGTGGTTATTTTGAGTTTAAATTTTATTATAATATTTTAGGCTGTTGCTGTTGTCACTGTTAGCACCAAGCAACAATACCAAACTCTACGTCCTTGAAAATTTCCAAAAACTTGAAATCAACAGAAAAAAGAAAAAAAGAAAAGAAAAGAAAAAAGATTCAGGTGCACAGGTGTTGTTTTACCGAGCAGCATAAAAGTATTTTGTTCACAGAGACTGCTCTCATGCTTTCATGCAACTGCTATTTCGAGACAAACCAGTTCTTCTATCAAATCTGTATACATGCATAATAGATAAAGCTTATTGCAAATGACGCTAACAGCATCCTGTAATATTATCCAGTTCTTCACTGTGACGTCATTAACAGGCAAAAAGTGAGCCATCAAACAAATGAAAGCATCTTTGTAACACAAAAAAGCTATATTGCAGTAGGTGGTAAGAAAATAAATGTTGCCCTACTGTGACATCTCAGCATGTTAAAGCAGAACAACTCATTATACGATGTCTTCCATTTGAGTGTTGAGACTCCCATGAGGCTGCTATGAGAACACCTTAGTGGAAAGACATTCAATATTCATGCTTATTTATTTGCGTGTTTATTGTACAGCAAGATGGCTGACCCTCGAGACTTTTTGTCCATCTCTACAGCAGCACACATTATCACGTATACTTGAATACATGAGTGCACAGCACCTAGATGCAGATAAACAAAGAGCTCAGAGGCTGAGGCGTGAAAAGCCTGGGAGAGAGCAAAAGGAGAATCGGACAGACCAGTACAAATGATGAGTGTAATAAGATTTCATAGCCGCCATCGGCAGTGATTAATCTTACGTTTCAAACGAGTGCTGTGTGTGCACCGCTGAGAATATGTACACACAAACTCACGGGCATACCCTGAACGGGAAAGGAGGAGCCACAGAGGAAATGAAAGACAAGGAGAAGCACAGATCTGAGTGGAAAGAAAATTCCCTTAAGTCACTTCACACCCACACAATGCACACCAACATACACCCACCAACATACACACACACACGCACACATACAACTTGTATCTCTGCACCACTCTGGAACAGCTTTCAGTTTCTTTTTTCTGCCTCATCAACTAGACCCTGTGTATGGGATTTAAGCAGCACTGTGGAGGATTATAAGCTACTAAAAACAAAAATTATAAGCTGTTAAAACAAAAAAGGGCTGCATAAAGATATGCTTATAGAGTAATAGACACTCTATCTGCTAAACAAAATGACCTTTATTGTGCATCTCCTCTGTGTCCTTAAAGATGAGTGTAAGTGTACAATCCAATAAAGCATCATGCTTTATCAGTTCAAGAAGTCCCCTGGCTCTGAAGGTTATCAAGTTACTGGCAATGATTTAGGCCTTCATTGATTACACACTCGAGCAGGCCATTTATAAAAAAAGCACAGTGGACTTTCAGTCCTAATAACTTATTCTGATAGTTCTTTGATCGCTGAATTTGTAAGCTGTTCACATGCAAGTGTATTAATAAAGCACAAGAACTCAATGTATAAATGTAACAGTGACTCAAGTGAGAGGCGTGACACTGAAAGAACTTTGCAACAGCAATGATGATGGAGTATAACTTCCAAGGAGAAAAACCTTGTTAAAAAACATATTTTGGGACCAAAAAACACCATTTTAAGCAGCTTGCATCAGATTTGACTGGAATCGCAGTTTTTCTGTCCTCCACACAAAACCATGCGTACGCATCTTCCCACTCCAGCACTGTTATTTATAAAAGAAGTACATATGTATGTTTTTGAAACAGTATCAATCCTTTCATGGAAATGTGTAATATTTCCATGAAAGGGGCACTCTGTCAGTGCGCCCCAGGGCAGCTGTGGCTACAATGTAGCTTGCCATTGCCAGTGTGTGAATGTGTGTGTGAATGGGTGAATGACTGAATGTAGTGTAAAGCGCTTTGGGATCCTTAGGGACTGAGTAAAGCGCTATACAAATGCAGGCCATTTACCATTTACCATAAGGGAAGCAGAAAAAACCTATTATGCTAAATTCCCACTCAACATTTAAATTCTTGGACTCTTCTAGAGTAGTTCTCAATAGTCCTCATTTGTCTTATAATGTGTCTTGGAGCAGCTTCTTACTTGATCATCTGTCTGAAATCAGCTGCTTTAGCTTCCTCATCCCTTTGAGCTACCTTGTTTCTGATTGGATGACCCTTACAAACAGAGTGTTTCACTTCTGTAGTCACGGCCAGAGCTATGTGCTTTGGTTGACCATATTAAGTATATCTACTCTGACCAACATCACACAGAGCCAAGAAAGAGAAAACTGTCAGAAACAGAGGGGATGGAGCAGCCTGAGAATTTGGTGCACAGGGTTTACTTGCACATGAACAGATGCTTATTGCTTAATATGAGCAGCCATTGTAACAGCATAATTGTGACAAAATGAGGTAAGCCATAATATGTTACATTTAACATACACAGAGCATGCATTTTTAATTTACACCTGTTCAGACACATACCTCTATTTCAACAATTAAAATGTACCATTAACAAATGTTAATGTGAAGAATGCAGTATGTAATAAATTCTGTGAGGTTCTTATTTATTTATTTATTGGAGGGATAAACTGTACATATTTTAAATAGCTGCTTCTGTAGAAAATTGTTGAGCATAAGGATGAAGGATCTCTGTAGTCTCAGAAAAATTCTTTTTTTTTCCTTTTTTTTGAACTTACTGAGTTGACAACTTGCATTACTTTTCTCCTTTCAGAATTTTGTTCTATTTGTGATAGCAGAACTGGGACCACCTAATATAACACAGGGACTTTTCTCTGAATTTTACATTTGGTGAAAATATGCTTCTTCTTTGCAGTTGTCTTATTAGCCTTCGTCTAATAATCTGCAGTGGAAACAGCGCTTTTACATCATGAGTGTTTACAACCTTCCATGGATAAGGACGGAGCGAGGCTTGTGCACACGTGACCATTTATGGTGATGGACTTGTATAAAGGAAGGCCACGCATAAGTGCAGTTTCATAAGTCTGACAAAAAAAATGCAACATTTCTGCTTTCGTGCAAAGACACAGTTTTAAGTGTATCACCACAGACTGCCACGCATGTGGCCCCAGGTGCATTATTTTGACTAAGCTGAAGGTCAGATAGTAACACTGATCATAAGGCCTTGTTCTGTGGTGTCCAGAGTGCCTGCCTGCATCAGCGGGGTCCATCAGATGAAAGACAGACTTCAGGGGTAATCATGTCACTGCATTGATCTGAATGTTTTTGTGTGCCCCAGGGCCAGCAATGACCCTGAGAAAACCAACAACACCTACTTGGAGGAGTCTCAGCCCACCCATGGTAAGAGAAAAAAGAACTAAAAAAAAGGAAGGAGAAATGTGAGGGAGGGCTAGAGAAGGAGACAGGAGAGAAAGAGGCGAGTAAGTGAGTGAGGGAGAAGTAATGGAGATGGGGAAGCTGTGAACTGGAGAGATGGGATGATGGCATGGATATTTTTATCATGTCAGCACAAATGTGTAATGTCTATTCCATTAAAATATTGTGATCTCATCCCAATTAGCTGAAATGGCTGTGCAATTCCAGGAACACATTTTGACATTGTGTTACCAGTGAATGCTATCTGTGTCAAGTGAACAAGATATATTAGAGGTAGCATGTGTTTTGTGCCACACTACTTTTGCAGTGCATTTAGTTTTCCAGTATTTGGGGGGCATTTTATAGTTTTATTACACAGTGCAATAGAGGAAACGAGTAGGAAGAGAGGTACCCATGGGGACTTGAATCAGACACGTTTTCTTCAGCGCTGTAATATGCTGTGTATTCATCCTGATGTAATATTAAACACCGCTCGTTACATGAACCCAGCACACGAGTCTATGTAATTCATCCCAGGGAGGACATGAATGCTTTTGCAAAATTTGAAGGCAATCCATTAAAATAACTGCTGAGACACAAAACCACACTGACACATTTCACAGAGGTCTAAAAAACAGGAGATGAAAGTGGGAACTTCCTCTGGGGAGCATGATTCTTACAAAGTTTGGCATCGGCCCATCTTAGGTAGAGAGCAATTTTCAGTGAATGAATTAAAGCTGTATCCTGTTAGTCAGATTGGAGTAAAACACACCAAAGTCAGTGGGATCCATAAATGGTATTTCCATATTTCACTTTGTACTAGTGCAGTTTATTCACTGACTGACAGACCAGCATTACAGCTGAGCTCACACACTTACTTCTATTCTTCTATTGTTTTGTCCTTGTGCTCTTGCTATTTATGTAATTATCGTTCTCCTCTTCCTTCATTCTGGGCAGAAATCACCATCAGGGTGGATGAGTCAGACTGCCTGTCCATGGCCAGTTCTCATGACCAAGAAACAGAGCGTTTCCTCTCCACGGGCCCCACAGGCCGTCGCGTCTCCTTCAATGAGGCTGCGCTCTTCGACCACGGCAAGAAAACCCAGGAGAAAGGCCGCAGGTTAGAAAGCCAACACAAACAAAGCAGCCCACATTTGCAAATCTCTGTGTTGTTGAATCGGCATTCACCACTCACTGATGTAGGTTCACGCCAGTGCTTAATTCTTTGTGAGCTCAAAGTATCTAAACCTTTTACTGTGTCCCACATGCGTTTGTTACTTTAGAGTTCAGAATAAAATCAGTCTGCATTATGTATGCTTCGGACACAAAAAGCTCTCACCCTTTGTTATTACTTCACTGCCCTACTTTTCCCTTAAAGCTCCGACTCTAAAATACTAATTTTTCTTTAAGCCTAAATCTAGAAATCACGGTAGTTCTAATGGGTTTGAAGTCAAATATCTCCCCTTGGTCGTTTCCCTCTTATACAAAGATAAGCTTCATGATTCAACACTCATGAAGAATTCATGCAACTCATGTCAGCAATTTATAGTTTTTTAGTAACTCAGCGTTCTCCACCTCAGGTACACTCTGACGGAGGGTGACTTTCATCATCTGAAGAATGCCCGGCTCACAAACCTCCACATACCTCCTCCGGCCCTCAAGATAGTCACCATCCACGAGTGCGACTCTGCAGAGAACACCATCACGATGACAACGCGCCCTGTTGCTAAGTCAGCCCTTTCCATCTTCCAGGTGACAGCCTTGACCTGCCATTCGTACTGATGTAACAATAGTCATTAGTATTCACCAGGGCCAATTAAAACATCTTTTATTTGGGTCAGGTCAAGAAAATCCGGCAACCTAATGAGTCCAAACATAGGGTTCAGGGATCATTTCAACAGACCCAGCATTAATTTTCCATTTAGGTAAAGCTGGGATGACAGCCTAGAAGGAAATCTGTCCTTGAAATTAATTGATATTTGTTACTTTAACACAAAAAATAAACTTTTCTAAAAGAATGTAAATGCACAGCAGTTATGCATAAGATAACAAAGTCTAGTTTTATTTGTGCTTTCCTGCAGCCAATGCTGTGTCCCTTGCCACAAACAGCGTTGACCAGCCTAAGTGTCAGTCCAAGCTGTGCCCTCCCTGGAGATGCTCTCAACTCTGTGGTGGACAGCACCAAAGAGCCAAGCTCCACTTCTGTGAGTGAAATATATCAATATATATTATTCTACATCACCTTGTTAATATGTTTTTGTACAAAGGATGGTGTCACACAACATTTTTATTGCTGAGGAGCCACACAGTAAAGATACATAAATCCAAAGGCCTTCTAGATGCTGAGCATGCATATAAATGATTTGTAAGAGGTCGTGCGATGAAAAAAGTAAACAAGGCATTAGTTTAGAATCTAGGTCAACATGGAGTTTGTGGAATGAATATTTAGTCATTTGTAGAGTGATACATTTTCTTAAGTCAGTCAGTCTTTACACCCACAAGCCAGTCAACAAGTGAGTCAGCCACACAGACGTTAGAGGGTCACGTAGCCTGAGGGAGGACCAGCAAGAATGATGGCTGATGGGTAAACAAGGAACATCACTGTCGGATAGGATTTTACACAGACTACTACTCTTGGCAGGTTTTCTCTTTGACTATGTTTTTCTCTGCTCAGATTGAAATGATGGGAGTGGGGCCTCGGGGCAGAGGCAGCAGTGTCAGTGTGGGAGAATCAGCAGTGCTGGGGAGGAGCGGTGCCTCTCCTGCTGGTGGCGGTGCAGGCCAGAGGCCCGTGTTGCAGTTCCTTACTAAACTGCGGCGCCATGCTAGTCTAGAGGGGGCCAGTCCCTACTTCAAGATCAAGAAATGGAAGCTGGACAGCAGCCAGAGAGCATCGAGTCTGGACACCAGAGGTAATGGATGGTATCTCTGTGATATTCTTTTTGAGAAAAATCAGTACCAGTGCAGCAAGGAAGTACAAATAGTTCTTCCTGGTTCTGGACTTTTATTTTTTTGGTTTATTTGTGTATGAAGTATTTGTGCCAGCTTTCTCTCTTGGTAAACATACAATGGTTAAGCAGCAGGCTTTAGCAACCAACTGTGAGCTGCCTTTTGACTGAGGTGGAGATGTACACACAAGCATAATAGACAGATGGCTCAGTGACGCAAAGATTGGTTGTTCCAAATCAATTTGAGCCCCTGAGTAAATCCTCCACACCGATCCTCCTTATTCTATATACACACTTGTCTGCATGCGCCTCTTCTGTCATACCAAGGTACCCAAAAACCCCCAAAACATCACAAAATCTTCTCCGCAGTTAATAGAAGCTTTCTGCTGAATTAAATGTTACTTCACTCCTGCTGTCATACACCTATAACTCACAGCTCTTTCTTCATGTGTGATGCGAGCCAGGCTCTCCAAAGAGGAGACAGTTCCAGCGCCAGCGGGCCGCCAGTGAGAGCATGGACCAGGATGACAACGATGCACATCATATAGACCTCATCCAATACATTGCCCGCACCCATGACGTCACCTATCGCCCTAGCCAGCCCACCACATGCCTCCTCTCGCCTCCTTCGACACCACCCCCCTCCCTCGGCAGGTATCTTTAATTCCCTTGCCATTCATCCCGTCCACTGCTTTGCTGCCTTGCACTCATTTCTTTATTTCAGCAAGAAAACCTGTGCTAACTACTTGTAGTAATTTACAACTCAAAGTCCTAATTCTCCACCACAGTGCGTTAACACAAAAGTTCCTAAACTAAATAAAACTGTAACTTATCATCTTGTCTTTTTTTAGACTAATTGTTTTTCTATGATCCTTAATTAGATGATATCAGACAATGCAGAGTTAAGTGTGAACACTCTGTAACCAAAGTCTGATCTGTCTTTTCAAACAATGCCATCAGTTTGAGCCACATGGAGAGGATTCCTTGCGGAGAATTGGGACGTGGGGTTTATAACAGGCACACGAAACCATTTCATTGCTGACTTGATAATGTAATGATGTTTTCAAAAGTACGATTATAATATAAGTTTGCAATTATAGCAGTGCAGGTTTTTTTAGGGTTTTATGTTACGCAACAAAAACTGCTAATGCTCATACATATTTTCTTACATAACTATTTATTTTCTTACACTGAATATGAAACAAATCAATGTTTTTGGTGTACATTTGTTTTATTGCTGAAAATAAAATCCATTTCTGTGAACAAAGAAATGCAATGATTCTTATGCTCATTTCCTCAGGTCATGTTATGCTCCGTGCATTACGTTTATTAAAATTCCCTGCCCTAAGATGAAAGCACCTTTCCAGAGTTTAAGCAGTTTCAGCTGTTCAGCTAAGATCACTTTAGAGACATGCAGCTGCAACCATTGCAAGTCATGATAATCATTCTGTGCTCTGTGAACACGACCATGTCTCAGATTAACATCCTATTTAGGTAAATGCTCACTGACACTTGTGTTGCATGTCTCTTTGTTTCTCTTCTTCCTCGTCTCTTTATTTCTTTTCATTTTATCTCATCTCTCCATCCCTGTGTGGATACTGCAGGGTAGAGGTAGAGGTGATGGTGGAGCCCAGCTGCAGCCATGGAGGACCAGGGGTGATTGGCCTGTCCCCTGATCCCCAAGAGGAAGCGCTGTCCTTGGCTAGAAGGGAAAGTGCAAACCAATCCGACCCCATTGATCCCCAGGATTCCCAGTCACTTTACAGAGACATCTGGACATTACGTGCAACTCTCGAACAGTACGCAGCCTCTGACCAGAGCAGCAACAATGACAGGAACTCAGTCTGCAGTGATGCTGACAGTGTGTGTTCACTTGGTGGACGAACAGACACAGAAAGAGGTCTCCCCAGCTACCCATCCCAGGATTTAGGGGATGAGGGAGAGTGTGGGGAGGATGACAAGGACTTCTTTGTCTATATGGATGAGAAGATGGAGGTGAAGGAGTCAAAAAAGAAGAAACAGAAAAGCACAGACTCAGAGCGAGGGAGCAATGATGGAGAAACGGGGACTCGTAAATTACTGCAGATGGACAGCGGCTACGCGTCGATAGAGGCTCCGTCTCGAGGTCCGGAAGATCTGCGACTGTTTGGGAGCAGCAGCATCACCAGCAGCCCCAAAGACAGAACAGCCCACGAGAAAAGGCATCATTTCACCAATGCAGGGCGAACTGGCACGATAGGTGAGAGTTTTGAATCTCATCTCTTCGAGGAGGAGCCTGAAGATGAGTTGTTGTTGGGTGCCAGTGGAGGAGTTTCCACCGAAACAGGTGCTGGTTCACTGGGGTGGTTTCCATATGGTCATGTGCTCTCTCCTCGAGAAGCTGCACAGCTTCCACCTCAGCATTTAACCCTGCACCGCCGAGACTACAGCATAGATGAGAAGACAGATGCGCTCTTCCATGAGTTTCTCCGCCATGACCCTCAGTTTGATCAGCAGGAGTCCCCACTAAGAAAGCACCGGTCCCGAATCCACCTACGCAAGCAGTGGCAGCGCCACAAGCAGTGGAGCGATCCTGGTGTCAGACACTTCCAGTCCTCCTTTGAGAGACAGCGGACGCCTCTACGGAGGGGTGACAGTGTAAACTATCCCCTGGACACAGGCTACCACAGTACGCTGCCCCGCATCGTCAGTGCTCCTGACGAGGAGACGAGCGATGGGACCAGCAGCACACCTGAAACTCCAAAGGTAGAGCTCACAACATCTGAGGATGGAGAAAAGGTGCAGGGCGCCCCTGTCAGAGACACTGAGGACCACACAACCTCTTCCCCTTCACCTCTTCATCCCTCCATTTCAGAGAAAGACGGAGGACTGACTGAGCTGCCTGACCCTCAGGATGACAGCAGACAGTCTAGCCACCCCTCTGAACCCCCAGATGAGCGTTCACGTCAGCTGCTCGACTCGTCGGGATACGGTCCACAAACCATCACAGCAGAGCTAACAGACAAACTGAGTGCTAACCTGGATGAGAGGTTGTACACGGGCCTTCGCAGGACCAAGGACACGGCTACAGAGTGTGTGACCGTGACAGCCACACACGCTTCTCCAGACCACAGCCCAGTGTAGCAGGGCTCCAATCGTCCTCCTCATCAACCTCCTGTCTGCTAATACACTCATTTCTTTCTGTTTGGTTTGTCTTGCTTCAGTTTCAATTAAACACCAATTCCCAGATAACCGTAGATACAGCTGATCCACCAGAAATGTATCCACTCTCTCCCTGCAAGTGTCAGCATTACAAAGCTGTTGAGTCTTCCCATTTTACAGCTCACTAACATCAACATATCAAAAATCATACAATTTTAGAAATAACTGCTTCCTCATTAAGTGTTTCTTTGTGTGTGTATTCTCTTTATGCCTCTTTTGCTGTCTTTCTGTCTCTGCTCTCCAGTAAAAGTAAATCAAGCTGAGAGCTGCTATGGCCTCTGTACTCCTTGATCCACTGTGAAACCAGGTGCTATTAGACAAGTAGAAGGCTAGTGAAGTGGACAAAACAGTTACCTACCAGTGCTGTGAGAGTAAATACTGTAGTAAAAACATAGTTGTGAATTCAAAGATTGCTTAGAACTATATGAATCATAAATTATCTTGATGTGGCCTATTGCAGGGCAACACAGACCCTTTAAAAAAGTTAAATTAGTTTAGTAGGCTTAGTTCCTTTAAAAAGATTGACCCAAATAAGGAAGACGCTACGCTACATGGAGTTATTCAGAGTGGTTGTTTAGATCAGTGGTGTCCAGCCTGTTGGTTGACCGGATGACAGAAAAGGTCAAATTGAGGACATCCTCTATCACCAACTGTGTGATTGAAAATGCTTCTCGGCTTTGTGACACATTTCTTGTTTACTTGTAACTTTTTGTTTAATGAGCAGTAATATATTTTTGTATGTCTAGCTTGCTTAGATGACAGCGAAAACTGACAGTGCGGCAGGTTTAAAAATGAGACGTCCTGCCTGCCAACAGGAAGAACTATCAGACTAGACAAGATCCAGCACTCTGGTGCAATGATTCTTCATCAGTCAAAGATCCATCAGCTATGACTTTTATTACTTTGGGCATCACTGCACTAAGAATGAGAACAGAGCCAGAGTTGTGTTTAAAGCCATGATAAGAGAAATTACATAAAAGCTATTAGATATGAAGCTACAACTGAATTAATCAGGCAGGCATGTTCTCTCATGCTTACAAAACAAGCTTTATTTGTCAACATATGACATTCTAATTTCTGCCCCCCCTCCTCCTCTAATTTTCTTGAGAAAGTTGACAGTGCAGCAGATTCCTCCCTCGGGGGCTTTATGGCTTCCTGAAAGGTCATAAAACTATCAGAACAAAGTGTCTGTGTTTAAGTCGACTTTTTCTCTCTCTTATTTAGCTTTTTTTGCAATAAAAAACAAGCTGTAGTTGTGTCTAAATTAAACAAAAAAAAAACATCATCAGATTAAGCTTTTTAGGCAGAGAATTCAATGCAGAATATGCATAAAAGGGAACACTGTAGATGATGGTGTTGAATATTAATTGTACAAGGAAACGGGGAGTCCTCCTCGCGTGCCCCGTCTCCCTTTACTCCCTTCTTTGAGGTTGGTGCCATGCAGGCAGTTGAAAGGACTGAAGTGAAATATCCGAGCAGACAACATTATCCTCCTCTGTTTGTTTGGGTGGATGATGATGATGATGCTCCTTTACAGTCTGCCCAAATTAGATCTTTCTCCTCTGTGTGACAGGAGTCTCCTAAGTGGACTCTGAGGCACAGGCTGAGTTTCCTATTACAAGAACAGTGACTGAGAATAAAGGAGATGAACTCAAATAAAGAATAGGGAGCCTAGTGCTTTTTTAATTGCTCTTGTCTTCCCCCCACCCAACCACCCACCCTACACACACACACACACACACACACACACACTGAACAATTATGTCACAATTAAAACCACAATCCCCTGGAGCAATTTTGTGCCATCAATTATTGTTCTTCCTATGTTGGTGCTAGTTAGTAGGAAGGGAAGAAAATATCAACAAATCCCCCTTTCAGTTAGGATGGAAATGACACCTCCATGCTGATAATTATTCATCCCATCCTGACAGTTAATCTTAAAGAGGAAAACCGCTATGTTTTCCACAAAACGCCCCCCAAAAAGCCAAAATGTCTCAAACGTGAGTCAGTTTGAGACAACAGCAGCCACAAAAGAAAACGGCCATAAGGATTGAACTGAAATCAGTGCATCTGTACAAATATTACAGTTTGCTGTGTATACAAGCACAATATCACAATATCTAGACTGTATCAATATCCTTTATTAGGTTTAGGCAGATATTATATAACTGGGGACACTGTGGTAAATGGTGTTTGTATACTAACCAGTAGCCTGACAAATGCGTTGATGCATAGCAATGTGTTGGTCTGCATGAGTTCAAATTTTAGTGCAAATCTTCATGTTTTCTCAGACTAATGGTACCGATCCAGTCCATATTTAATGCTCAGTTGTTTAATGCAGAAGTCAAAACACTGGTGTGACTAGAGATTTTGTATTTTATGGGATTTAAGAGTCATTCTAGGATGCTGTAAACAACGAGATTTTGTGGAATTTATCTCTTTGAAAGTAGAAGTATTTCTGTATTTCTTGCTTGTTAGTAAACTGCTTATTTTCTCAAAGGAAAAAAGAAAAGATACATTTTCTTAACAACTTTGCTTTTGATGATCTGAATCTATTGAGCCTTGAGGGACCAAATAATTTTCAAAAAGTGTTATTTTAGGCTTGTTTTCCAATCTGTGAATAAATGAATGAAGCAAAATTGGTTATAGCGTGCCTCATTTCTAGGGAATGGTTGTTAATCAAGGCATGGGAAAGGATTGCAGATAAGGTTCCCTCTCATGAATCTCATTTCATGTTTTTTTCCCTGTTGCTTAGGCTCATATTGATTTCTTGCCTCTTCTTATCACTTCCTCCAAATAATTGGGGAGTAAAGCCAAATCCTCTCTGTGATCTACAAAGGGAACTTTTCAAATGGCTGCCTTCCTCTTCACACCTTATAATCTGTCCTTCTGGTATACAACGTAGACTGGAAACGGATCAGTAAAATACAAAAAAAAATCTGTCCCACTGCTTGGTGGTTGGGTGGAAGACACAAAAGTTGATCACAACTCAACACGTAGCCCACACAGCATGTTAGAAACATACTGACGGTACAGAATAACAAAGTTGAGAGATCGCAATAGTTGATCTGTTACTGATATGTCCATTCAAAACCCTAAATGTCTACCTCATGGTGCAACAAAAGGAATGAGCAGAGTAGAGCTGCTTCCACACATGATTTCCAAACAGTGGAGAGGATCACTTCTGAATATTTTCAAGAGGTAGTTTCATTGATATGCATGATGACCGGTGGAAATATTCTGTGCAGACCATGTTGGAAGCAGGACAGATGAAAAACAAAGGGGCTACTAACTGCAATATTCTCACACTGGCCTGATCGGACATTAGTTAGATTATGGACCAGGAAACTGGCAGGTTAAAGGCCATTTCGTGTCCAATGCTTCTAAATTGCACCTTTGTGTTTACAAGTGCTGCTCTATTAAGTAAGTTCAGGCCAGAAGTGCATCTGTGATTCATCCACAACAGCACAGTAGAAGAATTCTCAAAAAAATAATCTAATAACTGTTGAGATGTTTCAGTCATGCTCACCAGATGACCTTTCATGGACTGACGCCACAAAAACAAAATAGTGGCATAATATTTTAATATTATAGTTTTGTTTTTTTCTGTTGCAATCTTAATTAAAACCACATGACAACTAACCATTGCAAGTACTGCTGGAGGAAAAGCATGGCTCTGTATACATTTTTGAGGTTGGGGTTAACTTTAAGGAAACCTCCGGTGAACTTATAAGACTGGGAAGTGATGAAAAAAGAGCGATCCAGATTAATACAAAGTCTGTCTCATCCTGTACAAGCTGGTCAGAGCAGAAGTCACAAATTATCTTGTCAAAGTTTGGGATTCCGCCAACCCACCAATCAAACCATGTATCACAGTCAAAGTAAAGCAAACTGCAGAGTGTTGCTGGCTGAGGTGGAGGAAACTGCAGGGAGAAGAGCAAACAGGCTCCCAGTTCCCTGCTTCAGTAGGCATGCATCTTAAGAGGCATGAAGAAATAACAAGTCAGGGGCTATATGAGTGCAGACAGTCATATTCTCATGATTAAAATGTTCTACAAGTACTGCAGTAGATATAACGCCATCACTTTAAATAAACACAGAAGAAAATAACCAGTCAAAGCAATAATAAACTGAGAACCAGTGTGACTGTAGTCTGTGTTTTCCTCCCTTAAGCAAGATTGTTTCATGTCATTTGTCCTCGTGGAAAAATACAATTTTCATAATGTACTGTCCTTAGTCAAGTAACTGTCAGTGTGTTGATTTAATACACATCACTTTGTGCTTTATAGTGACAGACAGCAGGGAGAAAAGCACAGACTATAAAAAGTGACATTCATTCAGTAAAAAGTGGGAGGTGAATGTGAAGCTTTGGGGAGTCTGACATTAATCTGCTCTGAAAGAGGGAGACAGCTTTGGTCTCTGACTGCCACTCCTCTGTGCTTTTTTCACTCTTTTGCATCATCCTAAAGCTTACCACCACGGTCCCCCTTATATTTGAGCCATTCACTGAGCCAGACATCTCGGGGTTTCCTTCCGTAGGTGTAGACACTTCATCTTCGATGCAGTGTGGCTAATCCAATGAAACATCCTTTGAGGTTGTTCAAATGGAGTATCCATTTCCAAATCTATGCCAAGTCACCAGCCACCAAGGGAAAAAAACAAACAATTATGCATTTGTAGTGTCTTCATGTACTAAATGATTGTTTCACATTTTGCAGAATGAACAAAATTCATAATCAGCTAGGCAAAGTGGGACAGTTCATCCAAAGCAGTCTAAAAACTAATCGAGAAGTTCAGTGTTAGCTCTTTGACTTTGAAATGCACTACTATGTCATTTACTCTACACTCTACTTTTTACTTTGCCAATCACATAGTAGCAACTCAGTGCATTTAGGCATGTAGACATGGTCAAGACGACCTCCTGAAGCTCAAACCAAGCAGAATGGTGAAAAGAAGTGATCGTCAGTTCTCTGGGCAAAAAAGCCTTGTGATCAGAAAAGAATGGACAGACTGCTTCAAACCACTCATTATAACCAAGGTTTGCAAAAGAGCATCTCTGAAAGACCAGCACACAGAAAGCAGAAGAAGAACACACTGGGTGCCACTACATATAGGAAACTGAGACTACAATTTGCGTGACCTCATCAAAGTTGGACAATAGGAGATTGGGAAAACATTAGCTGGGCCCCTTAGTACCAACTGAGTGTTGTTTAAACACCACAGCATACCTGAGTTGACTGTGCCCTTTTATGACCACAGTGGGCTCATCGTGTGATGTATGCTACCAGCAGCATGACACATCAGAAGCCTATAATCATACCAAACTGGTTTCCTGAACACAACAGTGAGTTCACAGTACTCAAATAGTCTTCGCATATCACCAGATCTCAATCCAGTAGAGCACCACTGGGATGTGATGGAACAGGAAATTTGCATCATGTGCTGCCAACAAATCTGCAGCAACTGTGTGATACTATCATGTCAACATGGACCAAAATCTCTGAGAAATCTTTCCAGCACTTTCTTGAATCTGTGCGACCAAGAATTAAGGCAGCCAGTCCGGTACCTGCAGGGGGTAACTAATAAAATGGCCAGTGGGTGTACACTGAACTTAAATACCTTCAGATAGACGCAGGCGCTGCTGTGGGGAAATAACTCATGACCTTGTGTGCAGAGGACTGTGCCTCTTGCTTCTATGACTTATTTTTCATTCTTGCTGTGTAAACACGAAGCTGGGTTTGATATTATCATGGAAACCTGTTGATTCTTTGTCACTGGGATGTCTAGCAGACTGACAGACTACAACATGTGAAAAAAGATGCTATGAGATGTTTCAGCTGTCACAGTTTGTTTCAAACTGGTGCAGTAACTTTTCGTCCACAAACACACAACTAAACACAACCATACCATCTAGAACCACAAATAGTGACAGCAAATAGCGTTCCTTACTTTGTGCCCTTGCTTCACACATCCACCCACTCGCTGCACAATTACCTTACACACATGAATGAACACATATTGGCCACCACAATTCCCTCAACCTCCCTGCCTGCTCTCTCACCAACATAAGAAGCCTGTCAGGGAGATGCTCAGTATTCAGGGATGGTGCTAAGAGGAAAACCCCGTCTCTTCCTCCCTCCCTCCTACCTCATCGCTCCCCTTCATCACCACCGCCACCATCACCTGCTCCTCTGTTCCCCCTCCACCCACGCTTTCACCCCGCCTTTCTCCCTCTCACCAGATTGCCTTTTAACAGAGCGGCTCCAGGCATCATTCGAATGTGCGAGCGATGCCGATGACTCATCGGGTTACTCTTTGCTCACGATTAGACGAGTCTTCTCCTTCTCACTTATTATATGTGGCTAAACAAATGTGATGCCAAAAGCTGATAAGTGTGAAATAATATTGCCTGAGCAGACCCTGGCGGTGTGTTAGACAGCCATGAAGCTGAAAAAACAGGTTTCACTACTACAGTGTTGTTTTGTGAATTACCCAGTGAAAAAAAACAAAAAAGGAACAGTGACATTATCAGTTTTATTGTAATAATTTCCTTTTTCTTGCAATTATACAAGAAAAAGGTGTTTCGATATGAATATAACCGCTCTCTGAAGAATATGAAGCACCTGCTTGAAAATACAAGCTTGGATGATTTATCTCTGAAGCTTAAGAAGAAGCACATACGCTTGTGCAACAAAATGAGACATTTGAGCGAAAATATTTTTTTAAAAAAGATAAAAGAAAACAAGAAACCAATAATAGCAAGAGAGCCAGGCAGACAGGGAGAAGGATGATGGGAACGAATAAGTCGGTCAAACCAAAAAAAGTGAAGAAAGTAAAGAGGAGAGCAGGAGAAAACCCTAGAAAGCTTATTATGCACCATCTCCGTCCCACGCATTCTGCCTACGCTCCCTCTCTCCACCGCCTCCTCTTCCTCCTCTCCTTGTTCAGGATTCTGCTCCATGCATCCCTCCCTTTCCTTTCTCAGCTGCGTCATCCAGCTCTTCATTGTGTGCACACCCCCACCCTCCTCCTACCTCTCTGGGGACGGAGCAGAACTCTCCACAGCTTAGCTTTGTTATTACATGCTGGCTGAAGCGTTTGGGCTTTTTGTTACAGCCGCTATGCTTCATGATGGGTTGAAAGACAAAAACACACCCACACACATGCAGACATTATTGCACACACTGGAGAGGCATTTATTTATCAACCGGCATGTAAAATCCGTTTAATTTAACAGTAGTCATGTGTTTCGATGCTTGGTGAAAGATCCCACGCGAGCATTTGGATGCATTTTTTTTATGTTTGTGTAAAATTCAATTTATTCCTGGAGGGCGGCTGAAAAAAAAAAAACCCTGAATGTTGATATTTTCATTAAATAGTTTGAATGAGAGGGTCTCATCATCTGTCCTCTTCATGTGATGATACAAACTCTTTTTTATACTGACCTTGAACCTGCATCTGCAGATTGAGCTGTTTTTCTCTCATGATTATGAGTTTGGGCTTGGTATATCAGCCTGTAGACTTCTGAGTAATCCTCACTATTTAAATATCACTGCTTGTATGCTGTCTTTGCCTCCTTTGTCTACACGACTGGTGCTTCCAAAACAGCTCTCACTTGTCACTTGTTGGGGCATGAATGAAGGGTCTCTCAGGGTGTCTGGCACAGGCTGTTGAAAACAAATTCTCTGGGTACCGTGGGTTGCAGAGTGGGACCCCACTGGGATGTGGGGAGGCTGGAGGCTTGGCTTTATTATGTTTCCTATTTTTAGCATAGCATGCATTTGGGTGAGTTATATATGTAAAAGCAACACCCACAATATGAATGCCAGGACCTAAAGATGTCCCATGAGAAAACTACATTATAATAGCACAATCAGTGCTATTTATTTAACCTATCACACAAGCCCCAAGGCACCGAGTATGATATGAAACCTGCCAATAAGAAATTTATTTTTCACTGCCCTCAAACAGACAAGCATACAAATGGTATTATTACTATTTTTACATTTGGCCAGTGTAAAGATATTTAACATAATGATGGGTATACCTTTACAAACTGATCTGATGAAGGTTCGCTTGGTACCCAGTGTGAGCTGCTACCCAGTTTATTCCATGAATGTGCAGGTGTGAGTCTCACATGCAGAGCAAAATCTAGAGTTTCCGGTTCAAATAAGGTTGCTGTGGACATTCATTAGATGGCTTGAAAATGTTAGAATTCATCTACAGCAAAGTGAAATCCAAGGAAACCTGATGGAGTAAATGAGACTCACCACTGGTCTTTTACGCACCAGGTGAAAAGAAAAAGGAACTGACATCATTAATGACAGGCCACAACTAGATTTTCTGTTATATTTAAAGCACCAAGCAGTGATGTCATTTGGTGTTAGACCTGTAATGGGCAGGTGCCATGCTTAGGCTGGAACAGGCTTCAGCTGGATAAGTGGTTGGAAAAATGAATGGAAGGACACCTGTTATTGCTCTTAGATAGCAATAAAAATGCTAACAGTGTTCTGCTTCAAACAGGCCAAAGTTTAACCCAGCAACCACACTCCTATCTAATTTACATGAAGCTGATTTATGCCTAAGTACAAAATGTGCTATTATAATTTGTAGTATTCGCAAATCCGTTAAAAACACTTTTGCCACACAAACGTAAGCAAACAAGTCAAAAAGAATGGACCAAAACCAAAAGTAATTTTCTAACACCAGGTGCAAAGTATGAAACCAGACAGCATTTGTGAATCACCTCAGCTCTCACTATAAAAAGCTCTTTTCCAAAACAGCATGTCTTCACCCAAGCTCTGCGACAATGAAGTGACAATGAGGCGTTTGATGATTAATTTCTAAAGCAGGGGTGTAGTGTTAATATTCAGAGACGCAGCTGTAAACTTGCAAAGTCCTTTTATGGGAAAACAGGAAATAATTTCCGGTAATGGATATCAAACAAAGAAAATAAAAATCTCCTTTCCAAAAATCATCTTTATTCAATCAGAGATAACAAGTGTTCTTGGACTAAAATGAGTGTTAGGTGCCCCCTTCCTCTTTCTGACACCACCCGCCTCCTTCACAGTGTGCTTCTCAGCTGTGGGTTTACTGATTAGTCAGATCCATAAATAAATAATCAAAGAGTAAGCGGCGACATTCCGCTCGCCCTCATCATCAGCCTGTGCTATCAATCATGCACATCACAACACAAATGACACAGTGGCCTTTTTAGATCATAATTTTAAGTATATTAGAATACTGGTGACAACTGAGACATTTAGAGACATTTTTTTCCTTATCTGGTGAATTTTTAGAGTTGGAAGAACTCGAAAAGTGTGTCTCAGTGTACGTCCGTTGATGGCGGGAAGGCAGAGGGACAGTGGGATGAGGGGAAAAAAAGAAGACAGAGGAACATACAGTCGGTGTGAGTGTGACTAAACTGACTGCAGCAGAATGACTCACCCTGTTGCTATGGCAACCTAAAGACACGCTCTCCTCTAATGTGCGATTTCAACAACTGGTGGATCGATGGCTAACAGGGGCGGGGGGAATGTACATTTATGGAAATCACTGAGGGAAAAAGGGTTGCAAAGGGCAATGCATGGGTGCAAGGAGCAGACATAAAGCCTCTGCTGCAAAAAAAAGCAAGCGATATTAACAAAACCAAAGGCAAAATGCCCGGCACCTCTCTCTCTCCCTCTCTCTGTGAGTCTCTCAGCACTGCAGTATGAAACCCAGCGGCTCCTTCTCCTCCACTGTAGTGGACTGCTGTGTGTGGGTGTTAAGCTTGAATGCCCTTGGTAAGTAAAAGTCATGTAGGATAAAGTCTGGCCTCCCACCACAAAACTAAAACCCCTTTAGATTTCATTTCCAGCCAGAATTTTCTGGTGATTTGTAACCACTGTAGCACTTCCTCTAATTCACATTCCGTCACCTCTGGTGATGCACAGACGAATTTAGCTCAGTAAAATAGCAAATATAAATATCCATAAACGTATTACTTAAAGAGAATGTAAAGAAAAACAATGGTTAAACATAATAAGTACTGAGCAGAGGATGTACTCCTGTCATTTCAGACACCAGACTTGCTCAGTTGACAGAGTGATAACAAATGACAAAGGTAGGAATGTAAATCCATTCTTATATCACGATGTTTTAAATTGCTCATCACTGACTTCATGAATATTTTACATTCCCCCCACCATAAAAGCACAAAATAAAGCACACAATTAACAACAAAACAGGAATAAGATGATGGAATCTGATTTAAACAATTTCTAAACAGCTACCGGTGCACAAATATACCAAAATGTTTAACATAAATTATAATATGGCACAGCCTCTTGAAGCAAAGACTTTCTTCTTCTCTCGACTGCTCTGTTTAGGAGTCACCACATCATCTGTCTCCCCCCAATTTATCCAGGCTTTGGATCGACAGTAGCAATACGCTGGGTTATGGGCAGCCTCAAAAGATACTTTTATTTCTCAAAGATATAACCTTCTGGGCTATAATTGATGAAGTTTTCATGTTGCAGAGAAAGTTGAATGGAGAAATAAATAAAAGAATTTATTCCAGTGTGATGCGTGAAGCAAATCACAAAGTCCAGTTTTTGTCCTCAGATTCTTTGTTCTCTTCCTCTGCCCTCCCCTCAGCAGGAAAGAAGAAAACCATGATTACTCTTCCACCTTAACAACACACCCCTCCCCCCAAATCATTTCTGTACAATCCCTAAATTGTGTTGAAATAATGTGTGCCCTCAGTTCAGACTGAAGAAGAAGTAATCTAATTTCCTACCACCACATAAACAAGACTCCAGTCTGACATACTTAACCTGCAATTAATTGGCAATAGAAAATGAATCAGACCATGTCCCTCTTCACGTCCTACCATTCTGGAGATGGGGGCGAAAAGAATGATGGTCCTCATGTTTAATTTAATTGGTTCCTGTGTGCACACAGTCACATTTCCAGGCAGCTCATTAAGCTCTCCTATGGAAAAATAAATGTTCCAATTCAAAAACTAACACAATAAAACTAGACAAGATCATAAATAAATAGATATAATTTCCCATGTGACCCTCAAGACAGGTCTAACTTCAGCTGTATACTGTAATGCAGTGAGGCAAACATGTAATAACAGCAAATAAAAGGATTATTCTCTATGACTTCTGCCCGCCTACCACAAGAATACGCTGCCTGGATCTGTGATTGAGGACGCTTGATTATAAACGAATCTGAAGAGACTGTTGTAATGTAGCCTTTCATCACCACGTTTGACTCACCGCAATAAAGAGTCACTGCAATAAGAATGCTGAATCAGAACGCTCCTATAAAAGCATATTTGCATAAAATCAAATAAAGAACAGTGTTGAAGCTTTTTGATGGAGTATTCAGTCAGAGATGATTGATGGCTGTGTGTCTACACGTGCTTGAACGTGCGCTTGTGAGTTCGTGTTGGCTTGCTTGGAGGGCTGACACCGGCACCATGCTGTAATTAGCCAAACAAGAGACAATGACATATTGAGCACTGCTAGCACCTTCTGTTAGTCAGCCTACATATGTCTCTTCAGGCCATAGCTGCTGACACAACTACATTTAGAAAATAATTCAAATGTAACCCAGTGCATGCATCAAAGATGCTACGCATGACTGTGATCTTTTTCATTAATCTCCAAGTAGGTTTCCTAAAGAGAAGACTTTAGCAAAGACTTGGTTCCTTTCTTATTAG
This sequence comes from Aulonocara sp. 'chitande type north' Nkhata Bay, assembly GCF_057382095.1. Taxonomy (NCBI): domain Eukaryota; kingdom Metazoa; phylum Chordata; class Actinopteri; order Cichliformes; family Cichlidae; genus Aulonocara; species Aulonocara sp. 'chitande type north' Nkhata Bay. Next base: position 6,891,652 of record NC_141365.1, on the reverse strand, counting down.
TTAAATCAAAATAGCTGCAATCATAAACTGAGCAGCATGCAAATGTCTGACTTCTTTTCTATAGGCAAGAATAAAAAAGTGTAATGACTTCAATGATTGAAGGGAAAAAACAATAAACAACATCTGCTTAATGTTAATCGATACATGATGGATTTTTGTAAGTAAACAGTGTTCACCTCTTTTGTTTAGAAGTGGTAAACTCCTGCAATCGTCCCAGCATGAGCTTATTTACTGCAAGCCCAAGCAGCTCCTTATTTCGAATTATCCACTCCTATTTAAGCCATTCCTAACAGCGCGTATAGCTATTATTAACCATTGTGGGTTGACGGTTATTTGCATACTGCTAATAATCAAACTACAGGCCTTAATCATTTCTTTTAAATGATCTTGAAGCCAGAATAGCCTGTAGACATACAGGTAATCAGAGACAAACACATCATGTCTCTTGTTTCTAGACACTGAAACAGATAATCATTACCAACTTGTCATTAGACGTGCTCCTGTGAACCTATCTCCTTCATGATGAAGTGTCTCATCACGAAGCGGTGGGGGTGTGGGGGTAGAGCCATTTTCCTACAAGAGCTCCTTCGTGTGATGAGAACAAAAGGTAGCTGCAAAAGCTAGGAAAGCATGGCGGAGAAAAGGTTAAAGGATTTAAGTACAGAGCAACAAAAGTGAGCCAAGGAGTCGGGAAACACTGAAAAGGGACTGAGAGGCTGCGTGTGCGACAACTGAGTGAAAGATGAATGAGACAGCTGAATACGTGTGGGGAGACACATTTGGAACAAGACTCAATTCACTGCATTTATCTGTGCAAAAAGGTCTGGCACAAACAGCAGGTCTAGACAGCTCTCTGCAAAAATCAGGTCATATTATGTAACGGTGACTGTTGATGTTGAGTTCATATATTTTCCTCAAAAAATGCTTTCAAATATTTTTTGAGCTCTTGTGGTTTTCCTGTTTGAGTTAAGTAATGCGCAAAAGAAAAACAAAAAGCTGAAAAAGGGGAAATTTTCTTCTATAGCATAAATAAAAACCAGCTACAACTCTTGTAGCCTAGACATGAAGTGGTTTGTATCAGTGTAAGTAATAATGAATAATAACCATAATAAAGACCTATTATGCACAGTTTTGATTACAAGCTATGAGAGACAAGTTATGTAACAGTTCCTCTTGAAAATTTATTACAAATTAACATTACAGTGGTTCAGTGTTCAGCGCTGCCACCTCTCAAGAGGGTCCTAAGTTCGAATCCTATAGGGGCTTTTCTTTGTGGAAGTAGCGTGTGCTCTTCCTTTGTGTGGTCCGACTTGACCCCATCCAATCCACAGACATGCGTATTAGGTTAACTGGCAATTCTCTGATTCTATTTCTAATTCCATTTGCTGTGGGTGTGAATGTTAGCGTTTCTACATGTTAGACCTGTCCCATGATAGCTGGGATAAGCTACAGTGGCAGCAGTACTGTGGAACTATCCTCTTAAGATTCTCACCAAAGAACAGCTTCTTTTCTTCCACAAAATGATCAAAAGTATGAACAAAGACTTAGAACAAATAGATATTTTATTCAGTTTTAAGAACTCTGTGATTTTCACTTTTCTTTCAGAATTTTTTTTCACAAAGCAGTTTTATAAATAACACGTCTGCAGCACCGACAGCACATCAACTCTTTGGCAGCTTGTTAGAAGATAAAAGTCAAACTTACAGGTCCATAAGGGCCATACAGACAAATACGTGCTCGCGTGTGTGTCATGCAGTCACCCCGTGACAAATAAAAGAAAGGTAGAAATGACTTTTTTTTTTTTCAAACAAGGGTCGTGACTGGTGTCATCTCATCATGAAGTGTGCTCTTGCTCTTTTTTACACATTTCAGACTGTCCGCTCACGACGCACCGACATGAATGAAGCAATGAAGCTTCTGTGGTCTTAATGAGGGGCTTGGTAGAAACAATTGGGACCCATTCAGATTCCTCCCCCTCACTCATATGAATATTAACTTTGTCATTCATGATCATCAAAAATACATTTGAAATTCAGAACGCTGTCACTATACGACACGTGTGCTCTGTAGGTGGCTTTCTCCTCTTATGTATCATTCAGTCAAAAAATGGCCTGCCTGTCCTTCCTCTTACCAGAAATATCGAATAAAGAAGACTACAACATGTAACACACAGCATCCTCTCAGTGCGAGCAGTGAGTAATGTTTGGCGATGGAGGGATGTAGACCTTTAGTTTTGTAACAGCTCAGAGAGCATGAGTGATGCCAGCTGAGCCACAGGGGCATAAGGTAGGTAGCTGCGAGTGACTGTGTGTGTGTGTGTGTGTGTGTGTGTGTGTGTGTGTGTGTGTGTGTGTGTGTGTGTGTGTGTGTGTGTGTGTGTGTGTGTGTGTGTGTGTGTGTGCGTGTGTGCGTGTGTGTGCGTAGAGAGAGCTTTTTTATAACAGTGTAAAGTAGTATGTGTGTATGCGTGGGCAAAAGCGTGGAAGGTGTAAGTGTAGTGAAGAGTGTTTGATGCGTGGGAGGAGCGTGTGTATGCTTTCATGTAATGTAGATAGTGATGTACACACCAAGCAACGTTGGCTTCTTTGTGCTGCTGTCACATGTACAGTCCATGTCTCCTTGCTTTGTTAGAGTCGCCGCTTTATTTCTTCCCTCAATTGTCAATACCTATTATTTCCAGAAATTACTTTTTCTTCCTTTTTCCTGAGACTAAGAACTCTTCTTCCCACTCCCATTTCCAGAGTTAAACAACTTACTCCACCACCTCCACCACTGCAGTTATATAAAAACATTTAAAGGGGCAATTATGTGTGACTTTCAGCAAGTTCAACAATGAATTGAAAATATTTTCAGCAAAACGATCGTTGGGCTTATGTCATACTGTACCTGGCGCTTCAAGGTTTAGTTGGCTTTTTTCTCTTTCTCTCTTGTTAAAAAAGGATTTGAGAGACAAAGGCAAATTTTCACCCTTTCCATGTCCATTTCAGGATCTATATTCTGTGATGCCACCAATTAAGAGCTTTCAGATAGCCACGTGAGTCCTAGCACGCTATTTTTAGATTATGTTTTCACAAGCATGGATGCAATTTTTTGGAGGAAAATGAGATTTAGTCATACTGTACTGTTTTTAAAAGAAACACACAAAGAAAAAGATTGCTACCGTCATCAACAGCTATGGAAGTGGGGATGAGCAAATCTTTGCCAGGTGAAGCTCTGATTTGTCACAATCCTTCCACAATTTCACAGACATATGGTGGTTTGTGGTGGGGGTCAATCTTGAACAAAATTAAAATGCTTTTCACTAGAAAAAGCATGCTCTTTTATCCTAGAAATGTACATTTAAATGAAGCAATTCTTTAATGCTTTTGCTAAGTAAAGCAAGTCTTCTTATAGCTTCTGGTTAATAAGTTGCTGAGATAGATGGTGAACAAACTGACTGTAAGCTCCACTGCTGTTTTGAGCCACACCTCCACCATGACTAAAAATACCAATCCTCCATGGTCAACAAAATATGTTTGGCAACCACAACAACATCTTCAGTGTCTCACTGAACACTGTCTCGCTATGTAGTGGATGACCCACACATTGGTCCATGCAGTAAGCTATTATCAGTTTTAGAGGCTTTGTGCTACCCTGTCTCTACATGAAGTGACTCTACAATGGGTTGTGATCATTAGAAGGATTGTTATTTCCTGCTGAATCTTCCTTTACTAGAAAATACCAATTAAAATGACATTCCCTCTGATAGCAGTGTAACACTGAAGGCTTCTGTCTGTAGCCAGCAAACATTTTCCACTTTAAGAGGTGAAGGGCTTTTGCTGCCAGTCATTAATACTGCATAGACTCCAGCATGGAGCCTCTACTGATGAAGTCACCCCTAACATTCATATTTACACTGAATGGGGTAATTAATTCTAAAGACCCATCTGCCCTTTTGCTTGTTTAAATATTTATACAGCAGTCAGTAGTTTTTTTTTCACCTACAATTTATTCCCGTCCACTGTTGCTTGCTCTGCCTACGTCTGCAAAGAAACAGCTCCCATATATGGCAGACAAATTGATTTAATTCTCCGGAATAATTCATTGTTGTTAATGACCAGAGAAGTAGCCAAAGGAAGTTCATCGATCAGCTTGTCAAACATTATTCTGTAACCAAAAACAAGCTGCAAATATCAAGAGCTGTAAAATTAAATCATGCTGGCAGTGACGGTAACCACTGGTAATATCATTGTACACATACTTGACTAATGGATGTGTTTGTTTTCGTGACTTATTCGTGTTCAGACTGAATGCAGTGAATCAAAGTTTCCGAGCTGTCACATGGCTCTCAGTTCTGAAAGTAAGAATCAAAATCTTCCCTCCTCTGTTTCATTTTATTTATCTGTTTCTGACAGCTCTCAGCATAAGAGCAGCAATAGATACACTTCAGTCATTTGTTGCCATGGTAACTGCTGCCAGCATGAGCATCAGCTTTTGTGCAGTCAAGAGTCTTTAAAGGGATAGCTCGCAGACACGGGCTTGGAAGTTGGAAAATTACAATGTGAAAATGAATGTTTAGATGCAGTTGGACAAAATAATATCACCCTTCATGCCAGTGTTTGTTTGTTTGGAAAACTGATAAGTCCCTACAGCACCTGAAATAGTCTTACAAAAGCATTTATATGAAAAAAATAGCTAAACTATAATGTGTAATATTCCTTACTACAGCTTAGTTAGCAGTTTATAATCATGCAAAGCTTTTGGGAGAGATTTCAACATGTACTTAAATAACATAATAGGCTGATATTTCATATCTCCAACATCTCCAACACTGATTAACATTGACCAACAACTACAACGTTAAAATCACTAATGGGCGAGACGAATAGCATTGATTATCTCATTACAATGCAATAATCTGCTGGGAAACCTTAAGTCCTGCCTTTTATGGAGATGTTGCAGAGCAAGTACACCTCCAACAATAGTGAACTGCTCCAACAGGACAGTGCATCGCAGAATAGCCAAGAGTGGCTCAAAGAACTTAATAAAGAGCTTAAAGTTTTAACCTGGTTTTAACCAGGATGCACAATTGGACTAGGAGGTGGTAGGTTTGAGGGAAGGCCTCTGTGTATCAGGATTCACCCGCAAAACAACAAGGATCCACTTCCAACATCCCACTGCCAGACATTGTTTTAGCATGAGGGACCTTCCCAATATTAGGCATGTGGTTTTAATGAGATCCCTGATCGGGTTAATGAGTGTATACAGACTACAGATGCAACTTATGAGTGTTTTCACATTTGCACTGCTAGCGCCTTTGGAGCAGTGTGAAAACTGGCAAACGTGCATTCAGAGGCAGAGGGACGAGATTAGCACAAATCAAAAACAAGACAGCCACAAGACCTACGTTTACTGTTTGGTTAATTTAGGCACCTGAGGAAATTGGAAAGCTTTAGGAAAATAAGTTAAAATAGACCTCCATTTTTTTGTTATTATTACCACAGTGCAACCAATCCTTCCATGAAAAGGCGATGCATATTATATGTAAATACATGGATTTACATGACAATTGCCTTCAAAAATCAGCCACTATTTTTTTCTCTGGTGAGATCAGGCTGAAAATTTATGTATTTTTTGGGGGGAAGCCAATAGTGTCATGCTTTCATGTTTGAGCCATGGGATCTTGCAGAGTCTGGCATAATTTGCAGCGTGTGATCTAACAAGTGGTTCCTGCTGTGATACCAATACACTCGATTTCAGCAGAAAACAAGCAACACAAAAAGACACCAAAAACTCCAATAAGCCCCTGTTTACAAAAGCACACACACACACAGAAATGTACCGAAGTCTGTGTCATTTTTGGAGCTTTTGACTCAGGCCTGCATGAGGCTGAGTGACATTGCTGCTTCAGAGGCAAACAGGAGAATGATTACTTACTTATGCTCTGTCTTTTCTTGAATCACGAACCTATCTGCAGGGTCATACTGGAGCATCCTAGAGCAAAGGAAAGAGGACACTATTTTATTTCTGTACAAAACCACACTTTGAGTTCTCTTTTAAGAAGTTTCCACATAAAGATGTTTTATTCTGGGTATATTATTATGGCTACTACATACTTTGTGAGAAATGTATTTCATAATGTGCAGGTATATTGCTCACTTATGTAGGAAAAACATGCAATGTGTGAGACTGAAGCCTTCACATTAAAGACCGCCAACAGTTCTGACTCATATCTAGCACCTAGTGATGACACTGATGGAAATTAATATATTCACAGCTAAAATTAAAAACATTGATGAGTACTGAAATACCACCTAAATATCCACAAGTTATTTATGCTATAAAATGTCTGAGCACCTCCAGATGACTGGATCCTACACTCACAGAGGTATTGACTTCTGGTCCATGTTTGATCACCTGTGACTGATTAAAAAGGAGGACATTAGGGAGGTCAGAGAGCAATTTAGCTTAAATGACAGCGCTCCAGTCCTCAGGGATTTTATACTCTGCTTTAATTTGAACTAATGAATGTTACTATTTCAAAAGTATCCGATGCCATGGAAGAAACTCATATTGCACATCATTTCAACAGTGCTTTACTTTTAAAATCTGGTGAAGCTGAGAATATTATTATGACTGTTGATGCGCTGTTTTCATCAGGAACCTGAAGTATCTTTTTTATCAGTACTGGAAAACAGTTAATCCCCCTTTTTTAATGTGTGCTTCCTGTTGTTCTTTCCTAATTCACTTCCTGTGTTTGGTATACATTGCAATGAGTTTTGAGACTTTACCCCTCTTCGCATTACATAATTCTTCACCAACAGTGCAGGAAGTGACTACAGTAAGTGGCAGTTAGCTGCCTACAGTAACTGAGTCATATTGAGTTGAATAGCAATTAGCTGGACTGAATGTGGCACCTTTAAATGAGCCCTGACAAACACTGTTTGTTTAAGTGAGCTCTCAGTGCAACATAAGGCAACTTGAAGTGTAAAGAAGGCAGATGGCTGCTAGCACATCAGTTGCAGTCACAATCAAGCAGGGTATGTAGATCAGCACGTTTGTGCTATAGCTGTGATCAGTACCGGGCTGGAATTTGACATGTGTAGTGCAAAAATTTACTTTGAAAGATTTTTTTCAAATAAAAACATTAAACTCTGTTCTATTATTCTTGTTGTTGTTATTTGGTTTATTATTTGATTCGTGCATACATTTTATTTATGCAAGGGTTTTTGATACACCAGGGGTTGAGTGATATAGTGTAAAAATGGATGCTTTAAACTCTGTTTCACTCCCTGTTCACACAATTACAAATCAAATTTAGGTCAAATAGAGGCCAAACAAAAGATAAAGGACCGGTTTGATTCTTTAAACATTTATGTGAAGGATATTCTTCACATACTAGAATCTTTTTCTTGCATGGACTAAAATAGTTTGCAGACACTTGCTTTTATTGATATCTAAATAAGAAGATATAAAAAAACAAATCAATCTTAATAAAGAGCAATATCTGATCAGCTGCAGCGTCATCTACCATTGTGCAAAGAGTGGAGGCCAGAATAATGTCTGGCTGTTACAGCATATGTTCTCCAATATATGCCGAAAACATATGCTGTTCTTTGCACTTTGTTATTCCAGATGGATTTGGCAATATACACTCCTGGAATAAAAATGATTCTGACACTTTATATAAACACACACACACATATGTATATATAGATATAGATATATACACATATATACACATATCATCCCCATGTAACACAGTTGAGGGGAGTTTTGCCTTAGCAGAAATACTCAATGACACTATCTAAGTTCCAGTAATCCAGTAAAACAGTACTCATTTTCATCACACCATGACAATAATTTGACACAAATTATATTGGTTGTCTAATATTTTGGATATATTGCTGATAATATACTGGCTAAATTAAGTATTCAGTATCAACGGTGGAAAAGGCACTCAGCTAAAATATTCTTCCAAAAATGTCTTTACATGACAGATCAATCTGAAATGTGATGTCAGGGGCATATAAGTCTGTTTTACCAGCTTTTATAAGTCCTTTTGAATACAGAAGCATATGACATCTATGGAGAGTATAAAGATTTCAGGTTATTAAAGCCCTCGGGGTAAAAGCAGAGCCATCCGGAGCTGCACAGAGTTAGAGCTAAACAACAGCTACTCTGACACCGAGGGAGATCCTTAGTCACGACTGCATCAGTCTCCGGTTCTTGCAGAGTGAGAGGGCAAAGAGAGGACTCAAGTGAGTGGAAAAGGTGACACGGGGGCAGGAGGGAGGCCAGGGGGGAGGGAAGGAGAAAGGTGAAGAGGGAGCGAGTGCAGTTTATATGAGCGGCGCGTGCACCAACATTAACTCGCCCCATTAATGAAACGCTGGAGGGACTTCTCATGGGCAGCACTGAACACAGGAAGGAAGCAGAGAAGGAGAGGGCTAGAGCGGGGTGGACGAGGAGGAGGAGGAAAGTTGTGCATGCAGACAGACAAAAGGTTTGATTCTATCCAGCCTTGTCACTGTTCCTGGCCTCATTGCCGGTTCAATCAGTAACAAACATTAGGAGTAAATTGAGTGGATAGATGATGCAGCTGCTTTCAGCCAGTCTGGGGCGAACAGAGCAATTACCACTGCTGGGCTGTGTTTAGCTGTGTGACGTCCACACCAACACTGTATGACTGAAGACAGGGCAGCGGGTGGAAGGAAGAGTATTGGGTGCATTTCTTTCTACACATCTGATTCGATATGTGTAATGGCAAGAAACAACATGAGTGCCTTCATTTATCCACACAGGAAAGTGTTCTTCTCAGTGACTCAGGAGTGCATGCCCTTTCATATGTAACACGGTACAGTTGATAAGTTGGGATGCAGCTCACGCACTGACTGTAATAATGTCACTGAAGATCAAATCGTGGAATTTCTGGGGGGGGGGGCACAATTCAGAGACAAAGGCTTCTGAACCTTAGCCATAGTCCCCATGTAGAGAGTTATTTTACATGTCCCAACCATTAATTAATGACATGGATGTCAGCTGTCTTCCTCCAGGACAGAAACTGAAACTGTATGGTTGGGAAAGTCAGCATGTGGGACTTGACAAGAAAACCAATGAATTTAATGTAAGACTGCTTTAATTTCCCAAAACTGCTGCCTAACGGCCATTTTAATAGCCCAAGATGAGTGGTGAACCTTACAGGCAGAGACAGAGGCTGAAAATTTAAGACACATGTGAGAAGCGCCATCTTGTGGTACTTTTTATCAATTACCCCTGTAAATTACTGGCTAAAGGAAGAAAAATAGAAAAGACAGCAACAGCTTCATTTAATCATATACATATAATATAATAATACATATATTATAATAAATTTGGTCCTAGAGTTGATCACAACTTGCATTTCAGCAGATAAGAGGAAAAGCTGTCTGCTTTCTTTACAATTTTCCTCATTTATCCCCACCTCAACTCCTTTACCTGAAGTCCTGTCCTGATTTTCTCATTGCTGATTGGTTCCTGAGTTTCTTTGTTCCTTAACTGAATTCACCACAGGCATTATATAAATAAGGAGTGCATCCCTTCCTGTTCCTTTTCACTCCTAGGTGGGGCAGCAACTGAGGTGTGTTTATATCCTTGGTTTCTTTAGTTAATTAAACCTGTTTTTGAAGAAAACAGGTCTCACTTTGTTTTCTCTTTCAGTCTAGCAGTCCATGTGTGACTTTCTCTTAACTTTGAAATAACTTCCTGATTAACACTACTAGTTAGTCATATTTCTCAAAAAGACTCATGTTTCAAATGCAATTTGTAATATATATTTTTGGGCATGTTGTCCGACACTGTCCTATCAAACATCGGCTAAGGCTGGAAAGCTGGGAGAAAAGCATAAAGAAGACTTGTAGAAAATGGCCTCAGGGTGGATTTGGAAGCAAGCTTCCATATTGGCCTTATGGAATAAGGGTTGTTCTCTTTGCAACCCAGTGAGCTAAAGTGGTATCAGTGGAATGCGTTTTTAATTACTTTGTTATTAGTTGGACATGGGGATACTTAGGCTTCCTCCTTTTTTAAATAGAAAGTTGTTACTTTGTTGCATATTGTTTGTTTTACAGCATAACACAATGTCATTGTTGCGTCAAGTGTAAAACAATATTGAGCAGAACTGAGTATATGCATCAGAAAAGCCAAAATGGGATGTTTCTCATCTGGGGATGGAGGGACAGAGGAGGCTTACTCTGTGGTCATATATATATATATATATATATATATATATATATATATATATATACATATATATATATATATATATATATATATATATATATATATATATATATATATATAAAAAACACCCAGCACGCCCCTGCGGGCGGTTTATCCTTCAAGCTCGGGTCCTCTACCAGAGGCCTGGGAGCTTGAGGGTCCTGCGCAGTATCTTAGCTGTTCCCAGGACTGCGCTCTTCTGGACAGAGATCTCCGATGTTGTTCCCGGGATCTGCTGGAGCCACTCGCCTAGCTTGGGAGTCACCGCACCTAGTGCTCCGATTACCACGGGGACCACCGTTACCTTCACCCTCCACATCCTCTCGAGCTCTTCTCTGAGCCCTTGGTATTTCTCCAGCTTCTCGTGTTCCTTCTTCCTGATATTGCTGTCATTCGGAACCGCTACATCGATCACTACGGCCGTCTTCTTCTGTTTGTCTACCACCACTATGTCCGGTTGGTTAGCCACCACCATTTTGTCCGTCTGTATCTGGAAGTCCCACAGGATCTTAGCACATATATATATATATATATATATATATATATATATATATATATATATATATATATATATATATATATGTGTGTGTGTGTGTGTGTGTGTGTGTGTGTGTGTGTGTGTGTGTGTGTGTGTGTATACACACACATATACATATAGAACATCTATGTACACAAAGCACTTGAAACAGATGGGCTACAGCAGTAGAAGACTAGACTGGGTGCCACTAAGAACAAGGAAACTGAAGCTAACCCTTACCAAATTAGATACAATACAGTAGAAGATTGGGGTTGCCTTATCTGAGTCTGGATATCTGTTGACATTCAGATAGTAGCATCAGAATTTGGTATAAGCACAATCAATCCCAGTGTGGTGGTGTGGGTAGAATTGGCACATCTTGAGGCCCATTCTACCAACTGAGCATTCTTTAAACTCCACAGCCTGAGTATTGTTGGTGACAATGTACATATTTATGACATTAGTGCATCCATCTTCCTATTTACTGATTCTGCTTCCAGCAGGATAACGCACCATATCACAAAGCTCAAGTCATTGAACATTGTACTCAAACTGCCTCCAGTCACCAGATCTAAATCCTATAGAGCAGCTTTCAGATGTGGTGCATTGAGAGATTTCCCGAGAAATGCCTAGAAATCTGCATCTGTGCGATACTGTCTTGTCAATATGGATCAAAAACTCTGATGAATGTTTCCATTACCTTGTTGAATCTATGCCACAAAGAATTAAGGCAACTCTGAAAGCAAAAGGGGCTCCAGTGAATGCATATCCCTAGTTACAAGCTAAATGTGTGTGAGCAAAGATAAAACCCTGCTATATTATATACACCAAACCACTCCACTAGATGGCAGTGGTGTGTTTTTTTAAAAAAGATTTTTTTTGGTGATCTACAGAATGACACCGAACCCCACACCTGCCTTGTCGGGGATGTGCTGACAAGGCAGGTGTTGACTGTTCCACGATGGAAACAGTCTACGCTGGATTTTTTTCATGGTACTCCAAAGAGCCCTGCCACTTGAAAAAGACTAGAATCCCACAAAAATGGGACACATTAAATTCTCTAATAAAAATCATACAGCGGATGCTCCAAAATTCCCACCATCCTGTATTCATTGTATCACTCAGCAGTGATGATCCAAACCATATGAGGGGCTCAGTGGATCTGCAGAAACCCAGCAAGGAGGCAGGCCACCCACAGCCATTACTTGCTGCGCTCTTTTCGTCTTTCCTCCCCTCCTAGGTCACGCAGCATTCCTTCGTTGCCCTGGGGATCTCCGTTGAAGAAGCCAACATCATTCACCAAGACTCAGATACTGCAGCATATGCTACCTCCATTTCCCCCTCAACCATCAAAAGGGAACATTAAAAATAAAGCTGTGACAGACAGATGGGCAGACTCGCATAACTTTGTCATTACCTCTCAGTGTCAGGGGGTGAATGAGTGCAGGAAAGGAGGAAAAGCAGAGCAGATGTCCTGATCTGACACAGTATTAATATAGATTAGGCTCTACTCGCTCCTAGTGTGCCATTTCTAAAGACTGGGTGGTGTTACATGAACATTGTTGTCCCTGCGCTTGACAGATATTGTATATATGTCCACATTTTTTAAAAAAAATTTATTGAATGTTTTCAGTCTCGCTGCTTGTGGCTGTCTGTGTTTGATCGTAGATTAGCAATGAAAGGACAGACATGTATGTCATAGTTTTGTTTATTGAACTTGATATATTGCCCAAGGGCAGACCACCTTCACTCCCACTCTTTCCTTCGTCTCTCAGTATTATTCTAACCGCAGCTGTACAGCGAAACATAAGCATTCATTGATAAACCCAGACAGTCAACAAAATAAGGAATGACAGTGCTGGCGAGGCAAATTGCTTCATGTATTCGGATTTGCTAGATACATATAATTATAGGCACTGGATAATAATTTGTAGCTTTGTTGTGGGGAACTTTTGCCTTCTGCTGGATTTACACTACAGAAAGAACAGTTTAGGGTCACTTCAAAAGAACAATGAGATAAGAAATAAGTGTGTCATTTCAATGGGCCATGTCCCAAAACCACACAGAGCAGCCGATAGAAAGAAAAAGGAGAATAAGTATCTCCAAGCTGTGCCCCATTAAAGGCTAAATGAAATTATACAAAGTAAAACATATTGGACCCCAACGGGCAACAAAAAGGTTACATCCAAAGGTTCATCTTTTAATTAATAGTATATAAGGAAACACTGCTGTCTTTAGAAAAACTTAATGTTTTATAAAGAAAAGGCTATTAAAAAACAAGCGCTTTTCATGATTTTTATTATTTAGTGTGGTGTAAAAAGGTTTTGTGAGGTCATATAAGTGCCCTCCGTCTAGTGCTGCAGGGCATGGATCATTTCCCGACTCTGGAAATTGAGTCAGAGTCAAACTGTGTCCTGCCCTGGCTTATTACTGGCTGAGAGGATCGCCCATCCCAGCAGCATAAATATTTATACAGAGGGGGAACGACATCACTTATTCACAACACATTCATTCACTTAAGGCAGAGCTACTTGCAAAGTTAACTCAGAGTGATCAGCTCTATTTGCCAAAGGACCATCACCTTTTCTTCTAGGTGTTTGCTGAGACAACCTTTTGAGAAGAAGTTTTTAAACTAACTCAGAATACACAATGAACGTTTTGATTTCAGTTTTGGGGGTGATTCTCGCTTTCTGTCAGATTGGGAGGAATCCTGTTAGTGGTGAGTAGATGTTTTCCATTTTTTCCATATGTTGAACAAAATGTCCTATGCTTTAAAAATCATAGCAGAAATGTTGGTAAAATGATCACTGTGAAAGAAGGATTTTGACAAAACCCCAATCCATTTTTCTCCTGTTTTGCATGTACATTTTTGTAAATTCGAAATAAGCTATTTACTACTGATCTGTGTTAAAAAACCCTGACATATGTAATATATAGTGTTCTAGATGGTATAATATTTTTAAAAAGACAAAGATTTGTGACAAGACTTATGAAGTGTGATTGACAATCGTTCATAATAACACGATACACTTCCTAAGTGTTTCTGTAACAAAGATAAATATTCCTATAATAATTAACATCTGTTATGGCACCATCTCCAGCTGGGATGTGCTGGCTGCAGCAGAGTCAAGATCAAAGGTGCGACATGGTGCTGATGAGAGGGGTGACCAGGGAGGAGTGCTGTGCCGGGGGACGCCTGGACACAGCGTGGTCCAACACCAGCCTGCCCATGAATGAAGTCAGCCTGCTGGGCTTCCTGGGTATTGTCTCCTGTAAACCATGCAAAGGTAAACAAACCATTAAGAAAGTAATGAGTTGCATCTGCCAAGTATAAGAAGCAAGTTGCATGTACTGCTCTTAGTCACTGCCATTAACTGTAAAAAGTTGCTGCCTAATTCTTAACAGTCATATTCTTTCGAATATTTACTGCGCTTGGTCTGCTACTGTAGTTAGTTTAAGGTGAGTACATGGAATAACAGCTGATACCCTAGATATAATTTGCGCACTTAAAAACAAAGCTTAAATATCATTGGGTTTCGATTAATACACTGGGGATTCCATTGCATAATGTAACAATTGTGTCTCTTGGAGAGAGAAGGTCCATTTGAGTCATTTGTGAGATATTTACACAATGAGTTCCCAGTGCAGCTTTCTAACAAATTGCAGACGAGGATCAAGGAGAGGCATTATACAAAACTCCAGCTGTCCTGAGAAGCTTCCTGCCATGGAATTTCTGCAAGGTTCATTCAGGTTCGCTTGCAGATAAATTCTGTTTTCATAAGCAGAACTTGTATGTGAACAATGTTTTTTTCTTTTCTTTCCATGTTTAATAAGTTCCACTAAAAAGACAAGACTAGCTACTGGCATTTTTGGATACACTCAGCCCCATGTTTGCCTTGGTGTGTCACATGGGTCATCATGGAGAAGTTGAGATGTGAATTCTGTTTAGATAAATTTTAAATAAGCAGAAAGAACACAGTTAAAGCTTTGTTAAAATGCCTCTTGCATAAAAATAAACCGCTGTAACTCATGGGAAATTAATGAGGCTGGTGGAAACCAAAGCTAGTTAAAAAGGAGTCCTGTTTTCTTTCACAAACAGGAAAATGTTTTCCTGCATTCTGAAATTTGCCCAGACACCTGGGAATCATAATGTCCTGCGCTATTTTGATAGTCTGGATTTCTGTAGGAGGAAAACATCAATATTTTCAACCATGTTGTGTCATGCCAAATAAATAACAAGCAATAGCTAGCAACTCTGGACATTAGTGGCATATGCAGAGGACATGAAGAGAAGGTGTACAGACAGCAAGACAGAAAGGGAGAGATTGAAATCAACCATAGAAACAGACCAGGGGAGTCGAGCAATGAAAACACAGCTTTGAAATAAAACAGGATATTAAAGTACTGTTGGAGACAGGAAATAAGTTCCCGATTGTTTACAGAATCCTCGGGACTCGGAGCTCATCAGGAATCATCTCCACAGACTCAGAAACCCGGGAAGAGACCTGTATGCACTGTCTCATGTTGATTTTGCGCTAGGATTACAGATCGTCCTGTGCTTTGACATTATGAGGTGTCGGAATAGCCTGTAGCTTCCTCGTTTTTCAGCCCGTAAACTTTCCTGACAGCTTTTTGAACTCCTTCCTCACAGCCTCCGCACAGTCTGTGTGCAGCCATACACAGATCTGTTATGAAAACACGCCAGCCTCACATTCCATCGGGCGAGACACCTCTGTGTGTAACGGTCAATAAAGAGATGTGATTATTATAAATATTGTGCAAGGTGGGAATTGTGTTGTGATCTGGGAAAAAACCCAGGTTTCCAGCTTGTTTTGTATGAAAACGCAGGTGAATCACCTGATGTCTGCAGTCTTGTTAATACGGTAACATTACACTGTGCTTTTGTAGAGACATGTGAGGGAGTCAGATGTGGTCCCGGGAAAGTTTGCAAGATGAAGACAGGAAGGCCTCAGTGTGTTTGCTCTCCAGACTGCTCTCACATTACCCGGAGGCATCCTGTGTGTGGCAGCGATGGGAAGACATATAAGGATGAGTGTTCTCTGCTTATGGCGCGCTGTATGGGACACCCAGACCTTGAGGTCATGTACCACGGAGAGTGCAGAAGTAAGTTCATCCTTCCCTGGAAGCTAAGCTGTTTTGTTCTTAAGCATTCCAACAATTCTGTTGCCCTAATGCCTTTTATTTTTCTTTATTTCCCCAGAGTCGTGCTCCAGTGTTGTGTGTCCAGGAACTCACACCTGTGTGACCGACCAGACCAACAGTGCTCACTGCGTCATGTGCCGCACTGCACCTTGCCCAATACCCATGCCGTCTGAGCACCGTATCTGTGGTAATGACAACGTCACTTACCCAAGCGCCTGCCACCTCCGCCGGGCTACCTGCTTCCTCGGCCGCTCCATAGGAGTCCGCCACTATGGGCACTGCAACAGTAAGATTGCTCAAACACCTGCCAGCTTCTACTTTTTACCTGTCTTTACATTGCTGTGACATTGTTTGCTACAATAAAGTCATTTATGGCTCTTTTTTTGTTTGTTGCAGGTCCATCTCGGAAATTTCACATCTTGGATGGCAGTGAGGAAAACGCAGTCTAGATGGTCGATTCCTGACGCAGCCCCTTTTTGTAGGATATGACCCGATCAAAAAACATTTTTGCTCCACTAGCTTCCCATAAGGAACTTTTTTTTTGACAATCACTCCCCCCTCCCCCCTTTCTACATATTAATGGTAGATGTGATATGAGACACCTCTGTTGGAAGAGAGGTGTTTAATAACACACACATGCCTCTAAAAAGCTATTTTTTGTTAACTATGTTTCAGTTTGGAAAGTGGAGGCAGATGAATGCGTTTGTCATGAGACAGATATATCTCATGAGCTCTTTGGGAGATGTGTGCATATTGTAAATAGAATACCAGTACTATTTATTGGAGAAGGTATTAAAACTCTATTTATGTTTTTTAGCCTGGTTAAAAAAAAAAAAAATGAAAGTAAAAGAAAAAACAAAAATAGTATACTCTATGAAAGCTCTTTGTGGCGGGGCGTGGCCTGCGATGCTGTGCAGGGAAGGTGGACACACCTGCATGGCATGGCAGGCCACGCCCTGCCACACTCATGCAAAAAAAAGAAAGTATTTATTGTTTGTTTTTTAATGTACATATATATATATATATATATGAAGTCACTGGGTTTGGCATTTTACAAATATTTTACAGTTTTAAAGACTCCATTCCCCACAAACAAACATTTTCCCTCAAGTTAATGGAAAGCAAAGCTAATTTTTTCGAAAGCTGATGCTATTTTGTCGTCTGTTGATGTGGGTTCAATTCACCACAAACAACAACGTGGCAACTACAAGTTCAGCTGCATATATTTCATTTAGGGTGGTGAGGACGGGGTTCAGTCTAAACAAATCTGTATAGTCTCTATTCCCCCCTACACATGTTTACTCTGAATCCCAGGCCAAACTCTTGGCCACCCGCTGATCACCGAAATTAACAGTTTTGTTGTGTTTCTGGGAGTCTCACAAGGCTGTTGGTACAACCCAGAGCCCTCTACAATACCTCCTCTGTTGAATGCTTTTTTTTGTTTTGTAAAATATTTTTTGTACGTCATGCAAGTTAGTTCTGATGCTGTTTTGCTGCTTTGATTTGTTTTGAATTTTTTTGTTTTTTGTTTAAATAACTTACAGGACAGACACATGTAATTAGCAGCGCCTGACTTAAAGGAAAATTAAATTTGTCTGGGAATGAAGTACAATTTGGACCAATTGAAAATACCTGATTATATTGCCATCAGAGTCAATCTGCAGAGTCAAGTAAATGGTAAATGGCCTGCATTTATATAGCGCCTTACTAGTCCCTAAGGACCCCAAAGCGCTTTACATATCCAGTCATCCACCCATTCACGCACACATTCACACACTGGTGATGGCAAGCTACATTGTAGCCACAGCCACCCTGGGGCGCACTGACAGAGGCGAGGCTGCCGGACACTGGCGCCACCGGGCCCTCTGACCACCACCAGTAGGCAACGGGTGAAGTGTCTTGCCCAAGGACACAACGACCGAGACTGTCCAAGCCGGGGCTCGAACCGGCAACCTTCCGATTACAAGGCGACCTCCCAACTCTTGAGCCACGATCGCCCCAGCCACGATCGCCCCAGTAGTCAAGTGATCCAATTCAACATATTAAACTCAAAGCAGATGCCTGGATACTCTAAACAGCCTTAATAGTGTACTTTGAAACATGTTAACTTTCCTTCTGTAAATAACAATCTCAAGTGTACCACCTACCCGTGTACCTACTGTGAACTTTGAATGACAAATGCATTAACATATTTTTGTACTGCCGTTGTAAAACAACTTAAAGTTTCATGTGTCACAGTGTGTCTTCTTTCTTTAAAAATCAAAATGTTCTTTTCCCAGCTGCCTTGTTATACCTTGTTATTGCCTCAATTGTAATTTAATAACAATACTTTACGCATGTGAAACAGCATCTGACATGTATTTGATGATAAATAAATTTTTCTTAACTGTGTCACCGTCTTAATCACTTCAGCCAAATGAGATCATACTTGCACCCTTAAACAGAACTCATCAGCTGGGGTTTAGGGTGGTGGATCAGGCTCCAGCAGCCAGACAGAGGCTGTCAGTTTATGTGTGCTGTGGTTAGACCTCGTCTTCTGTGCGTGCAGTGGGTGAGTTGCCTTTCTGACATCCCTCGCAAGGCCACATGCGAGAGGAAAGAGAATGAAATCCAGCCTGTCCAGCTTTCCTCCCGTCTCCTCAGGGATATCCCCCGTCCTAGAAAAGGCGGGACGGGTCAGGGGGATGAAGGGTAAAGGAGCTAAGGATTGAATGTTTCGAAGCGCTGAGGCCTTGATACTGACTCACTTTCCTGTATAAAGTACCTCCCTTGTTTTTCTGTTTCTAGCCTTCCTCTTCTGAATCCTGCACTCCGCCATGCAGCAGCATCTGGTTCAACTTTAGGCAGATGTTTATATTCCTGTCCAAGTACCCTTTTATTACACTGGGAATGGAATTAGATGTTTTGTTAGTCCAAACAGGGCAAATAATAATGCCACAGCAAAGCTGTTGCTGTGCCCACTCGTAAAATGTGTTGCTTTTTCAGAAATGTACATTTTAACATCGTTAGTATACTGTGTATAAAAAAGACCCAAACTAATTCAAATAATTTGACTCTGGCATTCTTGCATACACATATTGGTCAGCTTTTGTCATCAAGCAAACAGCCATGATCTCACTATGGTTTACTAGAGTTTTATAGACAAAAGAGGTAGCTAGTGTAGCTACTAAGCCAGTTTAGTTTTCCATTATTAATGTGGAATTCACGTTGCTGTAGCCAAAGTAAAGTAAAGTCTATCCCCAGCTCTGTATGGTGTCAAAAAATTAGAAAATATTCTTAATACTGTCATCCCAGGTGAAAAATTCTGCCTTCTACTTGCGAAGAAAGTTGGAGTGGAGCTGAAACAGCTTGCATTTTCTATATGTTAATATATTATAACTTTTAACCAACTAGTAACATATTTGTGTAATAAATATTTTTTAAAAATTCCCACACCTTTGCCATCTATATTATTTACCCCACCAAACTAGTCTCTTTTTTTTAAAGTTTAAAATATGGCACCCCCACAAGAATTTGTAATGAATGTCTACCGCAATAAAGAATTTGCCACACTTTTGAGGTACATATGTTGACATACCTGTGGTCTCCCCGTAAAATACACAAGTGGAAAACACAGCGAGAGAGGAGTTTTGGTTCACGTGTGCTGACTAACTACGCTCATTTAGGTACATTTTGTTTAAAACAAATTTTAAAAAAATGTTGTTGTCATTATGACTGTGTAACATCTTCACCAGGAACAGCCTGGACATCATTACCACGTAGGCCTCCAGCTGATGTTGGATATGATGGGCCTGTGTCATAGCAGTGGTGGTAATAACATAACCACAGAGTAAACCTATGAGCCATTTCAGAGCAATTCTAATTACATCTACCGCTGACCTCAGGAATGCTGTGCCCACTTTGCTCCATATTTCATTCCTTTTACTACATGTTATGGTTTGTGGTATATCCAAAGAGGTGTTAGCCTTGCTTCCCCTGGAACACGGTTTTGTGTGTGTGTGGGTGGGTGTATGTTAGTGTGTGTGGGTGTGAGTATGGATTCATCTCTGCTGTTGAAGCTCACCTGTTATGACCAAGGGAAAAGTCATACACGTTACATCAGAGCCCCTTGGTGAGTTGTTTATATCCCTCCAAACACATGCGGCTATAATGTGACGCCCACACTGAAATTTGAAGGATGCGTCATTATCCTGTTCTGATATGTCGAGCTTCTTTCTCAACGACGTCCACATGGTATCATTTCCTCCAACTTGCATTACTACTTCCAGTAACAGCCAACATTTAGATCTGAAACAATGTTGTGATGAAACCCAGTGCTGTGGAGTGTTTTGGAGACCACCCACTCTCTGGATCGCGCCACTGGATTGTAAACATCTCCATCCCACAGCTGAAACTAATAGATATCAGATCCATCACTCCATCAGAAAATATCTGCCTCACACATTATTTCCCAGAGTTGTTCTGTTACATGACGAGTCTTTCAAATTTCCACATGTGCGCAATATTTTACGTCTGACAATAGTTTATTATGCTGACACAATAGCCAGTGCATCAGCCTTTTAGTTTATACTTTTAAATTACAGATGATGTTTTATATATTTCTTGGGAAAGCTTTTTGCTTTTTATTGCTTATCTGGAGTAACATGTTCTTTAGAAGCAAAATAATCTATCTGTCAGGGAACATATCACTGCTGATTATAACTCACTAAAGAGCCTTTATAATAAACAGCAATTAATAATAATTAGGCAATGTTTAGAAGTTTTGTTTCATGCCGTAGAAGTGTTATTTCAAAGCTGATTTTCAGAGATTATTTGTGGATGTCAGGTAAAGACAATGATGTCCAGAAAAATTCCCCAAAAGTTCTGAGAAACGTCTGCGATCACCAAAGCCACTTTCTTTGAGTCATTTGAGGCAACAGTAATGTAAAACTGCAGGCAAGTGTAGTGCAAAACAACAGCGTTATCCAAGTACTGATCATCAACAACAAATCAGCAGAGTTAGGAAGTTGTGTAAATGCTAATTGTCCCAAATTATTCCTGGTGAATTGTTTCACTTCCTCATCATGACCTCTGGCTTCTCTGTGGGCTCTGCGTGTGGTCCGGCCCATATGTACTAGGAATCACAGGGAGAAACCGGACAAGCAAAATATACAGTAAGATTCTCTGCAAAATATAATTCCAGACATAATTATGAAATATTGATCCCTGATGAGTTCACTATTATATTCAAAAAACTATTGAGGGAATGTCTAGTCGTGGTTTTTAAAGTCTCTGGGAGCATTTATGCTGGGAAAATAGGCGCTTGTTGTTTCTCTGCCTTGACATTTGACAAGGTACGTAAATTAGCTCTGGTTTGGGTTTGTGCTGAAATATCACACTGCACAAGTGAAAAGTCAGTCAAGTGTGATAATGGGGCTCTATTACATTCCTAACCTTGACTCAAATGAAGTCCAATTGTGCTGTTTGAGGCTTGGAGAGCTACCAGACCACGGTCAGTTTCACATCAGCTTTTCAGGTGGCTCACTTACAGAAACAAGAGTGAAATACCTTTTTTTATTAGCTTTGGCCAGCTACCTGCTTGTTTATCATGGAAAGTTGGATAGTTATGATGGAAAATTGCTTGAGCATTTATGTGCTGTCGTGTGTTACAGCATACCATGTAAATTCAGTAAAGATGAGAATGGAAAAGTTGCCTTTTCATTTCATTTCTCCTGCTCATTAGGAACTTCTGCAATAGCCACCAGGACACACCTAATTAAATCACCTGTTCAGAGAACCTTTGTTAGCTGAAGAAAAATGTACCAATGACAAGCTCAGGAGATTCATATGGCATCTATTCCCCAGAATGCTAAGCTTAACATCTTATAAACAAACAGATGGTTTAAATGAACTGACACCGTGTTTAGCGGACACTCTAGTGGTGTATAGCATACGCTTTTGCTGGTACGAGACACACAAACATTGTTGATGCTCTATGAGTATTATGGCACTCTGTAGTTTCATTCATGTAGTTTCAGACATACAATACCTTTACACATCTATACAAAACATGTAAAAGCCATGGACTTTTCTACATAACAGAACAATATAGTGACCTTGATGTCACCCACTGGTTTGTGGACTCTGCATTTAAAGTTTGGGGTGTAGCATTATGGCTGACACCAGCGGCTACATTTGAGCGAGAAGTGAGGGTGCTATGTTTTCTATGCAATGGACTGGTTAGCAACATTTACTATGTATGGGTGAAAATGCACCTACTCAGATATTTTCCGATTAATACTAAGTAACACACAAATGAAATGCTTACATTTCCATCCTTCCTTTTTCTTCCAATTATTTAATTCAGGTCACGGTTGGGTTACAGCCTATCCCAGCTGTCATAGGGTGAGATGTAGGTTACGCCCTGCACGGCCCGCCAATCTGCTGCAGGGTTACTTGAATTTCACTCACCAGATTTCTTGGATGAAGAATCTGTGCAATCAGGCAGCACACTGGTATTTGCCAGCTAACTGCATTAAATAAGCTCTAGAAGCCATTAGCACCAATAACACTGTCAAGATATCCAGGTTAGCGGCTTCCAATAGCTGGGGTGACTATCAGACATAGGTTTTTTTGTTTGGTTTCTTTGTACCAAGTATTTTAAAAAAAGTTTTAAAAAGGTATAGTGATATTCTTTATTGTGGTGTGGGGGGATTAACTTGCTTTATGTCTCAATGTCTCAACTCTGGATTTCCCACTTTACCCAACTCAAAACATTTAGTCATTAAACTAGAACATCTAGATGATGTATTTGTACTGTCTCTTTGACAAACTTGTTAAACTCCAGCAGCTTGAGTGATTCACACATGGCTTATGTTGTCTTTGTAGCACATTCAGTGGTTCTGAGACTGTATTCAGCAACCTATTACTTACATGGTTTCTTTATTGTAAACTGTAACTGTAGCTTATTTCCTCACGGTATCAATACCCACTTAGATTTGAATATACTCTTCATTCCTCATGGAGAATGAGTGACTCAGTGACTCTTCCTTTCCAATCATACGAGCAAACCCAAAATTTCTATGTTGAAGTTTATGCAGAAAATGATTACAGTTTTTTTTTCCTGTGGTAACACTGATGTTTGACCAGGCAAATGTATGACAGTTCAGCCAGTGGTTCTTAAACAGAAAAATAGAAATAAAAATGTAATGGTGGTTCTTGAGGAAAAAATCAGGAGGATCCAAAGTTAGATGGCACTGAAGCAAATACAAAAAGATACTGATTGGGTCAAGGGCATAAAAAACACACTCTTAGTGATCAGGACTGATTACCACGACTTAATGCAACAACTGCTTGATGAAACCAGACAAAATCAAAGTTTGCCAAAACATCTGCAGTTACCACAAACACTCCACTACAACAAGTCATTTGAAACTAAGTAGCTAATTGTACACATGTGTTCCTCTAGCAACATCTATATTTTGTTAGCTGCTCAGTGATGTAATCCTAAACACTTATGTACTAACGCTGTACCATGGAGGTTTATCCTGAAACATGCAGAGTGGAAAAACATCGCTGGGATGCCTGCTGTGATTCACATATGATTATAAGCTGTGCATATCTTCATGTTCTTAGATGTACAAGTTTTATTTTGTTAAAGAGAGCTTTGACCATCACTAATGTTTTGGCTGTATGTGTGTGTGTGTGTGTGTGTGTGTGTGTGTGTGTGTGTGTGTGTGTGTGTGTGTGTGTGTGTGTGTGTGTAATGCACAAGTTTTGTGACACATGGCATCAGACAGAGTATGTCTGGAGGAAGAGAGAGTCTTCGATGGGTGGGACTGAAAACAAGTGACGCATGACTAAGAGGCCCAGGAAGTTCCAGCAGGCGGCTGTTATTGCTGAGTGTCTGCATGTGTGTGTATTTATGTGTGTATGTTAGTGTGATTCTGGGGCCCCGGGGAACAGTGTGGGGCAATCCTGGCGGGAATGTCTGGAAAAACTTGATGGAGTGACAAAAGCAGCAGTGTCCCTTGCACCATATCTGTCTGCTCCCTTGGCTGCGACACTTTGCCGTCTTTTTGAGTTCAATATAAATTAAGCTATTAAAAGTAGGTCATGAAAATACCAAATATTGTATTTAGGAGTTACTTCATGTGAATGTAAGCGTGCAGATTAATCAGACTTAAAAAAAAAAAAGTCTTATTAATTAATTCATTAAAAGTCTGACTTAAAAAGGTAAAAGCTGCTTTATCGCAGCTCCATGAAAAAACAGACTAAATTATTTTCAACTATTGCAAAGTTTTAGGGTAAATATCCAGTGTTTAAAAGCAACTTTAAACTTCTATACCTAAAACTATGATGTAGAAGGTCTCTTGGTAGTTGTTTTCTGCTGCCCACATGACCTCATTCTGACCCACGGTCACTCAGTCCCCAGATTGCATTGCTACAATGAGCATTCAACTGCAATGGCAGTGACGCACTGGGTTCAGGGAGACAATAGCTTACCTCAGTCTGGCAGACATAGCAAACCTCGGTGCTATCAGACTCTCTCTAATCTCAGCCCATGGGACAGTCGTGTCTTTCCTGCTCCCACATGGCCAGATCAGACACAACATCAACCTAGAGAGCACATTAGGAACTAACTTGGTTACATTGTTAGCTTTGCTGTGTGGCAACATCCAGCATTTTTTTTCCAGTGATTCACTGTGCCATACCATACTTTAAGCTATTGATTGGTTTACTGACTTTTTTTTGCATAACAGATATACATGGTTATTTGTTGTTTGTGCAAAATAGCAAACACTAAACACAAAAAAATACCTGAGGCTGGGTGCATATAGGCCTGTTGTTACCAAGAGCATGAAAGCAAATGTTTTCATGTAAAAATCAGGCCAGAAGGGTTTAGAAACCTGATTGGCCAATGGCTGGTCAGATGGGAACTCCTACTTGCTGTCAACATGTGATGTGACTCCAGACTTATGTGATATGTTTATAGCCATGAGTCTGCTGTTAAGGTAATCTCATTAAGGACACCTGTGTATAATAAAAATATTGCTTAGATTTTAGCTGACAACCTCAAAAATAAAAACAGACCTGAAAACAAAGTGTAATCAATCATTTTGCTCTCCAGCCCTTATGCAACTATGTGATGTCTGAGACCTTTCACTGCTATCTCAGGGCCACCAGATTGATGAAGAATTTAAAACAACACAACCTTTTTTCCTGTGTGAGTGATTACTTATTTTACTGTCTTCTGTCTCAGGTTTGACACTTGATGATATTCCAATAACTGCTGTCAAACACTGACACATGAAAAATACAAAATCCACATTTGATGAAATAGTTTTGTTCAAAAACAGATGCTACAAAACCTTTAAATACTTGGAGCATGCCTGTTGGCTCATAAGGTGGTTGACAGTAATCCAATGGAAAAGTAGCATGTGTCAAAATAAATCTAGTGTGCTGCCAAATTGCAAAAACACATCTCTGGTTGTCATGTGAAGACGGTGAGCAGGGGGGCAATGAACCTGCAGGGATAACACGAGTTCAGTGGAGACACTGTGTGGTGATACAGATTCACTGGGGGTAATTATATTGACCAGTCTCCAGTTCCTTAAGGCTTTTAAGCTAACATATTAGTATGAATCCTCATTTACAACAGGCAAAAACTAAACTGCATATTTATTATTTATCATGGGACAGAAATGAGAAACTTGTCAAGAGTGAGTAGTATCTTTAGTCACTGGCTACACTGTGAAATACCCTCAAGTCACCACTTGATACACAAAAGCACCACCATGTGGTGGCATTTTGTAAACCACATGTGTGATTTTTTAAAGCACACATTCTAATTGTAATGCATATATATATATTTAATAACCAATAAGTGTCAGATCTATTCAACCCAACTGCCATAATGATATTTCAGGAGCTCATTCCTAGCATTCTTCATGAAACTATACAATAACTCTTTTTTTGTGTGACAGGCACAAGATTTCACACTCATATTTCTGTATCATACCTTCTTGTAGCTGTTTGTCATATTTATTGTGTACATACTATTTATTAATTCAAATTCTTTTTACTCTCTAACTTGTGTTTTTGTTTATTTTTTGTAATCATTTTTGTATATACAATTTTTTAATATCCCACTGCTGTAATGCAATAATTTGCCTTGTGGTTGTGGAATCTATCTATCTATCTATCTATCTATCTATCTATCTATCTATCTATCTATCTATCTATCCTTCCATCCTGTCAGTAAGGGAAACTGAATGTTGAGGTTTACCAAGGGCAACATTTATGGCACCATCCACAGTCACTATTAACTTAATTCTATCTATGTTATTTTTGTTTTTATTTTTGTATTTTTTATGGCAAAGTTTTTATATGACAGTGTCAGCAGTTCACTGTGATCTACAATGTTTACGTCTAATATTTTTTGGAATATCGAAGTCCAGTAACATGAATTGTCCCTGTTAAATAAATAAAACTTAACAAATCCATGTAATCTATTACAAAATATTAAACTGACTATAACATTTCATTGCATTCTATGTCGACAATAGCTTTATTAAAGCCTCACATTGTAATATTAAGTGTTTATGTTCACTCACAAGGTCAGCGTCATTTCTAGCAAGTTCGCGTGGTGTCCTGATTGTCCTTTTCGGGGCTCCGTAGTTTTTCCTCTTTACCTGTTTAGTAGCTAATGATGGCTGAAGCTCCTCCATGGCCCAGCCGGTTTTTCTGTCATAGATGCTCAGCAGAGATCAATCCTCGGCTTCCCGTAAGTGTAGTGGATAAAAATTGTAGAGAATAAAATTTGGACAAACTGAAAACGCGATGGGATCGGCGGTACTTTCTTATGTATTGTTTTAGTAAGAGGACAACAATTAGCATGCTAACGGTATTAGCAGATTCCTACGATGTAGCGTTTATCTCGCCAACCCTGCCCAGTTAGTTAGCTACTCCTCTAAATAGAGGATCGGCTGTTATACAACGTCAAACTGCGTAAGCCTCACTGACAGATGGATTTCTAATTTGTAATATCTTTTGAAAAAAAAATGCTGGTCCTTATTTGATGGGATTTCGATGGGTATTAGCCTGACCGCTAGCTACACTTACTAGCAGTAACTAACGGTAGAATTGGAATCTTTATAATTATAGACTTCGGGACTTTCATAATTATATCGGAAAATTATTTTCAAACTGAACAGGTTTTTTTTAATCGCTTGTGTGCATGTTTCTGTCAGTCCGGCTGAAAGGATCTGTCACAGGATGCTAAACATGCCGTTTAGAGTGTCAAATATCAGCTAACGGTTTGTGTAGGGTGGTGAAAATGACTTGGAATGTGCTGTTGTGTATGTCTCTAACATGTGAACAACTAGCGACTTTTTATTCTTGGCTTTTTTGAAGAACATAATTCAAGTGTAACTGGTTGCAGTTGTTATTCATTCCACTAGTGTTGGTTGATAATATCGAAAATTGTACATATTTGTTTTGATATTACTGATATTATATAAATGTACATATTACGATGGATTATATGTAAGCTATATGTGATAAAATTTCATTTTGACCAGTCAGACTTCCACTTCTGTTTTTGATGTCTTCTCAGTTAACTGAGATAAAAACGGGGCACAAGGGACAGAAAATATCTTGAACAGTATTGGGTAATGCAAATTAAACTATACTGAAAATGTGTAGGGAATGACTTTATTCATAATTTTTCCTATTAGAAATAGATTTGTAAATGCGATTTTTTTGTAACAGATGTTATGAACTTCGTTTATCGTTTTTGTAAACCGTGACAAATGCATGTCAAAAACTTAAAGGGAACTCCGGCTATTAAGACATGTTTGCGCTAAAATATGTACTGTGCTTTCAATAAAACATGTGTGATATTAAAATACACCAAATGTTTTCCTTTTAAGCACATTTTATATAAAACCGATTTACCAGTAGGTCGCCATTGTTATTTACTTCTCAATGCACTCTGGGTAGTGATGTCATACGGTTGCACCGCATCCAGTTAGCAGCACACTGGAAATGGCTTCTGTTCAACCTTTCCAGTTTGAACCAGAGCAAACCGAGAGAGAGAATGAAAATAGTCAACCAGCACCTAGTTTAGATGAAGATGAAAACAATCCGCCACACGAGGACGAGAGAGTGAGGGAAAACTACTGGTGCCTATGCGGCTATTGCTTGCCAATGGCAACAGCGACTGAGAGCGTTTGTTGTAAAGCACCAAAACTTTTTGAAGCCGTATGTCTTAATCCACATGTTCTTTGGGCGGCCCTTGTTAGCCTCCATGACCGGTATCCGGTCTTTAAGTGATGACATTATGACAACACAACATTATGAATCGTGTTTCTGGGCCCAAAGTAGTCTGCATTTAATAAGACTGTTGTGTTTTTAACACGTTTCAATGCTTTGTATCTTATTCGATTTAATCTCAACAATCCCCTAAAAACAGTCAGTGATCACTGTCGGCTTCTCACGGTTTGTATTACCGCTAATCACTTTAAAGCTCGGTTTTTAAACCCTTACGATGTAACTAGCCCAGCCGATGCAGCAGCATTATATTAATGACTAACCTTATATTGTTGATGGATTATCTCGGTGGTTCTACCAAATCGTAACCAGGTCACTAATAGGCAAGTTAGTTAATACGGTTGCTACACTTTAAAAAACAAAACAGGTTAACTGAACGAAAGCACCTATACTACCGACAACCAATACACGTCATCGTCCCAGAATGCATTGTGTGCGAAAAAACATGGCTGCTCCCACGGCTCCAAAATAGTTTTAAATAACAAAGATTTAATGAATAACAAAAAAAAATGTAGTTATTCTCAAGTATGTTTTTATGTAGTGGAGATAATTTGTAACATATTTAGAGTAACTTGTAATAATAGTCGGGGTTCCCTTTAAAAAATAACCCCCCATCCCAATAATTTTTAAACCATGGAACTAAACTGAAATGACCAAACCTACTCCAATTAAGTGAGAAAAACTCTATCTATCTATCTATCTATCTATCTATCTATCTATCTATCTATCTATCTATCTATCTATCTATCTATCTATCTATCTATCTATCTATCTATCTATCTATCTATCTATCTATCTATCTATCTATCTATCTATCAAAGAGACATCTTCTATTTTTTTTTAAGCTGACCTGAAACAGCTCACCTAGGAGGGATCCTACTGCGATGCTCATCTACCGTAGCTAGCTTGTTTTTGATATGGAGGAGTAGTGGCTCTGACCCCTACTTTAATGACTGAGCTCCTCATCCTGTCTCAAAGGCTGACCCAAGCCACCCTTCGAAAGAAGCTAATTTCCGCCTCTTGTACGCATGATCTTATTCTTTCAGGCTCTATACCCACGTGTAACCATACACAAGTTAATATATTTATTTATTTATTTTTCCTTTTAGAAACAACAGCAGCACATAGACTGCACTAACACGTCCCACCACATTAGAATAAAATACATTTAAACAACTGTTTTATTTACAGTCCATCACACTTTAAACAAAAGTAATCGGTGAAAATACTTGCAATTGATTTTCTTTTTTTTTAACCAAAACCCTGAAAGTAAGCTTTTCCAGTCTAGGGTATATGTTAAGCATAAGTTGCTTAACATATACCCTGATGTAGCCTGTGGAGTCACTTGCAAATATGTAAGATTTAAATGACAAGCAGTTATGTGATCATTTTTTGATTAAAGGTTAAAGTTGCCTTTTGTCTGTTTTCAGTCTTTTTTTTCTGGATAGCTTGAATGAAAAATAAATTGTATTAATCAATGCTGGCTGCAGATGCATTAACTCTTACAGTTAAAATAGTATGTAGCATTTGCAGATAAATCAATTTATCTCTTTGTAAATTGTGAGTGAGGAAGCAAAGAAAGTATTTTGTAGGGAATAATGTTACATGAATGGCAATAATTATTACACTTCGCAAAGAATGTACATCTTGTTATTAGAATTGAAAGGGTTTTTTTCCTCACAATCAGAGAACAACATTATGTGTTTGCTTATACTACTGTCTTGTTTTACAGGAGTATACATGTCCAAGATGTGAGTCAGGGTTTATTGAAGAACTGCTGGAAGAAAGAAGGTGTGTAAAAAGTGTATATTGAAAACAGTTTAACCCTGTGTAAAACAAATTTTGTAGTTTTTGTTAATATATGTCTGTATATTTCCTATTTCTCGAAAGGAACAAAGAAATAAATCACATCATTTCCTAAAGGGATTTTTAAAGTATTCTGATTCTGATTTTATGTGTATATATATATATATATATATATATATATATATATATATATATATATATATATATATATATATATATTAGAAAATCAGTAGGATGAGCATTCCATAATTAGTTGTAGATGATGAAATTTAGGAAACCTCCAGTAGCAGAAATAGAAAGCAAACTAATTCACTTGCTTAAATATAAATGTTTCCGTATATGCTTTGCATATACTGTGAGATGGAAGATTGTGTTATTTTCTTCCATTAAAGGGTGGCCTAAAAAATCTAATAACTAATCTGATGTAATCAACATATGGCCATGAGTTTTTGTCCTTTTTTAGGTGTCTTTAATGATGTTATCCTCTAAGTTGTACATGGTAACAGTTTGCAAAAAGTAAATAATCTAGAAAACAAAGTGAAATGGCAGCAAAACATTACAAATATATAAAAGGATAAAAACGTTGACACATGGTCATTTCCTTTGATGTCACTGGGTCTAAACATAACACTCTCAATGATGTTCCCCTGTTTAGTGCTGACAATGGCTCCATGTCTACCATCTCCAGCAGGCCCCAGAATCAACAACCATTTGAGGTTTCTAACCCATTCTTTATTCAGACTCTGTCTTTATCATCTAACCTCCCCCTGTTTTGTACCGCTCTGCCTCTGTTATGCACACTATTGTGTAACAGAGTCAGCATTTCTTAAAACTGCTTCCAGTGACGTTTGTGCTAATATGTTATCATGCATGATGAACTTTGTCTTGGAGTTTGCACTTTAGCTTTTGAAGCTGCAGTTTTGAGCTTTACAGTGTATTTTATTGAATAATTTGTCTAGCTTTACTTTTCCCTGTTAAAAATAGGCATCAGTAATCTAAAGATTTTTTTAAAAGTGATAGTTACTCAGGCTTTAATGATCAGTAAACAGGGAAATGCTGCAAGTCAGCATTCTGTGACTGTACCATTGGTGAACCTTGACCTAATTATCAACCAAACCATTAACTTTCAAAGTGTTTTTGTATTGAATGTAAAAGTTTGGTGTTTGTACTCCAAAAGCTTCACTTGTTTGTACCAAGTCAGTGTGTTTGCTTTCATTTATTTGTGTCCCAGAATGCGGACCAGCACCTGTTTACATTCCCTTCAGGCTATGGCCAGTTTGCCCTGGGTGTCTTTGATGATAGCTTTGACTTTGGGGCTGGACTCACAACAGAGGATAACAGGGATGCTGAAAACCGTCGGGAAAGGGAAGCTGCATCTCGGCAACGATATGGTGCCAGGCAACCAAGAAGTCGCCATGGTTCAAGACGACAAGCAGGGAGACACGAGGGAGTTCCCACTTTAGAGGGGTAAAGAGTGCAGATTGTGAAGTGAAGCGGTGTTTTGTTTTGTTTTGTTTTGTTTTGTTTGTGCTTGCTGGGCAATTTATTAATATTCCTGCCTCCTACTCTGTCATATCTTTTTATGTTCTTTTTCATAGAATCATTCAGCAGCTAGTAAATGGAATAATTGCACCTACGGCAATGCCAAACATTGGTGTTGGACCCTGGTGAGTTTGTGAAATAGATGTGTTAAAATAGAGTGGGAGTTCACACCAAAATGTGCTTACTTTGTTCTAATGTCCCATTCTTTTTAAAGGGGTGTTCTTCACTCAAATCCTATGGACTATGCCTGGGGTGCTAATGGATTAGATGCTATTATAACACAGGTATTCTTTTAGAAACTTTGTTTTTTAAGTGATTGTATTAACATTGTAGATACTGATGCGAATGAAATGTGTCTTTCAATTTATCCTCCTTTCTAATATTCTCCTTTCTTTAATGTTTAGTTATTAAATCAGTTTGAGAATACAGGACCACCACCTGCTGATAGAGATAAAATAAAAAGTCTTCCTACAGTACAAATTACAGATGAGCATGTTGGTAAGTTAAAAAAGTTACAACAGCTTTGCAGGCTATTGCAAGTATGTCATCAGATTTCAGTTGTTTGACTTATTCTTTTTAATCAAGTATGACTATTTATTTGTAGATTTAAGTAAATAACTTTAGGGTATTATAAGTCACTATTTTACTTTAAAAATACTAATAATGGGAATATACTTGCTCCTAACTTAACAAATGTTTCCACTGGATATTAAAGAATATGGAGCTTTTCCTGAAAAATAAGTCCTAATGCTATTTGCCTGTCAGTAAAAGTTTCATCCAGAACTAACTGTTGACCTATTTGCACCATATTTAACTATATTTTTTGACATTTCAGCTTCAGGACTGGAATGTCCAGTGTGTAAAGAAGATTACAGTGTTGGTGAAAATGTGAGGCAGCTCCCATGCAATCACATGTTTCACAATGATTGCATAGTCCCTTGGTTGGAACAGGTACTAGACATCATCTATTCAGTATTCTTTACCCTTACAGTAAATATTCAGTTGTTGCTGACTGAAACATTGGGCTAAATGGGACTCTAAAAAGGTTTTATATTTTTCTCCAGCATGACACTTGTCCAGTGTGCAGGAAAAGCTTGAGTGGACAGAACACAGCAACAAACCCTCCAGAACTATCAGGGATGAATTTTACCTCCTCCTCTTCCTCTTCCTCCTCCTCCTCCTCATCATCCTCCTCAACACCCCAGTCCTCAAGTTCAACCAGCAATGAGAACTCCACAGATAATTCGTAGGAAGAACATGTGTCACCCCATGAGCTGTTTTTAGCTCTCAGGCTGCTGTACTTCAGAGCAGTGACCTCCATCCTCTCCCTGCCGAAGGGCCGAAACCTGAGTGCATCTCCCCAGGAGCACTCACGCTGATTCACGGATAAGTGATACATGAGGCCCATGTATTTCTGCCCATCCTGTTGCTCCCACCTTCATCAGGATTCTGAACAAAGGAAGGGCAGAGGCCTGGAGTGCACCTTCAGTCAGGGAGGATGCATAGAAGCATGGATACTTAAAGAGGCTTGATCTGCCTGAATCACCTCATACAAGAAGAGAAAAAAAGAATCCAAAGGTAGAAAACTAGAACAAGACAGTTGCTGTTCTTTTTTTTATTTCTCATTTTTCAATCTCTTGATTTGTTTGTTTTATGATGACCCACTTTTTTCAGTAAAGCAAGAGAATAATAAAGCTATCCCTTTTTAAGGAGCATTCATATCTCGCATATTAAATGACCCAAAATGCACTATAGTGCACTGCTTAAGCGTGCACTTTGAACTTACATTGAAACAATATTATATCTGACCCCTTTAGCTCTTTAAAAAAAAACTGACAATAGTTTCTATAATTATTTTATTGTCAACCTGTACTTGCTATTTTAAGATTACCTGAATCACACAGGTACCATTGTTTGCACTTGAAATGATCTGTTAAATTGCAGTAAATTTTTTATCAATTGCCACATACTTTATGATTTATATTTGCAACCATAAAAGATGTTTCCACATATGATACACGTGATACATTTTGAAACATTTCTGTGCATTTTAATTTAAACATAAATATTTTCAAAAGTTGCCAGTTGAATTCCTCTTGATTTGCAGTATGATCATGTACAGACAAAACTGTCTAACAGATGAAAATAAAGATGTTTGGGTGCTAGCACTCATTTCCTGTAAGTCATTCTTAGGGTGTGGTTACAATACTCTAAAGGCTTTCCAATAAGTCTTACAACAACAGTGTTTTACGTGTATTCATTTTTTTATACTCTGACTGTGGTGCTGTGGTTTAAAAACTAAATGGTAGTGCAGTAATCATAAAAACTGGGTCATTTTAAAAGAGGAGAGGTTAAAACATACCCTCTTGATACCCTTTTGTTCAAGTACCAAATAAAAAAAAAAAACTAATGATATGGTGAACTTTTAAGTTGTTCTGGTTCCCAGTCTAAATTATTTGTTCCTGTCATGACGCCTTCAAAGCTGTCCAGAACAGCCAAGCATCAACCAAGGAACAATGACCCCATTAGTGAGCACTTCTGGACCTGTTTTCAATGCATAATAAGATTTTGTGATAATTTTGTACTTTCAAAGTAAGGCCTGGTCCAAAGGCATGCAGCTAGTAAACAGATTCTATATTAAATCCTTCACTGGTGTACTTGCCTGTCTAATGTTATCAAGAAGCCAATAAATTCTGTTTCCTTTAATTGTTTAGCCATATGGGTGTATTTCCTCTACATTGTACTGCACATCAGGGGTTTTATGTTCAAAGATGGCATTGTTATGGACAGAACACTGATCTTACTGGAAGACAGATGAATACATATAGCTCAGAGTTTGCTCTCACAAGGGGAAATTACAGATTCATAATCTTTCTTTAAAAAAAAACAAACAAACGATACAAAACATTGTTGACCTTGTTGTTTTGCCTTCTGGCTGTGAAGCTGGAATATATCAGGCTTATTAAATATTTGGTTGCTGTAGATTCAGTGGTTCTGGTGCCGGTTAAAAGGGATATCTTGATAAACCGAGCAGATATTTGATGTTTACACAACTACTTTCTCGCCTGAAAATATGTTAAAAGTTTATTTTGTGACCCAGAAAGATTAGTATGAGTAATTTTAAAACTTAGTAGCGGCCGCCATTGCTGGAAACTGGAGTTTGGCTGGGCCGCGCTATGAATTCTGGGATGTGGTAGTAATTTGGACAGCCTTCGGCGCGTCGCTGTGACATAATCGGTCTACAAATGCGGCCTCAGGAGGATGCAGCCCATGAATTGTATAATTTAATCGCAGTATAATCGCAGCCTTTGCAGTTAGAAAATTGCACTTGATCATGTCGCGATATTATCGCAAATGCGATATATCGTTCAGCCCTACCTCCTATCCATTTGAGTGTTCACGTTCATCCTTTATGGGTCTCCTGTAGCCAAATTATTAAAGAGGACAAAGTGTTCTATTTGATTAGTGCCCTCTAGATCCATAGTCCAAAATCTGGGTGGTGGGTGGGAGTGAGACCTATTTATGTAGGCATATGCTACAGAGGGCTATTTGTATTGAAATTATTTCCAAACAATTTTTTTTTCTTTAATACATGCTTAAACAAAGACTTTAAATCACCTGTGTATTCATTGTAGCCGTTTAACAGTTTTGTGCCCATTTTTATTTTTAAATTATTGATGATAATAATAATAATAATATTAATATTAAAAAGATGTTACTAGAACCACCACCTTCTATACATAGTTATTACATCAAACCTCCAAGTAAAGTACAAAGCAAGGCTGGGTCTCCCTATTCTAAGCCAGTTAATAGGTCGAATAGCTATTCAGTTGGGACTAGCAACTCGTTTTGTTAACGACTACTAGCAAAATGTAGAGTATGACAACATTTCTGTGTGTTTAGTGGCTTTTTGCATTAGTCCCCATCTATCAATATATTACTGACTTTTCACAAGTACTCGGTAAAGCTGTTTTGATCCTGCAACTAATGATCCATTGACTCTTTGTTTGCTTTCATTCTGATGTATGGAAGGGGATTCTTCACATAAGTATCACCAAACTGGGATAGACTACTGGGAGGACTGTTATTTTTAGTTGTTGCAATACTTGGGTGAGAGCTTTCTTTAGATTGTAAAGAGTTTTTTTTTTCTTCTTTTTTTGTAATATGTTCTGAGCTCTCTTTTCTTCAAACAGATGGAATATTAACCTGAGGTGCAGTACTATGGAGAGTCTAGACTTATGATTTTTAAAAAATACATAATGTGAATATGTATTGGCTTTATTTTTCTAGAGCTGCAGGTTTTGCAAATCTTTTAATAACAGAAACCTGAATAAAATGAAAATATTTAAATATTTCATGTTGGAGTATTTTTTATATTTCCAGAAGAATTATCTTATTTAACCCCCGCGACCCTGAAAAGGATAAGCAGAAGCGAATGGATGGATGGATTATCTTATTTAAATATTATTTAATATTCATTCCAAAACTCCATTTGTTTTTACTCTAGCCATTTACCTGTGAAGAACAGCCTACGTTTAGGTTGGATGTGTTTTCCCAAACAAAACTAGTTGAAATTTTTTATTCTTCTTCTAATGTCCTTTCCTCTGTGTTTTTTTATTTCCTGCTTTTGCTTTAAATTGCCTCATAGGCACCGCAGTTCTATTCATACTTCTTTTCTATTTTCTGCTATTGATTCCTTTCCTTACATTTAATTTATGTAAACATCTCCTTAAAAACACTGACATACTTTGAACGTCTAATCTAGATGAGTTTCCGTTTCAGACTGCGATTCAGAATGGTGGCGTGATTAGCTTTGAGCTAAACTTCAAATGTATTAAGATATTGTGATGCTAAAACAAAAATAGAATTTTATTAAATGGAATATAAAAATGGAACAAGGTTTTACTTTGGGTTGCATGAATTATACAAAAAAGTAGCCACGCCTCTAAAAACGTCACGGTGTACGTGCTGATCAGGGCGTGTGCGTGAGGTGAAAACTGGAGGACAACCGCATCGGCTCAGCTCCGGGCATTCAGTCCGTACAATCAGCGGAGAGAACATTCAGCTAAACGCGGTTAACGTTGAGGTTATTCGACGACCTAGTAAATATTTATTATCAACAATGAAGTTATTGTGGGCTGTCACTGCCCTTCTGTTGAGCTGTTGGCGAGCCGATGCCTCCACAGGTAAGAATTCTGTGTCAGCCATGTTGTTCGAAGATGTAGACTTTGCATTGACTGCGAATATTATCGTTATTAATTTATTTGTTTAGATTTCAGTGTCCCTGCTTTGTAAAAGTAATGTTTGTCGCATTTGGTATTTTATTTTTCATTCTCGATGTTGAATACCGTTCTATATAAAAACCTAAAAGCTGTCCTTAAACGGTTAGAAACATGATGTCGAAAACATAGGCGTAGCATTGTTGCTAGCTAGCCGATTTGCTTCTGTGCGATACATAAAAACCCTTCCAACCGCTTCGTGACACATGGTATATATCGCTAGTATTACAAATCTCCTTCGCCTCGTTCTTTCTTGTTCATTTAGAACGCTCCTTGTGTCGAACAATTTCTGGGTGATGTTATTTTAAGATTTTCCAAACGTTAGCTAATAGTAAATGTGAGGTCACGTGGGACATGTTAATTTACAACAAATGGTGGAAAATAAGCTTGTTTCAAGTTGCTTCTAATCTTTTACGTTGCGCAAATGTAACTGGCAGTTGCGTAATGTTCTAAACATTTGCTAACAGTTCGTACTGTTCGTTATCTTGTGGGGTTTTTTTTAACGAACACAGGACTCGGTTTTCTCAATCTACTGAAGACTAAAATTGCCCTTTCTGTGTGTCCCTTAATGATCGGCCATGGCTTACAACATCAAAACTGCTCAGCTTGAATACCGATAGCATGTTCATACTAAATGTAGACGATCAGCCGGTTGACCCAGACAGTCTCCAGTATTGGAGGCGTCACAAGACTGTATTTATTCGATGTGTAGCATTGTCATTATGAGCTGGTAATTTTAGGTGAGGCTCTTTGGAAGACTGAACAACTCCGGTCTTGAAATTTCTTTAATGAACTATCTTAAATGTTGAATTTTGGCTCACACAAATTTGATCAGCTCTACTTAGTAGAGATGACTAATTTTCCGCTCAGAATTTCATCACAAAGGCAATCCAGAGAAATGAGGAACTCCGTGTACTGAGACCTTGTAAAATGTTAGTAATTTGATTACCAGTAGAGGATAAAACCACTGGAACCTTAAATTTTGTGGAGCTTGTACCGGTGCACAGTATGTTTGGTTGTTATGTGTACATGCACTTAAGCCAGAGCCAGAAGCCCTCATGCCTTTCATTGTTTTCTGCTTTGGAAAAAACAGTTCTGGAGCAGATCACGAGTAACACTAGACCTCCCATGAGTTTCACCTCCTTGTTAGTTGTTAGTTTAACTTTGGCATGAAAAGTAGGCTACAGAGTAGACGGGTAGATAAGACTGTTGTTGTTTTTGTGTGAGTGAGAAGGGGAGCAAGCAAGCATTAAAAAAGCAATTTTAACACATCAGTTGTTCAGTATTCAGTTCAAGTAATTTTGTGAATGGTGTTCAAAACACACCCATTTTGTTATTGGCCACCATTTTGAGTCTGCTTAACTTGCTCTCAGTAAAATTATGCTTTAATGATAAAAGCGTCTAAGCATTAGTGCTGAAGGTGGCAGATTTTTTTTCTCTCCTCCTATCCATTTGAGTGTTCACGTTCATCCTTTATGGGTCTCCTGTAGCCAAATTATTAAAGAGGACAAAGTGTTCTATTTGATTAGTGCCCTCTAGATCCATAGTCCAAAATCTGGGTGGTGGGTGGGAGTGAGACCTATTTATGTAGGCATATGCTACAGAGGGCTATTTGTATTGAAATTATTTCCAAACAATTTTTTTTTCTTTAATACATGCTTAAACAAAGACTTTAAATCACCTGTGTATTCATTGTAGCCGTTTAACAGTTTTGTGCCCATTTTTATTTTTAAATTATTGATGATAATAATAATAATAATAATATTAATATTAAAAAGATGTTACTAGAACCACCACCTTCTATACATAGTTATTACATCAAACCTCCAAGTAAAGTACAAAGCAAGGCTGGGTCTCCCTATTCTAAGCCAGTTAATAGGTCGAATAGCTATTCAGTTGGGACTAGCAACTCGTTTTGTTAACGACTACTAGCAAAATGTAGAGTATGACAACATTTCTGTGTGTTTAGTGGCTTTTTGCATTAGTCCCCATCTATCAATATATTACTGACTTTTCACAAGTACTCGGTAAAGCTGTTTTGATCCTGCAACTAATGATCCATTGACTCTTTGTTTGCTTTCATTCTGATGTATGGAAGGGGATTCTTCACATAAGTATCACCAAACTGGGATAGACTACTGGGAGGACTGTTATTTTTAGTTGTTGCAATACTTGGGTGAGAACTTTCTTTAGATTGTAAAGAGTTTTTTTTTTTTTTCTTTTTTTTGTAATATGTTCTGAGCTCTCTTTTCTTCAAACAGATGGAATATTAACCTGAGGTGCAGTACTATGGAGTGTTAAGTGATCACATGCTGGAATAATGTTGTGGCCTCAAGGTCTCCATGATGGTCACGTGACTAAAAAACATAAATTGGGATGAACAGTTCAGTGTAAAAGCGTCAATATATTTATGTGGCTATTGAAAATAGCCTAACAGGTTTTAGCTTATTGTCAAATAATCCTCCACATGTACTTTTTTTTTTTTTTTTTTTTTTGAGTACACAGAAATGTAGCACGTCAGACTGATTCTCATGTTATTAGTGCAGAGGGCTATTTGTAGTGAATTGGATTAACATTCATGTTGTCACTCTGAGGTTGAGGCCTAAACTATATTTAATTTTGAACTTTTAAAAAGCATGTGCTTTTAAGGTGACCTTTGGTAAT
Organism: Aulonocara sp. 'chitande type north' Nkhata Bay; assembly: GCF_057382095.1. Lineage (NCBI taxonomy): Eukaryota > Metazoa > Chordata > Actinopteri > Cichliformes > Cichlidae > Aulonocara > Aulonocara sp. 'chitande type north' Nkhata Bay. Next base: position 6,852,133 of record NC_141365.1, on the reverse strand, counting down.
CATGGAGAAGCCATTCTAAACTAGGAAACTGCAGCTCTTGTTACAGCGTCACAGATGTTCTTCTTCTGTCTGGTCTATATCTATTGTTAAATTGGAAATTTTGTAGTTTTAGTTGAAGAGAATGTAAGCCTAACTGCATCCAAGTGGTGTCTGGGTAATGATCACATTTAGAGTCCAGGGACACCCCTTTAGACATAGCACTTTTTGCAGGTGGCTAAACTCTGCCACTCTTGGCAGTGGACACTTGAAATATACCTGTTTGGAAAAAAAAAAAAAAAAAAATCTGTATTTCATTAATGTACAACGAAAGTTAAACATGTATAAGATCCAGCAGCTCTTGACACCATTAAGTAGGTCAGCGGCTATGCAAACCCATGCAGTTAATTAGTACTTCTAATGTTGAGATGAGCAGTTTCATACAAGTTGGTTGGGCATAAACTGACACATAACTTCAACCAGGGCAATGCATAACCACATTCTGTACAGGCTGGTGGACACTAACCTGCAAGAACAGCAGGCTCTGAGCGCTGTTAACATTAGCCAAACTCGGCAAACTGATTTAACATGTGGTATGTGCAGTGTTATATGAACATTTCTGTGACAAATGTGTTTATGACACCGGCAGGGGTCATGTAGTTGATATTTTCAAATTCCTGTGTTGGAGTGCTTTAATTGCACTCGAGTATGAATAGTAACACCACATGTCCATCTGCTTATCAATACTTTGGTACTGACCAGCCTGGCACAATTTAGTTTTTTCATTCATTCAAAAACATTTTCATTCAACCTCATCTGCTTTTTTTTTTTTTTTTTTTCATGTTCTTTCATTCATTGTAAATTGTGTTAATTTCATCAAAAGCTTCTGCATGCTTCTTTTGTGGGTTTTTTTTTTTGTTTGTTTGTTTGTTTGTTTGTTGTTTTTGTTTTTTTTCCCACCTACCTTTAGGGATGACCTGGGAAAGCTTTGTTTTTTGTTTTTTAAAGACGAAACGTTCCAAGGTATTGTGTAACTGCTAATACTTAATGCTGGCATTTAGTCTATGTAATCCAGTGTACAACTGGATTACAAAGACTACACTTGATATTAACAGAGCAATGAATCCTATAAATTAGATTGATCAAAAACAAATGGAAAATACAAAAAGGACTCAAATTTTATTTCAACACATTTCGGCAGTCTTAGAGTCCAGACAATAATTAAAAAAAAAAAAAAAAATTGACAGAAAATTTGTTTGGCTGTGGCTTGGCTTTACATCAGCTTGGTCATCCCTATTTGCCTTTAATTAGATCTTGGAGATATGGCTTAAAAAAAATCACTTTTCAAAAGTTTTTCCTTTGCAGTGGTGCAGTTTGACCCCCATTTCAAAAGCCTAAACATGGTCACAGTTAATTTCAGCTTCCACCAGAATGATGAAAACACAGCCTTTGGCCTGAAGGATTGAAGGATCATTAACGGTTGTCTGCACCTACCTTTGTCAGCCATTCTTGGCAGTCTGACTGAGAGATCACATACTTGGGAAAAGCATTCTTCCATAGCACAGTGGGGGTCATAATTTTATGCTTTTTGTAGCTTAATTAGATGTTTTTGAGAGCGGTGACACAGTGTCCCTCAAAGCATTATCAGAGATTTTTCTTTTTAATTAAATAATTTTCCTTAAATGTAGCTGAAGGAAGCATTAATGGTTAGCAATCATGCTGTAAATGGTAAATGGCCTGCATTTGTATAGCGCTTTTCTAGTCCCTAAGGACCCCAAAGCGCTTCACACTACATTCAGTCATTCACCCATTCACACACTGGCGATGGCAAGCTACACTGTAGCCACAGCTGCCCTGGGGCTCACTGACAGAGGCGAGGCTGCCGGACACTGGCGCCACCGGGCCCTCTGACCACCACCAGTAGGCAAACATGGGGTTAATATCTTGCCCAAGGAGGCAGCCTGGGATCGAACCACCGACCTTCTGATTAGTGGCTGACCTGCTCTGCCACCTGAGCTACAGCCACCCCATAAGTACAATGGCAGGGGTTACACTAATCAAACTGGACTTTGCTCATGCTCGACACAGCCTGTGTGAATACATACAAAGTTACTCAAATTGGTTAATAACCCACTGGGGCCCAGGGTGTAATTGGCTGTTTTTGACTACTTTTTATTTTACCTTTATATTTCACATTTAAAAACTATTTATCTTGCCTTGGTTAACATTACTTTACTTGATCTAAAAACCACAAAGTAGGAAATTTTATTTATTTTTACTTTTAATGCAAAATGTATAACAAATTTTAAAGACTTTTTTTTTTTTTTTCTGTGTGTACAGCCATTTAAAACTGTTACAGAAATTTAAATTGCAGAACAATTAGGCGTCATAATAAGATGCCACACAAATTATCTGTGATACTAGAGCAGGGCGATATGACCAAAAATAATTTATCATGATCCATCCATCCATTCGCTTCCGCTTATCCTTTTCAGGGTCGCGGGGGGCGCTGGAGCCTATCCCAGCTGTTATAGGGCGAGAGGCGGGGTACACCCTGGACAGGTCGCCAGTCTGTCGCAGGGCCAACACACAGGGACAGACAACCATTCGCACTCACATTCACTCGCACATTCACACCATTCACACAATGGCAATTTGGATTTTCCAATTAACCTATCCCCTCAAGCTGCATGTCTTTGGACGGTGGGAGGAAGCCGGAGTACCCGGAGGGAACCCACGCAAACACGGGGAGAACATGCAAACTCCACACAGAAAGACCCCGGCCTGATGTTGGAATTGAACTCAGGACCTTCTTGCTGTGCGGCAACAGTGCTAACCACCGTGCCACCGTGCTGCCCTTTATCATGATATACATTTGAAAATTTACGATAACTATATAATTGACACTAGACAAAATACTTTGCAACTCCACAACTTTATTCGTGCAAAAAAAATAAACATATTTGATCAGCTGTTTTTTTTTTTTTTTTTTTTATGTGCATTAAAGTTACATAAAAAGTTAACAGTGCAAATTCCTTGCTGACAGTTTAACCAAAAGGCATTGCCAGTAGAAATTGGCCGACATATCCTCAGCATAACCATGTATAATATCCAAAAAACGTAAAAAGAGGTTATACACACAGAATACTGTAATACTATGCTGAAGCACAGTACGTATCACTCTGCGAGGCTCCGGCCTACGATAGCCGCAACGCTCCGACAATCCATCAAGCGGTGCAGGTTCGTAGCTTAGCAAAGTCGTACTAAAACATTTGACAGATTTTTGAGCGCCGTGTACCACATAAAATCGTTTCGGGGTCAGTAAACACAACCAGAGTTCATACATAAAGCACATGGGATTATAAGGAGCACTGATTTTCAGAAAATTCAGAGGATTGATTTCAAGTGTGCCGTATTTTCCAAAAAACACTGTAATAATGATGGCCCGCTAGCATGCTCTACCAAAAATAGTGTTTTGTTGTGTATCTGATGGACGAAAGCTAAACCAGTTCCACACCACTGAAGTTGCAGCATTTTTACAAACCAGTTCTGGTTCATCTGTTTCATTCAACAATCTGCTTTCGCCCTTTTCATTCTGTCGCCGCCATGTGCGTATGAAAACAAAGGCACTGCGCATGCACGTTTTACCCATATTCTATCGCAATATTTCATTTTCTTATCGTTGCCCGACATTATACCAGTATTACCGTGAACGGTATGATATGGCCCAGCCCTATGTGATACCCCCACAAGATATTTTTTTTGTCCACCACAAGCACAGGAACACATCACAGGCCAAAAACCTGCCAGCTTGACAACAGAAGGTGTTTCATTCATCCTGTTTTCTACCTGGAGACAGATTTGCATTGAAATCTGCCTTTATGGGGCTCTTTGGCAACAACTTTGGCATTCACTAGTGTCCTCTTTGTTTTGAGACAGAAAACAAAACAAACGAATAAACTACACAATAACTATATACTGCAAACACACCAAATGTCACATCTTTCACGTCTCAAAACTAGCTTTTTATACTGCTCTTTCACTTTATGTAGCCTATCAAGACAACTTAACAACTTGTATATAGTTTAAATGGAGACTCGGAGTGGCTGCATCTTGTTGCTTGTTCCTCATCTTAAATCGGTCATGTGTTTTGGACACGCCAGTGCGTCTGGGCACCCCAGAGGGTTAAATCTCTAGATGGACACAAGATTAAGTGTAACAGTTATCTAAAACTTGATTAGCTTAAGGGAGTGTTATACTCTATTTCCCCTAGAGCCAGCCCAGTCAATACAAGCTAGTCAGAACCTACAGACCTTATATTGGATATCAATGTTTTCATTAATCTACCCAGCATTAATAAGAGGACAAAATGATTACAAACATTTCTACAGAAATTGGGTGAACATGATGCTCTGATCTGTTTTATTTTTTTTTTCTCTTCTGAGTGTGTGTGCTTACTTTCATGTTTTTATTTCATTTGTGTATTAACTGTTTTTCTTTCTCTTTCCTGCTTTGTTGCTTTTTCACCATTGCACTCTACCATCAATTCATTAAATCATTTGGTTTGCTTTAACCCCATCACATTCAAAAATGTTCAATTTGTTTGCTGGGCTTACTTTAAAACTGTGCTCAGCGGGTTTTATCAAGTCCCCTTTGTCTCAGATGAAGCTAACCAATGACAGTGGAGAGCTGCATTGCGAGGTTGTAGGGAACCCTATTCCTGAGGTGCAGTGGTGGTTTGTAGAGGGCGAGGAGCCAAATGAGACTTTTACTCAGCTGTTTGATGGGGCACGGAACGACCGTGTGAAAATAAATGCCACATATATAGCACATGCCACTAGCACCATACACCTCACTAGCCTGACCCTTGAAGACTCTGGCACATATGAGTGCCGTGCTTCCAACGACCCTGACCGCAATGAACTGAAGAAGACGCCAAAAATCAAGTGGATCCGCTCGCAGGCAAACGTTATTGTGATTGAAAGTGAGTGGCAGAGTGAACCTGAGGAGACCCCCCAGTCAAAGTAGATGACTGTTACCTCCTCATTAGTTAAGTCCCGGACATTAATCTCCTGTTACATACCTCTGCCGTGTTTCCCGGACCAGAACTTTCCATCCTGCTTCACCCAGTAAACACACTCCTCCTCCTTTCCTGAGAAGGTCCAAGGTTGTTCCCTAGTAGAAAATGAACCTCGTCTTATGACATCCATAGCTCCCTAACCCTGTATTATCTGACACAGTACATATGTTCAATCTGATGCCTTTTTTCCCCTCTCGATTTAAGGCTTGGGTAGTATTATGGTAGGTTTTCTTGTATATAATACTGGTCATAAGGTTGGAAATATGCAAATGGCTCCTTCAGGATTATTATTGTACATGAACAAAGTAATATTTGATCGGTTTAACTATTTAGTCATAAAACCAAAAAAGGGGCGTCAGATTAGCTTTGCTTCTTGTTAGAAATTTAATTTGCTTGCATTTTCCTTAATTGGTACTAACACTGGCAATGCCCCTATTGTTCATGCTTGTAGACCATCCCTGTGGCTTATAGCCTACTGAACAGTAGGTACAGAAGATGGCAACTAACTGTAAAAATGGATTCTCAGCCATGGGGCATCTTTCTGCCTTGTGGCCCAGTATTAATTATTTATTTTCTTTTTTGTGAACTTGGAGTAATGTTGCTTTATCCAATTGGAGCTTCATTTTAAACATCTTTAGTTCACCATTATCACAATTGGCTGTTAAACTTACAGTTTTTATTGCTGTTGCTTCTTCTGCATGAATTAAATAATTTTTCCCCATGACCTTTCTGTAGCTCATTACCTTTCCAGTGTAATTCCCATTCTCCCTCCCACGAGGGGAGCTCTCCACCTTTTTCAGAAAGTTCTGTGCACCTGTATAGAACTTGTGCGTGTGTCACATTGTTTTCATGGTTTATTTGTCATCATGTTTTGTTTTATTTCTCCCATCTTATTAATCTTTAAACTTGTAAAGTAGTTTGAACATGTTAAAGCTTAGTTGGAAATCATTGGATTTTTCTTTGACCAATCAACACTCAACAATTGTCTTAGCAAAGCTGACACATAAATGTGTACCTGACAACATTGAGGCTAGTAGGCAAGTTGGATAGTTTGCCTCTACATTTAATTTTAAAGTTTTTTTTTAATTTTTTTTTATTTATATATTCTTTTTTTTTTTTTCCACTCCTTGCTCATTGGTGAATGAGCGCATAGGATTGTCATATACATGGAATTTCTACAACATTTTTATGTTGTAGCCTCTAAATTGAGATGTGGAGTTATTTGACTCGTTAGAATAATCCAACAGAACCACAGGGAATTTTTCACAGGATGTGTATAATTTTTTTCTTTCTTTTGAAGAGGTTTTCTATCATTTTTCCCTCCCTGTGATGTCATCGTGTCAAATAGAATTTTTTTTTTTCTTTTAAAGACAGCTGTTGAGTGTCAAGATCTAAATGTAAATTGTAACTGTATCTTATAAGCAATCAGTGGCAATGATGCATTTGAAGCCAATGCTGTTTGTTACTTGGTATATTTATAAATAATGTGTTATGTTCAATATTTTTTTTTCTTTTCTTTACTCAATTTAAGCACCAAACATCCACACTGAACCTTCTGAAGTCACCAACCAAACCTCTGCTGTGCTCAGCTGCAACCTCACAGATGCCGGCATGTCCAGTAAGGGCTCCCACTGGACTTTTAATGGCAAAATCATTGAAGGCTCCAAAAAGGATGGCAACACACATCACACTACCCACAAGTAAGCAAAAAAAAAAAAGCATCCATGTGCCATGTAGGCAGGTCTGTCCTGCTGGTCTTGCAGAATATTATGCTGTTTACCATATGCTGGTAAAGCGAGAGACCTTTTCCAACAGAAGCCTTTTGTGGGCCAGACATATTTAACTAATTAGAAACACTGAGTGACTAAAATGATTGGCTAAGTATAATTGGCTTGTAAATATTTACCATTGCTGTGCCTTAAAGTGCTATGTTTGGTATACATGCCTTTTGCTATCCTTCATTTTCTCGTCTTTGTCTACGATCTCCCCCTCTCACTACTTTCTCTTTGGCTTTAGCAGCAGAGCTAGGGGCACCATACAGGCATTTCACTGCTCTTGATTAGCAGAGAGATGGACTGCATAGACGTGCAGCTTTACTGGTAGTCTTGGCATTCGTGAAAGCTGTGTGCTCACTTTGCTTGACCTTAATTCCCCATTGGAGATAGAATGCAGGATTGTACAGGATAGTAGCACCAAACAAAAGGTCGATTGTAATAAAGGGGGAAAATATGAAATATTTGCTGGGTGGATAAGCAGCTTTAGTTTTACCACGCTCTTGAGCATAAATGGAGATCTATTGTGAATTTTCTACTTGGCAGAGTGGAAAACTAATCGCCATCATTAAAGGGGTTTCAGCAGTGGTCCTAAGTCACTTGTTGGCTACTAATGTCTTAAAGAAAAAACAAAGCTTGTTAAACTATTCTCAAATAAATGATTCTTTTTCTTCCCATAGATTGGAGAAGATCACTCATGCCAATAGTGGAAAGTATGAATGCGTGTTCTTGACTGATCCAGAAGTGAAGCAGACCATTGAAGTCAGAAGTAAGTAGAGAGTTGCATATCAAAGATGTTTTCAGAGATAAGTTAACATTTTTTGTTCAATTTCAAATAGTTTTTAAATAATACCCTGCAGATTAAAAATATAGACTTGTACTACATTGCAATATCTTGAACTATTGGTTTAGGTTACAGGAGTCATGTGGTGTTACGTTATGTTGTGCTCTGGTGAATGGTCAAAGGGTCTTTATCATGAATCCATGCTGTCATACTGAATGCTTGAAAATGTGAAATTGACATTAACTGTGTAGTGGTGGGTTTTTTTGTTTTGTTTTGTTTTTTCTCCTCCCTGACTTCTAGAGGAGCTTTGCAGGTTGGGGAGGGAATACACGTTTCCTGTTATTTCTGACTATTTCGATGATGTTTGTTGATGATTGTGCTTTGCTAATATTCACCATAATTAACACAATTATTTCAATTGTTTTTATAAAAAAAAAAAATCTATATTGTTGGAGCTACAAACTGGGTGGATGTTACTTGCATGTGAGGGGAAAAAATCAGTTTCCACATAACAGAATTATTTGAAGAACTTAAATATGTCTGAGAGCATTTTAAATGATGTATTGCTTTCTGTTTTTAGGTGTCCTATAATAATTATGTGAAATGGGGTTATTTAATCTACTGTTTACTGTCATATTGTAGTTTGAATTAATGTACCATTTCTTGCTGTAGCACTTCCCCATGTCGCTGCCTACAAGCACTCTGAGCACGGCAATGAAAATGACAAAGTTGTGCTGGTCTGTGTGAGTCATGGATATCCACTACCTACTGATTGGCTCTGGTTCAAGCAGAACGACGAGGAAACCCAAGTTGTGAGTTTCTGTCACACTCAGAATGATATTAATGTTCACTAACACTTTAGTTAATATTGTCTCAAGTTGAAATTTCTACAAGCTCTCACAGTGCATACCTGAGCATTACGATTATATTAAAAAAAAAAAAAAACCTCATTATCATCAGCAGTCTTAATGTTTCACTGTAGATATGGTCTTATTCCAGTTCACTAAACTGTGCATAATTCTAGCTTAGTTTGTCATTCACTGGCAAACTATGTTTTGGGTTTTAACCACTTTGTTATTCACTAACCCTCAGAGTATCACCAATGGAACTGAGAAATATGAGATCAAGAATACCCCCAACAAGACCAGTCTGACCATTAACAACCTGAACATCGACAGTGACCTCGGGCATTACATTTGCTCTGGAAGTAACGAACTCGGCGTAGCTACTGACAAAATCAACCTGCGTGTCCGCAGTCGCTTGGCTGCTCTCTGGCCCTTTCTTGGCATCGTGGCAGAGGTCATCATCCTTGTCACGATAATCTTTATCTATGAGAAGAGGAGAAAGCCTGATGAGGTCAATGACGGTATGTATGCTATGTCCCCTACACCACTCATTACATCCTTATTTATTTCATATTGAAATTGCAATTAGCACAATGATGCAACACTGCCTTCATCTTTGATTTTTAGCAATGAAGAAAATGCTGGGATTTCAACAGTTCCCTTGCAAATATCAGCATAAGCTGAAGTCATTATGTAGTGACTCCTCACAAGTATCTTTGCCGGTTGGCTGCAATAGTTGGTGACTTCCAAAACCTTTTGGGCCATTTTGATATTATTAGGAATTCTTAGTAGAAAAAACTACATACCATTTTATTATTCCATGGTTTTTGTGTAATACCAGCTACCGGCTGTTTGTCAACCTGCAGCTCCTCTTTTTGCGGGAAAGACTTGTTCTTTTTCATAAGTCATTTAACTACAATTAAAACCAGAACACTTCAAACTGTAGACCTAGTGTACTAAGCAATGAGATCAGAAAATTGAATGCCCTTTGAGACTATGAAAGCAACGTGTTGGTTTTTATGGAGAGATGCAGGATGTAGTTGAATTTTTTTTTTTTTTAATTTATTTATTTATTTGTTTTTTTTTTTTAACTATTATTTTTCATTTTGAAAATAAAGATCAGGAAATAGCTGCCACCACTGTGTAAAGAATCTGTGTTAGAAATTTTATTTTATTTTTTTATTATTTACATTTTTACTTCTCTGTTCGCTGCTGATTTTGCATTTTGGTAAGTGAACAAAACTGCATGTCAGACTGAAGTGGTTGAACTGAGATGACCGCGTGGAAAAGGCAGTGGGAGTCTGAATGAACTGCTTTCATAGTAACCACTTCTAAGAGGAATGCGCTCAAAGACTTGTTCACTCTTTCACTGGCCCTTAATCTTACAGCGCAAGCTTCAAATATTTCTTTCACTTTGTTTTGGTTTTTAAACACGTGTGTTTGAGCCAATGAAAGAGTCAAATGAGACACTTAAACTGCTCTAATGGTTTGACATGAATTTGGGTAGGTTGAAAAGAGGTCTCAACTATTTGTTTGCATGCTTTGTGCATCTTGTACTATATGCATGATACATAATAGGCAACCTTCTCAAGATCAGTATATCATATACCATTTGTGTCATTCATCATTTGGCTGCAGAGGTAGCCTACTTTTTGCCATACTGTGAATACATGCTGTTCGGGTGTGAATATGGCCAGAGGACATACAAGGATGTGTGTTAGCTCTGCCACTTTAAAGGTGTTTACTGTTGTTACCACAGCAGTGCACTGTAGTCTTCCTTTGGTCTTCCTTTGCTTGAATTGCATGAGCCTCTGTGATACAAAGGGGGGAATCAAGCCAGTGCAAAAAAAAAAAATGTTCACGTTAAACATTATTACACGACATGCCAAAAGCCACATTATATGATATGACTAAGAACAAATGATTGTAATTGTTAAATGGGTTTTATGTAAATGTCAGAAATGCAACAGTTGGGCATGCTTCTATTTGTGTTTAGTTGGATTTAATCATAACACCATTGCAGTCATGTTACCGATTAAAACGTTTGCTACTATCATTGTGGGCTGGGGATGGCGTGGGTTTCTCACACCAATCAGAGAAAACATTTTAACTTTGTTTTTGTTTTTTTTCCATTTGTCATTGATCCTGTTTTGCTGTCCAGATGATGACTCAGGATCTGCTCCTCTGTAAGTGAAATCTTTGCTAATTACCTTGTGAAACACTTTGGTCAACTTTGTTGCTTTTAAATGTGCTATAGCAATAAAATTGACACAAACGCTGCTGTTGGAGCTCATTTTGTTCAATGTGTTTCAGGAAGAGCAATTCTAATGCAAACCACAAAGACAAGAATGTGAGGCAAAGGAACTCTAACTAACTAAAAGCTGAAAGAGGTGAGTTAATATAATTGTTAAAATTAATAATGCATTTTGTGGGCTAGTCTGTGTCTGCAAATTTATTTGTAAGGAATGGGATATATATATTTATTTTTTTCAAAAAATAAAAGTTTCTTCCCCCCCCTTGCATAGATGGATGTCCAGACGACACTCCAGGATTCAGCTGCTGTGTGGCACAATATACTGTGCACCTTGCAATTTTAAGTACCTTTTTGTGCTTGGGTGTTTAATGTTTAAAAGAATATGATTTCCTCTTGGTTTGGTTTCTTCTATATCCCTCTCCATATTGTGCAGCCAGAGAACATAGTGTGAAATTTCTGCTTGAGACTATGGGGCAAATATTGCATGAGTTTTTAAATGCTGTTTTAGCCACGTGTGTTGTTGCAAAAATCATTAGTGTTCACATGAGGAATGCGTAGTTTGTGGTTATTTTCTGTTAATGCTGATGCTTCCTGCACTGACCTCAGTCATCAGTCATTGGTTTTATATTCTCCGATCTGAAATGGTGATCTATAAATCGAACCAAGATGCAATTAAAGGATCTGAGCAGTTGTTTTGATCCTAATGAATCACTGCCACTCTGAATAGAAAATAATGAAGGGCATTTGAATTCACATGTTCTGTCCCTTCACCACAAACCTCCCTTAGCAGAGTTTTACACTTTGCCTTAACAGCCACCATTTCTTGTCTTTTTTGCATTTTGTTACCTACCACTAAATTTTAATGTGTTGCTGCAGAAATAATAGCTAAGATTCAATGTGTGCTACCTTTATTACCACAAGAAACTAGTGTTTTGAATAGGGTTTTTTTTTTTAAAGCTTTTCCCTATTTAAATATTTTAGATTGCGTTTCTCATCGATGCTTTTGTTGCCGACTTCACATACACGGTTGAAGTTTAAGGACCAAGTGCAAGAGATGTTGCTTTTGTCAAATGCAACTTTTAATGCTACACACTTATACAGGCAAATTGCTGACAAATATTGGTTTTAGTTTTATTCGCTCAGTGTGATCAGAACTGGTTGTGTGCGACTGTTGGATCCTTGTCTCTTCCCCTTCATTGTATAGATGACTCAGAAGCCATATATTCCATTTAACCAAGAGTAGTGTTGTGATTGGATATTACCATTTCGGAATTGCACAGTTTGAGAGACCTAGTCAACCAGAATTGTGTCAATTGTTGTACTTTCCTTCTACATGGAACAACAACATCTCTGTACAACTTGCACAATATAAATTAAAGGTATTAAAATTTGTCTGGTCTTGTTACTCAACTACAGCTACTCAAGTGGTTTAGAAATGGTAAGCTACAATAGAAAGCAATCCTAAAGTGAAAATACTTGGTCTTGCAATTTAATGGAAACGTATTTAAGTATTTTATTATTGTCGTATCCAAGTTTTATTCTTTGGGGTTTGTAAATGAAATTAACAGCATTATAGCTTAATTGGTTACACTAAAATACATTGAGATTATTTTTGGACGGTAAGGTTCATTGAACAAAAAACAAAGAAACAAATTTTGATATTTAAATGTCAACTTTTATAATCAATTTTGGCAGCAACTTCCCATTATAACAAAAAATAATCAGTTTCTTTCTAAACCAGCTCACTCACTGAAACAAAGTACCTGTTCTTAAGGCATTTACTCTTCACAGAATTCCAAGCTGTCCCCACCAGGGGGCAGCATTTCACTGTTGGGTGTGGAGGTTACTTGATTTTTTTATTTTATTTATTTTTTTCAATCATGATTTGAGTTTTCCTGTTGTTATAAAATAAAATGAAGGTATTTTCTTAAGAACTTAGGTTGAATGAAAATTGACTGACCCCTAGTTCAGCTTTACTTATTCCCTTCAACACTGACTTTAAAGTCAGGTTATAACCTGAACAACATGCTATTACTTTGCAGAAATGTACAAAGTCAGTTTGAATGTGCTTAAATTACCAACAAATTGAAACTTACAAAAAGGGGAACTCAGATATGGCAGATACATGAAGCAGATTGTCCACATGGTTGACCTCAAATTCCTGTTCCCAGCTTTTTTTTCTTTTCCATTTTTTTTTAAGGGTAGTCAAACACACTGGGTCTCCTACCTGCTGCATTTGTAACAAAACAGTAGTGCATAGACAGACACACACACAATTGTCATGAGTGTCTGTGTTTAATCATTTGTCATGGGCTGTGTGCCAATTAAGAGACCGCACGCTTAAAGTACGCATACTACGTACGAGAAGTGCGGAAGTGAGAGGCTTGTGAAATGGGACGGTCTAGCCTTCGTCGCGTTACTCAGGTTGCCTAGGAACCATGATACTAACCGCGAGAAACGTTTCATACAGCTTTGTGTGACATAAATGAAGGAGAAAAAATGTTTGGGGTTTTTTTTTTTTTTTTTTTGGTCAATCATTTTTGTCATGACATCACTTTGAATAGTTGAGCCAATATTATATTTACTGTCAGATTATGATAGATATAGATATATCTAGATGTGTGTGTGTGTGGATGGATAGATAGCAGTGAGCTTGAACTCTGGGTCAAAGATTCAAGTTGCAGTTATTTATATTGCCTATCACCTTAAATCTTCACTCAAAGACAAGTATCTTTGACAGTGTGTATATATAGATGCATTATACACAAAAAATGTTCATTTAATATGTTGGCATTACATTACATTTGGCTTAATGCTTACATATGTGTAAAAAGAAAATGTATGAGCTGTGAAAACTGTTTCTGATAAAATAAAGAGTAGACTGATATGAAATATTCCTTTATTGGGTGAGAAAATCAGACCTTGTCATAACTGCTTTAAGTCACACAGAATAGATATCAGAGCCTTAAACAGGCTGACTTCTGCTAAATGGCAAAACTGAGCAGAAAGTATACAAATACATAACATCCTTATAGAATATGATGTAACACTATAGATCAACTTACCTCAGAATGTGTAAACAATTACAGCAATACTCAAAGCTTCATAGAACTGAAACAAACATTTATTTTGAGGTCCATTCTGCTGCTGATACATACTTTAGGTTTCTGAATATTAAACATGTTGCTGCCTTTCATAGTGTGTAACAGAAAACACTGGAATGATAAAATTATTTGAACATTACCTAATAAGACTGATTCAGGACAGACAATGAGTTATTTTAAACTTTCCTAGCAGTCCTTCACAAACAGGGAACAGTCTGTCTATTCTCTCCATCTGTCAGCTACTGCTGGCTCTTCCTCCTCCTCTTCCTCACACACTGCTGAGTTTGTCCTGGTGGATCATCAGGCGTGCAAAGCAGTCGGTCCTCACTCTGGACACTTGCACTTGGAAATCAAATGTGTGATAAGCTGCAGGATTCAAACATAAGTTTAACTTATAAATACATGTTCATACTTTTATTCCACAATCAGAGAGAAAGAAACAGAGAGAGTGCAGGACAGACAGACAGGTGACAGTCTCAGGTGTATACACTGCTACAAAATAGCACAAGAGAAGGAGGATTTAGTGTCTGTGTTATTACGAGTGCTAAACAAGAGTTCCCAGATTGTACAGTGGACACATGTGTGACTCCTGTGATTAAAGCATCTTTCTTTCTTTCAGCTTAACGAGTGAACCGTCAGCTCGTTCAAACACACGTTAAAGTCCGTTTGGCTCGACACCACCGAACAGAGACCGCGGTAAAGTGAGCCGTCATTTGTGAGCCGCGGTCAAGCCAGCCGCCTCTTATCCGCCGCATAAATTTCCTTGCGCTTTTACACCAGTCTTTACGGTAGCGCCTTTTCGCTTTATGTGCCGATTGAAAGCCTATACCCGCGCACACGTGCGCGCGCGCGCACACAAATTACAATGAAACAGCCCGATACAGTCAATACAATTATGGAAATGTCAGAAATTCATTAAAAATCATCCTGAGTAGTTGATGTCCAACTTTCAACACATCCCTCCTCTGGGACACCTACTGTACCTGTGTGCCAAGTTTCATCCAGATTTACTGTAGAATTCCTCAGAAATTAAAGGAAACTTATATTCAATTCAATACAGTCAATACAATAGAATTATGTCAATTTTCAAAAATTCATTAAAAATCATCCTGAGTAGTTGATGTCCAACTTTCAACACATCCCTCCTCCGGGAAACCTGCTGTACGTCTGGGCCAAGTTTCAGCCAGATTTACTGTAATATTCTTCAGAAATTGCAGGGAACTTATGTTCAGTTCAAGAAAGGCTGAAAGACGACCACCACTGAACAAGACACACAAGCTGAAACGTCAAGACTGGGCCAAGAAATATCTCAAGACTGGTTTTTCTAAGGTTTTATGGACTGATGAAATGAGAGTGAGTCTTGATGGGCCAGATGGATGGGCCCGTGGCTGGATTGGTAAAGGGCAGAGAGCTCCAGTCCGACTCAGACGCCAGCAAGGTGGAGGTGGAGTACTGGTTTGGGCTGGTATCATCAAAGATGAGCTTGTGGGGCCTTTTCGGGTTGAGGATGGAGTCAAGCTCAACTCCCAGTCCTACTGCCAGTTCCTGGAAGACACCTTCTTCAAGCAGTGGTACAGGAAGAAGTCTGCATCCTTCAAGAAAAACATGATTTTCATGCAGGACAATGCTCCATCACACGCGTCCAAGTACTCCACAGCGTGGCTGGCAAGAAAGGGTATAAAAGAAGAAAAACTAATGACATGGCCACCTTGTTCACCTGATCTGAACCCCATTGAGAACTTGTGGTCCATCATCAAATGTGAGATTTACAAGGAGGGAAAACAATACACCTCTCTGAACAGTGTCTGGGAGGCTGTGGTTGCTGCTGCACGCAATGTTGATGGTGAACAGATCAAAACACTGACAGAATCCATGGATGGCAGGCTTTTGAGTGTCCTTGCAAAGAAAGGTGGCTATATTGGTCGCTGATTTGTTTTTGTTTTGTTTTTGAATGTCAGAAATGTATATTTGTGAATGTGGAGATGTTATATTGGTTTCACTGGTAAAAATAAATAATTGAAATGGGTATATATTTGTTTTTTGTTAAGTTGCCTAATAATTATGCACAGTAATAGTCACCTGCACACACAGATATCCCCCTAAAATAGCTAAAACTAAAAACAAACTAAAAACTACTTCCAAAAACATTCAGCTTTGATATTAATGAGTTTTTTGGGTTCATTGAGAACATGGTTGTTGTTCAATAATAAAATTATTCCTCAAAAATACAACTTGCCTAATAATTCTGCACTCCCTGTAGGTCTGTTGACAGAGCTCTGTACAGGTCTGCTCGAGCTGACCTGAAAAGGGGTCCCACCTGTCCAGCAACAACACATGGCATGGAATAATAGACATCATAAACCACAGAGGCAGAACTGTGAAAACAGAAAACCTGAGTGTGCAGCTAGCAGAGGAAATAAACAGCTTCTGCGCCCGCTTTGAAACACCACAACAGCAGCATTCATCTGCCTCAGCCCTGCTCCCATCCTCATCCTCACCTGGTTCCTGCACCGCTCCATTCACTGTAACGGAGCACGATGTCAGATGTGTGTTCCTAGCAGTGAATCCCAGGAAGGCGGCCGGTCCAGACGGAATACGTGGTAAAGTGCTAAGACCATGTGCCCACCAGCTCACCCTCATCTCCACCAGAAGCTTCAACCTCTCACTGGATGAAGCAGCCATCCCATCCTGTCTAAAATCAGCCACAATCATCCCAGTACCAACGAAGTCTCCCATCACCAGCCTGAACTATTATTGCCCTGTGGCCCTCACACCGGTAATCATGAAATGCTTTGAGAGACTAGTCCTTCAGCACACCAAGGATTACCTCCCCCCAGAATTCGACCCCCACCAGTTTGCATACCGTGCAAACAGATTCAAAGAAGATGCCATCACCCTCCACTCGGTGCTGAGTCACCTAGAACAGCGGCAGAGCTACGCCAGAATGCTCTTTGTGGACTACAGCTCACCCTTCCACCACTCGCCCATTGAGAGCCTACTAACTTACTGCATCACAGTATGGTACAGCAGCTGCACTAAGGCGGATAGAGCCACCCTCCCAGCATGTTTGCAATGAGTAGGAGATGCTCTGTATCTCACTGTACAACTGTATAGTGACAAAGGTATTGGGTTCTTTTCTAAAAATTGCTATAAACAGAGGAACCCAAACTGATGAAAAGTGGCAAATATTTTTTTTCAAATGACTATTTTTAGTGGATTTTTGATATAGAAGCAGAATGACAGAATGTTAAAAGAAGTTACTTTTAGTCATTCTAAGCTGGGCATTGTGTTCTCTGGCTGTTCAAAGCCATGGAACTTTAGACTTTCCAAGCAAATAATGATGGCCATACTGATGTTCTTTTCAGTACATTTTACTTTATGTTCATTTTCATTTTTATGATGTTTCTATTTTTACATAATTCCTCCCACATAGCAAAATTGGTATGGCCTGGATCTGTCACACACAATGTGCTTACACATGGCCTGCGTACCGCAAAGAATGACGGCCCTATGGTGGCCCAGATCTGGTTTACCAGAGGTGGCCCACACATGAGCCAGCACAAGGCCAGTTGCAGACACACTGCTGGCCCTGTGCTGGCCCTGTGCTGGCCCAGAACAGTTTCAGCTCTGGCCCCAGATGTCAGCCTAATGTGTACCTTAGCCATGTAAGCCATGTAATAACAACATGTGCTGGAACATAATAGTGCAAAAGTAACATGACGAAACTCTGTTCAGACAGTGAATGGACTGATTCTTATACAGCGCTTTTTTACTCACCCATATTACTCAAAGTGCTCTATACAACATGTCACATTCACCCAATCAGGCCAAATGTGGCATGCCATCACATAAACAGTGCCATCTTACCATGCCAGAAGTCAGCCAGCAGTGCCGGCTTGACACCAGATCCAGGCAAGACCCGTCTGCTATGTGGGATGACTTGTTCTTTCGGCACTTTAGTTGTGGATTATGTTTGGGCTGTGTCTCTTGCCCTTTCAGTATTGTTTTCTTGTGCTTCTAAGTGTCCCTTTGTTTCTTTTTAGGTTATGTAGTATGGGTTAGAGATATTTTGTATGTTGTTTTTGTTTAATAAATCCGCCTTTTGGATTATTCCCTGATGTGCCTGAGTTCTGTTATTTAGTGTCACTTTGAAAGGACACACATCCAGCATTGACATATAATTGTTCTTTCAATTTTTGATAAAGATTACAGTGAATTGAGATGTAACTTGGCCCAGAGGTACGGTAGTACGCCCAGAGTAAGAAAGTGTTGAAAGTTGGACCTCAACTATTATGGATGATTTTTAATGAATTTTTGAAAATTGACATAATTCTATTGTATTGACTGTATTGAATTGAATATAAGTTTCCTTTAATTTCTGAGGAATTCTACAGTAAATCTGGATGAAACTTGGCACACAGGTACAGTAGGTGTCCCAGAGGAGGGATGTGTTGAAAGTTGGACATCAACTACTCAGGATGACTTTTAATGAATTTTTGAAATAAACATAATTGTAGTGTTTTGACTGTATTGCACTGAATATGAGTTTACTGTGATTTCTGAGTAATATTACAGTAAATCTGGGTAAAACCTGCCCCAGAGGTAAAGTAGGTGTCCGAGAAGAGGATTGTGTTGAAAGCTTGGCATCAACTTTTAAGAATGATTTTTAATGAATTTTTGAATATGCAACCAGACTGTCACGATGGCTGTATTGGGCTGTTCCATTGTAATTTGTGCGCGCGCGCGCGTGTGCGCGAGTCTAGGCTTTCAATCAGGATATAAAGCGAAAAGGCGCTACCGTAAAGACTGGTGTAAAAGCGCAAGGAAATTTATGCGGCGGATAGGAGGCGGCTGGCTTGACCGCGGCTCACAAATGACGGCTCACTTTACCGCGGTGAACAGAGGCAGCAATATAACATAGCTAACATTAACAGTGCAGTGAATCCTGCTTGTGCTGTGATATTCAGGACTGCAAACCGAGCAGCATCACTGACTTTCAGCTTGTTGTGTTTGTGGATATATGACTGACTTTAATTATCCACAAAATCATCACAATCTCTGTAAGATTAAGGTCGGCTATATATATATATTTTAAAGTAAAGGCTTTAAAACCAAGTTAACGCTGAAAGTACAAACATCACTAATGTCACATAACTTTGCCGACATGTGGCCAACAGTAATGTTTTTCACTATTAAACATTCGCACATAAATAAGTGACATGATATTGAGTACTTACTTTTGACAGTTCACTCTTCGGCCGCTCCCTTCTGCCGTATTTTGCGGTAAAATTATCCACACCCACCGCCGCGCTATGAGTTGAGGGATATATGGGACCACGAAGCGTGCACCGGACCACGCTTGATATTTGGGGAAATCGACGGCGCATTTGGAGTACACTTCGGATTGGGACAGCCGCTGTCGCGTCGCTGTGATGTAATAGGTCTCAAAATGCGTACTTCGAGCGTGCGGTCTCTTAATTGGGACACTAGGATTTAGTACAAAAAAGATAAGCTAGTAGCAAATATGATGGGGGGTTTTTCTAAATCTTCACACTGTTCGTGGGTGCCTTGGCCCTAGATTGTGCCTTTATCCACAAGGTGGAGTCATTTCACCATTAAAAACCCCACAACTTGGGAAGGCTGCCAGAAACCAAAGCAACAGGCAGACGCTGCTGCCAGACTCCGAGAAAGTCTAGATAGAATTGAGCTGATACTGGGTCAACTGAGCATGGCAGCATGGGATACTCGCTGATGATTCCTTTTGATGTAAAACTGCTCAGGCCATCACTGCATATTAAAAGTTTTTTTTAAAAAATCATCATAGTTTTCCATTCACACAAGTTTGAGTTATTCTAAAAATGTATTTGTGCGTTATTTAATTCGTTAGTAAGAATTCGCTTTTAAAATCGCATTCACTGACTTTTTGTGTCCAGGTCTGACAAAACTGTTTTCTTCTGTGCGCACATTTTCTTCAGTAGGCTGAAAGCTACCTGTAGGTGGTTGAAGCCCCAGGGTAAAGCTGTTATCTCTCTCCCTCTCTCTACCACACACAAACACAATAACAACAGCCAGGTTGCAGCCATAGCAACGCCACCGGTACGCCGTTAAGTGATGTGAATGGAAAGCAGACGGAGGCTTTGAAGTCCACACTCCTTCCTCTGCCGCCGCCCAGTCTCGCCCGGTTTAAGGTACGGAAGTGTCTGTTTGCCTGTAATGGACGAGGCGGAGGACAGCGAGGAGGAGCCCAAATTCCAGAAGGCTCGACCCTTTCAAATAGCCAGCTCGGCTGGATGCGAGGATCATGGGAGTAGCAGGGGGACCAATATGAAGAAATTCTCGCCAGGAGGCGGAGCCGTCTCTCCTGTGCGAAAAAACTCCAACAACAATGAGCTCTTCCTCTTGCGAGGCGAGGACTCCACACCTTTTACTCCCAGCGGCAGCTGTGCATTTGCTCTGTTGTGCCAGAGGGATGCTGCTGGCGGCACAGAGTCAGACCACAGGAGTGCAGGGGACACAGTGTCTGAGGCGGGCGTGATAGGAGAGGGGGGCATCGGTATGATATGCAACAAAAACGGAGACTGTAGAAGAGACCCGGCCAGTTCAGGCAGTCTTTCTTCTCTCATCTCAAGACAGGAGAAGCAGGCAGATGGAGTAGTAGCAGCTGAAGACGATAAGGAGCTGGCTGCGAGCATGGACGGCTCTGTCACTTCAGCAGGGTCCCTGACACAGGGGCCTGGGGCCGAGGTCAAGACGACGGCAGCAACGGAGAAAAAGGACTCCAGAGTTTCCTTCTCCAACCCCCCGAGTAGTAAAGGACTGGCTCAGCAGCCAAGAAGTTCTGTCACGTTCAGCAAAGCAGAGGACGGCTCTCAGATAGTGCCGGATGATGGAGAGTCCAAGGGGAATCAGACATACATGCAGCGGCAGTTTAGTGCCATGCTTCAGCCTGGAGTTAATAAATTCTCCCTGCGCATGTTTGGCAGCCAGAAGGCAGTGGAGAAAGAACAAGAACGCGTAAAGTCAGCGGGTAATTGGATTATCCACCCATACAGCGACTTCAGGTATGGGTCAAATTGTGTTAGGTCAGTGAAAGTGTTGCTGTAAAGAAGCTAAAGGGGTGTTTTTGAATGTTGCCCAGCGCCCATTCTTTACGTCAAACAACATTATATGTGAAGATTGTGGGAATATGAACATAAGTATGCTATTTTTAAACATTCAATGGTTATCTGGGGGAAAAAGTTGAACCTTACCCTATCATAAACAGAGCTATTTCTCTATTCCTGAAGCACCGAATGATGACATATGGGAGATTTTGTGTTTACACAAAAGCTCCATATTCCAGAGGTGTCACAAAGTTGACTCTAAATGTGTCTTAAAGTGTGCTTGGTTTCAGCACCGAGGACAGCTCCTCTAATAAAATGTGGGGAAACCAGGTTTCTTGTCTTTCTTATTTGAGTACCATCAAATATGTAAAGCCTGCTGTTTATTAACAATACATGGCTTGATTGTGTTAACTTACGGACAAAGCTCAACAGCAGGATGCGCATAACAAGAGTTCAAGTCATGACTCAGCAGCCGCTTCCATTAGTTCCTCTAATATAAGTAGCCACAGTGTCTTCCTCTTATCCTGCAACACTAACAAACATCGTTCATAATTAATCTGCCAGTTAATAATAGGTAAGTTGAGTAAAGTTATATAAAAATACTTACACAATTTTCTTACTTTAATAAACAGAGGAATATTCATAGATGCCTCGCATGGTCAGTTCACCAGCTGAATTATCTTTAAAACACAGGTTCTCATAATTCAGCACCTAATGCTGTGGCGTGACTGGCTATTGTGTGAATGTTTGTTCAAACCAATAAATGTCACATTAACTAACTACTGGAAATAGGTGATGGTGCACAACACCACAGCCGTGAAGGCTGCTTTATTGATTTGGGCTCTGGTTGTTGTTTGTACTTGACTTGTTTGGAGGGTATTCTGCTGTTTTTGCTTTAGTTGTCTTTTCTTTGCATGGTTGTGGTTAATGGGGTAAAGTGAAGGAACTATCAGGCATTTCATAAAATTTGAAAGATTTATCAGTTTGGATTGGGTTAGTTTTCTGAGTGTGTTCAGCCTGTGAGAGTGCATTGCTTCATGACACAGAGAGGGCCGGAAATATGCTTACCCCGTATCATAAATCAAGCAGAATCAGCTTCTTTCCTGATATGTGATATCCATAACATGTAGCAACACTGTCAATGTCTGGACATCAGATTTTAGACATGGTTTCTCTTCTCATATGCATAGCATCAGATTTTTCTCCTTTATTACTTTATTATTACATCTTTTTCTCTATCAGATTTCAGAGTTGTACACATGGCCCTATACTGCCCTTTGTTTGCGTGTGTTGGGATTAAACAAGCGCCTTTAATCATCTTCTACTCTTTCGTCCTGACAGGTTCTACTGGGACTTCACCATGTTAATGTTCATGGTTGGCAACCTGATCATCATCCCTGTAGGCATCACCTTCTTTAAAGATGAGACCACCACACCCTGGATCATCTTCAATGTGGTCTCTGACACCTTCTTCCTCATGGACCTAGTACTCAACTTTAGGACTGGTATCGTGTTCGAGGACAACACCGAGATCATCCTCGACCCCAAGAAGATCAAGAAGAAGTACCTGAAGAGCTGGTTTGTGGTGGACTTCGTCTCCTCCATACCTGTGGATTATATCTTCCTCATCGTGGAGAAGGGGATTGACTCAGAGGTGTACAAAACTGCCCGGGCACTCCGCATTGTCCGCTTCACGAAGATCCTCAGTCTGCTGCGTCTGCTGAGGCTGTCTAGACTCATCCGTTACATCCATCAGTGGGAGGAGGTATGCTGAGTTACAGCATTTCTATACGAACAGGAAAGTTTTGTTCAGTATTGAAGTTTAGCTTGGATAAATACTGGATAAAGTAAGTATATGGGACCAGATGGGGTTCTAATGCACAGTTTATGTAACACTTTTATATAAACAGATAATACTGAAAGGAAACACATAACTTCCACACTGAACATCTCTATTTTAGCTTTTTACTCCGTGGTTCTCAAACTTTGTAAGGCTAGGGGTCGCTCACAGGGAATCCACTTTTACAAGGACTATCTCATGATCCTGAAATAGATCAAGCATATGCTGACTACCATTTGGTCCTACCTACTTTTTAAACTGTTCAAATAAACCCTTAATCAATACTAAATACTTGATGCATGTGATGTGTCACATCTTGGGTTTCTACTGGTCCAAACATAATGTAGGTCAGTCTGTTTTTCATATCATTTTCTCATCATATGCATCCCCTGTGGTATAAGGTCTTTTTTTGTTACTGAAATCTTACAGAGGAAGACTTTTTTCCCAAAAGCATCAAAAGAAAATATTAAGTTTTTAACTTCTTCATACAATTATGTATGTTTTTTAATGAACTACTACTACTGCATAGCTTTAATGTCTAAAAAAAACTCATTAGCATCACGTTTGCTACACCTGACAGACACTACAGCTGCATTGATTATTGCTGTAATGCAGAAGTTAGTCAATTATGATCAGATGATCTGCTTACTACTTACTTACTGACTGGATATGTAAAGCGCTTTGGGGTCCTTAGGGACTAGTAAAGCGCTATATAAATACAGGCCATTTACCATTTACATTTATTACCCCTCCACTTTCAAATGTGCTCATTAATAATGAGAAACTAATCTAACTGGGCTCTAATTAAGAATTGTGCAGCAGTTTCCAGTGCAGTGGCTTGTTCTGTCAGTATAAGTCATTCTAGTATCACAGGAGAAGGCACAAAAAATTAGGTGTAGAGTTTTCTACTGCAGCAAGCCAAGATGAGTGGATTATAGGTCATCTTACTTGATCATCACATTGTTGATGCATTTAAAACTATATGAAAGAAAAAAACTTTCCACATAGTAAAAAATGTTTTGTTGCAGCATTTCAACCAATTAAGGCATCAAACAGCTGCAACCACATGCTGAAAGACTTGCTAATGCAAACCCCCTTGCATCTCTAATTGCATCAGGAAATAATGTTCTAGAGAAAAGTGCATTATCATCCATCATATGGCCCCATTTTACATAAACACAGCATTCCACAGCTTGGACTGTGTGTGTGCTTCTTTGTGCTTCCTTATTTGGCCTAAACAAGCATCTTCCAATCAAATGAGTGTCCCCTCACTCTGAAAATAACCACTGCTCTTCTGATTACACAGTGGTAATTTGGGTTTGACGAAAACCCTAATTACTCATTCAAACACAGACGCGTACACACACACACAGAAACACACACACGCGAGTGCTCCTTTGCTTCAACTTGGCCCTGCCCTGATCCTCTTAGTTCAGCTGAGCTCTGCTCTGCTCTGCCTGATCCAAACGGGGGGAACTGTTTGCCTCTTCTGCCCAGCTCAGCTCAGCTCAGCTTAAGTCCGCTCGCTGCAGCACTGTTTCCTAAAAGCTTGTCTTAGTATTGTGATGATTTCACCATATAGATCTATTGAAGGCCAGTACAGAGGTGAGGTGAGCACTGGGTAACAGTCGTGCTAAAAAACCATTTATGTGGAATGATCTCAGAATAAATCGCTTATGCATCTATGTTGGTGATACAGAAGCAGAGAAAAACAATTTGCTGAAGCAGGAAGCTTGCGTTGATGCCTTTTTCATGAGCTCGACAATGATGGGGAATGGACAAGAGCAAATGCACAAGCGTCAGGGATGGAAGGATAAAAAGGTTCATATCCGTCATACGCACTAGTTTTACTCTAAAAGCATTTTAGCAGTCTGACAGAAAGAAGCAGCAAATAGTTTATCTGTGTTTTTCAGGCTGTGACTTGTAGTCACAGTACTATGCTTTGACCCAGATTGTGGTGTGACAGTGACACATGGCCAGGTGCTGTTCTGGTGTTGGGGGGAACATTAGTCCTAGCTCATTAATCATAATGGGAACGCTTTCTAATCACAGGGCAGGGCCTCACAGCATGTTTCCCTTTCTGCGTCTTCTAAATGACCCAAGGCCATTAGCCAATACAGGATATACACAAAATGTGCAAAGAAAGTAGTTTCTTTTGTTGATTTTGATTTAATTACACATGGACCCAAAGCAGGCCTGGGGAAGGGATCAAAACTAAATTACTGTAAAGAGAAAAAATGAATATATATCAAAAGAGTGAAACAACCAGGTGCTGATGACATTTTAGAACTGGATAAGGAAAATGTGATGTGCAGCATACAGCTGAAATGCTACATATTTCTGAGGAAATTGTTTTGCACATTTTATAAATTACATTTAGGAGGAATTTAAATAAACTTTGATACAATTGCCATTATCCATCCAAACACAAATCATATGAAAAGTCCAAGAGCTATTTAAACTAGGATCATGCACATTAACAACTGGGGTATAACATGTGTCAGTTTTCCATATTCATGTGACTTGTATGTTTAGGACAGCAGGGCCTCTGAGGTGTAGAGATGTGTGACAGCATGCCCTGACCCTGCTGCTCCCAAACTGTAAATTCTAAACAGAAGCGGCTCCTTCATGTCATCACACGCACACACACATACACACACAAACACACACAAAGGCCTAGTTCACATTTAAGATGAATTTCTCAAGATCTAATCCCCACATACTTGTAAACCTACCCATACACAAACACACACAAAAACACACACGAACCACGATAATTTGGCCTGGCAGATAGCCAGCCAAGCCATAGTGAGTGGTGTTTACAAGGCTGTGACCACATCACCAGCTCCACGCAAATTAGCCTTCTTACCTGGGGTGAGCTTCTTAAGAAACAGCAGCGAGAGCCTGGCCTGGGCTGCTGATCAAAGCTTCATCAGCATCTAATGAGGTTTTATCATGAATGCACATTGCATGCCCTGTGGTCTCACACCTGGTTATAATGGAGAACCTCAGCCTGGGAATGCGAAGCACGTTTTTTGCTGTTTATAAGTTACTAAAAAACTGGTCAAAATTATACCACCTGTTATCATAGTTCATTAAATTGTTCAAATTTTATATAACAATAAATTTAGTTGTTAACAGACACGTTACCTATAAATAAACTGAGATATCAAATCCTAAAGTTCTTCCTCACAGGTCGTCATGTTACCTAAAGCTGCCCTAATAGATATTTGTATATTAGCAAGAGATGAATAACAACCTCTTGTGTGAAAGGTTCCTGTATGAGTGTGAAACTCACAAAAAACTTTCTCCAAACTTCCTTTCAGTTTGTGGATATTGTAGCAACCTCTCCATTGCAAGAACATGGGCAGCTTAACTAGACTTTGGGCTGCATGCCATGGAGGGAGAGAGAGAGCGAGAGAGAGCGATGTTTAATAACAGAGATGTTTCATTGTCAACCAACTTATCAACAGAAAATTTATAAATATAATGTTAATAATATTAATAACAATACAAATATCTGGCGAACGATTCCCTGCCAGACAGATATATTGAGTGATAGATAGCATGTGGTATGAAAGATTGCCTATATCCTTCCTTGTGGCAGCAGAGCTCAATCAGTTTGTTAGAGAAGTTGCTTTGCTACCTGCCTAGTAAGTGTTGCTCATAGTGGGCAGGATTGTCTGTGATGGAGAGCAGTTTGGTCAGTCACCTCTTCTCCATCACAGCTTCAGAAGTGCTATATTTTACTATAATAATTCACTCCCACTGCTCTCACATTACTGTGTTCAGGTAAACCTTTGAGGTTAGCACATAACTAGCATTTAAAACATGGCTAAATGTGAATATTAATTTGCCAGCGTCAACAAAAAAACTACATATGAAAACTATGTTTTCCTCATTTCTGGAAATTTTACAGCTTGTTAAGCTGTACCACGTGCCCAAAATGAATCTGCTAAATTTGCAAGAGTATGATTTATTTTCTTAAAAAAATATAATATAATAATTGTCCTACAGAGTGGATCAGGATTTGCAACTGTGCAAATTGTGCACAAGTTAAAGCTATTTTATATAGTCCCCACAGCATCACTGTTGCCAGTGCTATCAGCAGAATGATAACATGCTGGATGTGCTGTTTGTGAGAGCCGATAGAGTAGTGTTTACCATTGTTTTCAACTCTCGCTCAATCGCTATAAACACCAACTTTTCATTCTGCTCACACATCAGTTCTGGCTTCATTCTGGCCTCCTCTCCAAATCTGTAACCCTCACGTCCCATCTCTCCTCCTCCTGACAGATCTTCCACATGACCTATGACCTAGCCAGTGCCGTGGTGCGAATATTCAACCTGATTGGTATGATGCTACTGCTGTGCCACTGGGATGGCTGTCTCCAGTTTCTTGTTCCCATGCTGCAGGACTTTCCATCTGACTGCTGGGTCT
This sequence comes from Aulonocara sp. 'chitande type north' Nkhata Bay, assembly GCF_057382095.1. NCBI lineage: Eukaryota > Metazoa > Chordata > Actinopteri > Cichliformes > Cichlidae > Aulonocara > Aulonocara sp. 'chitande type north' Nkhata Bay. The sequence goes on along the minus strand of NC_141365.1, from coordinate 6,824,934 downwards.
CCCTCAACAAGATGGTGGTAAGAAAAAAATGCTCTGTGTGTATGTTTTTGTGTTCAGTGCGATCGTAAGTTAGACAATCACAGGAAAAGTGTTCACTGCACAACTAGCGTGGTGACACAGCTTATTTATTCAGACTGGAGTTGGGAGCTTTCGTTCAGCTTCAATTAACCCCCCACTAGTCAAACCCAGGAGACACGCCAGTGTACGGCAAGTAGGAGGTGGATGAAAGAAAACATGCTGCTGTCACTCAGTTCATATAGAAGCTCATGCAGTAATTTAGGTGTGCTCTTCTTTCTTTGTCCTGTCAAATGTCCTGTCCTCCTTCTGGGTGGCAGGTGGCTTCTAGCTGTCTGTTGGAAGACAGACCATTAGGAGAGGTTTTCACCAAAATTACTGCTGGCATGCATGAGAAAAAATAAATTAATAAAATGAATGCATACATAAATGTAAAAAGAAATTGATAGCTAGTATTGAAACACACTATCTTCTAATCCAACTGGATAATTAATGAAAAGTAATCATTAAAGTTTTGTTCATTTTGGAAAGCACTTATTGTCTAAGCTATAAAACAAAACCTTATAACATTGACTAAAGAACAGCCTCTGTTTGTCTCTATTTTATTTAAATTGCACGATTAATCACAAGTGTGGACAAATAAAGAGGAGAAACACCCAAAAAATACTGTTTGGGTTTTTATCATTTTGAACTTAATCCCTTTATCCAGTCTCACATGTCATTCTGCTTTGGAGATAACAGATTGGAAGGTGGTGAGTGGCAGTGGCCGGAGGCACAGACAAGTCAGAGGATACAAATACCTTTTATCATAAAACTGTATTTCACACATATATTCACTTTCACACATACAGTATGTTTGTTGGCAAACAGAAAAAGAATTGTGGTGGTTTCAAGGAAGCATTAGTGTCAGTGTCAATCCTGTTTGTCCCACAAAAAAAGAGAGAAACATTAGAATTGGTTTAAATATTTTGTATGAAGTACTCAAGGGATATTTTGGATACGGCAGCTGAGATGATAAGCTTAATGAATGGCTGTGACTCTGCGATTTGTACAGTGTGCATGCAATGTTGTTAACAGAGAGGTGATGATTGGTTTGTGAGCAGCTGTAAGTAAACTGGTGAAGCAGATTGCATGCAAGCGCAGGAGGAAGAGATCTGCTCTAATGGGTGTAAATAGATTGAGTTATAGAGGACAGTTTGCATTGCAGGGGCTGACTACAGGAAGAAAACAGAAAAAATAGTCTTAATCTTAATTAATTGACAGCAATATCAACAGTCCTAGAAACCATCGAATTATCTGACAGAGCTAAAAGACGTCATTGGTTGGCTGCCGGATGCTTATTTCTCCACATAACTGTAACTGTCTTGAAACCATTTTTTATGGGGAACATTACATCTTTTGCTCCTTCTCCTAAGGAAGTTCAGCATACCGGATAATTCCTTCTTTATGCTTTTGTCAGGCACTGGCTGACTCTGCTGCAGCTGAGAAATGCTTGATATGCTGGAAGAAAACCTTCTAATTTTGGCACAGAGATTTTTGGCATTCAGTTCCCTGAAATACACTGTGTACTATGGTGCTATGGTGTTTACATGAATAGGTGTGTTCTGTTATGAGTGTGTGTGATCTCTAGGAACAGATGGATCTCACACCAATTGACCCTAGGGGAGATTGTTGTTACTTCTCTGTCACTCCATCCCTTTCTTTCTAGTTTCATCTCTGGCCATCCTATTTCCTCTATCTCTCTTTCTTGAATGTATGGATTTGTATGTATGGAAAATTGCTTTATATGTTGCTTTTTCAGTGACTCTTTTATCCTTCATGCCCCACTTCTTCTTTCGCTGATATCTCCTTCCTTATACATTCAGTTTTCCAGAGTGACGTGTGTTGTTTAGGGCTTGTGCCTTTTTCCAAGCTCGCTGCCATAATGCCAGCGAGCACACATGTGGGTGTGGCTGCCTGGTGTGCCCTGTCACTGCCATTTCAGGGTAATCAAGGTCACATCTTCTTCAGAGCTGCTTTGAGTAAGAGATCCAGCGTTAAATGATCCTCGTGCCTCCTCGGGCTGACAGGCTGCCTGCCTGCACTGGACATTTATTGGACTCCACCCTGTTTTGCTCTCTGCGTCATGCATGCACTTAGGGTTATGGAAATAGGGCAAGAAAGCCATTCCTGAGAAAAACATGGGACTCGTTTCTTCAGTAGCTATTCTTATGTGCATTTTTATGCATGTCCCTTTATATAGATGTGTTGTGTTTGGCTGAGATTTGTGTGCATGTGATATATAGTACAGTATAACTAAGTGATAGTCAAAATATCCTCCTTCAGACTGTTTTTTTTCTGCAGTGTATTCATCTCTGCCTCTTAACACTCAATAAGGGAAAAGATACTCTTGCAGCAGACAGTGGTGTTTATTGTAAGTCGACAATCAGGCTCCTGCTGCAGAGTGATCAAGAGACCGGATGATCGTGGTCTGTTATGTAAGTGACTCTCTGTTATGTGAAAGATGACAGGTGGTTTTGTCCCATCTCCCTTGGCCTGATTGGCTGTTATATCAATGGCATTAGAATAAAGACGCTCTTTTCCTCTCGACTTCTTTCTCTGCATCAAAAATGAACTGCGTTTCTTTATAACTGGAGAAGCAGAAGAGCTGCTGTAACTGCAACAGAACACCAATTTGTGAGAACCTATTTATGCATTTGCACTGTATTGAGGCACACAGAGATGCACTTCAAGAAACATTCATGCTTTGGAAGTTGATAACGAGGCCCTCCATTCATTCTGAAGTGACCGAACCGGCAAACAGGCCTGTCAGTGCATATAAAAATAATGGACAGTTACTGTGTGAGGTCTGTGTGTGGAAATGTTGCATATGTGTGTGAATAATAACTGCTGTGTATGACCTGACAGCCACTCTCAGTGCTAATTTGGTACAGATTTTTAAGAAAAGTTAAAGTGGGTGGTGCTATTTACAGCAGGCAATACAACAGAGAGACTTTAAGAAACCAATTGACAAAGTTTAGCTAATTAAATGCATTTTTAAGTCAGAGTGACTGTTGCAGCCCACAGACATGTATTTTTGTTGAAGAGGATTAAAAATTCTTGCAAGGTCAAGTCATGTTGTAGCTAGCTAAAAAAATAGAAAAGGAAAAAACAGCCTCACGGGCTGGTTGGGGCTGCAGTCTTTGTGGGCCAAGTTGCCCCGGTGAAACCAACCCCATTTTATGAAGAAAAGTTGTCTTGTCATTTTTAGCCGTGTAGTAAAAAGCAGTGAATGCTCTTTGCTGCTTTACTTTATAATGAAGGCAAACTTCAAAATAAATACATAAATACAAACCTCAGTGTAACCTGAAGTGTATCCCATAGTTGGTTAGAAATCTAAATGTGGGAGGAAAAGCTTTTGAAATATGCTTAGGATGAGCAATTGTTGGAATACTTATATTTTTCTGAAACCTATCTGCAAAAAGAGAGATGAATATAAGAAAATTGCACACCAAAATGAGACTGATTGCTCCTTTAATTCAGCTCAGTTTTTAAGATCAGTATAAATAAGTAGAATATGCCTTCTATAGCATCATATTGTACAATGCATGTCAGAGACTGAGAGCTGAGTTAACTAAGAAATCTCATAGGTTTGAGAATGTAGTTCCTTTTGTGGGGTGGGGAAGACAACTGTGGCCCAACCCATTTGTTAGAGTGACTAATCACATTGTCATCCACAGACTTGTGTTGCTACCAAGGCTAAAAAACAAAACAGCAAAGCAAATGTCTCTTAAAAATGTCTCGAAGCCCTGCAGAATTATTCTTCCTCTCCTTTTTATTGTCAGTGTTTAAACAACCGAACTTGAAACTTGTACTTGGTCGAGAACAGAATAGATGCTTTTGGGCTTGACTCATATGGCCACAGCTTGCATCATTAACTAGACAGAATCTCTGGATGCACATGGCTGCACACAAACAGCAGTTGTGAATACTACAGCTGCGTCTCACTTTAGAGACCGGATCCTCCAAATGATACAGCCCACGCAGGTGGGGTTTGTTAGAGGACCCGATGGTCTGACTGAACCCTTATTTCTTTTCAGCAAAGACTCCGTGCGAACTTAAAGTACTATCAACCACTGTAGTCCACCTGTAATTTGTAACCTCAGAAAACTTAGACTTGCATGGCAAGTTTTTCAGTTTTGCTGAATGCGCATAGATGGCAGCTGTGATCTTCTCCCGTCCACATACAATACAAACATTATATCAGTTTTATATATATATATATATATATATATATATATATATATATATATATATATATATATATGTAGAGAGAGAGAGAGCTAAAGAGAAGAGATTAAATATTGCTTGCATAGCCAGCAAGTAAGTGGATCATTTTTATCTGTGTGGAGGGTTTTTCATTGTGAATATGATTCTGAATCTCTCCCTCCACATATTTGTCAAAGGAGAAATTCCACATAAAGGCTAATAAACCCAAAATCCAATAATAAGACCTTATTGAGCAGGAAGCTTCGATCCACAGAGGCAAATTCTTCTTACAGATCATTTCAATTGGACATATAATTTACAGGCATTCATTTCACATTCAACAAAGTCAATTAAACAATACACAGGAGTATGACTTCAATAAACCAGACTGAAACATAAAATCTGAATTATTGACACATACATCACAAGCGTTCCTTTAATGGGCTATTCCTATAAATTGTAGCCGTACTAGTAGATGGCTAGTATGGCTTTGGGGGATGTCAGTCCCACCAGTTTGGTTTACACTGAAATATTTCAAGAATGTTCATATGGATTTTAAAAACATTAAAGATACTGAATCATATTTGCTGTGCTTGTCCGTCAGCTTTTTACATTTTTACAAAACAAAATTGGTGACGCCAGTTTAATTTTGTGGAATAGCTGCATTTCCCCCCAGAAACGTCAGGCTTTAATCGTGGAAAATCTCTGAATATTAAAGTAAAATCACAGCATGTAAGTGAAGCAAATAACAGAAAATAAAAAAATACTGCATTTGGTTCACCCTTAGGTGACTTGCCCCACACCTGATGCTGAATGAAAAGCTTGTAGTTTAATTAAGGAAAGAAATTAAATAAAATTAGAAATTAAAACCTGTGATTTAGCGTTCATCTGATCTGGCGTCTTCCTCGTTAGTCCATCATTTATCTCTGACACGCTGAAGCTACAGTAGCTTTATGCATGAACACTCTAATCAAACACATTACGCTGTGCTGTTACAGTCAGCGTTCTTAATTAATACTGTTACGTAATTCAAGCAGACACCAAAACATCTTGCAACTTTCTGGACTCATTTGCATTTGAATAATAAATACAAACATGGACCCACTGCTTCTAAATAATGAATCTTTACATTGCTAACAAGCACTTTCATGGAACTTTACATATTAAAGTTCTAAATGTAGGCTCTTTGAAGCAAACCAAACTCCCTCTGTCACTTGTAGACTTTCAGAGAGAGGGACTGCAGTGTGTTTAAGAGATGTTCAGCACTCATACAGCTGAATAGATGCTGTGAGCCAAACACCTCGTACACCCAGCCGGGTGTGCCAGCATGCACGTACACCCACTATTCTATAATTACGCCATCGTGCATCATAGATGTCCCATACTCCCTTTGTGCTCTCCTCTAAATGTATTATGTACAATTAGCGATCATCGCCGTTGCTCAGTGAAGACTGATAGCGAATAAAATGAACACAAGCGCTAATTTAATTCGTCCCACCCATCTCACTCCCCACCCTCACATAGGGTGGTATCTCTGTAGAATTAGTTTATTGTGTTATTATGAAGGTTGTAATTTTCAATAGTAACAGACAGCTGTGCACTGTGTCAGTTTTAATCACTTGTTATCACAAACTTGAACACATGCTAACTGCTTGCAGCTGGTCAGTGTGTGTGTTGCTCTCGTCTCAGAGGGTTTTCTTGGTCATGCAGTCACATGCGAGCGAACAGTTCAACACTGAGGATGCCATGATTATTCACTTTCTTTGTTCTCAAGACTGCAAAATAGCACGCATCACGAAATGCCACCTTTATCTCTAAAGCATCATATGCCTCAGAATGAGTTTTGCTGTGTGTTTAGAGGACCCACGATGCTTCTCCTAATTTTCTGTTTTCACTGTTACCTAGGAGGATTGTCACGTGTCAGCATATGTACGAGTAAACCCTGTGAGCCAAAACCTCAGGCATACGTTTAACTTTCATAGATTTGTGATCAGGAGTTTACATCCACTCATGATGGGCATGAATGTCAGGGTAATGTTTGGGCTTTTAACGATTTCTTTGAAGTGTTCTTTTTCCAGGATGGAATAATTGAACAGCATTCATCTTTAATGACTAAAAAAAAAAATGAATCTGGTGCACAAGTCAGACAGTTTTGGTAGCCATCAACAAGTTCTGGCATAAATCTAGCTGGATATTTGAGCACCCCTTTTGACTGAATTGACAGGGTTCATTCTTTGGTCGGTTTCCTGGCACTGATCCGGGTTTTAAGGATAATCCACAAGTTTTCATTAGGGTTGAGGTCGGGGCTTTGGAGAGATCATTCCAGAAGGTGGATGAGCCATTTTTAAACAACTGCAGATTTCAACATCATCAGTTTACACACAGCAAAACTGTGTATTTGTTTGTTTACCTCCCTCTGTTTTGTCTTTCAGGTGTTGTCTGTCATTACAAATGCAGCAGTCGTAGACACTGCATGTCTGATTGCTTCATCCCCGACTTTTTTCCCCACCCCCATACTTCTTCTTCTTCTGTTCCTCCACTTTCTTCTCCTATCTTTAGCCAATGTGGCCTTCACTTGTGTTGTTTACATATACCATTCTAATGTCACAGCAAACTCAGGGTCAGTTGTAGTCTCGAGTGGCACCTGGTGCGGTCTTCTGCTGCATTAGCCTCTCTGCTTCAAGGTTTGACATGTTTTTATAATGAGTGGTAGTTTAAGTTACACTTACCTTCCAGTAATGTGGCCATTCTCCTCTGTCCTATGACATAAATAAGGGTTTTTGTTCAGCGACCCACTGCTCACTGTATAACTCATTTTTTTCAGATGATTCTGTATAAACCTTATTGTTGGTTATGATTGAAAATACCAGTAAATCAGCCCTTTCTGAAATACTTCTGGTATTGCCTGTCTGGCACCAATAGCCATGCCACATGTAATGCATATACATCCTACATTTGTGCTTATGTCATGTACTTGTGTGACAATCAGATCAGAAACAGAAAGCTTACCTGCAACATGAGCCATGACGTCGCCCAAATCATTTCTGGGAACACGGCATGCGCTAATTTACACCTGGGCTTTCAGTAACAGCCACATGGCCATAAGACAGTCAGGGTATTGCATCTTCCACCCATAGATGAGTTATACTCTCACCCCTTGTGCTTGTACCAAGATAGTAACATAAAAAACTACTGCCAGTGACTGTAAATTTATAGTAATGATGTCTTATAAATGTCACAATAGCATGCTGCAGTAGTAGATAAGCTATTTTATCATCAGGAGTTGTGGTATAGATCAAAAAGAAACAGGCTAGGGGCAATTTCATGATTTTATAGAATGTGCTCATGAACTGATGTAACCCAGGAGTATGAATGGATGACTTTGTAATTACTTATTGTATACAGTATCTTTTATACAAATAGTGTTTATTTATATGTTTTTATTCGTTTTTTGAGCACTTTGTATCATTAAAAAAATTGTAATATCATTCAATGTCAATATCAATATATTTATATTGCGGTGAAGCTCTGTCGGTTGAAATACAGTGTGTACTGTATATTAATGTACACATGTATTTGACTATAGGAGAATAAGCTGGAAACAGGCAGATACATGCAGCTGACTGAAAGAGGGTGTTTATTTCAACACCTTGGGGCTCCCTGCTCCTGCTGCTTATTCACCAGCAATGTGGCCCACATGCTGATGGCCACTCCACGTCTGTTCGCCACCTGTGGCAGTCAGGGAGACTTATGCTTAATTTATGCTAGCCTGGTTGTGTCCATTTGCAGAGGTATTTGCCTATGAAGCGCTTACGAGAGGGGTTTTCAGCAACTGCAACCGAGCTCCTGTGCAGTCCTCCAAAATCCCTTGAAACGGATGATGCTGTGTTGCAGTCAAATGCTGATTGGTTGAGAAGGGAGCAGAGGGAAGGGAGCAAAAGGAGAAACCATTAAGGATGAAATTAAAAAATCTGTATTTACAGCACAGACAGTCGCTGCAGTGGACACTTTTTATTGTTCCCAACACTTGATTTCACTTTGATGGACCAATAGAACAAAACATAGCAGACAAGTTGTAGCATATATATCTGACACTGGGGGCAGTCACTGCAGGAAGATGACCAGTCTGCTCACAGACTGTCAATGGACTGCCTACACACTACCTCCATAATTTGTCAATTAGTCTCAAACTCTGCACTTTCATATATTCTCAGGGTTTGCAGATAATATTTGTTATTTTAATGTGCTTAATGATTAATGTTTACGAATTAAAGTAAAGGAAGTATTGTAGTTGGAAGGTGGTATTGTGTAGATCAGATTATACAGCTCTGTTTATTTCCCTAAACAAAATCAGCAGGCCGAGTGACACAAGGGCACAAGAGTTTCTGGTAAACCCCATCCCTTGAGACCAAGTGCCTTTGAAATTTCATCTTCTTTATTTGCATTCCTCCAAATCACCTTTAAAATGCTAAATTATAAAGACCTGACAGCATTCCTTCTCCAGTACATCCTTTTTTACCTCTTCCAAAACTAGCAGAACTTGAATCTTAAATTTAATGCAAATGCCAGAGAAAAATATGTGTAGTCAATCAGTGGCTGACAGGTTGAGGAGCCGCAGAAGAAACACACATACACACACATACTGTGGTACATGTGTGTATGTGTGAGAATACAACCATTTGAGGGGAGGATGTGAGGTTCAGTAGTGCCTGTGGAGGGCTTTCTAATGAACCCTAAGGTAGAATGAGTGTGCCAGAACCAATCAAAGACACACTGGAGTAGGTAGATGTATGAGCTCCTCATTAACCAAACACTGTGTTTCCATCTTCTTCTGCGTAGCCAAGGTGAGAGGATGTTTTTCAACGATGATGATTGGGCTAAACCTGAAACAATCACCACACACGGAACCACAGACCACAGGAATGTCTTACTCTTTAGATGACTCATTCTTTAATTCACCCTCTCTTGCATCAGTCTAATGTGTATGAACAGTATATCTTCAGCAAAGAAGATAAGAAGAGTGTTTCAGGTGTCAAAGCCAAAGCATGAAACCAAAAATATGAAAGTGGAGGTTATTCTAGGATCTTGATTTCTCTTATTTCTTTCCAATCTCTTCAATATTTTTTTCTTTAACTTATATTTTGTTTACTAAACTGATTCTTACCCTCATATCTCTTTCTACAGAACGACACATGGAGCGAGCTGTACTCCTTTGCCCTCTTTAAAGCCATGAGCCACATGCTGTGCATTGGATATGGAAGACAAGCCCCAGAGAGCATGTCGGACATCTGGCTGACCATGCTCAGTATGATTGTAGGAGCCACCTGCTATGCCATGTTCATCGGCCATGCCACCGCGCTCATCCAGTCACTTGACTCATCTAGACGTCAGTACCAAGAAAAGGTAGGGCTCTGACTCACCGTTGGTGTATCACCATTTAAAAAAGGAAAATCTGGAATTCAGGTGAAGCAGACATGTTTGGGACAGTTAGTTAAAGCTGGTATTAATATTAATATTTTAACAAAAGTATTATTTTCTTGTTTGTAATGCCTCTGTTTAATTACTGCATGAAAGGTGAGACACTAGATTTTTTACTCATGTGTGGATGGAGACGCAAAAGTGAGATAAAAATGCATATTGTAGTCCTAGGATAGACAAATGTTTCCCAGGGCGTTTGCCAAATCAGCTTGGTGATGATATATAATGAAGATTCTGACCCCCTCAAAACAACTACTTTTTTGCGAGTTCACAAAATAATTGTTTTGCTTTTTATTTCCCTTGATATTCGATCGTATTTTCAGGACTTTAAAACATTTTATTTTATGTCTTTTAAAATCAATAATCCTCAAACCACACTATCTGCACTCATCTTTGGAACAGTTTCTCCCTTCTGAGGAAATAATCTGCCTGAGAACAGTGGACTGTGTTTTTGTGGATTATCCTGGATTACTGGGACCCCTTTTCTGGAAAGGATTGCTGATGATATTTTTTTCTTAAATTCAATTTATCCCAGGTGTTAGCAACACAAGCAAAATTTAATTTAGTTCCACTTTACCAGTGTGGTAAATCTAACAGCATAACTGAGTTAGCAAGTTGTACTGCAAGCGATACTGTAATTTTTAGTATTTTGTTGAAATAAACAACAAAAAATAAGGGGGTTGAGTTTATCACAGTCTATCTTTAGCTCACTGGTGGCATAGATCAGGGGGTCCCTCTGTTCCTTTCTGATCTCATAAGGAGACTCCAAAAAGAAATAAAAATTCACAGTTTGTGCCTTACAGCAACATGGATAAGGTTATCACATACTAATGAACAGAGATGGGTCGCTCATTTGGCTCCAACCTATTTTGATAGGAACAGCTTCTGCTCTATCAGTTCGATATTCATGGGTTCAGCTCACTGGGCTTCAGCCAGTCTGTCGTCTCTGTACAACAGCAGATCAAAGCTTTAGGACTCTGCAGACCATGGAGGGGAGCTTGCTCCTGCTTTTTCTTAATGGTGACAGTGTTATTGGTGCTCTGTGTCTTGTTAGTTTCCTTAGATACTGGGTGATGTGAAGATGTCTCATGCTATCTGATCCCATACCGATCCATACAGATATGATAAACTGCAAACATTGCACGGTCACAGAATTGACCCTATTTAGTAAAATAGGGCGATCGTGGCTCAAAAGTTGGGAGGTTGCCTTGTAATTGGAAGGTTGCCGATTCAAGCCCCGGCTCGAACAGTCTCGGTCGTTGTGTCCTTGGGCAAGACGCTTCACCCGTTGCCTACTGGTGGTGGTCAGAGGGCCCGGTGGCGCCAGTGTCCGGCAGCCTCGCCTCTGTCAGTGCGCCCCAGGGTGGCTGTGGCTACAATGTAACTTGCCATTACTAGTGTGTGAATGTGTGTGTGAATGGGTGGATGACTGGATGTGTAAAGTGCTTTGGGGTCCTTAGGGACTAGTAAAGCGCTATACAAATACAGGCCATTTACCAAAAGTGAAACAATGAATTATAATAAAGAAATGATTTGAAATCAACAGTTTTATTCCTTTATAAAGTGTTTGGTAACTTTGTTAAGTGTATCAAATGAAATTAAATCATTTTCACTCACTTTATTAATTGATCATTAGCAAGTGCGAGGATCTCTATAAACACAGAGTTTTGGCTGTTCTGCAGAATTCAGACATGTTGACACAAAGTGATGGAGGAAAGATAATAATAATAATTTCAAAGAATCTGTTATCGCTGCTGCTGCTCATCAATATGGAAAGTGTTGCAAGGCCATTGCCAATTCTGAAGTTAATTACTCTACAATGGGAAAACATTCAACACAGCTGCCAGTCCTCCCAGGAGTAGACGCCCTAGGAAATTCAACCTACACCCAGGTAAAGTGCGAAAAGCCCAAGAGCTCGGAGTCTACAAGCCTTACTTAGCGTGTTTGAGTTGGCGTATAATGAAATATGTATTGCATGAATAAAATTGCCATTGCCAACAAGGCTGAAGAAGTATAAATGATTATTATTATTAGGAAGGGTTTCCAGGAGAAAGCACAGCTTATATTTGTAAAGCATCATCTGAACTAACCACAACACTTCTAGAACAACGTCGTTTGTACAGACAAGACTAAAGAGGCCATAACGCACACCTCTCTGTTTGGCAAAAACCAAACATAGCATATCATACATTAAAAAAACAAGTGCAGCTATGGCCTAGACCTCAGCCAGATTGAAATGCTGTGGTAGAGAGCTGCGCAAAAATGAATGCTCACAAACCTAGATAAAAGTTGGGTACAATTCCTCCACAATGGTCCTGAGTCACGGCTGCTTCTGCATTTTAGCTCAGTGCTTTGTTAAATAAATAATGATATGGTGAAACGTATTGCATGTTTTTGTTCATCTCATTTATTTCCTTTTAAGACGTGGTAAGCACTGTCTGCACATTTATCTTTAGGAGACAAAAACATTAAAGCAACACTGCTATGAAACTGACCCTTAGTGATTTTGCCACTAGCTACATCTGGACTGCCCTGTACCTCCTATCAGCCCGAGCCAGTTGCAACATCAGCACAATGCCAACAATTGTTTTAAAGCTACTTACTGAAGCAAGCAGATATAGTTTGCTAAAAGTAGTGATAAAACATTTAAATACTTAAGAGAGAGGTTAGAACTTTAAAACAGGTAAACACTGCTCACATAATCCATAAAACTACTTATAGATATAAATATTGGTTGAAATACTGTCCATCTGACAGGGATATGCTGTAAAGAAAGAAAACATTGGGAAGCACTGATGACCACTTTCCCATTAACACAACATCCCCCTCTTATCTCACACATACTGTCTCTATTTATGATCCAAATTATAAACAGACCAATAATCAAACAATATATGTCAGCTCTGATAAAAGCAGAAAAATGCCAGCATGTCAAACTCCATCCCACGGTAAACAGATCCACATCTCTCTTTGGGCAGTGCATGCAAACAGGAGAAGATGCTTAGTGTGGAAGTTATGACATTTCTGTCTTGACACAGCATGCAAGCGCTAACTGTTGACTTTGTGTTATGTCAATACAAGTTCATGCTGTTGCTAGCATTTAGACTATCCTACAAAAAGAATCTGTTTTGTCAGCTTGGCGAGTTCCAGCTCATAGCTCTGTCTCCAGCCTGTTATCTGTTGGCAGGACGTATTATGAACCGCTGTGATGCACTGTTTAGTTCAGTGGTTAATGATGAACAAACAGTCACGAATGACTGGATGTTGGATAAGTTGGCTCGGTCCAGCCTTGCACTGTTTAGCTGTGCTGTTTATTATTTCACTGTTCTGCATCATGGAAGAATTGTGGATCTGAAAGACGGCAGGAATTGAAGCTACAGACGTCACAGCATTAATAAAACACAGAAACATATAACTGACACAAAGCAGACTGCAGCATGGAGTCAGACTCTCATTTCCCCTTTCTGTTTTTTTCCCCAGTATCTCTTGAGTTGCTGTTAGAGAAAGGGCTGTAATCTGTGTTTAATGCAAGATGGCCTTATTTAGATTTATGGCATTAATGAAAAAACAGCCCAACTGAAACCCAGTCACAATAAAGTAGCATGTATATGTCTACCAAATAAGCTCAGTAAAGGGTGAAAAAAGTTTAAGGTGGTCGAAGATGTGTTGAGGTACAAATGGGAGTGGTGTAGTACTGATTCCAATAAGGCAAAAAAAATGCAAAGCAAATTCAATTGAAATCACATTTCTGGCTTTTTGCTAACAGACAAACATGGGCAGAATCAACATAACCTCCTTTGAAGAGGTAGTATAATGACAACAAAAATGAGAAACGTTGAAAATAGCAATTGCCCAAATGTAGTTCACAAAATTCATAACAAGCAAGCAGAAAGGGCAAAAATTAAATAATGAAAAGACAAATGAATAAAGAATAAAATGCAGCTGGGAAATAAAAATAGAAAACATGATCAAAAGGAAAAACAACTCTGTGAAATGAAATTAGATTTTTTTTTTTTTTTTTAAATGCATGGGTAAGCATCGCAAGGTTAAAAGTTGGCAAGATCAAAAGGCAATCACATAAAAGCAAGTCTACGGGAGTGTATTTTGAGAAGTGGATTTAAAAGATGGTGCTGAATTAGTGATGGATTTCTTTGAGTGGGGCAGTCTACAGATCTAAGGTTGCTGGGTGCAAATGGCAACTACAAAGAGCTCACAGCAAAGACTATGGATCCAGAGAGCCATTGCTTCTGTCAGGATGTTTGAATTCAATTTTTAAAACATTAATTTTGGTTTAAATTTAGTGTATCTGCCTATTTCTTTTCATAACTTCACTGAGGTGAACTTCTGGCCACGTGATAGTCACATGATGATAGTCCGTCATGTGTTTGCAGTACGCAGTATGCAATACAAACTCCCCATTTAATCATTTTAACATAAAAAAGGATCTAACTCTTGGGATGAACCAATGTTGTGTCTACACATAACAGACAGCTTAGCAAAGAATTAACTAGATGCATCTGGAGGGCAAGGTCAGGGGAGAAGTACAACAGTCATCTGTAAAACACGGTGGAGGCCATATCATGTTTGGGGGCTGCATTTCAACTAGAGGCTTTAGAGATATTGTCAATGTAACTCTGAATGCGCAAATGTACCATCTTTCTTTGATCCACCATGCATTCCCATCTGGAATATGCCTACTGCACCTTCATTTTCTCAAACACACTACCAGTGTTGTAAAGTCATACACAATGGAACACTATCAGTCATGGACTGGCCTTCCAGGAGCCCAGACTTCAACTTTATAGAAATAACGTGGGATCATGACAGAGAACGGAACAAAAGGCAGCCAACATCCTAAGAGCTTTTAGACTGTGTTGAAGAATAAAGGTGGTCAAACCAAACATGGACTTTCATGTTTGTTATAAGAATTGCGCAAACCAAATACTGTATTTGTGTTTGCTTATATTTCAATGTATCACTGGACTCACTGACCATTGTTCTTGCAAAATATAACAATATGGGGGGTTGCTCAAGACCTCCGAACAATGGTGTCTCATTCTTTTACAGATATTTGCTGTTATTTTAGAGAGAAAATAGTAGAATATAAATATTTTAGAACATGTTTTAATTTTTTATTTAATTGTTAGATGATATTCTTTTGACTTTTACAGTGTCAAATATCATGAAGTGTTCTTTTGGTGCTTGGACCCTGGATCTTTGAAAACCCTCTTCCCGTCTTCATTCTTCCATCTCTCTCCTGTTTTATGTGTCCATTCGCCCTTGACTGTTGGGCAATACACCATCTGGTAGCGGACACCGCACATGGACAGAGGGCATTAGCCCTTATGTAACTGTACTCCCTCTCCTCCTACCCCATCACTTCCTCCCCTAAAGAGCCACGGAGCAGTGTGTCCAAACAGTGGTGAGAGGAGGAAGATGTGACCCCTGGGGACTCACATGATGAGCAGAGATGCACTTGGCCTTAACACATCAAACAGCGACTTCAAGAACTACTCACTTTATAACCTAGACAATCACTTGAGTCCTGACCTGGACAACTTGGGACCCATCTCTTGCATGTGATAGATCAGATCTACATCATCTGAAGTTTGACCCCCAAAAATATTTTTACTTAGCATCCACTTACTTGTCCTTTGTGGAGCTCACAGCCACTTCTCAAGGCTTAAAGTGAGAAATGCCAGACTCTCCTTTGCAGTTGACGCTCATTATCGAATGTTTGGCTAAACAGCAACTTCTGCTGGTTCCGTGTTAAAGTCTTTCTGTAATCAATTAAACATCCATGAATACACCTAAACTTGTGTAAAAATCCATGAAGGCGGTGCGAATCTGTGTCAAAATGTAAATTATATCCTTTGATATAATCATGTGTAATCCTATTTTGTTAGTCTTATGTGCCATTAAGAAATCAGTGTTATCGGTGTAATTTTTGAAATATGTTAAAATCTATTATTATAGTAACAGTAATAATGATAATAACCCATGGGTCTGTCTCCACTCTTCAGTCAAAAGCTAAAAGGGTACAGCTGAAATTGACTTAGGTTTTATAGACTTAGAACAGCTCACACACAGACAGATATAAGACCGTCACATCTCATGCCATGACTCTCAGTGACATGGCCCATTAATACGAGCACCAATTCAATTTCTCCTTTCCCTCTGTGGCAGCTTACAGTGACAGCCATGCATCATGCTTGCAAGCCACCAACTAGGGCTTTATGGCCAATCAAAAAAATAGAAAATCTGTGCAACTTCTGCAGCTATGACCTCCAGACTCTCTGACTTAATTTTATAAAAAAAAAAATACTTTGCTTCATACAAGTCCTACAGAAGAACCTGATTTCAGTGTCATCTTTCTCCTTGGGCACACTTTGTAAATTTAGAGTCCATTATTACTACAGTTCAGAAGCATATCATCTGCACCTGACGTGGATGTATTTGTTTGTACAATCAAAGGCAATTACAATGATGAAAGAGCAATCTTTAAACAGATGCACAGATATATTTAGGGAAACTATAAATACACACAAGAAGTTGAATAAGGGATAAAAAAGAAAAAGAAAAAGGTAAAACTGACAGAGACATGCAAGGAAAGTGATTAATCCTTTATTTATCCAGGTAAAAAATCTCATTGAGATTAAAAATCTCATTTCCAAGAGAGACCTGGCATCAAAGTGATTAACAAAGTAAAATATACATCAGAGCACAGGTAGATAAACAGGGTAAAGAAAGCCGGGAAGCTATGTATTAACACAAAGAAACAAAGGAAGTGATCAGGCAAAATAAAACTGAAAAATTATGATGATCTTTGCTTGAGACTTGAAAACAAAACAAGCCCTGTTGTATTCAATTTTTTTAAAACTTGCTCTCTTAAGTGGCAAGTATTACATTTGTAAGTGTGCATTAACTGGATGTGGCTATGAACTTGGATTTTCATACACCTTCTATTGTCTCTGTTATCCAGCATGATTGACAGCATTAACCGAGTTCAGACAACAGCCACCGGCCATCTTTCCCCTTTGTTCTTTTGCATTTCCACAACATCATTTCCTAATATATCCTCATGAGAGACCATCAATTGTTTCTTGTTCACTTATAAACATCTTTTTCTTCAAGCATGAGGCCTTTTGAACATCACTCCTGTCCTGCTAACTTTGACTGACGTAGTCACTAATCTGAGTCTAATGCTGCGAAAATCAGAAAGGCAGTAAAGCTCGGCTTCTTCACCAACCAATTTCAAGTAGTAGGAGAACGAGGAAGCAAGCTCGCGAGAGAGTTGTCATTCTAGTTTAATTGAAGCTGTCACATACTGAATCACTGGGCAGGCAACACTTAATTGGAGCCTTCCCGTTTATCCCTGCGCTTGACTGAGTGAGTCAGATATTATGGAAGTTGGCGTAATCTTTATTGTTACTGACACATGGTGAACGGGAAGGAATTTGTCAAGTTAAACCGTTTTTTTAAATCAGGTTCATGAAGGGCACATTCATTTTGCAGGAATCCCCCTTCATTATGTATATACCATTTTATAGATACCATTTTGTCGTTGTTTGGATTATGTGTTGACTTTCAGCATATGCTCAAAATCTGAGCAGATGGCTGAGGAAGACAACCTGTAAGGTTTCATTTAGTACTGGCCTTTCATGCTAAATTAACCAAGACCCAAGGCAATTAATTAAGACTGAATGAGATGGAGATTAAAATTAGTTTACATAAGAAAGAGGAGGAAGCATCAAATTGTTTTTGCAGGTGTAATTTCATTATGCTGTTCATTAAAGTGGGCGATCTACCTAAGACATGGCATATATTTTATCATGTACCTATGTAAGTTAATTCATTACTATATGTATGTACATGTATCTATTTGTGGAGTACCTGCATCGCAGAACAGTATAATACCAGACAGTTACAAGGAAAGAGAATGAAAGAGTATTAGGGAACTCTGAAATAATAAACAGAAATATTGTGAATGGATTATAGCAGATGGAGCGGATTTAGAACAGTCCAACTGCCTCGAGAACTTTATTATGTTTTCCTGAAAACAGGACCAAAGGTGACTCCTTTCTGCCATTGTTGCAATTCTTACATAAAGCCACGTTTTTTTTGTCGTTGTTGTTGTTTTTGTCAAATCCATTCACTTTATATTTGGAGAGAAAACAGTTAAATGATGTCATACTGCGACAGCTAGTACAGTAGGTGTTGCATAAAGTATCTTGTGATTTGCTGTGACACCCATGCCACCAGGGTCAAGCCTGCGTTTTAGTCACAAAGCCATATGTCACTTCACAATGTGGCAAAATGTAATTTCCTGGAGAGCAAGCCATCCTTCCCAATGCATGTGTCTTTGACCACTACAAGCAAGGTCACTGTGAGTGCTCCTGCTGCTGACCCTCCATACATGCTGTGTCCTTTAAATCCAACTGTGAGTGTCAGGCTAAAATCTACTACTCATTCCACTGACAGTTTATTCTATAGAGGTGTGACTCACAGTGTTTATTACACAAAGTTGGGAGGGAAAGAGAGAGGGGCCTTATGTAACATTAAGCAACCCCATCCACAGGGCCATACTCTCTTTAGCCAGTATTGATTACAGTTCTAGAGCAACTTTTCTGTGAGATTCATTAATATTATTCTCCACTTTTATGATTTTCTTTGAGTCTTTTTTTCTCCCTTTTTGTGTGTGCATGTTGCATCTTTATGCATCATTTTGTGTTGGTGTGCCTGCTGATATAACAGGAAGTGAAGTGCACTGCACTGGTTTCATGGGTAATCTTATCGGCTTATTTTTCAAAATCACATGGTCACATTTTCGACCTCAGGGTGTTAATAGCGTGTGTAGTGTAGAGATTTACATATTTTTTATACAGCAAGGAGGGAAGAGAGATCTGTTATTAGATACATTTTTATATTTTTTTTATTTGCTAGATCAGTTAAACTTCAGAATAATGTGTATTCATGGGCTGGAGACACATTTCTTATCTTTTGCATTTCAAATATGCAAACATATTCATTACTCAAGCTTCTCATTGATCATAGTATTAGACTTGTACTTTAGTTATATCTTTGATCAAGAGTAAAGATGATTTACTAGGAAAAGCACATATAGATAAACACTTTTAACATTTTTAACTGGATGTTTAGACTTTTTACCTTCTCTGATGCAATGAGTGCTAAGCTGGGGGGATTTCAGTTTCTTTCATTCCCACCATTCTCAACAGCTGGTATGTGAAACTCCATGGGATCATGGATATTTGTGATATAAATAAGTAAAGCCAATCCAAAAACTGTCTGTGTACAGTGAATAACATGCCTTTCAATTTCACATTATAGGAAAAGCTATGCAGTAGGTCCAGCAGCTTCTGTTTTCACAGGGAATCCAGGCATTAAATGTGTTACAGAGCAACAAAGTGGACATTCAGGCTGCATTTGTTTCAGACAAGCATTGCAGTGCCGAATACGCGATGGTGTGAATCAGTGGGTTCAATTTGACTCTACAGTGAACAAACACGATGTGCCAAAGCCAACCTCTGTTTTCACGTGATTATTTCTAGCCACATAATTACATATTAATCAAGCAAAGGTGACAAACATCTTCCTTTCTCTAAATAGAAACTCTTTCCACTCAAATGCCCAGTTCCACTTAATTATTTACCTATTTCCCCTCAGTCTTCACAGATCATGGAAGATTTGTTTCACGTTTTTTTTTCTTCATGAAAAATGAAATGCACAACAACAAAACATGTTTCCTTGGTGAAAACCTTGATAGTATTTTCTGTAAATTTGTCATTTAAAAAAAAAAAAGCATTTGTGAAAGCAGCATCACTAGACAGCGAGAGAGAGAGAGAGAAACTGGCTTTAGTTGGCATGTATGATCACAGCGTCCTTCTTCTCTGAACACATCAGAGCGGGAGGAATCCTCATGGGCTTTACAGAGCTGTCATGTTTCCTTAACTACTTCATCACAATTTTCTTCCCATGGCTACCAGGTATAAATAGGTCATAGGATCCCTGTGTGTGCAGCGCTGTACATCTCAGTTGCTTTATTGGTCATGCACACCTGAAGCTGATGGGGACAGTCAAAGAAACAGTCTTTTGAGAATTGTCTTTCCAGCTGCTGCAACTTCTGTATCAAGGCCGTGGTGATTCTTTAAAGTCGGACGTACTTTGCAAAGTGTCAAAATTAACAAGAAAGTTGCTGAATCCTGTTTTCATTGATTTATGCTTCTGTTCATTCTCATTAATATTCTCCTATGCCTCTCTCCATCTTCCAGTACAAACAAGTGGAGCAGTACATGTCATTCCACAAACTCCCAGCCGACTTCCGACAGAAAATCCATGACTACTATGAGCACCGATACCAGGGCAAGATGTTTGATGAAGAGAGCATCCTGGAGGAGCTTAATGAGCCTCTGCGCGAGGTATGAAAAAAAAAAAATCCCATACATTTTCTGTGATGTACTCACTCACCCGTGAATACACACATGCCTCCACAGATGAAATAAGATGGAATAAATTCAATAAAATAGTCATTTATCCTTGTTTCATCTGAAAAATGTAACCCCGTGTTTAAAATCGATTACTTCCAGCCTTCTCTGTATGTATTTAGTTATAAAATGGTCTAATTCAGACAGCTATCACCAAACCCGTGTTTGTATCTTTAACTGTAAATCCCTGTGCTAAAAATCTGCGCAGATTAACCATTTGTATCTCCCGTTGCCATTTAGGAAATTGTCAACTTCAACTGCCGTAAGCTGGTGGCCTCCATGCCGCTGTTTGCCAACGCAGATCCCAACTTTGTGACAGCCATGCTGACCAAACTGAGATTTGAAGTATTTCAGCCTGGAGACTACATCATCAGAGAGGGGACAATTGGCAAGAAGATGTACTTCATTCAGCACGGGGTGGTGAGCGTCCTGACCAAAGGAAGCATTGGCATGAAGCTGATGGATGGCTCCTACTTTGGAGGTATGTAACTACTCAGTAATCTACTCAGTTCTATTCATTTCTGTTCTTCTATGGGTTATTTACACTTTACTTCCCACTAGAATCCACTGCAGCAGGGATGTAAAACTCATTTTACATCATGGTCCACCTAAAACTCACTTTGATCGTAAGTAGGCCAAAGCAGCAAAACTCCCCTTTCTGTCTGTGTAAAGATAATTCATTACAAATGTAATCTCATTTAATGTGCAATTTCAACAGTAAATCTCAGTTTTCCTACACGATAAAGAAATGCTGCTGTAGCAAATGACAGAAATCAGTCGGCACAAAAATTAAATATGTAAAATTACAGAGAATGTTTTGCCTAGAAAAGGCAGTGAGCTTTGTAGTTTAATTGGTATTGTTTATCTATTATTCAATTACTTTGGTGTAGTGTGAATAACAATGTCTTTATCAGTAGGAAATACTGTAAAACCTATGAAAATACAGTTAAAAGTCCAAAATCTCTGCTCTCTTTCACATTTTCCAAAGCTGTCCAATGGGCCTGATTGGCGTCTTTGTCAGGCCATTTCTGGTCCCTGGGCCTTGTGTTTGACAGCCCCACACTTCAGTAATATCACAGATGTGTGTGTTACTTTTGCAGTTTGCAGATAAACAAAAAACTACCCCAATGTTTTATTTGGACTTCTTGTTCAGCCTTACGGCGACTTCTGTCCCACTTTCCCGGGTTGTTGTTCCTCTGTGGCTGTTTAGAAGCATGTGGTGCTACTATTGCCACGCATAAACCCACACACACACCAACATACACTTTTTAGGTCCTGTAGCGTGACTCTTTGGGCTGCATTTTTAACATCCAATGCCCTCTGCAGAAGCTCTGTCCACTCACAGTTTCGTTGATGTGCCAGCTGCCCAGAGCACTGTTGTAGTGACATGACTGCACAGCACGCACATGCACACATCCATTCACACACACACACACCTAATTAATAACACCTAATTAGCACAGCAGAATGAAGATGATGGGGCCATTTATAAGATAAGATAAGATAAGATAAGATAAGATAAGATAGAACTTTATTAATCCCTCGGGTGGGTTCCTCTGGGAAATTCGATTTCCAAAAAAGCACAGCACCGACAGAAGTTACAGAGTTATACACACACACATATATATAAATACAGAGACAATATAAATAAAATATACGAAGGGGATAAATAGAATAAATAGGAATAAAAATAAAAATACAAGTGAATTGCACATTTCAAGTATTGAGTCTATTGCACCGTTGACTATTTACAAAAGTATTGCACAAAAGGTATTGCACAGTGAGGTGAAGAGGCACTACAGCTTAGTTATAATGTCAGACATCGAGTGTTTGAAGTCATGCCTGCGACCAGGGAGGAAATCACAGGTCTCCATGCACACAGCTAGCAGTGAGCTAAGAACCGAGGGGACAACACGGTTAAACTTCCAGTGGGGTGTGTATGTGTGGTAAAATCTCTGAATAAGTCAGTAGCACTAAGTAGATGGTGATGTCACCATCACCAACAAGCTAATGCACAAAGTGTTTTTTGATTGGATTTACCTGCTTTTAAATTTTAGTATCCGACTTAACCTTAGCCACTGGTAGATTTTCTAACATTAAGGAACCTTTTCGTGGATTTTCTCCTTTCCACACCACACTACATTTTGTACAGTTATCACACACAGATGGGGTAGATTGCACTTTGAGGAACGGTTTTTCCTCTTTTACCCCTATGCCCTTTCCATAAAGTCCACAGTGAATACAGCCAAACATAACCTCATAATCATCATCTGTATTACACAGTGTGTGAGCAGATCCTGTGGACAAGCAGTTTGTAACTCAGATTCTTCTGGTGTCCCAACAAAATCCCAGGGGAACGGGTTAATTCCTGTCAACACATCAGAAAATGAAGCCGTAAATAAGAGAATTTGCAGATATTACATTAACTGAAACAGGAAACAGAGCTGGTGATGCCACAGAAACAGGTTACAATGATCATGATCCAAAATTGAAGCAAAGATCCAAATTGCCACAGTTCACATTAACCATCCAGCCTTTCTCTGTTCTTTCAGTATATTTAAGGATGGCAGTTTCCCCGTCTACAAGCCACAAATGGTCACCCAGTGGTTTGGAAACCCTTTTAATTCAGTGGCAGCAATTTCATTGGTATTATTATCCTCTGTCTGCACTTCCCAGTAGACACTATTGATGCTACCAGTATCTAAATGGCTGCGTTTTGTGTAAACAGGGATATTCCAATTTCAAGAGAGCTTTCTGAACATGATGCCTTTTCCTACAATTCTAACAAAAGTGGATTTCAAGCAACTGCTGGTAATCACTAGCAGTTGCTTTAATATGATGTCAGTGAATTAATATGAATGCACTCTATTGCACACTATAGGTCGCTTGTCTAGAAATGTGTAAGTGCATGTATGTGTAGCCTTACATCAGTACCTTTGTTTGGTGGAAAAACTTTCTTGCAGAGAGAGTCAGCCGGTATGAAAAGAAGCTTATGCTAACGGAGAATCTAATGGACTGTATATATTATAAAAATGTGTATATACACATATATGTGCTAATTAGTCCTCAATAACAAAGTATTAAAATACTTGAATTTCATTCAACTAGCAGACAGGTATCAGCTACAGCTACCTGTGTCTGCCACACCTGTTACTGTAAGCTTTAAGACTTCCCAAACTGACGGGTAACAAAAAATATATAATTTTTAAAAATTACTCATCGTAGACACCAAAACTATTTTTCTACAGGGGTGTAAACACAGATGTTATTGCTGTCTGGTAGTGGATTTAACAGATACACATGGAAATATAACTAACTTTGTGACATTAGAAAGTAGATAAAATAAAATAAAGTGCGACTTCCTTGGATTGCTCTGAGTTCGTGAGAAACCTCATATAAACAGACAGGAACAGTCCAGTGCAGTGCCTGCTCTTAATGGAGTATCCTGGTGCCCCCACATCCCCTTCCCCCTTCCCCAGAGAGTCAGAGGAGGTCAACCTTTCAGGGAACGGAAAAGGAGGGAATATGGTTGTCAAGACAACAGTCAGCTCCAGCCAATAAAAGGGAAAAGTAATAGAGAAGAAGATACTAAAGAAGGGAAGGGAAACAACTGAATGCAATGGAGCACATCTCTATATATGCTATACACTGCTGTCAGTGTAGTGCTAGTGAATGAGGAAATACCTAGGGTTACATTCAGCGGGTCATGCTGATGACACACAGCCTTTGTTCTGAGCACACATTTTCTTAAGCCCAGGAGTTTTCCACAGCCTGTGCGGAAACATAACAGAACATTTTAACATTTAATGTACTGTAACAGTGTTTTGGCTGAGCGTCGCACTGCTTAACAGACCTCTTCTCTTCTTTTCTCTATTGCTGTCTAACGCACTGAAATCTGTGGGTTTGCCATTTTCTGTTCTGACCGTATCTCTCACCCCTCCAGAGATCTGCCTGCTGACCCGTGGCAGACGGACAGCCAGTGTGCGTGCGGACACCTACTGTCGCCTGTATTCTCTCTCTGTGGACAATTTCAATGAGGTGCTGGAGGAGTACCCCATGATGAGGAGGGCTTTTGAGACAGTTGCCATTGACAGATTGGACAGGATAGGTAAGAAGACTGCCATTATGTTCAATATAGATTTGGGTAGTCTCCTGTAGGTGTTTTACTATGATGTGATTAAAAGTTTAGAAATTTAAAACAAAAGCCAAAAGATTAAAAAGATATTTAAGACCACAGCTTTCAGATACTATTCATCTGTTGTAGATAGCTTTTTAAGGCTTACCACTTCTTCCTTTTTTTGTCCTCCATTTGTCCACTTTTCTCAATTTTTTTAAGAACATACTGCACACCAATCAAAGCTTTCAGCTCATAGCTCTTGGGGAATCACCTTGTTAAGAATTTGGAACAAATTATGTGTTTTTGTGAACGGCTGCTGATAACACAATGTCTAAAGATATAATTTAAAACGGGTTCTTTGCTAAGCTGCTACTTGAGTTAGGAGGCCTTTTATGCTCGAATGATTCAGTGTTAAATGGTTCAGCAAACCAAAAAAGAACAATCCTCTGAAAATGGTCAGGTACATGGACAAGACTGAAAATGATAGAAAATGAAAAAGACCTTTAGAAACGGTAGAGAATAAGTATTCAAAGACCACTTTTAAAAATGCAAAAAGGTCCGTTTTTTGGAAGCAAAATTTAAATAATTAAGGGTGTTGTAAGGCTTTTGTGCAGTACTGCAGCACTCAGGCTCCTCAGTCCAATATCGTCTCTTAAATTTATGCAGAAACATGCTAGGCTACAATAAAGAAAAGAGAAAAAATGTGCGAAAGAACAATAAACAGTAAAAATGTATTTATTCTGACATGATTTATGAACAGAGATATGAACAGAGATTTAGTTTTGGATAATTATGCCTCAGTGATAAAAGCCACGCGCATTGCTGTCTTCATAAGCTTATGAGTCATTCACAAGATGAAATGAAGCATAAGGAAAACATACTCATTCATTACTGTGATGTCTCTGTCAAAACACTGCACGGTCTGACAGCTGGGATGTAGTCTATGAATGATCCTAACAAGGGCTGTGTGTACGGCTCAGGAAAGAAATCAAAGGTGAATATGTATCTTTGTATGTTATTAGGTTCCTTAAGCTCAGTTGTTTTAGTGCAGTTTAACTCTTTTGGTAGATATTTGCCATTTTGGGAAGAAAAGCAAAGCCAGTTAAAACTTTTACTTTACTTGAAATGCATAATTCTGATTTTTTTTCCAGCGATTGTTCAGTAGCCTCAGTCTGGAGTGAATGTATATAAAACAAATATTAAACAAAAACACACAAAGATGTGCTCATGAATGCTGATTGACAGTTTATATTTTCCTTCACATTAAAAACAACTTTCCGTCTCCCGTCATGCCCCCCAAGGTCAGCTAATGTTACATCCCTCATCACATGACCACACCTCATATGTTCACGAGGCCCTGAATCTGCCACCTGCCAGCTGTTGCCATAGCAGCCAGTTTCCACACATGAGCAGACTTCAGTCAGGCAACTCACATATTTAAAGAGAGGCTTGGATTGTCTGCTTCAAGACCAAACCTCCAATCAAACATTCCCACCGGGTTCCGTGCATACTTGATGCATACTAGTCACTAATGATGAGCTCTTTTAATTGGCTTTCTCAACAGTCTTTCTCAGAAGAAAACAAGTGGATCAAAGACACAGAGATCTATAAAAAGGTGCCTTAAGAACATAAGAGTCTAAATAAAAGACACATGCTTTGTTGGTTAAATAGCTTTCATGATTAAATAAATCTTTAAGCTTAATTGTCTTCAGTAGTTATGTATTGTTTTCTGTGAGGGCATTTATGACTAGAAGTTTGAATGAGGAATGCTGATTCAGCCATCCGTGCATTTTAATGACAACAGTGTTTGACCTGTGTAGGCCATTAATGGACATAGAGACACTTGTGTGACCTTCTGTGTATGTGTCATTATTCTCTACTAATCAATGGCTAGTAAAAGAAACTCTAGGTGTTACTTGGCAATGGTATTGCTGTGAAAACAGTGACGTATTATCCGTGCTTTATCTCTGAATTCTGCAGATGAGGGTGGTCCAACTTGCAGTGCCAACTTCTTCAAAAGCATGATAATCCCCAACCAAGTTTGCACTTTAGAGGATGCAATCAGATGGTTGTATGCCTTTTCCTCTTTTTATTGTCATCCATCGCTGCTATTTATGATGCACATTTGATGAGCAGAGCCTGGCACTACAGCATGGCCAGTTTACAAGCACCCAAGGAGGATGTATGACAAGAAACACCACGTTATCTATGAGAAATTCCATCTCTCAATGGCTCAGTCACACTAGAGAAAAAACATGGTAGCAACCTCCTTGTGACTTAGACAAATTGGTGGTTCCCTGGTGAATCCATTGAATTTTTTTTTGATTTGGCAACTGATTACAAGTACTGTGGAATACACAACTCTTCTATGGGTCTTTTTCCAATGTAATGTTGCACTTAAATTGCTGTCTTAGAATAAGTACATTACTGTCTGTGGAGGAATTCTACGATCTATGAGGTTCTGACTGGAATGTAAGTAGTTGATGTAAATGTACCTTTAATGTCAGTTTTCTGTCAATCTGCCAGTTTATCACAGTTCAACCTGTTCATCTGTTTGATGTCATTCAATCACAAACTGATAGCAGACTGACTCGGTCTTATTGCTGTTTTATTGCCAGTCTCGATGCACCAAAGTAGCTTTGAAGATCGCAATAGGATTGCGAGTAGATGCAGACCTGATCCCCTTCAATGCAACCATTTCAAAGGCAGCTAGATCGCACATTCATTGCACACTGATACAATAATTTTGTGTGATGCCGAGTTCTCCAACTGCTGTTTTCCCTAAGAGAATTTCCAAGGATGCAAGCCAACAAATATGCATTCCTTTGTCTCCTCTTTCCAAGCCTCCAAACACCTCAGAGAGTAGCTCTGTGTTATCAGCAGATAAAATCCCCATAAAAGTCAGTGGGAGGAGGAGGAGTTCAACACAGAGCTGGAATGAAGCAACAGTACTTACCAGGAACACCCACACTTTTGATTAATTTTCTCCAAGCCTTCTGATTTTTTGTGTGTCTATATAAAAGCTAAATTGAATCATACATTTCCAGGGCCACACATGTTACAGCGTTTCCCCCTTTTCTGATTGTTGGCATTATCAGGAGAATCCCATCTGTGGGAAAATCTTGCTTGATACACAGAATCAAGCAAAACTGCTGACGTTTAAATATGATCAACCTGTATAGATGTGTTTGCACACTCTAGTGCAGATTTTCATAATCACACTGTAATTCTACTATTAAACTCCCAAGCTGTGAGTGTTTTTATTCCACACATGCAGCAAATGTATCATGCTGGTGAAGCACAAGTCACCAAATCATCATCAGCCTTCCCCTCATGTTCTCCTTCTGGCTTAGCAGCTGGTTGTGGTAGAATAATAATCTTTGTTTGTGATGTACAGTAGATCTCAGGCTTTGCACTTACAAATAACCTAGCTCTGAAGTCAGCTTTCCAGGCTGCCATCCGCACTGGTGAATCGAGCTGACAATACTACAGTTTCCATATGAACACACAAACCTCTCTACATGCTGTGCTCTGCTGTGAGTCCCTTTTTGTTACCAGGGCACAACAGATGTTGGGTCATCTGGATTTTGCTAGGAAGGCTGCCAACATCTTGTCTTTGGTCTCAACATGTCCAATCCCTGCAGCAACACATCACAGTGTCCATCTTTTTTTCTCATACTTCATTGCCTCCTGTTTTAAACAGTATCTAATGCTCACCTGCAATGAACCTTCTACTTTTCTCCTTGAAATCTGACATATTGAGGATTTGTTCACCTGATCTCACCGTTAGTTGCCTTCTCCTCACATGTAAGCCACTGGTTAGAGTGAATAGGTGTTAGTGTTAGAGAGAGAGAGCCTGTTTACTGACTATCAGCCTATCTGGGCCTCACATCAGAGGGAAGGCACTCAGCAGGTATCATACACAATAGTCTCTAACACAGTCATCTTACTTGCCTGACAGCAGTGGGTTTGAACTTGTGCGATCCCATTATTCTCTTCTCTGCAGTACTACTGTGACCCAGGATGGCCCTCAGCTGAAATGCACACCTGCTTTCACCTGAATTACTCTGTCTTAGTTTTATCTGTGCAGACAGTTTTTTCAGGACTAAGTGGGCTTCTGCAGTTCACTCCTCAGTGGCATACATCATAATGCCTCGTACAAATCTGCCTTTATAATCCCAGCTGGTTTACTGTTTTACTTTTGAGTGCTTTCAAGAGGTTTTGCTATAAGAAGCAGTGCATTTCTGTGAGTCATTTACAGTCTGAGATCACATAAACCAGCTTGATATTTTAAAGCATTATGACCACCACATGAATTTATAACACACAACTGAATTAAGGAATGAACTGGTGCATGCTGGGATGGTTTCTAACTCATTGATTCATGCCCTGTGCATTCCATGTTACTGTAGATCAGAGTGCATATACTGTATTTTTCTTTCCTTGGACAAATTGCAGTTTTTAGTGTCGGATTCATCACGTGACTGTTTTTTTACTTCACCAAGTGTATGCTTCTGCTAAGAAAATAGATCACACATCACTTGTTCAAGTGCGTGTTTTTGGCCACCGCACTCACAGCTGAGATGATGATGGGGAAAAGCCTCAAGTCGGCTGTGCAACTGCTTCTGAAATTGGGGCCACTCATCCAGCATTGGATCCAGCTGTGCTTTGAGCTGGCAAGGCTGGATTCAGTGCTTTGCTGGCAGCTCAGGTTCTCTCTTTTTTTTTCACATAAAAATCAGAGGTTGGCTTCCTGATTTGGATGTGGTCTGTTAGCATCTGCCAGCAAACACAAGGCGAGACTCCCCATGCCATATAAACTGGGACACAGACCTTTTCCTCAGATGGTTTCACTAATCTCTCGTTTGCAGTTTATGATGCTTGCGATCATCAAATTTAGCAATAAAGGCATCAGTTGGTGCTGTTTACTGATAACCTGTTAAATTAGCAGTTGCAATAGCCGTCAATTAGCTGCACATATACGTTAGAAATACGTTGAAGTAAATAGTGTTTTCTCCTGTAGGGCTAATATATTGTCAGTGAAATGCTCCCTCTTACATCATATGCACTGAGGTCACTGCAGAAATAATGGTTGCCTGCACCTCTGCATTACCCTACAGTAGGCAGAGGGTGTTTCTGTGTCTGCGTGTCCATCAGTCTTGGATTGCTTGTTTGCAAAAAATGGATACAGGCAGTATATTTGTTTATATCAGTATATATGTGTAAATTAAGCTTTTTTCTGTTTAGCATATTATTAACAAATTGTAGGGTATGGAAATATAGCATTAAAGTCTGTTTTGTTTTTGCTTTAATTTTTTGCATTGTTTCTGTTTGCTATAGCAACACTTCTTCCTTTTTCCATGTCTTTACAGGCAAGAAGAACTCGATCCTGATGCACAAAGTTCAGCATGATCTCAACTCAGGTGTTTTCAACAATCGTGAGAACGAGATGATCCAGGAGATAGTTAAATATGATCGGGAGATGGTTCAACAGGTGGATCTGCCACGCCCACGGGCCATGTCCATGACGCCTCCACTGACCGGTGGGATCTTTACGCCTCCAAGTTCCTCTGCCCACAATTCAGCAGTTGCCACTCTCCAGCAGGCTGTAGCCATGAATTTTTGTGCCCCGATGCAAGGAAACTCTGTGGGATTGGGTAACCTGCAGTCTCCCAGGATGATGAGGAGATTTCAGGTGATGCAAAGTGTATCGAGCCCTGTCTCAGCCTCTCCACTTCAGTCTCAACTCCTTGTTTCTGGTGCCTTTCCTCCGGTCCTGTCCAGCCCCCCTGTCCAAAGCCCACTAGCAGTCGGTGGGCGATCATTCCAGTATGGATCCAGTGCCCTGGCTGGTCCCACCTCAGGCTCACAGCTTTCTCTAGTCCAGCAGCACATAGCCAGCCCCGTGCACAGGCCCAGCACACATAAGAGCACCCATTCTTTGCAAATGGGAAGTCTGAGCCAAGATGCCAGGGCACTGTCAGCTTCTCAGCCTTCACTGCCTCACGAGATGGGACAACCAGCTGTCCCTAGTCCACCCCAATCTACACGAGTCTCTTCTACTTCCATCGAGCCCCCTCACACCCCACTGGGTCACACAGGCATCCGGAGCGGCATACCACACAGGGTGGTTCTCCCACACCAGATGTCTGTTGGGGCCTTTCCTGTAGCATCCCTCCCTGGTTCTGTTCATGGTTTTGCACCTGTTGCAGGGGTAGCAGTAGGAGGAGTGGGAACTGGTCTGGGAGAATCGGGACTCCCCAAGAAGGACTCTTTAGTGAGCCTTCCTGAGACAGACCACATCAAAGTCAAATCCAGGCTATCCTCAAACTTGTGAACCTGATTAAAAACACTTGGAGAGTGACTCAACAAGGATCTTGACTACAGGAACATGGGGAGATTTCTGTTATCTCTCCTACAGTTCCTCTTCTCTTTATTCCAGTTTGACTATCCGATCGTATGAATGTCGAATGAGATGCAGCAGGGAGAATCTGATAGGCGACCATTCTAATATAATAAAGTCGGTATGGTGACTTTTAAAATTGCAGCACTCAGATGTTTCTACTCACAGAAGTACTAGTTGCACAGATTGGTAATGGTACAGTAGTGTTTTTAATTCACAACATAATCCACAACACATGGGAGATTTGCTTCACTACCACTTCCTTCACCTCATTTTATGCAAACTTGGGGTTGGATGAGAGTTAAAGAGATTCAGGGATGTGCTTAAAGTATCAGAAGTTGGCACTTTAGTGGGATCTTATTGCTATATTTGAGCAGATTTTCTCAGTAGGTTGGCTGCAAAAGGCCAAATTTATAAGAACAAGACTACACAATATTAATGATGATATTTCAAAGTATACAGTCTAAAAGCAGTCTACTTTGACTTTTTAAAATCAGACTAATAAGATCTGATAGCCCTTAACTCAGATAAATAAGTCCCAGATCACAGACAGTTAATATCCTCAATGCTGAAATTACGATTGTATTGTTTCTTCAAGCCAAGCCACTGATTTCTACAGTATATGTCTGCCTATTTGTTTTATTTAAAGCTGCATTAATCACTATACTTTAAATTAGCACTGACTCTAATCAGGTGTTTTTTTAACACCTGCAAGTTTGTTGTACTGTTCAGTCTTTTTCCAGCAAATGATTAATATTGAAATGACCTGCACAGCAGCAACAACAGAGACAAATTCAGCAACAAGCTGTTGAATAATGTTTTAATGACCTTGTTGAGACCAAAACAGAGTTAACCAGCATCCCAGTAAAAAAGAACTGTGATGCAATAATATGTAGTGTAATACTGCTCATGTGAGCAACTTTCTAAGGTAAGTGACGTCAGACTTTTGCCCTCAAGTAGCTACAAACTGATTCATGCGGCTTTAAGTAGATCATAAAGACGTGTAAATATATAATTCCTTTTAATTACATATATATGGCCTCTGATGGAGGACCTGAGCTTGACGAACACACACATCATCCCCTGGAGTGCAGGTTTATGGACTAAAGTCATGTAAGTGGTAATATCCCACAATTGTGAAAATGTTCTGTTTAACCTTACAAATTGTAATTCACTGCCAGCCAAGTAAAATAAATTTTATAGTTAAAATGTAAATTCCCTCATCAAAATGTAAATTCATTCTTTTCCTAACCCCTAATCTCACTTTTCTTTAGTTGCAGTTTGGGCCATGTGTCACTACGCCAAAGTCAATTCACACCGATAATGAAACTCCCGCGAAGCTCAATGCCGCTGCTGATGCTACGGTTTTGGTCCACAGCCAAGGACCGTGCCGATACTTTGCAGGATGTATATTGCAGTGTGCCTCTGTCATTAAGGCTTCAATAAGAGGTCATGGAATACTGGCAATTTGTGTCCAAAAGCATTAGGAAGGGAACCTTTTCTCCTGGACCTGCTATTCTATTCACCTCATCTCACTAATGCCTGAACCATTACTGGGTAATGAGTGTGGAAATTGGAATCCCCCGGGTCTGTTTGGACTGTTATTGTTCTCGTTCAATTGGATTTCATTATACAGTGCCAATAATGAGTTCCTCTCCTATGATCATTTTGCATTTTCATTTTGTTTAGTTTCAGTTCAGGCGTTGTTATCCACCTTGAGAGTTCTGAATGGGACAAAGTTGAAGGTTTATAAGTATTTTTGTATCGTGTTTTTGAGGTCTGTTGTGCTTTTGTTTTATCCCCAAATTATGCCCTGTGGAACCTATTTAGCTACTCCAAAATAATTAATAGAGGCTTGTTATGAGAATGGTATTTTGCTGAACTTCACATTGTTTCCTGGAGGCACTCTGTTAGGACAGGAAATGCATTTGTGACTAAATTAGTTTCTAGATATTTTTACTCTAGTGGAAAGCACACAGTAAAGGATGATGGGGTAACAGAGAAAGAGAGTAAACCAGACTGAGTCAATACCTTTACTCATATCACAAGATATTACTAGCTCAGTTTTAATAATTATAAATAAACCCCATGTTTTAATTAAGTGTGGAAATAGTGAAACCAAAGTTCCAACGATTGCAATTCTTTTGTATGCAAACCTCACAGTGATTTAGCATAAAAATCAGACAACACTCATTCAGTCCTATTGTCTGAAAGTGATGTTTATCACATGAAGCAATAACTGTTTGAAATGGAGTGAATGACCACTGTATGCAGAAGATGTTCTGCCCTTGAGGTGTTAACGAAGATGCAATATTTCATATTTTAGACTGCGCTCCCAAACTTTACTGAGAATTTGTTGAACATCTGTCTTTGAAAACAGATACGTTTAAACCGCGCTTACTGTCCACTCAAACTAACTTGACAAACATGGTATTTCTATGTGTAAACATAGTGTGCATCATGTAAACCAGACTATTAATTAATGTAACTTAGTTTACTGTAAATGTAGATCTGCTATAAAAAAAAAAAAACCAGATGAAGAAAATGTTTGAAAAAAAAGAATCTCTTTGTAATCTCTGACAGAATGCATATTATCATCTGGTATGAACTGATATTACTTGAAAATAATAATTAAAGGAGAGAAAAGCTGTTTGTATTACAGAGGATGCATCGCTTGTTTTTCTACAGTTACCACACAGAGTTTGTATATACTCACGTGCCAGTTGCTGTGAGGTCTGCATGGTTTCTTCTACTGTTTGCGTTTTAAGTTAGTTTTGTAATGTCACACCCCAGTCAACTTGCAAAGCCTGGTTCTTTTACCAGCGCATTTTGGGGTTATTTTTTCCCCTGATGAGTCAATAGCGTGCTCCCCTCAATCCTGTAAATGCACTTTTTCTTCTTCTGCAACTTTACAAACATATTTAGTGTTATGTAAATGTTACAAAAACTCAGCTGTTCGGTTTTTTCAGTACACGCTCAAGGCTTTGGTAAGTCAGCTGTGCTTACACACACATGCACGCTCAGACACGGCAGTGGAAACGGCAACAGAAGCATCTGTATTTGCTTCTTTTTGTGCTTTCTTCATAGAGCCTCGTTTTTCTTAGCTTCAGTGCTGCTCTGACGCTAAACTACAGTATCTACCATTCCAGTTTTTATTTCTCTGAGGTCATCAATAGGAGGAATGCGTGGGGATTCAGGGTGTTTAAAATGTTTACATACAAGGGCTGTTCATAACAACCGAGCGACGATATGATTTTGTGTCATCGACATTATCATAGATGTACAATTATGCGAACGAGTTTGGATTATTTCACTCTTACTGACCAATAAGCAACTAGAAGGTAAAAATATATGATGCAAATTTTATACTGGCTGTTTCTGTGTTTTATGGGATTTGGTGTGACATGATTCGGTTTCTATTTATTATTTCTTTCCTTGTTGTCAGATCCCTGACTTGTGAGTCTAACAACCTTCCATATTACAGTGACTCGGTACAAAGCCAATACTTACAGCCAATCAATACCTTAAATCTACAGACAAATGTAGACAACCTCTTTTCTGGGAAACTCCCTCAAAGCAAGCCGACAATCTCCAGCCGTCACTTTAAGAAAAATCAACAGTGCAGTGCAGGCGTTTCTGAGTCAGGGACCTGAATTTCTTTTATTGAGCCACTCTGCAGTTGTCATGTGTCCTAACATGTACTGTGCATACCTAGTGCCTAGCAAATATGGTAGTTTCCACATACATATACTATATTCTTTGTGTGTGGCTGTAAAAATGCGAGCTCCTCAGAATGCAAACGTCACTGTTACATATATCCCACTACAGAGTTAAACCAATAAATTGTATTTGACTACAGTATGATTCCACTGCCTCATGTTTAGGTTATTTATTTTAGATTAGCATGTTAGAAAAGCACAAACATGCAAAGAGTCAATAATTTTGCGTTATAATAGATTCAGAGCTTCTTAATACAGTAAAAGCAGATGATTGTCTCTGCTCGCTGTAGGTCTTGAAGGTATTTTTTCATTTATCAGAGCTGTTATTGATTTTTACATCTAAAACACTGCAATAGTTTTTCTGCGAATTTAAACGCCTTTCTCTAGTTTCTCTCTCTCTGTAGCTTTTATTTTAAAAACACAACTGGTTAAGATTTCTCTTCAGAAATGTGATGTTTATTAGTCCTTTTTGCGCCACTCAACCTAGTCCTTTCCTTCTGAGCATTTGGGAAGTATCAATAATTTCAATGAACCTTGGGGTTATTGATTCCTGCTGCACTTCCACCTACCTTGCTGGCTACATGTTGGTCTGAAAAATTCATGATGAATCCAGGTTGTATGTGGAAGTAGGCATGTACCAAATTACCACAGACGCATCTCGCATGTACAGGGATCTTAACGTTTTTACCAAGAAATCTGTCTAGAAGATCCTGTAACAAAAACTTTACGTTGAAAGTAAAGTTATTATTTACAATTCAAATAAAGGTTATCACCTACATATAGGGGTGTTTTAACAGATTTAATATCCATCTTATTCTGCTTTTCTAGCTGATTTAGCAGAAAACCTTCTAGAAAACAGAAAGCGATCATCAAAAATCTTTTGCTCAGTCATATAGTGAATATTAGACTTCAGCTTACTTGTGGTTTTGGTGGCATTCTGAGCGTTTTGACCATGGGCTGGAAGAGGCTCATTTACTTGTGCAAATATTTATTTAATTATGCAAGATATCATTCAGCATGAAGGATTTATTCCACACAATGCTTGTGCTGAGGTGTGCTCCCCTTTGGTAGTCTCGATTAAAAGGCAGATTCATTAACATCAATAAATGCTACCTGTCTAATATATTGTTTTTCCATCTACAGTGTTTGACTTCCACTGAACTACAAATGTGTTTCTGATACAAATATACATTAGAAGACTGTGTTTAATATAAATGCTCTCACAGCTCGTGTGGGGATCTCCTAAGAGGGACTTAAGCAGTTGGTAAGGAAAGCTTACCCAGCTGTTCTACGTGACCTTTCCCTGCAAGTCTCTGATCTAGATAAACACCTGGGACAGGAATAACAAGTCTCATTATGCAATGTAATTATTGTAATTAATCATAGACAACAATAATGTTAACAGGTCAATGTCAATTCGAGTTGAAGTCTCAGTTGTGTGCATTCTTGGTTCCACGAGCTAAAGGTTGCAAAGGATCAAGGGAGCGTGTAATGTAAGTAATCACTGGCAAACGTACTTGGACAAGATACTAACACAAAATGATTTCCCCATCACCACCAAAAAAATTACCCAAGCTTCCAACAACCAAAATTATAGAACATTATATAGTATCATTACTTTATGCTATGGTACCTAAATCCAAGCTATGGTATACACTCACTGGCTACTGTATTTGGTAGACTTTGCTGAGGCTGCACCCCTTTTTCTTTCAGAACTGCTTTCATTCTTCATGCACAGGTGTTCACAACATTCCTCAGTGATTTTGGTCCATATTGACGAACTAGCATCACACAGTTGCTGCAGATTTGTGAGCAACAAGTCAATGATGTGAATCTGCTGTCCCACCACACCCCAAAACGCTGTATTGGATTGAGATCCTGTGACTTTATAGACCATTTGAGTACAATGAACCTACTGTCAGGTTAAAGAAACCAGTTTGAGATGAGCTCTGGGACATGGTGAATTATACTAACAGGAGTGCTGCACAGTGTAGTCTTCTGCTGCTGTGGCCCATCAGCTTCAGAGTTTGATGTGTTGTTTGTTCAGGTATGCTCTTCTACATACTTTGGTTGTAGTGGGCACTTGAGTTATTTTTTTACTTCTTATGAAGCAGTTTGACCTTTTTCTTCTGAAATCTGGCATCAACAAGCCAATATTATCCAAATAAGTCTCATAAAGCACCTTTCTTCATCATTCTGTTGCTCACTTTGAACTGCAGCACATTATCCAATCCATGTCTATATGATTAAACACACTGAGTTTGTGCCATGTGATTCACTGATACATTTTCAATGTGATTGTATCATCAGTATGCCAATATGCCTCGTTTTGTTTTTGCTGCAGGATGAATTTTTACACACAGCGCTCCATAAAAACAGCAGGGAGCAAGGCCAAAAATGCAAAGTCAGCTGCAACAGACATCCAGCACATGGAAGGTGGAAATATATTTAAGTCAAATTGTATGATTAGTGGGCACAGAAGAGTTGTATGTGATCAAACTGAAGAATCATAAAATATTCAGTTGTTTAAAGTAAGTATGTAAATAAAATAATGAATTTGTGTCTTACTTTTTCATATTTTTTTGCAGACAAAATATTCTAAAATTCTAAATGAGTAATCTAAACCATTTTGAAAACCTTCAAAAACTCTCAAGCACAGAAATCACAAAAGTTTCCACTTCTTGACGTCCTTGCTCAGACATTTTTGGAGTGCCATTTCAAAAGCCAAAGTTTTCCCTGCAGTGTTGAGACAGATGGTCTCCAAAGGGGGAATTGAATAGACTTCACACTTATTGTGTGAGTTTGCCACTTAGAGGTTGACATGCAGATGATTAAAGAAGCCTCGGAGGGTTTACTTCTTTCCATCTGAAATTTAAAGGAAAATTGATGTTTGTTAATCATGCATCAGCGCCAGTCAGCCAGACTAAAGGTCAGACCAACTAATACTAATATACCTGACACACACTTGCCAACACTGTACCACCCGTCTTCTAAACACCAGAGCACCCAGCCCCCGTCCCTGCAGTGCCTTCTGCTTCCTCTCCCCTGCTATCATAGAGTTACGACCCTGTTTGCTCCCACAAGGGTTGTCTGTACAGTGTGCTCCCCTGCCAGTGCTGCTGAGTGCTGGGAGATAGACGAGGAGAGCCCAGGAGCCTGGCAAGGAAATCAAAGTCCTCTCGGCAAAAGTGAGTGGTGCGGCTATCGAAGAGTGACTACCAGTTCTGGCATGTCTCACAGATAGCGACCAACACTTCTGTGGTGTCTCCTCTCTGATGATGCTGCAGCTAGAATAAAGAGCTTAGTAAAAGCCCTCCACTGATGTCTGATGGTGCTTCTACATTCAGTGACATACAGTACATTCAAGGTAGGCCGTGATAAATATTCGAAGTTTTTGGATTTAAGATTTTTTGAATAATTAATGTATTATTGCTTCTATGCATATATCTTAATTCTATTTCTGGCCATGGTGGGTTAGAGACTATGCCAGAATGCTTAGAGTGTGAGACAGGGGAACACCCCACATATGCCCTCACTTTATCACAGCTCTAATGTAGCCAGTCACTTTCACACTTATCACCAATTTAGAGTCCCCACTTAACTCTAATCTACTGTAGCTGGATTGCCAACAGAAAGCAGACCTCAGCGACTCCTTACATTCACAAATACCCTTCCCGTTTCCATAACATTTGTGAAACTGCCTAAAATATAATTAAAAACAGAATACAGTGATTTACACCTTTATGTAAATGAATGAAATAAGCATCCAGCATCTGGTTAAAGCATTATAACAAACCAGATTTGTATTAGATGGAGGTTCTGAGACTTGCTAGCGGAGGTTTGATTATTAAAAAGTGACTATAAAATAAGGCGCTTAAAGAATCTTGTTTCATGTACATTAAAAGAACATATGTGCAATCTTGAAGATTATGCTCTACCTTTTAATCTCTCTAGAGAGGCCTTCACGTGAAGGGTTTGTCAAACATCTGCCCCAACATCTGCTCGTAATACATATATTCTCTTATGCAGGCTTGTAATGGAAGCTACCTGACTATTTCTTGCTTCAAGCCTTGCTCCATTAGTGCAGGTTTGACCAGCGAAGCTCAAAGGATCTAACAGCAAACATCCAGGGAATCACCTCAGAGACAACACGACAGGCCCATCAAGCCACACGTCAGCTGTAATATCATCTTCAATATCCTGTGCACTCCCTTAGCCAAAGTCATCCACAGTTCTGGCAAACAGCACACCTCCTCCCAACAAAAACAGATGTCTGTTCCTTGACCTCCCCCCCTCTACAGTAACCTGCTAACAGGTTCCACCATTTTTAGTGTTGTAGAGTAATACTTTTAAAGCTTATACTATAGTCAGACATCCCACGCAGGCATCTGGTATGCGGCGCTCATTCATGACCACTCCTTGGTGCAAAGCTGAGGTCAAGTAACACTTTTTGTCAGGCAGTCGTGTTGTGAAACATGATACGTATTAAGTATGTGTGATCCTAAGAGCACTTTACAGGAGAGAGCTCCGTCCTTGAAGCCCAGTTGGGAAAAAAAAAAAAATCAAAGGAAAGGAGAGGCAGCTCTGGGCTATTGTCTGCTGAATAGAGACCTTTGCTTGGTGTGCATCAGGTTAAGATTAAAGTCAAAATCATAGCTTTCTTTATTAATCAATAAAAAACATGACAATTAAATCAGAATCACAGAATTGTGTAAAAGTCTTGAAGCAGTTCATTGAATACGTGTGCAAAAATGCTTGGAAATGCTGAGCATAAGTTAAGTTTGTACAAGCTTGAAAGCCAACATTTTGTATGACCATCAATTCTGACGAGTTCTCTAACGCCACTGAGTGAAATGCCAAAACCACGACAGAGCAGCCACATTGTTTTACAGATCGCTGCGGCACTCACTGTTGTGCATCTGTCCTTGCCTTCTTATACTCTGACAGACGTGTTGTCGCTGACTTTCAGTCCAGTTCTTTGGCATAGCTCAGCCTTTTCCCCCCCATTTCTCTTCCTTAAGAATGACTTCTTGACAGCCACTCTTGCACTGTGACTGAATCCTGTTGATGAGGCTTCAGTGAACAGTAGATGGATCAGCTGCACGTCCAGATGGATCTCTCAGCTTCTGTGTCAGGTCTTTGCTGACATTCTTTCCTATTTCTGAAAGACATGACTTTCAGATACTGTTCATTTGCTGTAGACAGACAAAATGAAATTTAAGGTGTGAAAAACTAACATTGTCCAGTTTACTCTTTTGTTTTAAGGACACAATGCACAACGTGCTGAGATATGCCAATTTTCATCTAATAGCTCTTTGGGAATCACCCAAAATACAATTCCATACCTGCCAAACTGTTAATTTTGGCATTTCTCATAGGTTGAACTAAATAAATGAGAATTAGTGATGTGTTTTTGTGAGAAACTACTAGTAACAGCACCCAAGAATCCATTTTACAACTGGTAAATTGCCAGATTACACTGCTTTATTCTTTGAGTTTGGGGTGTTTTTATGCTTGAATGAGTCATTGATGTTAAGTTTTGACTTTCAGTGCTCCTCATGGACAAGCACCAGCTTACAAGAGTGAACTTTTACATCCTTACGTCCCTAAATTTTCTCTGAGGTGATGTGATCAGGGTCTACTGATTGTGAATCATAACTAAAACAAAAAGAAAACCGAGCGTTTACAACAGTCAGACTCTGGAACTCTCTACATCTGAGCGTCAGATCTGAGAGTTTAACTCAATTTTCTGTTCTGGTATTTTGCTGAGAAGCACTTTCTGACATTTATCTTGAAAGGTGCTATAGAAATAACATTCAAATTACTCTTACTTAAGTAACTTAAGGACTGGACTGAAAATAAGTTAAAAAGCAACCAGTGTCCAAAGTAAAACTTTTAAAGACCCTGAAGTTTTTCTCAGAGCACTTTAAAAAGTTACAGAAAGTCTGGTGCCTTGGATGCAAAATCTAAAGATCTGAGGTGTGGCTCAACACTTTTGCACAGTACTGTAGATTTTACTTTTATTCTAAAGGTGTGCTGGCTATAAAAAAAACAAAACAAAAAAAAAAA
Source organism: Aulonocara sp. 'chitande type north' Nkhata Bay (assembly GCF_057382095.1). Taxonomy (NCBI): domain Eukaryota; kingdom Metazoa; phylum Chordata; class Actinopteri; order Cichliformes; family Cichlidae; genus Aulonocara; species Aulonocara sp. 'chitande type north' Nkhata Bay. Next base: position 6,784,383 of record NC_141365.1, on the reverse strand, counting down.
AAAAACTAACTGCACCAGGTTAGCTTACCTTAATGCCATTTACAAGACAGCAAACATGCTCATTTCTCAAAATGAAAACCTTTTTTTGCCCTGGTCATACCAGGGGTTTTCAAACCTTTTATGAATTTTAGTAAATGAGGTTTAGCACATACAACCATCAAACTCATATTTGCCCTGAAAAATCATATTCAGCTTAGTTTTACTGATTATTTGATACACCTCACCTACAGTGGCTCTGCACCCACCAGTTTGAGAATAATTTCTAATAATATGGTAAATGGCCTGTATTTGTATAGTGCTTTACTTAGTCCCTAAGGACCCCAAAGCGCTTTACACTACATTCAGTCATTCACCCATTCACACAAATTCACACATATATTTAAAAGACAAATGTTTAACTAACTTTTCTTATAGTACTCAGCATTAATTGTCATCCCCAAAAACCTGCAGTGCAATCAGCACACACTACTTATGCCCCCTCAAAGATCATTTCCATTTCATTACACTGCCACTCAGCCAGCTTTGTTTGGCTGAGCCTACATTTGCCTTTGAACATCAATGGCACCTTTTGTCTGAAACTGCTGTAACGTTTCCAGCAATGATCAGATAGCACTTCTGCTATTTTTATTTCTACATGTGGCACTGGCCCAGAAAAATAAGATCTGAGTTGATTAGTGAAGCCTGCAAACCCTTTGTGGTACATCTAAAAGGAGGCCTTCATCTAACAGTCTAAACAGCAGCACTGAAATATGCAGATACGATTAAATAACAGGCAGTCCGATTCATCCTGTTTAAGCACACTAAGAATACCAAATGTTTGACTGAAGCTTTGAATAAGTAAGGAGTCATTTTAAGAAGCATGTTTATTTTATTGCAACCGTCAAGTGTTTAGTTACTCCAAGAAGGTGAGAATATTATGGCTCCATCTCAGAGACCCCGACACGTCCGGACATGTCTTGGTTTCTGTGTCCTTTACACTCATTTTACAGTAAAACACATCTTTCAAATGTCTCTTCTTTAAACGTCTTCTGAAGAAGACAAAATGTTTCAGACACCACCCTGCCATTCAGAGGTAGGGGCTGCAGAGGCAGGTCAGTGCTCAGTGGAAATCTTTACATCATGATACCAGCAGACACGCGCACGCACACACACACACACGCACACACACACTGTAGGTAGAATTTTTTTTGCTCGAGTAGCAAAAATATTAGAGTGATGAACAGACTGGCACAGTTCACATTGTATTCAGTATAGCGAATGAACACACTCACTCACTCCCACCCACACTCACACAAACCTGAATATGGCCAGGTAGAGTCTACTAACAGAGGTACTTTTCCGTAATTGAAGTCTTAGCATTTCCATCCAACGCTTATTCCCTCATTTTTCACTTGGATGAGTATCCCACAATCCACCATTTTCCCATCAGTCTAGAAGTCAGTTAATAAGGCGAGTTCGCTGTGTACGCCTCCAACAGCTCCAGCCAGGCTGAGGACCAGGAGGCAGGCAGGGTGCGGCTGGATCAATGTCCTCATGTCTGTGGAAGAAAAGCCGGTAGGGACCCTGGAGCCTGCAGCTTCCCTGCTGCACTCTGTCAATTCCACTCATCTCCTTCTACTGGTTCGCTCTCACCAAGCTCTCAGCTGAAGAAAAAAGTAGATTCTTTCACCCGCTGGAGATCAAAATCACCTGGAGAGGCAGGACGCAATGTGTCAGAGCACATTTAGTCACTGGACAGTAGTTATACAAATTATATGACCTACATAAAAACAAATAAATAAGTGCCACGCAGTATTGCTGCATTTGGTGGAAGAAAAAAAACTGCTGTGTAACACTGATTTCTTATATTATTTAAAAAAAAAGTGCAGACATCTCCTCCAACTGAATCATTCTCACAGAGCTAGTTTCCACGGGAACACATTAAAGGCAGCGTGAGCTATCATGTTTACTTTATTAAAGGAACATTTGTGAGCTACTTTTGGATTGAAAATTAAAATAAATGCATGAAGAACAGCAACAATTAGCTAAAGTTAAGCTGCTGTTATATTTGCATGATAAGGGAAAAGTTTAGCATCACAGCATAGCATTTGGTAATAAACCAAAATATTAGGTGCAATCAAAAGGTTGGGGGATCGAGCATATATAAATGAAGACCAACTTCTTGTAAAAGTCTGAGTCGTTTTTAGAACAGGTACCATTTTTAGCTCACTCCATTCAAGGTCCATTATGCCTCTTTGTACTATCTGCTGGATCCTCTAGGGCAGGGGTGGGCAATCTCAGTCCACGAGGGCCGGTGTCCCTGCAGGCTATAGATGTGTCCTCGAACCAACACAGCTGATTTAAATGGCTAAATTAGTTCCTCAACATGTCCTGAAGTTCTCCAGAGGCCTGGTAACGAACTAATCACGTGATTCAGGTGTGTTGACCCAAGGTGAGATCTAAAACCTGCAGGGACACTGGCCCTCGTGGACTGAGATTGCCCACCCCTGCTTTAGGGTGTCAAAACTTGAACTTGATTTTCATTTTCAGGAAGTGCTATGAAGTCAAGGAGGAGGAATGAGTGAACATTATGTTGGTGTGCCCACAAAACACAACCCATTTTCAGAGTGCTCTGTTCATGCTCTCAGTGGCATGCTGGCACACACCACAGTTTAGGTTGTTTCCACTAAATGTCTTCCCCCTGATGCCTCAGGATGTTACAGCATAACAGAGTCACCAAGTCAACTCGCATCCCAGAATCTGATTCACCATTGCAAATTTGGGTCTGTTTGAATGAGAACATTTATATTTGCTATCTGTAGGAGTTTGAAGACCATGGTGAAAACGCGACGAGAGCAAGTGCGGTCACTTCCTTCCAGTCAGCAACCAAGATGATCCTGAAGAGCAGATTGGCCAAATTTAAATCACATACTTTTTTAAAATTATTTTTAAGTGACTGCATAATACATTGCATAATCCAAATTATTAAAAATAATCTATGATTCATCCAAAATTGATTAAATCTGAGCAAACTGTTCTAAAAGACCAACTACAACCTTTATGCCACAGAAGAAGAGGAGAAAATTATTCTTTTAAGTGGGTTTTTTAAGTGAAACTTTAATGTTCAAATTGGAGGGCACAAGTAAATTTTCCATTACCACATGAATGCTAATTTTAGGTCTGAATGAGGTCCTGTCCTGCACTCTGTGCTTAGCCTTGTGTGCTCTGCCTCTCTGACAGTTAGGTACACCAGCAGGAGCTGCTGTATAAATTATTGAGGAAAGGACACAAAAAGTGAAGAGTGAAAAGGCTTATTATAGCTGGAACATGCTGACATCAAGTTAATATACTAACTAACTAACATAGATATCAATACAGTTTTTTGTTCCTTCATTCATGTTTGGATACTTGCTGCCCTCTTAGCAGGCATCCAAACTGCCCCATAAACTATGCATAATAATTTATTGTCTTTATTATGTTTTTCCTTCAATTATTGGCTCTGTCAGACTGATAATAAGATACTGCACCCAAAACCGATTCATTGAATTGTATTCTTAACTCCAAGTCCAGCACACAAACAGAATAGCTGACAGCCATCATTATTCTCACAGACGGCCAATCAGTTATTCCCAAACTCAGACTCCAGCTGGTAAAACATTCACAGGTTATTGAGTTCTCTCTCCAGCCTTTTTTAAAACCCTAAATTTATAGTTGTAAATACACCTCATCAACTGATGCTCTTCATTACACACACGTTGAAACCGGATAATCATACGTTTCGGATCCTTTATAGTAAAGATTATACTCCACATTCAGTGGGGCCTTCTATTGAAATGAAAACTGCGGACATGCGGGAAAACAGACGCCCGAGGTGCACACCTGACCGGTCTCAGCCACATAAGCTGATTATGCAGAGGAGGGACACAATTAACAGCAATCAATTGGTACAACCCAGCTGTCAGTGCCAAGCAGATCATAAGTGTACAAATGGAGATGGAGCAAGAGGTTGCATAACAGAAAAGCCTGCATCCACCTGACAGAGAGACAGAGAGAGAGACTGCCTCTGTGCACCACATCCATTTAGGAGAACAATGGATAGAAACGCAAATTACATCAAAAGGTAAAGTGAGGAAGCTGGACCTGCAAGTGGCCATGCAGGTTACGAAACACAATGACACAAGCTTATTAGTTTTTACTTATTATTTTTAGTTATTTAGTTTTTGAAAATGTAGGATACTCTAATCTGGGACCAAATCAGGCTATTTGACCAAGTCTGATATGTATGGACAATATTCAACACTAATCAGAATTATAAAGCAAGGAGGAAAATGCAGAATTGTGAATGGATCCAGTTCATACGGTCCACCAGTATTGCCCTTCTGCTAAGAGCTTTAAGGTATACCTGTACAAGTTCTCTTCTGCCCAATTAGGAACAAACCCCATCAGCCTGTACCTTGTCCTTGTAAACACTCCATCAAGTCCAGGTGTTTGGGAGCCACACAGCCTCATTCAAACTGACCTGTCTGGGGCACTTTGGCCAGCAGCATCATCAGCCTTCTATACTCCTGGTACTTTTTGCTCTTGGCTTCAGTCCTGCCACAAAGAGGAGAGTAATAAAGTTAACTCAGAGAAAAATGTGCTTTTGTCTCTATAGGAGTACAAAGTCAAAGGATTTTCAGCCCTCCTACAAACGCAGTTACCTGTTCTTTCTTCCTTATTAACAAAAATAAAACTAACTGAATATATAAATATGTTTTTTGGTTTAAAAATGTAACTACTGGGAAGAAGGTCTCATTGCCACCACTGTAAAGTCCGCTCTGTTTGTCTGTGCAGTTTTGTCATTCTGCAGATCAGTGTGAGAGCAACTTTATACTCTGCATAAAAACTCTACACAGCAAAGTACATTTGTGCACAGGTGAGCTGGGTTATTTTTTGATACTAGAAAAAAATTACTTTAACATTTTGATGAATAAAGAAACCCAAAATGCCTTTGTAGTTCCACATCTCCTCTTCTCTGACACATCCTAGAATGAAAAATGTGTTCGTGAAACTAGGCAGTAACAATGGTAAGAGAGACAAAGAAGGTGCAGTGGAAGTGGATGATGAGCATAACCCATCTTGAGGGGGAGGATAGTAAGACGGACATGGGGAGAGAGAATCATGTTGTATCTAATGTCATGTAGAAACTGTAGAAAATCTCAGTGCTTTACAAGGACACAAAGCCCTGAGATTAGTGGCTATAAAGCCCTCTTATGTTTGTCTAGCTTCTGTTTTATAACCTGTGCACATGTAGTAGCTGAATATGTTCAATCTGTGGTGGCACATATCACAAATATCATAAAAATCTCATTAAAGGTAATACAATCTAGCATAAACACAGACTCGTGAGAATGATGGCTTGTTATGTAAGAACAAGAGGGACAGACAGCAGATAGGTGCAACTAAGTATGAAAATATGAACTAGTAGCTATTACATAATATTTCACTGAAATGTTGATATTGTATGACAAATATTTTGCTGCCTGAGCAACCACAGTAGCGCTCCTGGGATCTGTGTGTATGAGCCCAGTCAAAAGTGCTCCTCCATGTGGGTGCAAACTCACAGGACTCCTGTGCAGTATTTGTAAAGCAGGAAGTTGGACAGCTCTTGAAGGATTGGCTGGCTGTGCAGGGCGACAAACTGTTCCCGACAAACCTGGCAGGAAGACGAGGCAGAGAGAAGTGCACTTTGAGTTAGTTCGGTTTAAACGTTTGACCGTTTGACTCTGGCTTGCTGACCAACTGAACAATGAATGGAGCACAGAAGAAGAAAAAAATCAAGGGATGCAACCAAATCTGGCAAATGGACCAGCTCCAAGAGCTGAAACAACTTTGCCTTGGCTGTATGTTTTCTCCATTTCTGCTTCAAAACCCATTTTTGTCAAATGTACTGAAAGAGAAGGTAGGGTGGAAAGAATTTATTAAAGAAGATAACAGGAAAAGATGAGCTGTGTTGTAATATTATTGCGTTAGTATTTCCATATTTATGCAGGTCTGGATATCACGCAGGTCTAATTAAAATCAAATTATTTTCCATAACTTGAAAGAACCCCATGATACACATTTGCTGGCTCGAGGTGACTTAATTTAATAGCTAATTAACAGTCATTCATGAGAAGATCATAGATCATCCAGCACAATATCACACGGAATCTCTACAGGCACGTCAAACTGCTTATCAGAGACCCTAAAACCTTTGCACCCTTCTGTAAATGCTGATATCGTACTGTGCAAAAGTCTTGAGCCACTCGTCATTTCTTTAGATTTTGTTGCCAAGGAGCCAAACTCTGTAATTTTCTTTAAAAAAAAAAAAAAAAAAATAAGGTCTTTGACTTTCCTTTGGACTAATTTTCAGTTCAGTCATTGTGCCGAAACCTTTTTAGAGGAACTTGTTTTGTTTGTGTGCTGCACCTTAACTCTGACCTATGAATCATTTCAACATAAAAAAGGCACCAATACTCAAGGGACGAACCTGTGTTATGTTGTTACACATAAAAATGTAGCCAGTTTGTTACGAGCAGCCTGTCACAAAAACATTTCTTCTTCCATTTCTTTGCTTGAACCTATGAAAATTTCCAAAGATAACACAATTTGACAACCATGACAGCATAAAGTTGCATTTTTGCACCAACATGGTGATTCCCAAAGAGCAGTTAGCTGAAAGCTAATATCGCAGCACACTGCACCATGCATCCTTAAAAAGATATCCAAGAAAACCAGAAAGTAGAAAACAAAGTGGAGGACAAAAACCAAACCAAAACATGTGTCAGGCCTAAACCTAGATCAAGCCTAGACCTTCAGCTTATTTATCTTCTCTAATGTTCAGTGAAAGCTAATCTGAAATCATCTCAGGGGAAGGGAGGCTGTCAAGAAGCCATTCTAAAGGAAGGGACATGGGGAGAAAAGACTGGTGTTTGCCAAATTACACAAGAACTGGACTGAAAATCAGCGATAACACATCTGATAGAGTCACGAATCCAGATTTGAAAGTTCATGGTTTAACTCCTCATCAGAACAAAATATATTAAAGTCAATATCAAATATTGACTTTCAAGCTTTTTAGGATTGTAAAAACTTTTTTTTGCCTTCTAAACTGTATTTGCATGTATGTTTGCAGATTAAGTGCTGTAACAATTTTCCTCACCATATATAAAGAAACGAAGAGTGGGTCAAGACTTTTGCACAGTACTGTAAATATACAGTAACATATACGGTTTTACTATCAGACTATTTCTCCCCCACATCTTGTTAAAAAAAATCCACACCACCTTTTTAAAGTTTATATGTCTGAACGTATCAGAAGAGCTAGAACTAAAGTTTCTTTCCTTTATGAGTTACCTTTATCAATTATGTTGTTTAAATCAGTTTCCTTAAACTTTTAATTATTGTTATCTGTGGGTGCATTTCACAGTGAATCAGAGGTGTACTCCACACCTCACCCAGCACTGATAGGATCCGTGCCCTTTTAATAGGATGCGCAGTCCAGAGAAATTGGCAGGTGAAGGAAGAATCAGTTGCCATTAAAACAAGGATCTACTTCGTGTGCTTAGGTGTTGACCAAGATATTTAATACCCTCCGTCTACTGCTGTGTTCAATTACCTGTGTAATGAGGAAGGCGTACACTCACACAGATGAGACGGAGAATATGCAAGGGAATAAATATAGTGAGAGGGAACTGCTTCATTGGTTCTAACTCCTCTGAGACTGGGTGAAGACATAAAATCCTGACTGCTCTGAAGCTACATCTACAGAAAATTGGGGCCTTATGGTAATTTGATCCATTTTATTCAATGCTGTGTCTCAGTCTGGGCCTGATGACTGAGTTTCAGCTGGCGGGGGCAGGCAGTCATTTATTCAGCACATCAGCCTGTCTGCTGGTGCTACCTGCAGCCTGTATATGTACAAAGCAGTGACAAAAGCAGTTTGTTTCACTGGCATCACCAAGCTGTTCTCCCAAAACTGAAGCACTAGTCATAGGTGCTGCACAAAATATTTTTATCACCTGCTTCGGCTGTAGAAATGCTAAAAGAAGCTCAGGTCTCAGTGATTTCAGAAACACAAAAACACTGCTCAGCTTCGACTAAAGAAAGCAAGACATAATCAGTGGTGTCATTTTTTAACTTTAATTAATCAGCAAAAGAAGGCAAGCACAAAACCCTGAATATACATGATCAAAACATGCTGGAAACAGCTGTGAAAAAATGAAGTAATCTGCACAGGCGGGAGCAAAAAAAATGACTGCTTTAAAACATTACCTTGTTCATGGTGTCCACAGTGAGCGCATGCGTCCAGAAACAGTCATGAACTGAGACAAAAGTCAGACCAGAACTGAGAGAGGACAAGAAGAGAGGAGACAAAGGCATCATGACAGGTCACGTGCAGCAATTACATCACAGAAAAAGGACAAAAGAAAGAGTAGACAGTGGTCTATAAAAGGTAAGTGCACAGGACTTTATTAGAAACCTAGCAAGTCAACAGCAGTTATTCATTCAAAGCCAATTATAGTGTCATAAAGAGGGAATGAATTAACAGAATGCCTATTTGAGGTGATGAATGGACTTAATATGAGACTGCACTCCTATGGGATCATGCAAATACAGAGAGTGCCAATATCTGACTCTATAAAAATGATTCTGTAACACCAACAAAAAACGTAAAGAATCTTTTATTTCAGGCTTTTGACACGTTACCTGTAGCAGTGGAGAGATGTCAGCATCATGTGTGTGGAGTCCAGAGAGTGAATGAAGTTTGGTGGAAAAGCATTCTTCTGTTTAACTGTGTCTGGTCTCCTGTGAAAAGACAGAGAACAAAGCGCAGACATATAATACCTTATATAGTTATTTTCTCTAATGGTTCCTGTACACAAGCTTGAAATGGCCTCATTATGAACCGTGCTCATAATTCCCCAGAGTGAGACAGTTACCAATCTATCATTTTTGTTTATGTTTAAGTCTTTGTAAAAATAAAACCTCATTTAAATCTTTCCACCATCCCCATCAATAGTGTCTCCTTGTGCACCTCAGGTTACTTCAGAAACTATGTGAGCTTTGCTTCATCGAAGATACGTTCCAATCACTTGCACGCACACATCTGCGAAGCAACAGGGGAAATTTGTGCAGACCCCAAACTCTGCATAAAACTTCACGTTAAGGATTTCACTGGTGTGGAGTAAGCGGAGACCCTGGCTACAGCTCAGAGACAAAAGTGGAGTTTTCCGTGGAATAGTCCTTCATGCCCAAGCCTGGAGGCAATACTCAAGTCAGGAGCATGACCCGGAGCAAGCCTTCTTGTTTTTTCCAACAGTCACAGGGTCAGAGTGTCCGTCCAGAGCTCTACTGTAACATCTTTAACTGTCTGACATATTAAGTGCCAAATGTCCCAGCCACTGTGGCCTTATCACATAACTACTTAACTATTGATAAAGTAAATGGGTACACATGGGTAGCCATGTAGGTCGAATATAGGTCGGTGTAATAGTCATTTACATTCTATACTAGTATAAGCTTCTTGTAAACAAGAATTTAATGTACAGTATATCAATAAAGACCAACTTTCCCACTGTAAAAAAACAACTTGTTTTATACTTTCTTCTGATAAAGAGAGTACACGCTATTTAACTTGAATGTTGACACATGCTGTCTGTGTGTCAAGGATCATTATTGAAGTGACTGCTGTTGCTTCAGGTGTGTAAATGTGAAACTAACTTTAGAGAGCAACAATGATCCTGCTGTTATATCAATGTGGAGGCATGCAGCTTGCTGCAGTTCACCAAATATGACACACACTGAAACTTTGTTTACAACAGCGTCTTTTATATTTAGATATCTATAAAAGTATAAGGTGCACAGTCTATATGCATGTGTCTAATCCTTGTGTGCACATTGTGTGGATATGTGGGGAAATGTTGGGCGTTCAGAGGTTTGAGGGAGAATATTTGGTGGAGATGTCATGGTATGACACGGTACACTTTAATGCAGCACACTGTAAAGACAGGAGGAGGAGGGGGAGTTTTTCAGGCCCAACTACAAAGTCTTTGATCTACAATACATGTCCTTGTCCTCAAAATGAAATTCACTTAAAACAGTTTTGAGCTCACTGAAGAAAATCCAGCATGTGGTCAGATGGAGACTAAAAATGAACGCTGTGCTCAAAGTAATGCAGTGCTGTTCGATGAGACAGCCATTAAGGGGAGGTCTACCAGAATGAAATCACATATGGCTAATAGATTTGTAGGTGGAGTCACTGTACATTATAATGGCACCTTGTGCTAACCATTATGGACTGTTAGATCAGAGGCTGAAAGATAAGGAAGCCATAATGCCCATTAACAAGTTGACATTCTGATCCAAGAGTGTTCAGTGGTCTTTATTACATTAGTACTAATGACCAATGTTGGACCTCTATTTTGAACTACACATCTGTGGTTCACATGTTGACCAAATCTATCCGCATTCATACTGAATGAGTGATAAATAAAAACCTGCCACGGTACAGAAAGATGAAGGCTGTGTTGTCTTTAGGCCAGGCTTAACTTCCATTAACTTTATAGTTACTGAGATTATTTCTTCAGAAAACCTTATCAATGAAATGTCATATTATCTTTTTCGCCAGACACACGCACAGATTGGAGCTTAAGAACTGTGTTTTATTTAAACATGTCTTTAATTAGAGCAGGGCGATATGGCCAAAAATATTTATCACGATATATATTTGAAAATTTGCGATAACGATATAACCGACGATATAATTGATGCGAGACAAAATACAACTCCACAACATTACTAGCGCAAAAAGACAACCTTCCATTTATTTTCACTTAAACAAGAAGCTGGTTTTTATGTACATTAAAGCTTTATAAAAATGTAACAGTGCAAATGCAAATTCCTTGCTGAAAGTTTAACCAAAAGGCATTTCCAGTAGAAATGGGCTGACATATCCTGAGCATAACCATGTATAATATCCACTGAAGTTAAAAAGAGGTGCTTTGCAACATTAAACTGCAGTGTGCAGTACGCATTTTTCGGACCATAAGGTGCACGGGATTATAAGGCACATTAAGCGAAACAAAGCAGTCAGATAAATCAAACTTTATTAAACTCATTCTTCTTGCTTCCTCCACTTCTGTACCATTGATTCATTAATGTTGAATTCTCTGGCAGCTGCTCTATTCCCATGTTGTTGCAGTATATTAATGACTAACCTCGTATTGTGGATGGATTATCTCAGTTGTTCTCCTGACTGAAGTTTGGTCCGTTTACAGCATCCTGCCATGCGATTGCATTTGTCTCTAACCATGAAGAACCTTCACGTTAACTTTTATAAGTGGAAAAGTGTTAGTGTTCGTCCTCCAGCTTCACTGTTTATGTTATGCTAACATAGCTGTGTCGCTAGCGATCACATAGCACATCATTATATACCAGCTAGCCCAACTTCAGTAACCCTACAAACGTCAATGCTGTTTAGTTTCCTGTCTTCATTTATGTTGGAAGTGATAGCAGAGCTGCACGTTTGATTTTTTTCAGAAATCTCTCAGTCAGAACATGCTATATCATGCTTAGGTAACTAGCGAAACTAGCGAGCTAACTTCCGCTAGCTTCCTGCTAACTTCTAACTCCGTTAAATGTAATAACTTTTGTTTTCATGGATGCCTGGAAGTTAAACTTTATAGTTACACCTGGTAAAGCAGCAATGCTGATCGTTTTATTAAAGATGAAAGAATTTAGACAGTTTTTAACTCTAAGTGATGCTGCAGTGTTGTTTGACCTGAAGCATACGGAGTTTAGGACCCAGATTACTCCCAGATTTAAGAGCATCTTAGTCCGACAAATATGACAATAACAACGGCCGCTTGCATGTTCTGCCAAAAAAATGTGCTTTGTCGTGTATCTGACGGACAAACACCAAACCAGTTCCACATCACTGAAGTTGCACCATTTTTACAAACCAATTCTGGTTCATCTGTTTCACTCAACAATCGGCCATGTGCGTATGAAAACAAAGGCACTGCGCATGCGCGTTTTACTCCCATTCTATCGCGATATTTCATTTTCCTATCGTTGCCTAACATTATACCGGTATTACCGTGAACGGTATAATATGGCCCAGCCCTATCTTTAATTGTCCACGTTTTTTTTTTTTATAGGTCGAGAAGTCTAATAAACTTTATTTGATTATGGACAATAATGTCCAGCTAATAAAAATCAATGTAGGAGGAAGAGCACACATGAATTTATTACTGTTAATGGATGCATCGCTAAGATTATTAGTCATAATTGAGCTATAAAAGTCACACTGTGGAATAAAGCCCTGCTGTGTGGACGGATTTCAACATCAATATTTATTTTGTGCTATGTGATCTCCGGGGCGCAGCCTGCTTTATGCTTACAGAAGTAATACAAATGCAATGCTGGTGATTCTGATGATGAAATTGGTGGTTAAAAAACATCCTGCCAATCTGCATCCCCTGTGTTCCCATTACCCTGTGCCTGTGCCATTCAAATCCTCTGGGCTGCCACAGACGACAACATTCTAATGGGAATGCAGAAAGAGCACAGACAGCCTGAGCCAAAGCTAAATCAAACACACAGGCATAAACCATGACTGTCTCTGTCAGTCTTCTTTTCCGTCTGTCCATTTTTCTTTTGGCTTGGAAATGTAGACTTACCAAGTGCTTTCAGTTCTGCTGTTTGAGCTTTAAGCTCAGCAAAATCAAGATTTCTGGACATTTGTTTGCAAGCTCGCTTGCGTATCAGTGCACAGAAATTTTTTTTTTCTTTTTCCTCACATGCACACATACACAAAAAACAAAAATGTCAGATTTAAATCACATAAGCCTAACAGAATGTAAAGGTAGACAGGGAGTACTCTGAGTCTCTGAGGTGAAACTGCTCTCTCTACAGAGCAAACAAGCAACTCTTATAGGGCTTGAATCAAAAAGACTGTATTTCACAGCACAGGCCTGGATTAACAACACCTGTTTTTTTAAAAGAAAAAAAGAAGACTAAAGGAAAAAGCAAGAGAACTGAGAAAAAGCCATCAGTACTCCCTTACTACTGCGCCTTCTTAAAAACGATACTGCTGGATCAGTTTACCTTAAGGAGATCATGCAAATATGTGTGGTTCTGTGTATCTGTGTGTGTGGAGTGAAAGGCCAAAGAAAAATCACAATGGTTGTGTGGAGTCTGGCTCAGAATGTCAGCTTGCTTCCGCTGACAGCAAATCTCAAGTTTCGGACTGAACTCTTTCCTCCCTCTGACTTCTTCTAACCCTTGCCCTGTTTTGATATTCAAAGGACTGGATCTGTGGTGTACTGTAGATGTCAGACTGAGGAGGATGGCTGTCAGTCTTTGTCATCTGTGTCTCCAGTGCTCTCACTCTGTCATTCCTAGACTCCATTGCTGTCTCACTCTGTCTCCTTTTGTTCTCTGCTCACCTCTCTGTCTTTTCTTTAACCTCTCTATCCACACATTTCTAGCTCTTTGCAGTTTTGTAGATGGCAAAAAGAAATTTAGTGATAATTCATCTTTCAACATGTTGAATTCATTGGCATGTTATAGCTCAACCTCTCTTGGTAAATTCATCAGTACCAGAAGATGAATGTTTGGCTTTAAAGGAGTGAAGCCAATTTACATTTAAGAACTATTAAATTTCAACATTGAAATTCTAGTCATGAAGACAGTTATTTTGCTGTATGACAATTGTATAACTCAAATTTAACCCTTAAGTAAATTTTAAAAAGCATTTTTCAGGCTGTGTCACGCAATCTTTAATGTAGAGTACTATGCAAAAGTTCATTTTGCCTCCAAAAAAAAGAGACTTGTAACTTTTTTATAGTGGTATCGAGCAAAACTTCTCTAGGCTTTCTTTGGGTATCGGCTGCCTGACCATTTTCAGAGGAATATTTTATTCATTGTAGGGCTGCACGATTTTGCATAAAATGAGAATCACGATTTTTTGGCTTAGAATTGAGATCACGATTCTCTCACGATTTTCTTTTCCAGTATAAATATTTATTGCACTTATTAACTGCACATCAACTTCGTAACAGTTGAGACTGAACATAAAAACAATAAATAAACATAAAAACAACAAATGTCTCACGTTTTGTTGTTGCTGCAAAATGTTGTACTGCTTGAAATTCCGTCTCCACCGTTGCTCGACACTGCGTGTATAGAGCAGGTAGTGCAACAATAGAAAAATAGTTGCGGGACGGCACTGTGTAGCGTTTGTCTAGGGTGTTGATCATTTTCCTAAATCCCTCGTTTTGCACAGTGTTGATGGGAGCCATATCTTTGGTCAGGTGATAAGTGATAGCCTCCGTAATTTCTTTGTGCCTGCGGGAGTTCGACAGGTATAGGGAAGCGCTGTATAAGGTTCCCGTTATTGATGTTTGGGTGGTTGACCGGGACAGATTTTCTCCTGCCACTTTCTCGTCATCCCTGACGTGTTCTCCGTTGTTTTTTCCCTGCTAATGTTAGCATCACACGGCACAGCTTCTGTATCACGTTGTATAAGGCTCCGCCCTTGTCATTTGTTGAGCAGGAAGAGTGAGCGCTTGTTTTCATGCAGAGTACGTCCCGGATCAAAATGCGGTACAGTCGTCGTCGTCTTTTTTTTTTTTTTTAAATCGTTGTCATTTGGAAATGAGATCGCACATAAGTATGAATCGAGATCGCGATTTTCTAACGATTAATCGTGCAGCCCTAATTCATTGTAAAGTCAGACTGGCCACTACAGGTCTTATGGAGTTATGAATTAAAATGTTAATTTTTTTGTTCAAATCATTATCAATATTTACAAAGGAGAGCATGGGAGAGGTGCAACATCGAGTAAAACACTATGCAGGTCTTGTTGTGTTTTGGAGCTTTACAGCCAATTGTGTTGGGGTTGTTGTCAAATCTGACGTAATTATGATTTACTGATCCACCACACGATACCATGTGGAAAGCTTCTGATTGGCAACATTTGATTTTTCAGCGGGGTAACTATCATATACACACTGCCAATGTAGTAAAAGCATACCTTTAAGAAGAAAACACATGCTTACCTAAGGGAGTTCAAGCTGTGCTGGAGAATAAAGGTGCTAATACCAAATATTGATTTTCGAATTGTGCAAACTCTGTTTTTTCCTTATATACTGGATTTCCATGTATGTCTGAACATATTTCAAACAATTGCTGTACCCGCTTCCCATTTCTTAGAACAATATAAAGGAATTAGGTGTGGTTAAGAACCTTTGCACACTACTGTAAAAAGTGCCTCTTATTATAGAAAAATAAGTGGAATATATTTCACCATTTCTCACATGTTAATGCTTTCTTATCTTGACTGACAGATTTTGTAGCCTGTGCAGCCTCTTCTTATTGCATAATCCCATCTTCTTCAAGTTAATAAGGTATTGAGCCAGTTATTTGACTTTCATTACTAGATCTATAAATGAGGCTTTGTGGAAAGTGGCCTGAACTTATTTTTCAACTCATTTCGATCTCAGTTCCACTTATAATTGAAACAGACAGTGTGCTTTCAAACTATGCTTTCAAAGAGGTTCCTAAAAACCTCTGATGCCATTTTCTACTTTATGACAAATGCGAAGATATTTCAAAGTCTGAGTATGCAATTAGTGAAAACAGCTACAGGAGACAGTGTGGCTGAAGTGCCTCGAAGTGCAACCTAACGGCCCCAAGGGAGCTCTAATTTCCACATTTCTTTACCTCTATAAGCTAACAAGAGATTTGTCGAGTAGTCTGAAGGTACATTTCTAAAATTTGTGACTACAAAAGTCAAAGGCAACCAAAAGAAAGAAAGAAAGAAACAAAGAGCCTGAAGTAATTACCCGCATTGTGTTCTTGTTCTAGGTCAATAATGGACCTTTCAGCTGAAGACATCAATGGGGTCACTTTACATATGCTGTGGGTCAAGGTTAACAACGCAAGAGGAGAAACTGACAGAAACAGGAGAACTTACTCTTTGGTGTCGTGGCTTATCTTGAGGTTTATGTGCTGCATGGTACTCTTCAGCTGGAGAGACAAAAGGAAAAGACAGAGTCAAACTCTTAAATGATACTGGAATTCTGCACAAGATGTTCCTCCTGTATTGGTCAGGCTCTCATTTAAATCTAGTTGTTTAATGGACATTTCAAAAACTGAGAAAAAAAATAAACAAAACAAGGTAAAGGGCTAATGATCATCCCTCTCTGAACTAAAATTGTTTATAGTAGACGCTAGAGCAGGGTGATATGACCAAAAATATTTATCACGATATACATTTGAAAATTTGCGATAACGATATAATTGACACTAGACAAAATACTTTACAACTCCACAACTTTATTAGTGCAAAAAACAAACCATCAATGTATTTTCACTTAAACAAGCAGCTGTTTTTATGTGCATTAAAGTTATAGAAAAATTCAGTGCAAATGCAAATTTCTTGCTGACAGTTTAACCAAAAGGCATTTCCAGTGGAAACTGGCCGACATATCCTCAGCATAACCATGTAGAATATCTACAAAACTTAAAAAGAGGTTATACACACACACACAATACAGTAATATTATGTTGAAGCGCAGTACGTATCACTCCGCGAGGCTCCTGCCAACGATAGCCGTAATGCTCCAACAATCCATCAAGCGGTGCGGCTTCGTAGCTTAGCAAAGTCGTACTAAAGCATTTGACAGATTTTCGAGCGCCGTGTAAACATAAAATCATTTCGAGGTCAGTAAACACAACCAGAATTCATACATAAGACACACGGGATTATAAGGGGCACTGTCGATTTTCAGAAAAATCAAAGAATTGATTTTAAGTGTGCCGTATTTTCCAAAAAACACGGTAATAACGACGGCCCGCTAGCATGCGCTACCAAAAATAGTGCTTTGTTGTGTATCTGATGGGCGAAAGCTAAACCAGTTCCACACCACTGAAGTTGCAGCATTTTTACAAACCAGTTCTGGTTCATCTGTTTCATTCAACGATCCGCTTTCGCCCTTCTCATTCTCCGCCATGCTTTTTCCGCCATGTGCGTATGAAAACAAAGGCACTGCGCATGCGCGTTTTACCCATATTCTATCGCGATATTTCATTTTCTTATCGTTGCCCAACATTATACTGGTATTACCGCCCAGCCCTAGTAGACGCCCAACACCCTGACCTGATTATAGGCTGAAAATGTCATTATTCGCCACCAAAGGGTTTAATAACACATAGAATAGTTTCAGACATTAACTGCTTATTTAGATCAATGAATACATGGAGCGGTACAGATACTCCACCAAGAAGAATTAAATTAAAATATCTGTGGTTTTTGTCTACAGTTAGGATTTTAGTGGTCCAACCCCACAATAAGATTGATTTTTAAAAAAACAAAAACAAAACAGGGATCGATTCCAGTGAATCCAGCATTCACTTACACACACAGGGACAGGGGGGGAACATCTAGAAGTTGCATTTGTATAAGAGATTGAAAAGAGAGCCATAGTAGAAAAAATGTAATTAAATTGAACTGTGCACTGTGGGTAATGTAGGCTTTGACTCCTTAGATATCCATCATGAGTCCAATACTCATGTATGAGCCACCAAGAAGTGGCTTCCATAGGGCTATTATCCACTTAACCCTAATAAATAACTAGCAAACCAAATTAAAAGGAAGGATAAATGAAATGCAGCATTACTCAGGCTTTTTCTCATAGTTATTGCTGATAGAGAGAAGACTTGGTCCCTGTAAGATTGGAGTCCATCCATTTAGCTGTGCCAAACATGTATATCAGGTCAGTCTTTCCTTGACCCTTGGAATCATGCCTGGGTGGGAATGAAGGGTACTATCAAGAAAGAGATACTTCTAGGAACAGGCAACCACACTGATGAATTTGCTTGCCTTGCACTGAGCCTAAACTAATGTTATTTTATTCTTTTCACTGTTGGAATGGAGCGTTGACGCTGGTTGATGCCATTTATTACCTTCAGAGTGAAACACATTTATCTGTACTAAGAGTAGTCCAAGTGCTTTTAATGTCATCGCATATCATTTTCACTGTTCAGAACAAGTTGAACTCACAGCATTATGATTGAATGGAAAATGTGTTTGAGTTTGTTTGTTCCCAATAATTAATGAGCTCTCATTAAAACAAATTTGCATCCATTTCCTTGCTTTTTAGGTCAACACGTGGACTGCAACACAAACAGGCAAATAATAATCATCAAATCCATGTTGAGTAGCATGATGGCTGAGTGATGAGCCTTTCAGTTTGGGTGGCTTAGGTGTCCATTAGATGGATGCTTCTATCAGTCACCGGCTGTTTTTGACTCACCGTAAAATCTGTTTTGTCAAAATTTGTTTCTGGATTGGGTCAATCGTTTCATCCGTTTTACTCTTCATAAGATAACTTTTTCAAAGTGGTGGAAACACACTGTGTAAAATGTGACTCCAGTGATCTGCACATCAGTTACAACTAATTACGTTAACTGGCATCAGGCTAGTATAAACTGGGTGTAAAAATAGCATTTCAAGACATGAGTTTTATATAATAATAATAATACTAATATATAGAGTTCCTTTAGCATAAACGCTATGATCTGTGTGTCTTTTTCAGGCAAGGCCTTTTGTCACCAACACTACGCTAAACCAGATTCTACACTTACCACAACACCGTGGCATGAAGTAAGGGTTCAGATACAAAAACTGGAGTACCTGCACATTGAAACATTGAACACTGTAATATGAAAAATTAGCATGATGCTGCAATTGCAAAAAAGCGGAAAGTTCTGTGGCTCATCTACTAACAATATGCTAATTTATAAACAAGGACACGGTCAGTTAATTTCAACAACCACCAGAATTCCATCAAGAGCATTACAAATTAGTGAGCCAAAAATAAGCAGACCTGATTAGGTAAAGAATAGCCTAATAATTAAAATATTACAGAGTAAGTGTAGGTATTCTACATGTATTTCTCTCTGAAAACTCAGATGAATGAGAAGCAGCTGAAGGACAATCAATAAGCTTTTACGGACAAACTCTTGTGTTGGAAATTGCTGGGGGCTGAGTGTGGTGTTTATCTAAAGGATAGATACATTATTACAAACTTTTCCATCATATAAACCTGAAAGCTGTTTGTAACAGCTGACCTGGACAATATGTAGAAGAGCACAAAACATTATTGATAGTCAGATCCTAAGCCCTTGGTGTGTTAATGAAGATACTGTTACCATGCCGCATGCATAAATGCACAGATCGCCCCTATTTTCATTCACTCATTAAAAGTGGCATTTCAGTATAGTACATAATGGCTTCAATAGATAAATTACAGAAAAAAGAAACATGAAAAGTTGCTGTGTGTGTGCACACTGCTGAGAAAAGATTTTCTATGTCTGTGTGTGTACAGATCTCTCCTCGTGGTAAAAAGTAACCTGGCTGTCTGTGAAACAACACACGTCCTTGTAGGTGTTTTGTTTTGGGATACTCGTCCTCATTCCCTTTCATGCTATGTTAAGTTTAGTTCAATTCATATAAGTTCTCCTTCGGTTAACCAAAAAACAGTAATACTGAGGGCCAAGTATATGTGAGGATGATGGTGAGGACTCAGTGAAGAGGCACAGGGCTTACATCCAGGATGCACTTGTTCATCTTTCAAATATTTTTCCCCAACTTGCAGTAAATTGTGTGCTGTAAATAACCAGCCACAAAAATGCTTGTTGCAAAATTGATACTGCAAAGTAAATCCTGACAGAAGCTTTTCATAGGCAAAAGTGGGTTTCTTACTGGAACAGAACCTTAGTAAATCTGACCCATAGTGTGCTAATAACAAGAAAGCCCTAAACTGTTACGCAGCTGAAAAATGGGGGAACATTTTACTTTCAAAAACTACAACTGGTCTCCTCAGATGTTTTTAAAGGATGTGAGACACAACAAGTCCTTTTCTACCAAGCCACATTCATACAAATCTGCTTATTTTAAGCCTTCAAAGACTAAATATCACACCCATCTCTGATGGATGCATTTGGAACTTTGACGCCCCAGAGGAACTCGGGATTGAACTACTAGTTAACTTCTAGTTAACGCACAAGGTTGAATCACAACCGCACAGCATCCCAAGCTTGCACAAATGACTTCTAAAAGAACCACAGCATGACCACTGCCATTATGACACCCCTAGGAGACTTAAATAACCGCAAGTCAAGTGTTAATGGACAACTCCATTATCTGATGCAGCTTGCTTCTCTTCTCAACGAGCACTGAGGACTCACAGGGGTGCACATCTCTCTTTTAACTATTCCCAATTCAGCTGTTTGTTTTTTTCCCCCATGAGTCTATAATTACCTCCTGCAAAGCAAACATGTCATATGGTAAGCTCTCTAGGGTCTGGTGGAAAGGTGACGTGGTTTATATGCTTCAGTTAGTGGCTCTACTGCATTTAAGGATGGTGAGTAATGAATGACAGAATCAAACGATTATGAATGAAGGCTTGTGGAACAGATGTGCACTGCATCCCTTTACTTTCTGCAATGGTTGCCACATCATCAATCATCACTTTAGGGGGACTTGTGAGGGAACATGTTTAAGGAAAGGAAAGGAGAAACTGACATGGATGTGGCGAGAGAGAAAGAAATGGAGGTTACCATCGATGTGAGTAATGGACTGCCACGCTGTTAATGAGGTCACTACCAAAAGCCATAACCTTCATTTTAATGTATACGTGTGTGATTTGTGTACAGGACCCGACTGAAACCCTGGATGTGATTAATGAGATCTCGGCCAGTCCTGCTGTGTGTCTGTGGGGAATAAGGTCCTGTAGTCTAAATCACGTCAGGGTTGTGGTGCAGATGGTCATGGATACAAAAGCCATCAGTAACTACATAAAAGCCAAGAGGGGTATTCCTATTCATCACATGATGGTTTATAACACACACCTTATTTTTTAACACGCCACCTTTCTCTGCTGTTGTGTATCCTCTGGGCCTCTCCCTTCTCCTCCAGAAGACCGATGAAAACAGCTGGAGACTCACAATCTCACACCGCCCCCCTAAGCAACACTTTCACTGACCTTTTCCAAATCTTCTTTCTTACAAACTTTTTTTTTCTGCCTACCTCTGGGGGGTGTCTTTGATACTCAAACTGCATTTATGATTTCACCCCAAAATGCCACAAGATTCTGCACATTCAAGGAAACATCATGCTTCTCCTGGGAACAGCATTTCTTCTGTTCCAAAGCATGAGGAGGTATGGAGGGCATCACATCGACATTTAGAGATAGTTCACCAGAATCTGAATGAAAAGCCAACTTATTCTGTGCAGACCACGTGTTTTTCAACTTTTGAGAAAACGTGCTTATATCCAAAAGAAAAACAAGCTTCACAGACACAGCCTACCATCTTTTCATTACTAGACAAGTGAGAACAGAGAGGTAGAAGTGAGAACACATACCAAGCTCATAGAAATCTGGCGAGTAAATCAGGAAAAAAAAAAAAACTTAAGGCGAGCCAAAAGATGGCAAAGGCTTGCAAACAACCAACCAAACAAACAGAAAGCTATAAAAAAAATGACCACCAATGTGCATGTATCTCACTCTCATATCAGGGAGCAGGGAATCTTTTACATCTCTGTGCTCGGGGCCCACTGTCTCATAATCCATCCATGACCGATTTGCTAAAACTTTTATTCAAAGGGATTAGCTCCGAGGGTTTGTGACCCATTACATTTAGTTATTTATTAGCACTGCACTATTTCTGTATTGCTATAGGCCACCACCACTGTACTTTACTCTTTAGTACTGTACAAAAAAAGAAATTATGCACAGTGCCCATCAGCATTCACCACCAAAAACCAAAGTAACTGATTCTTTCCGCATAGAGGACATTAGATCACATGCTTTTAGTCACCCTATAAACTCAAAATCCAGTCAAATCCAGCCAATCCAGCTGATGATTCCCTCGTGTCACCATCCGCAGCGAGTGAGATTTCACTGTAGCTGTGTTGGGAGAGGGAATAAAAATAAACAGGGTATCTAAGCCAGAGTGACCTATGATCCGATTAGTATCTCCCAATCCTGTTAGGCTGCCTCCCTGATGTATGTTCATGCTTCATTCAGCTACTCTATCCTACTCCAATTTCCTCACCTTCCATCAGCCATGGAAAATCCTTGATTACAAAGGTCAGCATTTGTATCCCAACTCCGTATGCACAGGGAAAACCAACAGAAATGAAGCAATGTACACACATGCATGCGCGCACACACACACACACACACACACACACACACACACACACACACACACACACACACACACACACACTCTGATGTTATGCCACTGTAGCTACTGTCTCCCCAGTTATTGGTTTTCTCATTGTGCATTATACTTCATCTTTCCACTCTATCTAGAGTCTAATTACTAATGACCCTCAAAAACACAGTGGCCTTGGATTTAAGAGGCAGAGAGGAGACTGGGAGATTGAATTTAATCCAGCTATGCAGAGAAAAGGTGACCTTTCTGCAAGTTAGTTTCATTTTTGTTGCTCAGTGATGCAACTGGATTAGTGAGTTATTGTAGGGGGTGAAGAAAGCTATCTGTGAAACATAAGCTAAGACCTCAATCAGCCATGAAGTTATCTTTTCATTCATTTAGGCCTTGAAAAGAAGCACAGCTAATCATTTCCATTGTCCCTGTTGGACACTAAAAGAAGCAGATCAAATCAGGGGAACGTGTCCTACTACACCAACAGAGAGAAAGAGATGCACCCTCAGGGGACTAAACCATCTGTCACCCTCGCTCTCTTGCACCTGCTCATGAGGTGTCACTCCCTTTCTAAGCTAACCTTATGCTTGATGTCATACTAAAAGAGCACTAAAAGAGCAGGCTGCATGCTGGGCAAGCCCACAGCTAGCTCTCTGATTGTACTTGGCACACACTACATGTCTGTCTCCACCTTTCACCTTTCACTTGATTCATAAACAGGAATGTTAGCGGTCACAGCGGTTTTTATATAATCAACAGCACAACACCTATAAGTACACCGCATATGTGAGTGTTGTTGATTATATAAAAGCCACAGATATGTTCTCTGTATATGATACCGCCAGGATCTCCATAGTGATTCTGGGGAGCTCCATTAAAGTTTGTCCGCTCACAACAATTACAATATTCTATCAGCAGCATTATGATGGCCTGCTTCTCTAAACAAACAAACAAACTAACAAACAAACGCTAACAAAATCCAGGTTGTTTAAAACCGGTTAAAAGCCAGGGTACCTTTAGTACAGGGTACTTACTATAAATACGTGTAAATGCTTATTCAGCTCATGTGTTAAGCCAATGACAAACCAGGTTCATTTGAAATTCCATAAAGTCCAACTAACCTAAAGACCTTTATACATCAATGAAATATTAGTCAGAGCAAAAATACAATGATGGATCAAAACTTACATGTGACAAACAAAATAGGACAGAAGGTTTCAATAAATGCTTGGTATGTCAGAGAAAAGTTAACACTTTGTTCTCTAACTCGTGTCAAAAGTTGTGTAAAGTATGTAAATGGCCTGCATTTGTATAGCGCTTTTCTAGTCCATAGGACCCCAAAGCGCTTTACACTACATTCAGTCATTCACACACACATTCACACACTGGCGATAGCAAGCTACATTGTAGCCACAGCTGCCCTGGGGCTCACTGACAGAGGCGAGGCTGCCGGACACAGGCGCCACCGGGCCCTCTGACCACCACCAGTAGGCAAACATGGGGTTAGTATCTTGCCCAAGGATATTTGGCATGCAGCCAGGATGCAGCCTGGGATCGAACCACCGACCTTCTGATTAGTGGCTGACCTGCTCTGCCACCTGAGCTACAGCCACCCCAAGTATGTGCTATGAAAAGGTCAATTGTAGATGTGTGGAGAAACCAGCGAAAGCTGAGATAAAGAGAAGAAAGACAAACAAGCCAAGATACAAGAAAACAGCATAAAGGTCAGGTGGTGAATTTCTCAAAACATAGTGAAATGAAGACTGGAAATGAATTGGCTCAGCTGTCGGAATAACCATGAAGAGAAGCGATACACAGTCATCAAGTAAGAAACAGATTAACATAACTAACCTTATGAAATTTCCCCTTGTGGGACTAATAAAGGTATATCAATCAATATCAAAACATACAAGGCCAACAGAGATAACAGGTATTGTCAGACACAAAGAAAACTGCCACTAATGTTACTACTTAAGCAACAGATATCATGTTAAAACTGCAATAGATTGGTGAGAGACAGAGAGGAGGTTAAAGAGCTTCCACGTTTGTCTTAAGGTGAGACTTACCACTTGGTTGCGTGTGCGGTGGTACGGTTGAATGATGGGTAATCCCAGGGGTGTCACCCATTGCACAGTGTGACCCGACTTAGAGATGAGCCTGGCGCTCTCAGTCAGCCAGTCCTGTAACAAATGGATTCAATCAGAGGTAACATGAAGGGACACAGTGATAGAAATATTTAATATTAGTCAAGAATGCGTGTGTGACATGCTTGTATGTTTAGAGCATGTTACTGACAAGAGTGCAACTAAATTTAAATCAGGTTAAATGAGGTTGATGGAGATTTCAGGTTCGGCTAGACAGGGCTAAGACACCAATGCTATCTCTGAGCCTCCAAGTAGGCACACCTGTGGTATCAATCCCAAAATCCAACGGAGCCTTGTTCTCAAGTTATCGCATTCACAAAATTAAACCGTAAAAAAACACTACGATGCAGGGAAAAAAATAGAGACTTCATTGCCTAGACTAGAGCATCAACAAAAGATTTATGCACTTACTGCTCATTCTACTTCTGCTGCTTTAAGGACCTACTAACAACTGTTGCAGGCTTGTTGCTGAACAGTGAAGTGTCGCTTAGTCTGGAATATCCGACAGCACTGTTTGCATATGTGTCTGGAATAGTCTGCCTCCAAAAATGGAAGCCCTATTGATGTCCCATAAGGGTTTTGTCACACATACAAATGCACACTCAGTGAGCTGTAGGAAAGATAAATATGTCCTAGCAACTGGAGTTAGCAACCTGACCAGAAGCTGGTCCATTAAACATCACCTCGCCTCCTACAATCAAAGCACAAAATAAGAAAACCGCAAAAGCAAAGAAACCGACGTCAGAGATTAACAAGAAAAACATCTTGAAAAATTGACTGACTGGCAAACATACAGACAGAGGTGATCAGCAGTGTTGACAGGATAAATGGGAAATGTACAGAGAACGTAGGCGAGGTCAGGGATAACAGCGTCAAGGATTGATCAGCTGCCTCTCTTTCCCCTCATACTTCAGCTCTTCCCTGTGAAATGCAAGTGGATGTGACCTATAAAAGCAGCGGGGGATACACACACTTACGCACTCACGCTGGCAATAGCATCACATCGGCACCAAGGTATGTTAGGAAGGGTATTTATCATCTCAGACTGGGCCATCCCTGAGTGTTTCCCACAGGACACGCACACAAAAACAGTGGTTGGTGGTAATAATGGTTCGGCAGACTCCTCTCTGCCTCTAGAGATAATATACAATCCCCTACCAGGTGCACGTCCTAAATCTATTAATGGAATCTATGTGATGAATGGGTGCCATTGGCAGGGTAACAGTAAAGTAAACACGCCATTAATAAAATTCAAATAAGAGCCTATCTGCAGCAGTAGATCAGTAGGCAGAGCATGCTTTAGAGGTTTGTAATGTCCTAGCGACTTAAACAAACCTCATTTAAAAACAACGTAATTTAGTGCCGACTAAAACTTTTCCAGATTTATCTTTGCAAGACTATAATGAGTTGAGTTTAGTTGTATATGAAGCACAGAAATTTCTTTAAAAGTCTGTATGTCAAAGCAAATACTGATTAATTATTAGTCACATATGCTGAAATATATGCCTGTAGCTTGTTAATTAACCTACTGTACACTGAAAAAATAAAAAAATAAAACAAAAAAATATAGAGGTTACACACTAATTATAGGCATATTCTCTTTTATTTTCTTTGATAGTATCAAATAATAGATTTTTCTTGTGAAACATTTTAAAGAAACTCATCTAAAATAAAACGTTACCATAATAAATGGTATCTTCGTTATAAACACAGAGAAAAAGCTTGAATACTTTTATTTTAGTTGCAGTTTTTAATGAATACTTGTATTTTTTTGCTGTTTTTACTGCATGTGTTCTAGTGAAACTTGCATATATATCGAGAATACAACATTGCTATCCAGAATAGCAATAGTGCTCTCATCTCCAAAACTTTAAAGAACATACAGAGTGCCGAGTATAAAGAAAACAAAGGACACCAGCACTCCCTGGGAAAAAAAAAAGTCATTATATCTCCCCAAATAATGTGTTTAACAATATTTCTAATCAAGTGCCACCACAGATTGATGATAATTTGTTGGATGAGATCATTTTATCATTTGCATATGTTGTAATGTACGTGTGATGAGCTCACCTGTATCTCTCTGGTCCCTGTAAACATCTCCTTTAAGGCATTGAACACCTGACGCACCAGGTAATGGGATGCATCCCACACAAACTCCTGGAAAAACAACAACACAGGAGTCTTTCATAGTTGGTCAAACTGTTTAATTTGTCCAATTTTAAAAATTAAAAACATGCATTTTAGCTTTTAATTGTGCTTCGAATGGTGGCTACATGTATGATGCAAATTAGTGTATCTCATTTGCATCTCATTACACTGATATGATCTCTACAGAAGGCCTTGCCCTCTTTTCACCATCCATCCCACTGTAATCACTCACAATTACACTCCCCCCTAATTCCCTGTTTAAACAATTAGGAACATTATCCAGAAGTCATTTAGCAGAATGCCTGTGAGATAGTAGACAGCAGACAGAGTTATGCTGATCCCATCTACACAGACAATGAGATTAACTCTAACTGTTGTAAGGAATTGTGTAGCTATGGAACACTGGAGCGCTGTGAGAAGATTCAGTTCTTCCATTCTCCTTTCTTGGTGTCATGTAACAGAATGGGTGTGTCCATCAAAGGAGAATTCAGGCCCAACCAAATCAAAGTGCAGATAACTAAAAATAGACACGCAGTGGCTGTGCGTAGGATACCAAATATAGCTACTGTTGGATTGCATTCCCTGAAACGTCCATGCAATGTGATCATAAATAAATCTGATCAAAGTAAATATTAAAAGCATCGGTTCAGGCTCCATGCAGCTCATTTAGAGACTGACTGAAATACCTTTGGCTGCAGAAACAAATGTGATGATTGTACAATACAGTATGTGGCCGCTATTTGCAGTGCATTAAATCCTTTAAACCCTTTACACTCATGCAGAAGATAAAAGAGTAAGTATAAAAAAAGCTACTTAAAAATAGAGTTTAAAGCGTTTGCAAGAACATACACAAAGTGAGAGGAACCCCTCACACAGAGGAGGTCCTGTGTTAAGGGGCCGCTCTGTCATGCTGAGCTGATACCGTGCTAAAAATAGCGTAGCGTGTATGAAGGAACTCTTTCACTCGCCACCCTCTTTCACCGTTGCTATACCTTCGGAAACTCGTCAATCTCCTTCAGTCTTTTCTCTATCTGGAGGCGTCCGCCATAGCGAGTGACTCCGTACACCACAGTCATCACTGTCTGTTTAACCACCTTCCTGCTGATGAAGCCCTCCAGCACCTGGGCGATCTTCAGTCCGCTCTCTGCATCCCGAGCTCGTAACTCCTCCACCTGGAACATGTAGACAACTTACATATGAATTTTCTTTTTTAAAAGGAGGTCTTTTGGAGGACAATTTAAAGCTTCCCCAAAAATGAACACAGATAACATCTGCGTGACATTAATATAATATGTCACAACTGCTTTCACTTATAACAGAAGTGAGTCCTCACAGCTTTGAGACTAGAAGCAGAAAACTCATTTCATGATCAGCAAAGCTATTTTTCAGCTCTTGTTGTAAAGCAGTCTTAAGTAATGTGACTCTTGACAGTGTTACTTATTGTTTAACATAAAACAACAACAATATAGTGAGTCTGTAGGGAAGGTTTTACGATTTTTCCAAATTCTTTAGACTAATCATCTTTAAACAGGCTTTGGTTGTACGCAGGCAAAGAGTCCATGTGGAGAGCAGAAGAGGAGCAGAAGTGCAATTATTGCCTCGCAATTATTGTTCTTTTTAAAATGAATTTGAATTCATGAACGATGACTGGTCACTAGAAGAGGAAACCTTGGTCCAGGTATTCACTAATTTAACAGGGTCCCTACAGATTAGCAACTGTGCCTGGAGACAAGGTCAACAAACCAGCTAATGACAGTGGTTATTGTACAGTAAACCCCAAGACGACTTATTTATCCATGTAGCTTCTTACATCACAGCTAATGTCATCATGGTATCTAACAATAAACGCAATACTCTGAGGCAAACATTACAGTCACTGTGTGTGGACTTCTGAAATGGATGTTTTTGCTCTGTTCTTTCTGAATTTTCCGGTACTGAAATGTCAGCACATCACACTTATCTTCCAACTGTGCCTCCTAAAAGCACGCAGGCTCATGCTTCACCATTCAAGACTTTAGACATGAGACAGTCTCGTCTCTGCACTTTCATGCAAAGCAAGAGAAACCAAGCACTTCTGAAGACAAGGCCTAGACTAAAATATAATCTCAATGCCTCAGCTTGTCACTCACTGTGGGATCCACTGGGCCGTCTGAATACTAACAGGTGAAGATCTGCAACATGCTTTGCAACTGATATGTGCCATCATTAATCTGTGTAACCGTAAGTCTGCGCAGTTCAAAGAAAGTAACAGAGCAGACCTGTTGTGCAACTCCGCTGTAGACATCCTGGGGCACATCACAGGGCATGAGATTGACTGATGTAGCACCAATAACATCTCTGCCTAGAGCGGCGTAGTGCTGGAGACCATTACAGGAGCCGTCCTGGAGAAGAGGTGAAGAAAAAGATTAAAGCACGACTGTGGAGGCAGACAGCAGAGAAAGAATCACAAGGATCCGCACTGATTGGGTCAAGTCATCCAAGGAGCAAGGTTTAAAGGTCTGCCTTTCTGCCAATAAACAAATAATAAAGCACAAAAAAAGAATAAATAAGATGAATTGCATGAACGTGAGGATATGTTGGGAATATGTTATGTGGTTGAGGCTTTGTTGCACTTAATTCCAAAGACTAAACTTAATTTTTCACTCTATTCAAACCAACATGTAACCTACAAGTGTATAAAATAATACAGTTTCATCTTTTTTTTCTTTGGGTTTCACTTTATCATAATTACAGCTGTTAAACACCAAGCTAAGCAACGTAGATATATGTATCTGGGTATCAGGACAGATAAATCTTCATTCTTGTCCATCCTTCTTTGATCCTCGTCCCCTATGTAACACTAATATAGTGCTTGCATGTGTTGTTGTGGAGAGGCAACATTTAAGTTTCACAACTGTAAGTCTAAGCTCACCCAACTTGACTCCTGGTCATCAACTTTATTTATCCATATATTTCAATATCTATCAAAGGCAGTAAACTCTAAATTACATCAATCAGATTTAAAATAAATAAAATTGAATTAAAGTAAATAAAATTGAGCCCTGAGGCTTACTTTTATATGCATTTAATTTCATTCAAACCCTAAGCCTCAATTTTATCTAAAGTAGTTTAGCTGAACTTCACCACTCAATTAAGTAATAATAATAATAATAATAATAATAATAATAATAATAATAATAATAATAATGGATTGCATTTATATAGCGCTTTTTGAGACCCTCAAAGCGCTTTACAATTCCACTATTCATTCACTCTCACATTCACAATACTGGTGGAGGCAAGCTACAGTTGTAGCCACAGCTGCCCTGGGGCAGACTGACAGAAGCGCCATATCGCGCCATCGGCCCCACCATCGGCAACACCAGTAGGCAGTAGGTGAAGAGTCTTGCCCAAGGACACAACGACCGAGACTGTCCGGGGCTCGAACCGGCAACCTTCCGATTACAAGACGAACTCCCAACTCCTGAGCCACAATCGCCCCCGAAGTGAAGTATTGGAGATACTGTCTTTTTAACACATCTACAAAGAGGAAGTGCTAAATACTTTGTGAATTACACTCACTTTTGGTCTAATGGTCTAAAAAATAAAAAATAAATCCTCTTTTCAGCTTCTTTGTCTTATTCTTTGAAGGCATGGGAAAATGTTGCTCCTTACATTTCATGCATTATTATTAGTGTGCGTTCCAGCGATGTTGGGTATAATTAATCAGACAGACAATAGCTTGTAATCACTAATGGGATTAAAATGTTCTTTTGCAACAAAAATGAGACATTTTGAGAAGTGAAAATAAAATTAGAAAATTACATTATAACAACATTATAAGAACCTTATTAACAAAGGCCTGCGGTGCAGATGAGATGAGGCTTTACTCAGCCACATATTTCGGTTAATGGTCTAAATCAGGGAATTCTTGACAAAAAGATGCTCCACAGTTAATGTATATACACTGTTCTACAAATATAGCATGTCACTAAGAATAACAATCATTCATATGATTTTTCTGTTGCTTTTTTCCGTTGAGAAAACGCATTGGTTTAAATGTCAGATCCTCGTGCAGGATATGTCAAAAAGGCTTCTGGCTTGCAAGATAAGGTTGACAGGTTTATAGCAGATGACAAAACGGTGAACATCGCACAGGAGGTCTTGGTTTGTTAACTTTGATTTGCCATCTAAAATAGACCCACTGAATGATGCAACCTTTTTTTTTCTCGAAAGACATAAACCTGAACTACAATAAGAAGACGTAAGATGAGTAACTCTAACAAGCTTTCCATAATTCAAAACGTTTTTACATTTTATTTGGACTTTTACATGACTGATATGCTACTCATTAAGCATGACTCTCAGTCTGTTACGTACCTGCTGAACAGGAAAATGAGAGATGAACTGTGCTGGATCAGGAGATCTCACAGCATTGGCTATCTCCATGCAGCAGGCCAGAGCCTGCCATGGCTCATCTGCATTCATCCACCACTTTCTACCCTGAGAGAAAAAGTCACAAGCACATAGCACATTATACTGCATACATACCTTTCATAGGAATACAAAAAAAAAAATTGACATATTCTAATATTCAATGTTTAGACCGACAGTTAAACCATTGTGTCATTGGCATTGTCCCAGTAATTAAAAAATGCTTTATCCACTTTTATGAAATACATATACGTACAAACAAGTATAAAGAGAAAATAACCAAATATTAGTGAGTGTGTATGTATATATTTGAGTCTGTATGGATTAGAGAAAATCCAAAAACTCAATTCTTTTTTAATAAAGTCATTAAAGTTGCCCACAGCACAAACAAGTTCAAATAACTCATTAAAAACCCCAAATTACCAAGATTTCTATGACTGTGACGAGTGTACGTGGAACGTCTTACTATACAGTGAATGAGCAGCAAGTACTAACATTTAGAGGGTTGTCGGCAGAGTCCAGTATGTCCTCCATGATAGTGTTGGCATACTCAAGTCGGCCCTGTAGTGAGCTCCTCTTCTTTAATCCTGTAAGATTCACCAAGTGGATCTTTAGCCAGTCCAGGCCTTTGGGACCAAGCAGCTTCCCCTCCGCAAACACAAGGATTGCCCGTGTGACATCACTTCCCAGGTGATTAAAGTATGGAGGACATGGATAGGTACGTCCCCTGAAGTCCATGTTGTGAGGGAACCAGAAGATCTCGTCTCGCATGTGGTTGGCGATGGACAGTTTATAGAGAGCATCCATACGTAAGCTGTGCATCTCGCTGCATTTCTTTTTGGCATTGATCACCTGTCTTTTCATGTGGGCCTTCTCACTAGCTGTATAACTGTGGTCTTGAGGGTTAAAGTGGGGGATTTTGGGGGCTTCCGACAAAGGAGGTGGGATGTCTAGCTTATCGCTTCCACGATCATTAAAGATGGAGATAATAATGTCCAGCAAAGGTTTGTTGATCTTCCAGGCACAGTTGCCCAACTGGTTGAGAGAGTCATAGATGGCATGAAGATTTTGACATTTCTCCAACAACTCTTCGTGTTGGGTCGCCCCGTCCACTGTGCGCATCAGCTTCGTCGGCGTGAGCAGGTATGCTCCAAACTTGACTGATGTCCAGGGCACTGGAGGGCACAGCATCGGCATCACATAGGAGTCAAAAGTCAACTTGGTCTCCATGGCTTCCTGCTGCATCTGAGTAAGGATGGGGTGGGGCTTGATGAAGCCAACCTGGCGGGTAAAACATCACAAGAAAATCAGTCGCAAACTAAAAAAGAGCAGACACACCAGTGAACAGAGATTGCTGTTTCAATTACAACAACATGAAAGGGACTGCCTCAGCTTATTTCTAAAGCTTGGTTAATCATGACAGGATATGGTCAGCATCAAGTGCAAATTTGATTAATAAAGGTATAAAAGCAACACGCTTCGACTTCTGTTGAATCATAAGTTTGAATCATAACTGACATGTGAGAACATCTTATAATCTGAATCTTATCTTAAAAAAAACTAACAGCTGAGATTAAAAAAAATATATTAATATCAGTGCTGCCATTCATACTACTTGTGTTAAACAATTACTGAAAATCACAATAAAATGGGCAACTGTAGCTCCGCAAATGTGAAAAAAAACAAACAAGTGTAACATCTTTACTTGACTGTTATTATATTTGTTACATGCCAACCCCGCTCCGGAGCCAGAGGATGCCTAACGATAGTTTTTCCAAGAACAGGGCTTTGATGTTAAAGAGTTACCGCAGTGACAGGAAAAGAAGAAAAAAAAAAATCACTGTAACCTGACAGAAACACCTCAGCTTTGCACGAATGAGTCAGACTTTCATGCTGCGCAGTAAAATCATTAGGATGCCCCCCTGATGGGCTAACCTCCACCCAGGGAAAGAAGGGAGACGGGAAGAATAAGAGAAAAGAAGGTAGAATGGAACAAAGAGAGACAGAAAATTACACACGAATGAAATTCAGCAATAGGTATGCCCCGCTGCCAAAGGGCATCAAGTCCCAAAAATCCACAGTTCTCTCTCTCTCTTTGTACTCACCCCCCAACACATGCCTCACCCTCCTGCAGGGTCCTGTGGCAGTAAATCAGCGATCCAATTAAGGGGACACTAAAAAAGGGATTAGCGTGAGACCTATTCATCTCACTCAACTGTTCCCTTTGCCAATTCACACTGTGGGTAAATGGTTTTATAAAAGACACTCTTTTGAGCGTCACACTGGATAGGAGGTTGCTCAAGTGTTCAAGGTAACGGGCTTTAGAACAGTTCTCTTGTCCAAAGTGAAGGTTAGGCTTTTTAAGTTTTTTCCCGCTTTGTTTCTGCTTCTGC
The DNA here is from genome assembly GCF_057382095.1 of Aulonocara sp. 'chitande type north' Nkhata Bay. Classification (NCBI taxonomy): domain Eukaryota; kingdom Metazoa; phylum Chordata; class Actinopteri; order Cichliformes; family Cichlidae; genus Aulonocara; species Aulonocara sp. 'chitande type north' Nkhata Bay. Next base: position 6,751,040 of record NC_141365.1, on the reverse strand, counting down.
ATGGCTTCTTTCTTTTAATGAAAAGTCTGCTATTCTTAAACTCTTTTGGGTCAATCATTTAATCAGACTAATTTTACACAATTAGCAAAAATTCACAATTAATTTGATTTGCCTGATCGAGAGTCCTTATAATCAACAGTTGTGTTTTGTTTTTCTAATCCATCATATAATTTTCCCTAGTTTCTAGGAGATCCCCTAATCTTTGGTCTTTTTCCCCCATAAATCTCAATTGAAAGAATATTTTTCTTGGTCTGGGTTAATACTCAGACATCCTTTTATCAGATTATCAGAAGGTATTGGACTTCAACAGAAACTACTGTTTCTGTATTTACTCCCTCTTCTGCAACTTCTTAGCTCGATTACGGATATTTGGTATCATTGTTACGCAGATGATATTCAGCTATATATCTCTTTTAGGCCACCTGATGTTTCTAAGCTTCAAATCTTCCAGCCCTGCTTTGATTCCATTAGAGATTGGATGACTGAAATTATCTTAAACTAAATGCTGAGAAAACTGAAATCATTGTCTTTGCTCCTGAGAAATTTGTTCCCCTCGTGGTTAAAAATCTAGGCCCTCTTGCTTCTTATATTAAACCCTCTATTAAGAACCTTGGTGTTACACTTGACCCAGCTCTGACGCTGGACACACACGTTAAATCTTTGGTTCGCTCATGTTTTTACCAATTAAGAAATATTGCTGAGTCCCATTGTGTCACGCTCCGAAATGGAAATGATTATTCATGCTTTTGTTTCATCTCGCTTAGATTATTGTAATTCCTTGTTTACTTGCTTAAGTAATGCCTCCCTGGAACGACTGCAGGTTGTCCAGAATGCTGCTGCTAGGCTTCTGACAAAGTATCCCAAATACTCCCATGCCACTCCCCTGCTGATCCAACTGCATTGGCTCCCTGTCAAGTTCAGGGTCCATTTTAAGATTATAATCATGACCTACAGGGCCCTGCACGGTGTAGCCCCAACTTACATCAGTGATCTTCTTCTTCCTTATTGCCCCAGCAGGTCCCTGAGGTCTTGTGACCAGGACTTGCTGGTTGTCCAGCATACAAGGGTAAAAAGAAAAATGACAGAGCGTTTGTATCAGTGACTCCCAGACTCTGGAACTCGCTCCCTTTGAGATTGAGATCTGTGGACTCACTCATTTCTTTTAAAAAGCAGTTAAAAACGTATCTGTTTAAACTTGCTTTTGGTTGATTTTGTTTGTTTGAGGTTGTATGTCCGTTTCTGAAGAACTTTTATGATTTTTATGCGATTTTGTTTACCTTGAAAGGTGCTATATAAATAAAATTTTACTTTACTTTATGTCTCTCAGTCTGCAACGCAAAAAAAGGAACCTAATCAAGAGGATCTGTGTCAACCTTCTTATTTAGTCAGGAATCTGTAATAGGTGCTTCATTTAAAAAATGCTTTAATAGAGTCACCACCAACCCTAGGTTATCAAATCATGTGCTTCAATGATACCTCTGTGGAACAGACCAGGAGAGAACTTCCACCGTACCTGCCGGGTGCTGCGAAAGGTGTACATGTGGTAGAGGATGGGGATGAGTTTCCTGTCATAGGCTGGGTTCAGGATGTCGCTATTAATTTTAAGATTTTTAACCATCATATCCACCATGTACGTGCCAAGCTCCAGAGTTACTATGTATGGCCAGCTTGTCTCGCCCCCCTGCAGCGTAGGTCCTGAACTCTGCTCCATCTCCAGCTTCCACCACTGCTCCCTTGGAAGGACGTCATACACCTGCATGGATAAAAGGTTGGCTGTTTTAATTTTGTGAGGAAAGTGTGTTATTTTGTAAATACCTCAAAGACATAAAGATTCAGAGTTACAACCACTTTCTAGTATTTTCTTTTATGAAAATTAGCATGAGCAAGCTTTATATTTGCTGGTTTTATTTGGTCTGCACGTATATCCTTGGTATTAAGTCCTGGATCCTCCAGATCACCACGACTGATGGAACGGGTACCCCACATGCCTGTCTCTGCATTTCTTGTTTCCGCTGTATCTAGTTGCTAGTGATTATAATTTCCACTGGCTCCGAGTTATTTCAGCTCGTTCTGTTATTTCTGCTTATTCAGTGGCTAAAAGAGGAGAAGACTCAAGCAAAGAACGCCAGAGGGAAGAGAAAATCTAAATCTTTTTACCAGGCTCTTAAAAAGTTTGGAAAACTGAAATACAAAAATATACAAGAAAACTTTACAAAAAAACCCCCAAAACTGGTGAAATGACTGAATATTAAGAAATTAAGTTTTAAATCACTACTAGTCAGCACTCATAAATGCAAGCTACATCGGTCGGTTGACTTTCCCAGAGCTTGGTTATAGACCAAGACTACATTCACACTCCTCCTAAGCCATATGAGATATTACATCAGATAAATGAACAAATTTTTCTATTTATTCTGGCTATTTTTTAATTAAAACTGCTTTATGGTTATTTTGAATTTAACTCAAATGGCAACCCCAGGGCTGACAAACAATTAAGGTTATTAGAATAGCTGCTTTGATCATTAGATGTGCAAACACAGGAAGCTGTAGCTTATTACTGCCTGCCAGGTCTCACGTCCACTGACTGCAATCACCGATTGGACCCCTTGACTACGTTTGTGCTTCTGGTGCCTTTTGGAGCACTTTAGTTGAATTATCTGACAAATAATATGGCTTCACTGTGTGCTACAGTCCAGAAAAGAAATTTGTGCTTTAGTTCTGAAAAGTCTAATTCTTGTCTTTTGTTTATTTGTTACTGATTAGCATAAATGTGCCTGTCTGCTGCAGCTTACTAACCCCGCTAATGTCAGTTAATACCATAGCAGTCCACCCTCTCCCCGAAATATGAGGAGTCCCGGTGCCCAATTTTTAATTTTACGTAGACGTTTAATAATAAATACTCTACATAAACACTACTAGCCTTCAGTAACAGGGAGCATTGCCTATTGTTTCTGACATTTATCTTCAAAATTGATCCTTGAACACGTAAATATGTAAAGTGAGAACTTTGACAAGGGAGAATTTAAAGTAACACTCGCTGTCAAAACAACAATGAAAAACATTTTAATAGGCAGCATTTTAACTACAAAGGCTGCATATAAAGTGCCTTTCATAAAACACCTTAACTAACATCGAGTCTAACTAACTGGTGGACTATAATGAGCTCTTGCTCATTATAGTCTTGATGACATACGCATTTTCCCTGAGTGCTCCAGAACCATCAAAACAGTGAGTCAGTGATCCTGCCTGTACAGTCCCATTGAGGAAACACAGTCCTTCATTTTACTAAAAAGGAGTAAACAGCATTTCAATGAGTTTGAGAACAAGGTCGCAAACAAAGTTTACAGAAGTCTATAACATTTGGCTTCATAACATGAAAATATTGTAGTTTAATTGGTCAAACAAATTCGGTCTGGCTTCTGGGAAGTAAAATATGATAAAAAAAAAGAAAAAAGAATGCAGCGCTGAGAAATGAAAGCCGATAGTCCACACTGGATGATAAAACAGAAGATTAAACTTTAGAAATCTGTATTGTGCTTTCAAATCAGTAGTAGCTACATCATACTTCAGCCATAATATTGCAGATTTTATAACAACTGCCATGCAGTACAGCATGCAAAGCATATCTCTTGCTAACAAGTATGAGGAGTTTTTTCTTTTTACCTTAGTATCTTTGGCCAGTAGGTCTGTGTAGGCGTTATAAATGCTGCCCAGCTTTTCCACCATCTGATTCTGGTGCTTCTGACGCACGCAGTACTTGGTGAAGACCCTATTGCCGAGATCTCGAGCTAAAATCTTTAGCGACTCTCCGCTAGGAGGCAAGTTGGCAACACTCTGGACAAAGGAACACAGTTAAAAGATATCTTACATTAAAAAACAATATATAAATAAATAAAAAACAGCAAATGACTGTTCAGGGCTTTTGTAAAGTCTTATTAGTCTAATGGAAAAAAAGGGGTTTGGGGGGATCAGAGGGAAAGATTATAATGCAAACTGTGTTCTAGAATTGGTTCTCATAACCCTGCATATTTCTCCTGTACTGGAAGCAAAGATATCTGATGAAAGCATGTCCTGCTTAACTCTTACAATGTGATGTTTTGATGGACATTGCCACTGTTAGCTACTTGATTTGTGTTCTATGGTTTTTCCCATATTGGTTGTGTCAAATTACACAAACGCAACGACAAAAAAAACAAAAGACAGAACATCAGTACAGACCACTTTGTAATGCTGTAGTAAAATAAAATTGATCTCAACTTTATCAAAACAGAGACAAGTCTTTGTAATATCTTAAAATTCTGGCTTTTCATTGATCGGTAGGCTGGGCTAGGTGGCTTGTATTACCTGTATCATGATGTCAACATACTCTTTATCTTCCAGGAGACACAGATACGGATAAAGGTTAAGTCTGTAGTCCCTGGTGTTGCTTTTTGCCAGGATCATTTTGCTCTCCCTTAAGGCCTGGAGAAGGATCTTCTGCCACTGAATCCGCTGCTCTGCCAACAGCTCTCTCTGAAAGGACAACACAACGGGATCAATTTCATGAAAGTGACCGATAGCATAAAAACCATAAAGGGTGAATTTGTTGAAGTTGTTAGGGGGAAAAAGAAAATCAAAAAACAAACAAAAAAACCCAATCCAGAAGCCTTTATCAGAAACTACATGATCCAAATGGAAGATCATTTGAAATATGCAGTAGAAATGGTCATATCACACTGGACGGAAGCCTTGTGTCTAACATGGCCATGAATTTCATTAGTTGTTTAAGCTTGTTCGGCCCAGATATATTCAAATGACAGTGAGAAGCGAGACTAGCCTTCTGAGACAACACAACTGGGTCAGCACTTGTTTTTCTAAGGCTAAAACAGAAAGGAAGAGTCTGCTCTGTGTTTTCAAAGTCTAGCCTGTTAGAAATTTCAATTTGAATGCATCAAACTAATTAATGATTGATTAGTTCAAGTGATTACCAAGACACACTACTCTAGAAGGACCTATAAAAAACAAGCTTTATGAAGAGAAGCGTGGACCAGGCTGGCCCTTTTCACCTCCAAAGCTGATCAACTGCCAACTAAGAACTAGCAGATGTATGGCTGCTATGAACCTGAGCAACATTTGACTCTTACATTACTTGCACTCAAGTTAAATGTCTGCGTGTGCATGTGTTAATGTTTTCTCTTTAGTTTGACTGAAACAGAGACCCAGTCTGGATTGTGAATAGAGGGGTGACTCCGCATTCTCCCCAGCGGCCTCCATTACAATACATTATTATTCTGCCCTGCCTGTCTGTAAATGCTTCCTGACCACCAGGGACTCTCTGCCTGCTTGCTTCCCACATAGCCCATCTGCACAGACAGACGGCCCAGCCAAGACTGTAAATGCCAGAGTTCGTAAAAAAGCACACCGCAGGAATACAATGTTTCTTCATCTAACCTGTCGAGCCTGCATGCATATCGTTTTAAATTTTACATCAGAGAAAAATAATTATATCTCAGTAAAACATTATAAATATTATCATAATTATACCAAAAAAAAGCAGATTACTGCCAAGACGATAAACATCCTCTACAGTCTGAATATTACACTGGGTGCCAGTATGCTGTGTTTTGCTGGAGATCTGTAGGCTTTTTTGTGGTTCAAAAGGATAAACTGTCAGCACAAAACAGCAAGAATGCAATGTTCTTCCAGCAAAAATGAAACTTTTTTTCATTCCAACAACCAAAGAAAGAGAAGAGAAGAAAAAGTTACCGTGAAACGTATCTTTCTTTAAAAGACATATACCACCACATGCTCACGAATCAGAACACTACTGTGGGTGTGGGCAACAAAATACATAATGTTTGCATTGAGTTTAGATCACCTGCATGCAATCTATCCCAAATTATAATAATGAATTACCCATAACTAACATTAACAGAGCAAAGGCAACGCTTCACCACCACTGACCTGATCTGTGTCATTTAAGACAGCTGTTGTTTCTAAAACAAAACAACTAGCCGTGTGTCATTAATACCTGAATCCTTTTCATTACACAATCCATTCTCATGAGCATCAGAGCAACAGTCAACATAAAGGACAAGCTGAAGACGAAAAGGGGAACCGAGTCGGTTGATTTACCATTTTCGCCATGTTTTCAGTGACGGGCTTGGCAGCTTCCACAGAGTCTATGGTGATCGTGCAGGCCTGCTCCACACTCAGCTGACGTTTAAAACGCTCCTGGAGATCCTCCTGTGTGAAGTCCAATTTTGGGTAGATGTGGTCCGCCCTCTAAAACATAACACGTAACCAAACATCAGACAGACACAAACGATATCTTGTACAGTGCAGATCTTTCTTGGCCTGAGCCTAACCTTCAAAACCGAAAACCCTAACGGAACAAACTCGACTCAACCCAGGCACCTGTCCAACCACCAACATAGCCACTTATCTAATTCTGCTTCCATTTAAAACTCGGAGCTTCACCTGTGGCGAATAGCTCTTTAGGTAATGGCTCAATGGTATTGGCTACTAATTTTTGTAGTGGTTTTATCTGAACGGAGAGAGACAGAATATAAACCAAAAATCCAGAACAAAAAAATACATAAAAGATATAAATATCCATATATATTCACATCTCATTCTGTGAAATAAGTATTTGATCCCCAAAGAAAACAGTACTTGGTGGAGAAACCTTCGTCACCAGGTCGACCCACTCCTCTTTACAAGAACTGTCTAAATGTTTCAGGTTTCTTGTTTGCCGCTTTGGAGACTGGTGAGGCCACTCCGTGATCATTAGGGCTGTTTGATATAACGATATATATCGGATGACGATATAAAAACGTCTATCGTTTCATTTTACGCTATCGTTTGTTTTGTGGTGTCGCAAAATAAACTGTTTACGGCAATATTTTTTCATCGTTTTGATGGTCACTGTATTGGCTATATTAATTTCTTAAAGTTCTCTCTTTCTCTTATATTTTATATAACCACACTATGGACGGACAAGTGCCTGTTTTTATGCGTTGTGGTTAGCAACAACGATGGTAACAGCATCGCGTGTCCGCTTGTTTATGTTCCACATAAACCTTTCACAATAAAGCTCAAGATCCTGTTGAGACTTTTCAAAATAAACTGAATCACGTGAAAGAGCAGATTATTTACGGATGAGAATTTAAAAAGAGCCGCCAGGTGCTAAAAAATAAACCTTAGACTCAAACGCTAGAACAGGCTTTTCCCCGCAGCACGCTGTGTAATAAATACTCACAAAGAAAACAGTGGCCTTTACAACTTATGTCTAAAAATGTATAGTTTCATGCATCTGTAAAAACACTCGACTCCAGCTACATGACGCGCAGCTGGAAACACTACACGCAAGTCGAGCTGCCCGAGATTCACAGAATTTACAGAAAATGTTAAATTTTTGTGATTTATATCGAGACGATAGAATTCTTATATTGGGATATGAGATTTTGGTCATATCGCACAGCCCTAGTGATCATAATGTACTTTTTGGAATAGGTCTGAGCAGGAAAAGTGAGCTGTATTTAATACAGCAAGATGAGCAATATTAAAAGCATGGTTTTAAAAAAAGTATGCAAATATAGGACACTTTCCCAATGAAACAGATAATTAAATGAGAGAATAATACACTCTCCAAAGACAAGTAGAAACTAGATCAAACTGCATTTTGTACGATCTGAAGCTTTAATCAAAATCTCTTCTCACAGCAGCAAACAGTATTTTAATTAGTCTGTGCTTGTGCTGCTCAAACTGATTGAAAACCCTCCAGAGATCATTCATTGTGTCACTCTGTTATCAAATGGGCCAGTTATTTGAACAGCCTTTAAGCCCCTACGACCTGCCAAAAAAAAGCCAGAGTCAGATAAATTACAAACTACCTTTATAAATGCATTAAAAGCCAGCAGGAAAGATCTGGTCACATTTGACCTTTTTGGCATATCATGAAGTGGCACAGTCCCACATTCACACTCATAGAATAAGACCTGCTGACCTTGCTACCATCCCTCTATTAAACACACACACACACACTAACAATAAGACTGAGAGGTCTAAAAGTGAATATGCTGCATGGACTGAGGCTAAAAATACTACAATGGCACGAAAAGCTGTTAACGAATTGTGTGAGAATCACGAGGAGTAGGAAGGTGGGAAGGAGGAGGAGAGGTGAGAGGAGGAGAGGCACCCATTAGAAAGCAGACGTGGCTCACTATAAATAGAACAGTGCCTGTCTGGCTGTGAAGGGTTGACAATCAAATCTTTCGTAGTCAAGCTGGAGCCTTGTGAAACATGCAAAACAGTGAGCCTTAAAAATAATTCCTGTGTTAAGTCACATTTAGTTTCTAAATAAATTCTTTACATAATGCTTTTAAAGATTTTTGTGAACGCCAACTAAAGTAAATGCTAATGGTTAATTAATACAAAGATGCAGATTCTGTCATCCGACCATAAAAAAAAATGCAGCGGTCACCATGATTTCCAATGATTTCAGTTTAAGATAATGTCAAGATCAAAGACCAGATGAACATGTGCATATGTGGATTAATTATTTAACTTCCACTATCTTGACATCAGCAGAAAAGATGGGCATCTAATTTTCCCATGTGCCAGCTTGTCAGTAAATAAGTTCGCTGATAACAAAAGACCTGACTCTGTAATACCTCTGAGTAGAAGTCTTGAACCAGCAATGAAGAACACTTGCTTGTGTGCATGTTGAGCCTGGGCTGATACTCTGGCTTTACGATGCGTATGGCTTTTAGCAGCATGTCCTTCTCATCTTGCCGGAAAACACATTGGTTGAACAGATCATCCACAGAGAGGCCATCCTCCTCCATCTGGCTCAGACACCTGGAAATGCAGAAACGTACAGTCTTTGTGCCACATGTATATTATCTCTTAAAACAGGGTTTTACTTATGTAATGTCAGTAGAAAGCTAAAGATACTAGTCAGTGGGACAAGCTGTGACAGTATTAAAAAAAATGTAAAAAAGCCAGAATGCAATCATTTGCAATGAATTTAAACCCTGTTTTAATTTGAAAAAAAAAAAAAAAATACAGCATATAAGCCAAAACAGAGTTTTTACAATTCTACTGAGCTTGAATGTTCTTCAGTATGACCAATTTTAACATTCCTCATTCTTTTCCCCCCAATTTCCCTCTTTAAAAAGGGCTTCTTCACAGCCACCCATTTCTGATGAGGCTTCAGCAAACAGAGTGGGAGTCGCAAGTTTGATTCCCACTTGGTATCCAGTAAGAGTCCTGGCTAGACTCCCACATGCTAAAACCAAGCCCTGGAATGGCGCGGCTCAGACACAAGCATTTCACTACAAGTTGTACTCTGTATGATTGTAAGTGACAAATAAAGGTTGTTGTTTGTTTAAATGGGTCGACTCAGGTCCAGCGTCAGGTCTTTGCTGAATTTTGTTTCACGACTTTCTGATACTGCTCATCAGCTGTAATTAGGCTTTTTAACTGTTTAGTTTCCTCAATTTTTTAAGGACACACTGCACACCATGCTGACATACAAGTGTTTGGTCAATAGCTCTTAACTCACCTCGTTGGTGCAAAAATGCTATTTTACATCTACCAAACTGTGATGTCTTTGGCATTTTTCATAGATTCGACTAACAAAAAGGAAACATAATGTCTTTGTGACAGGCTGATACAACAAAGTGGAAAAAAAGAAACTATGAAATTTAATTTAATTAAATTAGCAGAACTTCTGGCTCTGTGGAAGTAAAACATCAAGAAATGATGGGTAGCTCAAGACTTTGCACAGTACAGTATAGGCTTCTCCCATCCCGCAAAGAGTCATCACAGCGGGTAGCTCTGCATGTCAACTTTTACATCCAAGGCCCTTCCTGACGCAACACCAACAGGGATTTGTGTCTCTGGCTGGAATCACACCAATGACCTTTCACTTGCCAAATGAATGTGCTGGAAGCAAAGCATAGTACTGTATATTTAAAAAATGTTCCTCAAACTCGTCGCAGAAGGTATTAGCACCTCTTCATTCCATCAGATTAGCCAGGGAGCACTCACAAAGCTAGCTGGAATGCCACTAAGAGGACACAAGAGGTAGATTTTCATTTTCAAAGGAGATTATGGTTATTATGATGGATCAGACCACAGAGTATGATCACAAGTCGAGTTTATAACATCTGACCTGCCTGCTGATGTGGGAAGAGGATAACTTAATTATATAACTTCCTGGCTCTCTGATTAATAAAAAACACAAACCTCTCTCTGGCATCATTGTATATGTTTCTTCTGCCCTGATCAAGAGTTGCAGAATATCAATTGAAGTATTTGCATTGACAAGCCTTCTGTCAGTCTCAAAAATATGAGTTTAATCAAGAGGCAGATGGCCACTGATGACACCAGTGAAATGTTTATTTAAACAGAATCTCCTAGAGAGAGCGCAGACTCCATGACTGGACTACAGAATGCAGAAAACTCCAGTGTTGTTGGAATATAAATGAGAAGTGTAATGTAATGAGTAGTCCATAACTCAGTTTGATACACGATGCCTAAAAAGGTCTGTGAATTAATATTTTTTCCGTCTGCTGCAGCTTTATTCCTTTATGACTAGTGCGACTCAGGGGTTAAAAGGTCTGAGTACATTATTATGGATATGCAGTCCTATTAGATGTAATATTTAATTCAGAATCTGCATATGCAAACTATGAAATACATATTATAAAGTATTTTAAGCCTTGGATTCAGGAGAAACACAGCTACTATAAACTGTACAAATAAAAAACAAAATAACAGACTATCAGTCCTGTGCATGCAGCATCTTTGAGATACTATTAGCTAGACAAAAAGTGATAATATTATTAAAAAATAATGTACATATAAAATGTAGGTAGCATGTTTGGCACCAGTGCTCCTTTAAAGTTAACAACAGAACTACATGACAAAGCCAAGAGAGGAGTGAGGAAAACCCATTTATCACTGACAACACGGATAACAGAGCTCTGCTTCACCCAGCACACCTTTTACTCAAGACAATTATAAATAACAGCACGTTAATTAGCAACTGGAGAAAACCCTGGCTCAGCAGTTTCCACCTATTGAGGTCCATCAGAAGTGCACTGTTCTGAAGTCACTGATTAACAAACAAAAGAGGGACTGTAATATTACTCAAAAGTTTGGGAATATTTTAAACGAGGCCAAAGAGGTAAGAAAAAAAAAAAAGCATTTTCACTCATGCCTCAGAGTCTCTTGTGATGCAAGATGCAATTTTGTCCTGGGTAAATGAGAGAGCCCTGAACAAAGACAGGATTAGTCTGGGTGCTGGCAATGTGGTCCAAAGGAACAAAGAGGGCAGAGAGGTTGAAAGACAGAGCACAATCAGCCCTGTGACCGCTCGGCTGCACCTTAGGGAATATAGCGCTCTGGAGGATACAGGACTTATAAAGGCAAAATATAAAGGGATGAGAGTGTGTGTTTCAGAATGTTGCTGTGCATGTGAGAAAAAGAGAGAAGAAGCACACTGTTACACTGAGGGCAAGGATGCTGCAGGAGAGACTTTGGGGATTTCAGTATTAGAAGAGTATAGCAGTTGGACTAATAAAAAAAGAAAAAAAGGGAGGGAGGGCATAGGGAAAACAGGGATTTAATGACAACAACAAAAAGTAGTGAAAGATAATGAATAAGGTAAGGGAAAGAAGAAGCTGCTTAGCCAGAGACAGAGCGGGAGGGCAGCACTGCTGAACAACAATGTCATATGAGCATCAGCTTACAGTGATCGATGGACCAACCAGATACCCACCGCCAACCCTAATGCCCTGCCACCTGTATCGCCACTGGAGCACACTGCCTAAGGTGATGTCCTCAGAGTCAAAGACTTAAGTGTCCGTGTTGTTCTGTACACGTTTTCAGCAAAAGCACGTGACATGACTAAGCAGATGAAATCTGGAAAAGTACTGATTACAGCCAGAAGTGATGTGAGGGTTGTCGGTCTTGCGTGCTGCTCAGTAACATTCAATATTCATTATTTACTGTTAGTTATGCTTATGTTGGTTGTTGCTGTGGTTTCCCTACTGTGTTGTTCTCTTTTTGCTTGTTCTTTTTTCCCAGCAGGTGATCAAGCAGATTTTTTGTTTCTTTTCTCTCTGTCTTTCTTCCCCCTGTTTTTCTTTCCTGCTCCTTTTCTTGAGCTTTTTCCCCAATTGTACTTGTCTTTCCTATCCCCCGGTCCTGTCTGTTACCACTGTAATAACTTAAAAGTAAAAAAAATAATAAATAATAAACATCAATTAAGTGGACCAGGATGACAAAGCCGTAATGATCCACCTGGGAAAATAATTTTCTGGGCATTTTTCTTGGCCTTTAGACAATAATTCTGATTGCTACAGTGCCGAACGAGACAGGCAAAAACAAACAAAGTTTGCATGGTTGGAACAGAAACGGATGTTTATGACCTCAGAGAATTCTTAAAAGCCTTAAGAGGAAGTTTGAGCAGGACATTTTAAAAGTCAATCTTTTCTGTATAAAGAATGATACCTGTATTCATTTATCATCCATGTTTCTCAGCTGCTGTCAGAATAACTTCTGTAGTCAGACAGCATTCTCATCAAGGACGCAGCATTTATGTAGCTGTGTTCAAACAGGGGCTGCATATTATAAAAGAGAGATAATAAAAAAACACAACCCCTGTGCTCTGTAGTTTTTCATCTGCTATAAGACTAATGTTAGATTTATCAGAAAGGAAAAAAGAAAATTAAATATGAGCCCCGCCTCTGCCTCGGCAGCAGGCCAGCTGCCTGCATTTTCTCCTAGTTGCTATCAAACAGGCACCGGTGCTGTGACAACATACAGGCTTCTCCTGAAACTGTGAGCTTTGCTTAGCAAGTTTATATTTTCTGAGTCTCATGCAATTCAGAAATTAAATTAATATAACTCTTTCCAGAAAGTTTTTTAAAGTGTTTTAGAAACCACATTTTTATTTGAACATAACAAAGACATGCTGAAAGGTTGGAACTTGCTTATTCAAACATATACAGACATTTTGAATGGGATGCCAGCAGCATCTGTTAAAATATTTGGGATAAGAATGACAAAGGAAAAATTAAATAGGGGATTACTGCTTAAAAATTCTACAATTTATTAAATCTTGTGAAAACAAATGGTGCATTTATAATCTACCAGGTAAAATATTTTGGAATGATTCAAAGCAGCTAAAATTGACACAATTTAAAAGATAATATCTAACTTAAAAAAAAAAATCAATGGGCTCAGAAACACTTAAGTGAAAAAGGTTTTTAGCGGGATCCACAAATGTAGTTAAAACAGCTGACTTTTGGTCCAAACTTTTTTAAGATGAAGTGGAATAACTTCCTACAGTGTAATGAATCAAAATTATAAAATGTTATTTGAAATCATGGATTCCACTTTCTCTTTGCTACAAAGAGCAATACTCAGGTTGGTTATTAGGATACCCTTCAAAGGCACACCTCTATACAAAAATGTATAGAGGTGTGCAGTAGTGCATAAGGCACATCTGTGAAGGAGCGACATATGCTGACATCAAGAGGACATTTTAAAGAAAGGCTGGTTGCAGGCTAGTATCAATATATTCCACCAGGGCTCCGCAGTAAAAGACTCCGGGTGCTAAGCTGACCTCCCTGAAGTCCTGGTGTGACCTCCAATATTAGCATTTAGCTGCATAAAATTTTTAAAAGGCATGCATTTTTGAAAAAAATACATTTTTTAGGGTTAGAGGTTTTAAATTATTTGCAAATAATTGCACATTGGTTTTATTTATATTTTAAATAGCATCCAAACCCAGCTTGCAGCGATCTGTCAGGATGACCCAGTTATTGCTGAGATGGAACTGGGCTACACACTGTCAAGATTGTCCTTGATTAATACATTTGCAAAATCCAAGAAGAAATTAACTACACTACAGTTATTATCTGTATGGTTCAGCTGCCTTGTAGAAATTTAATTAGTCCTCACCCAGTCTCATTAAGACTGTGTCAAAATGCTGCCACAACCAAAACAAATTCAAGCGACCTTGTGAGAGCAGCACTAATTAATAGGGAGATTTACAACTGACAAAAAGTTGAGGAAATAATAATAATGCCATGCTGGATTTCCATGGAAACCACAAAAGTGATTAGTACAAGTAGAAGGAATACTGGTAGGTGTCAGCTTAATACACAGTTTTATAAAAAAAAAAGCATTCCTTAATTCTCCAGTGACACAAAAGACGACCAAACTGCAAAACAGACTTATAAAACAATAACAGACCACAATTCTTAGATGTGCATGGTATTAAGGAGCTCACCTTTGTAAAAACATCTTAAGAGAATATAGGACATGCAGCTAGAAATCAAATTTTTTCAGCCCTGCAGGCTAAAGGAAAATGATTCCTTGAACACTACACGAAAAACATTCAATTGATGCTCTTAAAATGAGCAAGTATGTTACTATCACATCAGCAGAAACCTTAAGATAAATGCACTTTCACAGAAATTTCACCCAAAAGTAAAAAGCCTGAGCTGATTATGACCCCTGCTGGTAAATCTTGATGTTGCTACACAGTGTCAGCTCTCTTCTGAAATGTCACATGTGCTGAAATACATGTGATGCAATGTGAAACACGTTGGTATAAACACACCTCTTTATGATCCCTGTGCGTGTGTATCTTTGCAACATACCTTGAAACAACCTTTGGGGAGCAGTTTGGGTTGCGACCCATACACTCCAAAGCAGCAAAGTAGGAACCACGATTTGGCTTCAGACCAGCCTCTTCTAAAAGAATAAACATGCGGCCAATCTGATTTAATGTACCCTACAAATGAAAGAGATATAAGGGAGAGCAATGAGCCTAATTATCCTGAGTCCATGATACCAAGCAAACAAGTGAAAATTAAAGTCAACAGAATTAGTTACCAAAGATGAGGCGTAGTTTAGTTTCTTCGGATCATTATTAAAGGGCAGAGAGAATAAGAGCATGTTCAACTGCATGTTTGCCCACAGATATTTTAAAAGGGCCCTAAACAATTAAGTACCAGTGGGCCCATGTAGAGCTGTTCGATATAACGATATGAATCGTCGTTTCATTTTGTTTCGTGGTGTCGCAAAATAAACTGTTTACGGCAATATTTTTTCATCGTTTTGATGGTCACTGTAGTGGATATATTAATTTCTTAAAGTTCTCTCTTTCTCTTATATTTTATATAACCACACTAAGGACGGACAAGCGCCTGATTTTATGCGTTTTGGTTAGCAACAACGACGGTAACAGCATCGCGTGTCCGCTTGTTTATATTCCACGTAAACCTTTCACTATAAAGCTCAATATCCTGTTGAGACTTTTCAAAATAAACTGAATCACGTGAAAGAGCAAATTATTTACGGATGAGAATTTAAAAAAGAGCCGCCAGGTGCTAAAAATAAACCTTAGACTCAAACGTTAGAACAGGCTTTTCCCCGCAGCACACCGTGTAACAAATACTCACAAAGAAAACAGCGGCCTTTACAACTTCCATCCATCCATCCATTCGCTTCCGCTT
This sequence comes from Aulonocara sp. 'chitande type north' Nkhata Bay, assembly GCF_057382095.1. NCBI lineage: Eukaryota > Metazoa > Chordata > Actinopteri > Cichliformes > Cichlidae > Aulonocara > Aulonocara sp. 'chitande type north' Nkhata Bay. The sequence continues at coordinate 6,735,519 of NC_141365.1, read as the reverse complement.
ATCCTTTTTTTCAGGGTCGCGGGGGGCGCTGGAGCCTATCCCAGCTGTCATAGGGCGAGAGGCGGGGTACACCCTGGACAGGTCGCCAGTCTGTCGCAGGGCCAACACACAGGGACAGACAACCATTCGCACTCACTTTCATTCGCACATTCACACCTAGTGACAATTTGGGTTATCCAATTAACCTATCCCCACTAAGTGCATGTCTTTGGACACCTTTACAACTTATGTCTAAAAATGTATAGTTTCATGCATCGGTTAAAACACTCGACTCCAGCTACATGACGCGCAGCTGGAAACACTTCCCGCAAGACGAGCTGCCCGAGATTCACAGAATTTACAGAAAATGTTACATTTTTGTGATTTATATCGTTATCAGGACGATAGAATTCTTATATCGGGATATGAGATTTTGGTCATATCGCACAGCCCTAGGTCCATGGATGTTTGTCACAGAACATATTTTGACGCATTACACTTAAAAAAAAAGCACAAGCAATAAAAGTCATGTCTGAATTTCCTTTAGCTGCTTTGCTCATCTCCTGAATTTTATTTCTGAACTCACCTTTTTGGCCCACACCCTCATCATGATGTTGTAAACGCCTGTGTTGAGATGTTTTCGTCGACTCATAACTCTGTGCTGACTGAGCAGGAAATTATGTGCCCGCTCGATGTCCCCGACAAATATACAGGCCTCCAAGTATGAGCAGATGCTAAGACTGATGTCCTGACACGCATTTCCCACACTGCCCTCCTGCATGCGTTCTGGTTTACTTGACAATGTCCAATGGCTTACTTGTTGATTGAGTCTCTTTTCCAGCTCCTCCACCTCAGCCAACTCCTCGGCTGTGCCCTGAGGGTCAGTACCAGTCAGTTCAGTTCCCTTTTTTTCAAGAGCATGTGTTTTAGAGTCTTTTCGTTTCTTTTTAGATGCTTTTTGTGGCACGGTGGCTGCTCCTGCCATGGCAGTGGCAGCAGCTGCTGTAGCTGTCGAAGAAACTGCAGCTCGTATTTCATCTGACAGTTTTGAATGACCTCTGCTCTTTTTAACTCCAGTAGATATTGTTTTATGTGTTGTACCGGTGGACATCAAGCTGCTTTTGGTACCTTTAGATGATGATGTTTGTAGTTTCTCTTTGACACATATTTGCATTTTTTGCTGGAGGTGCTGCTGTTTTTTAAGTTTGTTCTTCTTCTCTTGAGTTAGTTTTTCTATCCAGCGGCGGGGCTGAGATTTAAAGGAGCCTTTATCGCCAGTCTGTCCAGATTTAGGAATATCAGTTTTCTCCTGGGGTGTGCTTCTGTGGCCCTTACCAGATGAAGTACCTCTTCCATGAGAAGGCGCCTTCATAAACTGCACCTTTGCATGTTGGACATCTAGAACGACGTCAGATTGTAGTTGCTGGATTCTGGCCTCAAGCACTGAGAGGGAACATAACAAAAATGTTACTAAAGGAGTAATACAGAAAGCACCACAGTCTACATTAGCCTGTAAAATACTATAATAACATATCACAAACAACACAAAGATCTAGAACTGCCATCTGCAGTCACATACCGTCTAACAGCTGAAACTGTCTCAGTGCGCGTTTCTTTGCTTCATCTGTCTTTGGAATTCTAGATGAAACATTTATGTTTTGAAGCTGCAAAGATGTTCCTATAAAACAAACAAACAAATGATGAGATATTATTTTGGATCTTAGGCCTGGCTTTTCACTTTTGAAGGCATTTTGTTTATTGTTTAAAGATACAGACAACTACAATGCAAACATTTAGGTTACTTGTGTAACCCTGGTTCTCAGAGCAGCATCAGTGAGATGTCTAACTATGGAATGTGCCTTCCTGCGTATTCCTCAGAAGCATTTATCTCACATCTCACCCCTGCCCACCCACCTCACTAATCTGAGCCATGGTCTGAGTAACCGCCATCACTTAGGCCACTCACACACGGACTCAATTCAATTTAGGCTACACTGGAAACATCAAGCCTGTAAAACCGGAAAGATGTGAGAGGTGAAGACGAGCTTGCTGCTGCTCATATGTTCTGAATTGACACCTCTCTGAAAAGGGCCCCAAACGCTGCCAGACCACAAGTGGAGTGAGCCTCCAGGCCCTCTGGTGCCTGCTGCCCTAAACCTACCCAAGAGCAATCACCTACACAATCCATTGTGAGAGCCGCTGCTTAGTGATAGACGTGCCCTTATAGGCCCTGCCCATGAAAATAAAACGCTGGTATTGGTATGGCATGGCTGGTATGACATTGTCTGTCCTCACAAGAACGTGATTTGGGCCTCTCGCTTTTGGAGAAGCCCAAAAGCGAGAGGCCCCAGATAATTTATGTGCAATTGCTGGAGAGTGCTGCTTCAGAGACCTCTCACAGTTTGCCCTTCGTGAACACCCTCCGAACCAAACAGGCCTGGATAGGTAATGACCACATGCCGACTGCACAGTGCCCATAGACACCGCCTGAGTCAGAAAAGCTGCATTTTTTTTTCTTCTCTCCTCCTCTCCCTTAGCTTCCCTGCTTAGCCTCTTATGTCCTTGTCTAGTCTCGTGGGTTTTTTTGTATTACTTTTCCCTGGAACACTCTCTCACAGTCTGTTCTCTAAAACCTAAAAGAGGAATTATGGATTTGGATTTGATCAACTGGTCTCTGAATGCAATTGACACCCCTTCTCAACGAGAAGTCTGGGCTCGGGTGAGCCTGACTGCTGAAGATATCTACCTATTCGGAACCATGGTAACAGGGTTCTTGCTGATCGGAGCTGGCTTGGCCCTGACTTATCGAAGAATTAAGGAAGCGGAACCGGCTGTTCAAACCCCCACAAGGCTGCCCGCTGGGATTGAAATGAAGGGACGAGGCGTGAGTTTCTAAAAATGGGCTCATTGAGTGCAGCACGGAGAAGATCTTGGAGAACGCACAGCTGCCGTGAATACTCAGAACAAGACCTCTGAGTGAAAAACTGGATTACATCTGGAGGGGCTAGCTCGAACAACACCTTTGAGCGCAAATTCGATCACATCTTGGGGAAGTGCACTGCGGTCGTGAGTTCTCAGAACCTGCTCTTTGAGCAAAAAGAACGACAACATCATGGAACGTAAGTTTGGATAACATCATAGAAAGCTCACGGCTCTCCAAAGGGAGATTGAGAGACCAGTGTTGGACTGTTAGAACAGCTTTGAAATTCATTAGAGTTGTTCGCACTAAAGTAAAAACTATCATCACTTCATGCGGAGACCCCTTTGGCGCCAGCTGCGGCCTCAAGGCAGGAGCTGAACAAAACACCCTGATAACAACTGTGTTTAGACTGTTCCCCCCATTCCATGCAAGGCCACCTGGGTTGGCTGGAAGACTGTTTACTTAGCCTGGCGGGGCGAAGGACACTGTCTCAGCTGAACTCTGGACACACACACACACACACACATACACTGATATGCACACACTGATCCCCCCTCCCTTTCCAAACGCCTTCGATGCTTGTGCCCTACCGGGGAAGATGGCAGTCAACTGGACCAGCGCAGACATGCTGCAGGACCGGATGCGCTGTCTACACCGGCTCTCTCTCACCCTTTACCCGCCCCTGTTGCTCGTCTTGTGTTTCTATGGTGTATTGATAGTCATGTGCTTTTTGTGCTGAGGTGTTTTTTCTGTTATCAAACTGTTCTCCCACTAGGAGCTCAGTCTGAGTGGAGTTTTTTTTCTCCTCCTCTTACCTCATGTTATGTATTTTCGTTGTTTTTCTCCTATCAGCCTACCTTTCTGACATGTCTCCCCAATGTGATGTTTGTGTAAAGTTGGTCAGAAGGTTCCTTTGTAAGTGCGCCATTAGCATGCTGCCTGCTGTAACCCTAATTTCCTTCGGGATTAATAAAGTATTCTGATTCTGATATCGCCAGTTGCGTAATGTCAGCAAAGTAACCGTGTTACCAGTGCTCTCTATGCACCATGGTTCACAGGAGTCAGTCCGAGAGAAGCTGTCCCAGTGGTGAAACTCCTTCATAAACAGTCGTCCGAGCCACACCGCCAGGATGGCAGAGCCGATCGGACCAATTAGCTAAAGGGATAATCTGAAGGAGATTAAAGTTGAAATTTGTCATACCCCAACCCGCCACCTTCCCACCAGCCCCCATTCCCTCGTGTCAAAACGTCAAAAATCCTGGCAATATTGAATTGACTGTATTTTACCTCCACATGCAATCACGGTATAAAGAAAGTATTTGCTTTTTCAGTTCTATGTTTTACATATCAGGATGTAATAAATAATCATCTGACACTTACCAGCTCTTACAATTAGGCACACACAATCTCATATGAACAACAACAAATGCCACAAATGCTGTGTCATTATTTATTTATCAGAAACTAAGCCAAGATGCAGAAGCAGTGTGTTGAAAATCTACGTACACCTTTGCTTCCATTGTTTTAAAAAAGGTAACTAGCAGCCACCTGCTATTAATTAAATGCATCTTATTAACTGATCATGAGCAAGTGTGAGCACCTCTATGAAAACAGAGGTTTTGGCTGTCAGGTGTGTGCTGACACCAAGACAATGAGGAGAGAAATCAGCAATGATCTTAAAAGGAACTGATCCTACTCCACTCTCTGCAATTCTCAGAGAAATTACAAAAAAAAACAAACCCAAAGAGCTCTATCTCAGACCCTAGATTGTTCAGATGGCATGCTAAATCTTAAAGCACAAATGAACTGAAGCAATGCTGCAAAGAACAGGGGGGCAGTATTCTTCTACAACGATGTGACAGGCTGATAAAGTCGGATAAAAAACATTGCTTCAAGTTACTGCTGCTAATAGAGGTTCTACAAGCTGCTTTTGGCTCGATTTCTGTTAAATAAATAATGACACGTGTGGTGTGTCATGTGTTGCGCCTCATTTCAACTTTCATTTACCTCATTTTAAAACCTGGTACGGATCAAATGCTTTATAATTATATCCTGATATGTGAAACCTTAAAATTTAGTTTACTTTAGTTTTACCATTACTGCACAGAGGAGTAGGTTCAACGTTTTCCTCAAGGACGAGGAGAGCAAAGCACCGCCAAGCTTCCGACTGAGCCCACGCATCACCAGCAGTATCTGAATTACTAACACGAAATCCGACAGGGAATCCCTGCGTTCAGTCAGCATACAAAGGCAATGATATACAACAAAGAGTCCCAAAAGAAAGTCGCCAAATGTGCCCCTCACATTGCAGTTACACTGTTGTTTTCTCACCTGATATCCATCTAACTGTGCCACCTCTCACCGACGCACACAGCTGACAGCAGTCCGCAAAAGACACGCGGACAGCGCATTTTTCAATTACGCTCCGACGACTCAGAAGTTTGGCAAAGGCACAAACTCTAAGAAGAGACATGTTGACATGTAATAACCGCGTTACTTCAGAACACTAGGCAGCCATCTTAAATGAGACCAAGCTAATCGCAAGGAGCGATATTCGATGTTAAAGGCTCGATGAGTCGAGTGCAGACTAATCGAGTTAAGCGTTGTTGTTTAACGTATTTGAATGACCAACACTAATTAGACAACAACAACTTCTTCCCAAGTGATGTGTATTCATTTATTTCTCCCTTGAATATTTTAGAATTTTAAAATTTTATTCAAATTTATACTTTTTTCTTTCTGTTTAACGATTAATAGATGGACTTTTCATAGTGCTAGCCGGTTGAGTTCTGATATCATGACTCTTTTGACTGTCAAACAGTGGAGCAAAGAGGCCCATACAAAGATAAATGTACACTGCCTACAGTCAACATAAAGGAGTGACTTTTCTGGCATGTTGGTATACATGTACAAGATAGCAGCAAGGTCAGGCCGTAGAACTTTACTTTTGGACTGTGCATCTCAAACCACTGGCTTGTATATAAGAGAGACTGTTCGCTATTGAACAAGAAATATCTTAAAAGCTTTTGGCTGCAGTTGTCCATAATCTAAAGCAAGTCAAGATCCCAGCATCTAGCTGACTGACCATCCTCCTCCTCTCAAACACATGTTGCTCCGGGAGGACACTTCGGTACTTCCCGAGAACCTCACAACCACTACCAGATGTGTGTTGGGAGAGATACCGACATCTGCCACTTCAATGGGATGGTGCTACCTCTGTGTGTGTTAATGTGGAAATCCCAGAAATACAGTATGTCGGCTTGCATGAACAGCAGCAGTGTTTTGCAAAAGACCTTCAGAAATATAGGAATTCCAACTCCCAAAAACCTGCCTTTGTAGTGGTTCTGTTACACTAACACACATTTGAGGAAGGTCTATGACTTTTGCTGAGAAATTTTAAGAGAGTCCAAAATTTTCGTTCGATTTTCACTAATTTGGTTATGTAAGTTTTACCATCAGAGAAAATGTTTAAAAAATGTCATTTATATGACACTAAAAAATTTTAACTACTTAATTTTCTGTGTTTTCAGCAGCATCGGTGAAATATTTATCTGCTGCACAGTGTGGTGTGCTAAAAGATGAATTACGTTTGGCCTGTAGGTGGCAGTCTCACCACAGCCATTCAAGATGGGGCCTGAAGTCAAATTGGTGGCAAAGGTGAAAATGACTGTCTTACACGATTATTGAGTAATAAGCAGTAATGTGGCCGAATTCTCTATGTACTAGTTATATATACTAAAATCTGCTTGGATTTCTTGGATTTTCATTATTGTAGTATCAGTCATCTGTGTGCAGATCTAAATACTGAATATTAAGCGGGTAATGTAACAAATTTGCATAAGATCTTTTATTGTGTAAATGTTAATTAAAATGCACATTTGGTTTAACGTTCTCTTTAAGGAACTTAAAGCTTCTACACTGAATGCCATCAAATTCAGTCAGGTGAGTATGACTTTTAAAGTACAGTAGTACAGTATTTACACTCCTGCAGTTATTCTGGCAGTTACTTGATCTAAACTTCCAGGAAATATTGCATTCTATCTTACCTTTATTGCCAGTGAAGTAATCTGAGGCTCGTAGTGAAACACGTAACATGCTCTCCTGCTGTCTAAGCCCAGAGTACTCGTTATGGCCTGTTGGAAATTATTGTCTTCTTTTTCTAGACAGCTTTTGAAGTTCAACTTTCATATATTTTAAATTAAGTGTGACACAACTTCAAATTGAAAGTAAAACTGAATTTATTTCATTCACATCCTGTATACTTTCTGACCCCCAGCAGTGTCAGCCTCCCCTTGTCATGCGTCCATAAAGCATTCTTAAACACTTTAGCAGCTCTTTGTGTCTCGGCAGGCTGCAGGTTAACACAAGCACTACTTGACAGAGAGAAAGAGAGAAGGGAGGGGGGCCAAAGAGGGAAATGAGGTCCGGGCAGTACATCTTTTCTCAGTGGAGGCAGCGGCTGAGAGCACAGCGGTGGGTGTCTGCTACTGAGCTGTAGGTGAGGATCAGGAGGTGTTTGTTGCAACGGTTCACGAGCAGGGCCCCTTGACAGCCTCGTTTGATGTGGTTTGGCCCCTGTCGGCGGCTGGCTCTTTGCACTGGTGTGACAGTCATTGCCGGGTGAGTGACTGTCAATGCCCCGACCGACAAAAGAGGAGAAGACAGGCATTCATGGGGCCTGATAATGGCCAGGCCAGGACAAGGCTGCCATTCTCATACACTTTGATCATGTGGATTCTTTTGCACACCTTTGTAGGGGCTCCCTATTTGTTTAACACATTGAAGACGGCGGTTTTTGAAACTGCTTCACCTGGTTAGGGAAACTTGATGGAGAGATGTGTGTATTGCTAAATGCCTTTGGCATGTTTTTGTGTGTGCTTGTTAACCTCTCCTTGGTGTGCACTCTACATCACTTACATTGTAAAAATGTGGTAGCTTGTGTGTGGAAAGCAGGCTTCTTCACCCAGCTTCTCTATAGAACTTCCATACATGAACCTCGGAATTCATTTTTTAAAATATATATTCTACTCCAAGACCATACATTACAAAAACTGCTCATCCCATATCCATTAATGTCCATTACAGGGAGACTGACCTCAGAAGAATCTTGTGGTCTTATTTAAGGGCTTTTAATGGACTGATGTACTCACACTACTCTTACAGATTTTCCACACTCGTCCTTCTTAAGATCGACTGAGATGTGAAGACGTTAAAATGTCCTGTCACGTTTCGTGCCACGCATTTACATGTTTATCTTTTTGGAATAATTTAGGAGAACCATGGTGTTGGGCCAATCTCCATATCAAGATTTTATTTCATCTGTGTCTTTTTTTATATGCCTCTGATAGATCAGATTATCTGTCTACAGAGGTTTAATCATTCCTAACAACAACTTGTGAAGAACTGTGAGTCTGCATCTCTCAGAACTTTTGACACCATCAGATATACAATCCAGTTATCATAACATTGCTGACAATAGACAGTAGTCACGAAGCAGGACATGCAAATGTCCTCAGTGGACAGCATCCGTACATTTGTCAGCCAGCTACATCTCACAGATAGCGAGCACACCTGTGCTAGCTCTAGAACAACAACTCTTGGACGCTCTGAAATGATAAGCAATTACTGCCACTGAGTGACATGTATGATACAACTTCCTTAGGTGAGTGTTTTAATATTTTATGCTTTGGAATAAGAGGAAGCAAGGTATTTTATCTGTGACGATTCTTATCTAAAACAACGATAACAAACACACCAAAGTTTTAAACTAGCACAATGTGAGGCTGCTTAAAAGCACTATTTCAAGGGTAAGTAGCTACAGGAGAAAGAGCGAGACAAGGATTTAGCAGGAAGGCAAAACAATTAATAATAGGGAGCTATTACTGAGGGTTTGTCAGTTCTAGGAAGGGGGTCATATTTCAGACCCTTTTGAAGACTTTGATGGTACAAAACAGGCCTCATTATAGAGATATTATCTCTATTCATACACTTACAGAGCCGCTTGGATCCCTGCTGGGAGAGATTAGGTTCCTCTACTTGGGAACATCCTCCATGGGTGCCGGCTCTCACTGTTTTCAGTTCATGGCACACCCACGCTGCATGGCTCAACTCCGTTAAGGGGGAAACTAATCCAGGATCTTTTTAGCCATTACTCTTTGGATGACATTGCTAGTCTTACGGTTGGTCTTTCTACCATGTTTTTTTGAAAAAAAAAAACAAAAAAAACAACAACCTCAAGCACTATTAGATGGAATACGTTGACATTTTGTGCAGAGATACATGGTCCCCAGGGGGCACATCTCACTGACTTTCTCAGTCACCTGATATTTCCCCTTTCCAGGCATGGCATTTGTGGTGTTCTCAACCACTACCGGATGGATTGCCATCATATTCTGCTCAGATATTCTTGCCCACACACATTAGTATGAATTGAGATCAATTCTTTAACCTTTCTGCTACTGCCATCATTAAAATTGTAATTTTTTCCACTGCTTCTTAAATGTCTAATTAATGGTATTCCTTTATGGAGGGTCTGTATTTGGAAATGATAGCATGCTCGTGCAATGATGCTTAGAGCAAAGGTCTAAGAACTACTACTATAGCCTCAAAAAGCCATTAGCACCAGTCCCGCATTTTTTCAAAGCTCCACTTGTGCTCGTTTCTGCTCTATAAAATTAGAAATTATGCATCCCTACATGCTGACTGGATTACAAATTGAAAACATAAACTAGACTCTGAACAAAACTAGCTTAAATGGAAATTTAATCAATTCTTATCTGTTATAATTGTGAATCACAAATTGCTGTAGTTTTTGACATCAAACATTCACACTATAAAACATCAAGACATTGCATGCTAAGATATTAAAACAAAGAGACACGTTATGTTTGTGTGTGTGCTCTGGCACTGAGCTCAGACTCCAAAAATGTACTTCTAAGACGCCACAAAGCAATCTGCTGCCACATCTGATTTTCACATGATGACTGAGCTTTGTTGTTGACCTCAGGAGGCGCTCAGATTTTTGACAAGTTCTGCTCTACATTGGAATGATTGTATGATTTTAATTACAGGAAATTTCAGAATAGGAAGGACAACTGGGACTTCCTTGGGACTCTTTTTGCCCATTTTGCTGTCCATGGCTTTATGTCTTTGTATTGTTGTGTTTTGGCAGTGACACAAACATAATTATTTGTATTTAATTATTCTTTACTTTAAGTGGGCTTCTCTTCTTGACTAAAATACTTTTAAAAAAATTGTATTGCACATTTTGGGAGTGTCTGACGTTGTTTTGAGCATCATTAGTGAAATATTGTAAAAGTACATGTTGAGGCCAATGAAGAGCTTAGAGTAAATAACATGTGCAACAACCTGGGAGCTTCCTTTGTCCAAGAATAGTAAGCAGAGGGAATTCAGCAAAGGGAAAAAAAGGGGGCTTTTGTTCATGATGAAGCAAAGACCTTACGTCAATTTCATAACAAAGACCTTCTTCCGACCGGGCAAAGACAGAATGTTAGGTTGGTTGGTGTTTCTAAATTGTCTGTAGGTGTGAATGGGAGAGTGACTGGTTTTAGCCTTGTGATAGACCTCTTCAGGATGTACCCTGGCTCTCTCCATATGGCAGCTGGGATAGGCTCTAGCCCAATCACGACCCTGAATTGGATAAGCGGACAAAAATAGATGGAGAGATGCTTCTCTTCGTCTGCATGTTCCTCTTACTATTTTAAGTGATGCTGATAAGCTCGTTTAAAGCTCCTTTAAATTCTGATAAGCTGAAGAGAAATGGAAGCAACGTTTTTAGATTTATGCTGAAACTAGTCTTTACATGGAGGCTGGCAGGCACCAAGTTCAAGATCACAATGGCATGTATAGGAATGGTTTGAGCGATCTGGGATTAAAAGTTGAGCGTAATTAGTATGTGACAGAACGCTACAACAAAGGTGGACATCCAGGCAATGATATACCTGCTGCTCGGTCTGTGGCTTCTTGTCAGACTCGGGGACCACAACATTGTTTTTTGTAGACATTTCCCTCATTACTGGGTTTCAAAAATGTCGGTTTACTATTTTAGTACCTGGTCAGTACCAGGTACTATGACCTAATATGAAACCCTGAAAGCTGGGGCAAACTGTGGCCATGCAAAAAGGGCTCAAGTCTCTAGCGGCAGTCAAAAAGCCCACAGAGTGTGAAGTGACTGTCCCACTTGTGAACGTGAAGCCCTCGGAAACACCTCCAGCACTGGACAAGTGTGGCCTCAGGTCAGGGTGCTAATTGAAACGAGGACCCAAATAAAGAAAAGGAGATGAGTGGCAAAGCTAATTGGTAATTTTTTTCATCTTGTGTTCTACGCTCTTACGCATACTTTTGAATCGCATTAGTTGTTCCTGGCTGCTGGCTCTATGTTATATTCACCATAAAGATTAAAGAAAAGAAGAAAGGAAGTGAATCTTTTTACCAAAATGACAAAATTTTCCATAAATTTCAAAACTATTCAAGAGGTTTTTGTTAGTTTTCTTTATATTGTTAAAAATTTTAATAAAATAACGCATTGACTGTGCTCGTTTACCTTGATCTAATCAGGCTTATTACACAGCCTCTAAAAACAGATAAGTGGGTGAACTCACAAAAAAAAGGTGTTCTTCATTTCCATCCTGCTCTGCCAAATTAAATGGTAAAGATCAGAGACGCCGTTCCATTGAAATATTAACAAAGGTGATCAGAAAGACTCTCAGACTTCATCTGGACTAGGTCTACCAACACTCACAACCTGCTCTGTGTTTCTGACTGCTTGATGATTCAAACCAGCAACCATTAAAAAAAGGGGGGAAGGCTCCCTTAATTTGCCCCATGTGCAGAGTGAAAGTGTCAAAAAAGGTTTAACTGAACAGCAATCGAGCTGATTTGACTCTCACCGTTCACATCTTGAAAGACAGTTTGAACCTCTCCAGGTGTCTGTAACCACAAAAAGCAGAAAAAATCCTCAAGTTTAAAGGCAAACTACCTATTTCTCACAGAGCAAAGTTTTCTGTAAGAGATTAAAATGAGGATGGTGTTTGATGTAAGGCTTCTCATTTGTTTGAAATGGTTATGAATGAGTGCAGTGGCCCCATCCCCCCACCCTTCTCCTGGCCCTGCCCAGGATAAAATGCAGGACAACTGAGCCGCTGCCTTCACAGAAGAGAGGACTGACTGACTGCACACAGCAGAGCGTGGCTTCGCTTGCCTCACTGCTTCGCTGCCCTGTGCTCGCAGACTCTGACACACACAGACACACTCTCGCTGCCTCTCTCTGTCACAAACACCTCCCATACTCACTCCCTCTCTTTCTCACTCACTCTTTCTCTCTCAGTATCACATACACACACGCACACACACACACACACACACACACACACTAGAAGTAGTCAACTCTTTCTCTGCCACGGGTCAGCAATTCAGACAGGCAACTTGTTCCTACCCAGCTGGAAACAGCAGAGCATTGCAAGGTGCACGCACACATGCTTAAACTGGCACAGAAACACACTTGTACATTTACACTCACTCATTCAAACACACGTATGTGAATCCTCATAGAGCCCAGGACTTTAATTATGGACCAGTGAAGAAGACTTCAGTCAAAGGAAGAGACGACAAACAAGCAAGGAGCAGCATCAAGGAGGAACTTCAAAAAACTGGATTTGTTAAATTGCGACACTTTGTTAAAGGAGGAGAAAAAAAGAATAAAAAAAACACAACTGAAGATGACAACTGGAGGAACTCTGGCAAAACTGATTCTGTAGGAAGGAAGGCCCGCTTTCAGCTCAAAGTGGAGACTGGCTGTGACATCCAGAGGATTTGCTGTAAGTGCCGCTTCCCTTCCTTCTCTCCCTCCACAGGGACTTCTCCTGATCATCAGCATGCCTACAGCTTGCACAAGGTGCACCTTGGGAGTCTGACCCACCATGTGCAGATGGACGGCGTCCGCAGTTAATTTCTGTCCTGAAGCTGCCCTCAGCACCACCGCTACAACTGCAGCCTCTGCCGGTCCACATTTCCCCCTGCCTAGTGCAGCCTCACTCTGCCTGGCATGCTTCACCGTGCTCTTGGTCACCGCTGGTACTGTCACGGGGGCCTGTCCTCCTCGAGTAGGGCATGAACCCCTTCAGGTGCTCGCAAGCGGAATCAACTGTTCATGGACACTGGAAAGGCACACGCGCAGTTATAATCACTTAGAGGGTGACGTCCGACTTCGGCGACTTTACTCTGCCAACAAGTTCTTCCTCTGCATTGACAAAACCGGCAAGGTGGACGGCACTCGACGTAAAAACTACGCTGACAGTAAGTAAAGTGAGAAAAAGTTGCATATCTGAAATTTGTGTCAGAGGGAGGATGCCCTGTGACGTTTTCGGATTTATTTTTATGGCTGAACTTTCTTATCTGTTCACTTTTACAGCTGTTTATGGGGATATCCCTTAGTCATATCACTGCTGAGCAATTTGTGTTGCGTTGTTTAGAGCAGGGCGGAAGCGTTGCTAGGTAGGAAGGGAATAACCTAGAGATGGTTTAGACCCCTCGTGGGACAGCAGGCACTGAGGAAAGACAAAGTGGTCTTGGAAAAAAAAAAGTTTCCCTTTCACTGGAAATTAACCTGTCAAAACTGTGGTGAAAATGCATCAGTCATACTGAAACACATTTCTGAAACACTTTTTTCCAACACAGACCAATTTGTAATCTTCACAGTTCATCTGCTCTGTTGGTAAATGGTAAATGGACTGGTCCTTATATAGCGCTTTTCTACTCTATCTGAGCACTCAAAGCGCTTTATTGTGATTTTATATGGCTTTCTGTGGGTGTGCATGCAAGTAGGAATTTCATGTAAAATTCTCTAGCAGTGTGGCTTTGCCCCGAAACCCACATTATGTCTGACGAGTTAAACAAGATAAACTCAACTGGACGGGCATATTCAGACAGATCTGTGTCGTTCAGTTTGTAATCTGTCGGACAATCTATGCTTTGTGGACACTTGAGAAAACCTTGTTCATGCAGTGATGGTTTCTTAACCACCATTACTTGACCAGGTCAGATGAACTGATTCTGGTCATGATCTGACCTTCCTCTCCATTAGTCACTGGCTGACTGACTTATTGGACAGCTCTTAGAGACATTTTTGCCTTTGACTGTAATATTTATGTGTTTGGTTCTTAATGCCTTTTTATACAAGGGGGTGAGTCAGAGTTTTTCCATACAGCTACTGGGGGAGAACAGCTGCTGCGTCCAGCTAACAAGCCAGTCAGTCTGTTGCCACCATTTCAGTGATCTCCAAGTGGCAGACTGGATGACATTTGTTAACCTGTCGGGATTAGTCACCTGGCAGAACCTTTAAAAGCCACACACACTGGTATAAATTCAAATTGAGATGAATTATTACTGTGTTAAATTTGGACCCGTGGGCATATCCAAGTTGGGACATTATTCTTTCACATTAGTGGTAATAAATGTCAGCTACCATAACAAAATACTACTCCCAAACTTTGCTTGTATTTGACAGTTTGACAGAAGTCATGCCGAAGGACTGAAAGACATTTGGCAAAAAGAAGAAATTGACATTTAAAATGTCTTAAAACAGCAAAATTGATTGTGAAATGTATGCTTTTTTACTTTTTGCCAATTGGGTCATTTACTCTTAGGAGGCTGTAGTAGCCATTAATGAAAAAGTACAGTCCCCTTAGATATAATGTCCTCATACACTTTAGCCATCATCCTCTCATTTCCTTTGGTGGAAAGAACGGTTCTTTCGGCACTCACACAGAATGAGGGTGTGTTCTGCACCCTGAGCTGAGCACCGTGCCAAACCAGCGGTCATGTAGGCTTTGCCTTAGATTTAACAAAATGAACCTTGTGGTCAGCCTGTGGTTGCAACTCACACTGGGACAGATCTGGTTTAAGACCATTTTGAGATCTCCTTTTCTGTTTAAGAGCACTGTTACTCTTGCAGAGACCTTGAAATTAAACTGTAAGTGTCCTGAGCAAGAGAATTTCACTATGCTATAGACTGGAGGCAGAACAAGTAGAAAGTTATACATGGTAAATGACGTAAATCAGGTACTAGACATGAAAGACAATGCATTAGTAATCTTTTTTTAAGATTTCTAATAAATTGAGATATATTTTTTCCATCTGATTTAAAAATAGTGTAATATATATGATGTAGCTTGTGGGAATCTACTTGCAAAAACACATAGATCCTTACAGAGACCAATACCGAGAGACCCAGTACTAATTCTGCCTTTAATATACTTGTGTAACCTATAGCGTTTCCTAGTGCTAGTCTTAGCCCCATCCTCCACCTGCTCCGCACTCTGTCCTCTGGTTTGCCCTTACACTCTTGTCGACACAGCTCTGCTGCCCCGACAGCTTTGCCTGCTACACCCAAGCACCGTCCCTCACCTCCGCCTCACCAACCTCAGTTTTTCCAGCCCCAGCTCACAACTCTCAGGTGCAAAAACAGTTGGAATTAGTCAACAGACTCGCTGCTAATTGAGGCTGGAAAATATTGTATCAATCCCAGTGGAGTAGGGGCATGGAACAGCTGAGGGAAGGGGCAAGTGGGAGACATGCAAACTTAAAGGGCTCGAGGATTTAAAGGATGAGACAGCTGGACGGGGCTGAAGGGAGATAAAGAATACAAAACACGTATGTGGCAAATAAACCTGCTTTTATTTTACAGTCTTCAGTTTTAATTCATGATGAACGACTTATGAGTGTGACATAAAGAGCCTAAAGTCAATTATCAAGTCATTAAAACAGCCTTGTAGTTGAAGGACAGTTTTAATTCTCTTTTTGTACGACTATGTAGAAGCAGACTAAACAGCCTGAATATATATCAGTTATGAGCCCCCCCCCAAAAATAAAATCAAAATCAAAAAGAATTATTTCATGTGAGTATGAGTGTGGAAATACACAGAAAAATCACACTAAAACAAAAACAGTAGACTCCATCCACAAAATTTCCTCAAGTTTTGTTTTTTTTTTCAGTCAGGGAAGTTGTAAATTATCGGCTATATTTGTTAATCAAACTAGAGACAAATCAAGATAAATTATCTTGCTATGATCTGAGTACATCCTGTCAACCTACATGCTCCAATTATAGTTCCACATATAATAAAAAAAGATTATAAGTGTTACTAAAAATAACTTGAAACAGCCGCACGAAGAGTCAAAGTGCAGTCCTTTGAGAGACCAGAAGGGAGGGTGACAACATGTTTTTCTTTTGAACTATGGTAAAGCAGAAAATGATCTAGAGGGAAAAACACACCCAAGTGTTTACAAAAGCTTCAGAGGCAGGTACACATCATATCCTGCCATGGGCTACTGATCGTAGCCTGCTAATTAGACTGTCCTGAAGCACAACAGCTGCGCAGACACACCCGGCAACTGGTTTGTGATCAATTACAATAGTTATAGGCGCCTAGTGTATTAATACAGCATATGTAATTATTAAAGTCCAGTTTAATTAACAAATGAAGGCTACTTGTAATTGTAATTGTCAAGTCTGTGATCTATTTACAAAATCTTTTTTGGCAAGCCACCCTGTGTATATTTTATTGCATGTTTTAATTTTTTCCTCATATTTTAAATAGATGGACTAAATGTGTGTGGCTACAATCATCAAACACTTGGTCGGCCTCCAGTAGCATCAGCCAGTTCATAAAGTGACACCGCTACAACTGCAAAAAGTCACTGTGGCCAGACTAGCTTAATTTTGCCTCTATAGCCTCTCAGCTCTCGCAGCCGGGGTGTGATGTATTTACTAAATTTCCCTTGGTGTGCAACATGTTACTGTTTGATGTGAAAGTTTTCCAAGTTCATGGGTGTATTTGACTTGGAGCAAAACCATGGGGTGAAAACCTTCCACCCAACTGAAATATGTTGTGGAAATTATTAAAAGTTTTCATACACAGGGGAAACTGTCACTCACAAAAGAGAGACTGACTTGAATTTTAAAATCATAAAAGGACAAGACAAGTGTGGCGGACAGTATTGCAAAGACAATAGTTTTGTTTTTTTGTTTTTTTAAGATGGACAATGTCAAAAAAGGATGTGGAGTAGGAGCAAAAAAAAATTTATCTTTATTTTTTAACTGTAAAACTCAATTTATTGCATTTTACAGAGAAGTAGTTTGTGAAACAACATTTGTTTTTATTTACATTGTCATGCACGTCTTAGCACAGATATTATCACATACACAAATTTTAATTGTTTAAGTCTCACTTGTATATAGTCATGTGCTATACTGCTACTCATTTGTGACATACTAAAGCCCTAGTTGACTACGCATGCATAGCGCTTTAAAGCAATGGCAAAACAAAGCATCAGGCAATTTAAAAATACCAATGTTCATCATCAACCCACGTTTTACTTTGGGGACAAGGTCACTAAACAACAGATTTTACAAAATGTCTGTTCTGTGCTGTCTGCCATTTTAAAGGTGGAAAGAGGGTTATTCTACCCTGGCCTTTTTTTTAACCTCACCATGACTCACCATTAATTCTGCTATAGCTCAGACGGGGATGTGTGACTGGATCAACAGCACCAAGGCTGGAGGGGCCAAAGGGGGAAGCACCTGGCTGAAGGAAGTACTTTGGTGTTTTGAATTGGAAGAATACACATGTTAATGAGGCTAGGAGAAGGGCTGGGGCGTGCTCTGCTTAGTATTGAGGTGGAAATTAAAGGCTAGAAGAGTGCTGGAGCGCTTCCCGTTGCTCATTAGGCATTAAGGTTTCCTCTGGGTTGTCTCAACTGAGAAGGGATTCGTGGACATTTTGGATGCCAATAGGAGGGTAAAATCCCACGAATCATGCATTAACCCCCCAGTCTTCACTGTAAAGGCACGTCCACAGCTTGTCTGAGAAAAAAAAATGAAATCAGTACTTAAATTGTGGTTTGTGTTATTAAGAGACAAAAAAACCCCACATAAAACATCACAGATACACGTTTATGTTTAACAGGCATGTTAAAATCCTTCATACAAATTTACAGACTATCACTGCCCTGGGAACATTGGAGGACAAGAGTGTCAGTGTCAGGCTAATTAGCAGAGCATCCCTGGTTTCTGCCACATGGGTTTGATGTCTTGAATGGGCCCTAGAAATGTAGCAATTAGTAGCTAACAACCTTTAGTAGTCTGGCTCCAGCTCCTCTCTGGGGTTTACGGGGTTCATCAGCAGGTTTATAGAGTCTGACTTTGGCACTGACAACCGAGTCCTTTATAACATCGCACAGCTATGGACATCCTGTGGGTGTGAAGGTAACACAAAAGGGAAGACTTCACAGTTCCAGCAACCAACAGCTTGAACCTTGACACCATTGACTGAAGACGTGCTCCTTAAGTTTGTAAAAAGCAGAGAATGACTTGATAGCAAGATAGAAATACATCAATATCCAAATGGTTTTACCAGAAAAGTATTAAGGTCCATAGTAGACCAAGACTACCTATTCTATAAATATTAATTGGGCCATGGAGGATGAGTAGTTTTTGCATTACTTTTCATCCCCTTCGCATAAGGAGACTTGTTGCTTTCCAAAAGCTACACTATGATTTAGGTGCTTTAAACATCAGTGTAACGAGCAACAATTATTGCCAGTAGAGCAACGCAAATCTGAACATGTTCACAGCCAAGCTCTTCATTTTTAGAGTGAAAAATATGGCCTTTTCCTCAATGTGAGCACATTAGTGCTCTTATTACAGTAAGAGCTTTTTGTGGAAGGTGTAAAACATATTAATGAAATCAGCTGGGAACAGACGACTAGCTAGCCTTACTCATGCAGCACCACATGTTTGAAATCATTCACCAAAGGAAATATTCATGAAGGAGCAGCTGCCACTTACATCTCGAATCGTACACATGCACACACACGTGCACTGACGTAATCAGCCCACTGAGACAGAGGAAAGCGGTCTTGCCTCAACCTTAGATAGACCAAGACATTTTGACCCTTCCAATAAAGCCTCTCACCTCGCCGCTTGAACTGAGCCAGACATCATGTCTTGGACGGCGTTTAACCACTGGCCCAGGAATAAAGAAGCTGAAAGAGAACCCCTGCTGTAGATGGGGGGGAAAAGAAACAACTTGGCATCCCTAAATACAGTCATGGCTGACTGACTACAGCTACAAGAGTTTAAAGGTGTTTGAATTTAACCTAAAATTACTGGAAGAATTGCACTAGGAATGCAATGCACCTGTTACCCTTAAAGCACATATGCCTCTCTGTAAGGTTTTATCATAAGAGAGCGCAATAGGAGGCTATAAAACCAGAGGCTATTCTCTGAGGTGACTTTCAGGTGAATCTGGGGCTTCTCTACCATATAAGTTACAAGAACACGTGGAAGCTCTAGCGCGTGCAGATTTTAATCTCTCTCACAAACATAAACAGATCAACCAAAGCCTGCCTATCAGCCTGTGTGGCAAAATATTGACATGCTGTTAGGCAATTAAGTCATAACGTGTGTGATTTTGTGTACGACTGCAGAATGACAATCACACACCTTGCGTCTACTACGGGCTAATCGCAGTTACATCAGTGCTAAAAGTTATTAGAAAGTCAACATTAATAAGTCAACATTCTTTATCATGATGTTGTGTCATGTTTTCTGGGCAATTTAAGATTATGTTAAGAAACTTTATGCCTGACTAAAAGTCTACAGTCAGGCAAAGAACTCTTAAAAATGTAATGCTTATTTAAATAAAATCGCACTGTTAAAACTGGCTTTGGATGGTGAATGTTAAGGGGATTACCAAATTTGGAACCAAATGTAGAAATGCATATAATATAACTTGCAGCTGGATTGGACCTTAAAGGAGAAAAATCTATAAAATCAAAAAGGTTTTACTGCATTTTAACAATATTTGGTTCAAAATAATGCAATAATATGTAAGATATATTCAAAAAACTGAGGCAAAGAGGTTACCTTAGGGCTATTTTCACCATACTTACAATCAGTGTTGGTCAAGTTACTTGAAAAAGTAATCAGTAACTAATTACTAATTACTTCCCCAAAAAAGTAATCCCGTTACTTTACTGATTACTTATTTTCAAAAGTAATTAATTACTTAGTTACTTTTTAAAAACACAATTTACAACCTGAATAGGTGATAAAGCGATAGATCTTTCAGCCCAATTCTACTTTTTCTGCATAATCCATCATACAAAATGTAATCAAATGGAAAAGTCCCTTTTTAAAACTTGTTTTATCAGTTTTAATCTTTTAACTTTATGCATCAAGCAAAAATTTAATTATATGCAACATTCTCTGACTGGAATAAATTAGTTTAACATTTAAACCTGTTTTCTGCACATTCCAGCACATAAAATATTTTTTTGTGTGTGTTTACACTCACTCTTTCAAATAGATGCAAGTAAAACACAGCAGAAAATAAATAAAGTCACAGACTAGCGGTCCTGTTGCTCTATTTTTACCTGTAAAGCAGGAGTACGGTAGGCGGAGGTTTACCCTGGTGCAGGTGTCCCGCAGCGGTCAGTGGAAGGATACAGCAGTTTCTCTGTGAGTTTCCCATTACGTCATAGCGCACTAGGTGCTTGCTTGGAAGTTTAGGGTTTTTTTCGCTGTAAAAAGAAGTTTTCTTCCCACGCACAACGGATGCTAATGTTTTTGTCACTTTTTACGGACTCAAACTCAAAGTAAGGTCAGTACTTCCACGCTTTAAACGCTGCACCTCATACTCTCTCCCACACTCGATATATGATCCATTGTTGATCTGCACACAGCTGTTGCCACGAACATCGCACTTGCTTATGTCACTGTCATGAGACATTCTTGCAAAAAAAATCACGGTTTTAGTAACGCAGTAACGCAGCGTTCCTACGGGAAAGTAACGGTAATCTAATTACCGTTTTTGCATTAGTAATCCCTTACTTTACTCGTTACTTGAAAAAAGTAATCGGATTACATGCCCATCTCTGCTTACAATATACTTACAATACAGCACATATTGAGGCAGTTGTTGTTGTTATTTGGCCCAAATAAAACTGAATTGAACTGAATTAGATTCAACTAGCTGGACTGAATAATTGTGTTCTAAGTTTGTTTCCTGAAAGTAGTAGCAGGATAATTAATGTAAATGTGAGAGACTAAAAACAGCAACTCTGGTTCAGTCTGTGCATTCCAACATCCTGAGACCATGCAGTCTTGTCTGAACTGCATTACAAACAACCCATACCTGCTTTTTATCTCTGAGGCCATTTCACTAAATGAACATGGGCAGGATGTGAATATCATGTCAGCTCCTTGAATGTGCGTGTACGTTCCCAACGCATGTGCCTGTGTTTATACGTGTGCCACTCCAGGAGCATGAAGTGGACCCTAAGCTGAAAAAGATGTGCGTTTCCGTTCCCTAATGGTTAATATGAACCAGACCTTACCTTGTACTCAGTTCAGACGCATGCATGTTTCTGTGTTTGCATGCACACTGACATGTGCGAGCTTGCGTGCACGTGGGTGTTTTTCTCATCTGAAAGGCCACGTCCTCATTAGAACACAGAAGGTGGTACAAAGCATTGCAGTGCTATAGCTGAAACAGCATAGTCAACATCATGCATCACACCGCTTTTCTATAGCTCTTGGATCTTTGCACCATCGTTCTCCTTGCCTTGTTATTTTAGACCTACTTTTAAAAAACAGGGACGAATGGGCTGAATTTTCAGAGCTCAATGTTTTTTATTTTTTTGTTCTGCAGTTGTCCAAAGCTGAGCAAAAATATCCATATGCATGTGAAACTCAATACATATGAATGTCAGTCTGTACATATCGATAAAAGCATACTTTCACTATTCTTTTTTTGACTGCCGGCCTTTCCTACCTGTCACCGTCTCTCTCCAGCTGTATCCATTTCCACCTTTCCTCCCCTGCAACGGATAGGATTGAGGTCAGGGCCCTTTGGCCAGTGGAGCAAGTGACAGCTCTGACAGGTTGCCTGATTTCACTCTTGTGCCTTTTGTCACCTCCTGTATGCCCTTCTCATTTTAATAATATAAATATGGGGCAAGCTCAGGCCACAGAGAATATTCTGTGTCCTGGTGCTCAGTCACTGGAAACTCACTGCACACCTGAATTGCATATGCACATACCTAAAACTGGCAGTACTCTCCAAACTAAATCAGGTTTCTTTATTTTTTAGCCTACTACTGAACAAATGCACTGGACTGGAAAACTGCAAAAACTATGTAGGATTTAAATGACAGTTATTTAAAAATAATACTGATAATATAGTACTGCCATATACACATGCCAGCCAACGATGTATCACGATTCGCGTTATCTTGGATTGATTGTTGAGATTAAAAAGGTTTCTCGGTTTTAAACTTTGTAAGTACTGTTCTCATTTTATTAGACTTGCTGCAGCAGAGGACAAGACATTTGTTTCTGTTGTTAGTATGTGTTAAGCACCAAAAACATGCACTGGCCACTGGCCAGCGTTCAGTGGACCTGTTTAATCTCCCACTTTGCTTTTCTTTTAAGATGATCAAGTTTCTGGTCCATCCTGAGAAGCTATTTTTGAAATTAGGAAGGCTTGCTTGATGGAGATTATTACTGTATTCAGTTGCACATTCAGGGTGCACAGTTCTTCTCATGGCCAGATGTGTATAAGTAGCCAAGTGTTCCCCCTTTATGAAGTATTGTGCATTCACAATGAAAAATACTATAAAAACTTCAGGATGTTTGTTTGTTTTTTATACTTTAATTAATTTCTAAGCTTCAAAAATGAAGAAATATACAGAAAAGGTCTTCTAATTGTATTTATTTCCTAGATTTTGAATTGAAATTGGGAAATTTGTTGTTACTGACTTCAACCTGGCATTAATATCGAATGCATGCATTTTTTGAATAAGTTTAAGCAATTAAGCTGCATTTATCATACCTGCCTGCACACACATTTTTAGCTCAGGGTTTTTATTTATTTTGTTGAAGAAACTTTTTCACTCAAATTCAAAGGTTAAATCTATTTGAAAGTGACTGCAGCTGCTTGGTTGGTTCCACTATCAGTGATCTTTATATATCTTTTTTCACCAGAGCATCCTAAAGATGTGGGTAGAAACCAGCAAAAACAATGTCTTTCCCTGAGTATGCTTACACCCACTGAATCCAATCTGAACAACCAACCATATAAGACACAGATGCAATTCACCTGCTTAGTGTTATTTATTAAGTAGCAGGGTAGATGACCTCAGTTTAACGTGGATCCCGCCATCCCTGCTGCGCTCCTGGGGTATCTTAAAGTTCAGGAAAATTCAGAAGC
The DNA here is from genome assembly GCF_057382095.1 of Aulonocara sp. 'chitande type north' Nkhata Bay. Taxonomy (NCBI): domain Eukaryota; kingdom Metazoa; phylum Chordata; class Actinopteri; order Cichliformes; family Cichlidae; genus Aulonocara; species Aulonocara sp. 'chitande type north' Nkhata Bay. Next base: position 6,712,329 of record NC_141365.1, on the reverse strand, counting down.
TGTGAGTCACAAACCTCTGGCAGATCAGCTCATAACTATCTGTGAAGCCTTTGATAGTCTGCCGTCCGCTTGTTACGGATGTGATGCATGATTTGGAGGCAGTTTGCTCTCCCTGGTCTCCCTCCCTGATTAAAGAGAATGCCTCCTGGTCGGAGATTACAGCCACTTGGTACCACACAGGCACAGACGAACAGGAGTGGTGCACACTGTGGGCTTCGTTAACCTTTTTCACCTCTCCAATCCCTCAGTTTGACTACAGCAGGCCTCCACCCCCACTAACCTAAACCTTCCCAGTCGTCCTCTAGTATACCCTCTTCTGGATAGCTTGCCTCCCCATCTGCTCTTATAAATTTAGGGTTTGGTAGGGTCTGATTCGGCATCCTGGGGGTCCCTAATGAACTGATTGAAGTTCCATTACATACAATCAAAGCTTTGCTTGGCCAAGGAAGCTTGTGTTCAGTGATATAACAACCATGGATGACATGCTGACAGAACCTCTAGACACACTAATGACTCGGAAGTGTGTGGTAAAGAAGAGCCCAGTGTTTTATTAAGAGTAGAAGCAATGTTTATGAGGAGTGAAATTGTTCACATGCACACACATACAGCTGCCTCCCGTGACACACGCACAACGTATCCAGATGTGGATGGTGATTTTGGAGTATTGGGTCAGTCTGTCTGGGGATAAATCAGACAGGCTAATCTGTCCTGTGAGGGGATGGAGGGTAATTGGTCACATTTGACCCCCCAACCTTGCGGACTGTGGGAACGCAGGCTTTATCTACCAGCGGTAATTGGCTAATGAAACACTTCCGCAGCTCTTCCACTAGATTGTCATCCACCGGTTGGGATAGGGTGAGGCATATGTGTGTATGTGTATGTGGCCAAAAGAGGCCAAAAGGCATGTATGTGTGGGTGAGAGTGTGTGTCTGTGTGTAGTCTAGAGAAAATGGCAGGATGCGGAACTCCCTTTGGCCATCTCTACAACTTTATCAACAGAATCAGTCTCACGACGCCTGCAGCATACTGATACATTGACAGACCACACATTAATGGTTGTGTGGTTGCCATTACAAGTTAAATTTAGTTTTCAAGTGGAAATAGTTAATGTTATTCAAATTCAATTTCAACTGATGCCAGGTCTTTTTGTAATGCACATACCAATTTGTGTTTGCAGCATACAGGTTATATCCTTTCTACCACGGTAGATAAGGTGAGTATCAACTAACCCACCGTGGTTCAAGTCATGTAGATTTTGCGTTTTGTAGTCATTTTGTGTGATCATTTATCTGGGCAAACTCATGCCCACATCAATTTAAAGATGGGAAACTCAACAGGGAGAGAGTGAGATGTGGGGGTAGAGGGTACTAAGAAAAAAAGGGCTAAAGTTACGGTCGTGAGACAATGTCTCTGAGGTCCCATCAAGTGAGCCATTCATAGATGCAGGTCTACCAGTTTGTGGAGCCAAGGAGACACTCCGATAGAGTGGGGCCCAGGGTGGCCTTGTCTTTTTGTCCCAAGCTGACCCCTGCACTCCTGCTTGGCCTCTACGCCCCTCACCTGGCCTGTCCCAGCGCACTGGTAAGAAGATACCTGTAATTTGCTCTAATGGCCTTTGAAAGACCTGACTAGGCTAATCCCTGGAGTACTTCTCCTAGCACAACCGTATGAAAAGGTGGGGGTAACTGGGCCGAGTGTGAGTCCTGAAAGAGGACCGGTCTCTGGATTGTGTGTGAGAGAATGTCACCCCTTGCGGCCGGGGCTGGGGCAGAGGGAGTGTGGGAGTCAGCTTTCAGCAGATCACCACCATGCGGCTTGTTCACAGGCTCCGAAAACCTGCGCACTGGCTTGCACAGAGGTAGATCGGCTCGGCTTTACACCTCCCTCAGTAGCCAGTGTGACAGGGAGGTAGAGTGGCCTGAAAACCTGCCTGAACACAACAACATCAGGTTATACACAACTTTGAAAGACTGCACTTCAAATAATTTTGGAATTTTCTCTGTAACCTGCTCTAATGTTTGTCGTCGTGGATGAAATCAGCAAAATTAGCAATATACACAAACTGATTCATTTATTGCTGCAGGGCTGTGAAAAGCTAAGAAAAAAGCAATAACAATAATAATAATGATAATAAGAATAATAGGAATAGAAGTTCAATTCAATTCAATTTTATTTATATAGTGCCAAATCGCAACAACAGTCACCTCAAGGCGCTTTATATTGCACAGTAGATCGTACAATAATAGATACAGAGAAAAACCCAACAATCACATGACCCCCTATGAGCAAGCACTTTGACGACAGTGGGAAGGAAAAACTCCCTTTTAACAGGAAGAAACCTCCAGCAGAACCAGGCTCAGGGAGGGGCGGGGCCATCTGCTGCGACCGGTTGGGGTGAGACAAGGAAGAGAGGATGAAAGACATGCTGTGGAAGAGAGACAGAGATTAATAACAGATATGATTCAATGCAGAGAAGTCTATTAACACACAGTGAGTGAGAAAGGTGACTGGAAAAGAAAAAACTCAATGCATCATGGGAATCCCCCGGCAGCCTACGTCTATTGCAGCATAACTAAGGGAGGATTCAGGGTCACCTGGTCCAGCCCTAACTATATGCTTTAGCAAAAAGGAAAGTTTTAAGCCTAATCTTAAAGTAGAGATAGTGTCTGTCTCCTGAATCCAAACTGGAAGCTGGTTCCACAGAAGAGGGGCCTGAAAACTGAAGGCTCTGCCTCCCATTCTACTGTTAAATACTCTAAGAACAACAAGTAGGGCTGCAGTGCAAGAGCGAAGTGCTCTAATAGGGTGATATGGTACTACAAGGTCATAAAGATAAGATGGGGCCTGATTATTTAAGACCTTGTATGTGAGGAGCAGGATTTTGAATTCAATTCTGGATTTAACAGGAAGGCAATGAAGGGAAGCCAAAACAGGAGAAATATGCTCTCTCTTTCTAGTCTCTGTCAGGACTCTTGCTGCAGCATTTTGGATTAACTGAAGGCATTTCAGGGAGTTTTTAGGACTTCCTGATAATAATGAATTGCAGTCGTCCAGCCTGGAAGTAATAAATGCATGAACTAGTTTTTCAGCGTCACTCTGAGACAGGATATTTCTAATTTTAGAGATGTTGCGCAAATGGAAGAAAGCAGTCTTACATATTTGTTTAATATGTGCGTTGAAGGACATGTCCTGGTCAAAAATGACTCCAAGGTTCCTCACAGCATTACTGGAAGCCAAGGTAATGCCATCCAGAGTAAGAATCTGGTTAGATACCATATTTCTAAGATTTTCAGGGCCGAGTACAATAACCTCAGTTTTATCTGAATTAAGAAGCAGAAAGTTAGCGGCCATCCAGGTCTTTATGTCTTTAAGACATTCCTGCAGTTTAACTAATTGGTGTGTGTTATCTGGCTTCATGGACAGATAGAGCTGGGTGTCATCAGCATAGCAGTGAAAATGTCTTCTAATGATGCTGCCTAGGGGAAGCATGTATAGCGTAAACAGAATTGGTCCTAGCACTGAACCCTGTGGAACACCATAATTGACCTTAGTGTGTGAAGAGGACTCTCCATTTACATGCACAAATTGGATAGAAATGATATAAACCACTGCAGTGCAGTACCTGTAATACCTACAACGTGCTCTAATCGCGCTAAGAGAATATTATGGTCGACGGTATCAAACGCTGCACTAAGGTCTAGCAGGACAAGCACAGAGATGAGTCCACTGTCAGAGGCCATAAGAAGATCATTTCTAACCTTAATTAAAGCTGTTTCTGTGCTGTGATGAGCTCTGAAACCTGACTGAAACTCTTCAAATAAACCATTCCTCTGCAGATGATCTGTTAGCTGTTTGACAACTATTCTTTCAAGGATTTTTGATATGAAAGGAAGGTTGGAGATTGGCCAATAATTAGCTAAGACTGCTGGGTCTAGAGATGCTTTTTGAGTAAAGGTTTAACTACAGCCAGCTTGAAGGCCTGTGGTACATAGCCGATTATTAGAGATAGGTTGATCATATTTAAGATTGAAGCATTAATTAATGGCAGGACTTCTTTGAGCAGTTTTGTAGGAATGGGGTCTAAAAGACACGTTGATGGTTTGGAGCAGGGGTGCCCAATCCCGGTCCTCGAGAGCTACCGTCCTGCAGCTTTTAGATGCATCCTTGTTCCCACACACCTGAATCAAATGAATGGCTTGTTATCAGGCATTTGCCAAACATGATGGCATGCTGAAGAGATCAAACCATTTGATTCAGCTGTGTTGGAGTAGGGATGCATCTAAAAGCTGCAGGATAGTAGCTCTCGAGGACCGGGATTGGGCACCCCTGGTTTGGAGGAAGCAATTATTGAAGTTAACTGAGAAAGATCAATTGGAAAAAAAGAGTCTAAATGAACATCAATGGTACTAAGAGTAGCTGTAGATAATATTACATCTGTGGGATGATTACTGGTAATTTTTTCTCTAATGATTAAAATTTTATTTGTGAAGAAGTTCATGAAGTCATTACTAGCTAACATTAAAGGCATGGTTGGCTCAACAGTGCTGATCCATTTAAACGAACATCCGGCTGCAACCAGGTTTCTGTAAGGCAAAGTAAATCGATTTGTTGATCAATTATTAAGTCATGTACTAACAGAGACTTGGAGGAGAGAGACCTAATATTTAATAATCCACATTTCACTGTTTTACTCTTTGGTTCAGATGTGGATACTGTATTGTTCTTAGCAGTAGTAGTAGTAGTAGAAAAATCACGGCTGAAAATAAGATCCAGGCACTGAATATGGACTGAAATTTTTTTTAAAAGACAGAATCTTATCAGTCTCATCTTAACCCTCATCTCTCCTGAGAGTTTAATGGAATTTGGGAAAGCAAGTGATACATGGGCAGGGAAGAGCAACCCTCTGCAAGTCTTTTCTCTCCTTTCTTCCTGTTCTTTCTATCCACCGTCCTTTTTCTTTCTTTTGACAGGATGGGCCACATACAAGGGAATGTATTTGGACAGAAAGCACACATGCAAACCAGTTTCGCTGTGTCCTACTTCCCTGAGTTAGTGGCCTTTGTATACAGTTATATTTAAATGACAGCACACATGCATACGTGTGTGCTGAGTAATTAAGAGACTGACAGCATGTTTACGTCTGCAGAAGTTCAAGTGCGTAAGAAAAAGGGTGCAAACGTAACCCTGTTTCTTATTTCCTTTGCTGTTATCTTAGTTGTGTATTTTTTTTTCAATTTGGTTTGATCAAAGCCTTCATGACTTCATCTGACTGAATTCAAAGCTAAACTAAGCAAGAGAAACACTGTTCAGGCTTCCAGACAGTCTGAGCTCATTCAAGGAACAGAATCAGATCTCAGGCCAAGGTTTTCAGCATACTGGATGCGCTTCTTTGACTAACATGTGGTGGATGATATGACTGAGGGTTGGCTAATTCATCTACTCAGTATGTTAGAGATTTTTTTTAGGGTTTTTATTTACTTTCTAGCCCTTGTCGGGGGGAAAAAACACTAAAAACCTACAAACTCAGTGTTTGTGTGTCACTGCCTTTCATGTTTACTGTGCGTGCGAATAGCCCAACCCCACTCGACTTAGCTCAGGGCAGACATATCTTATAGCTGCCGGTAAAAGGATGAAATAAATCATCCCAACCCTGTAAGAGTTAATAGGTATGATGCATGTCCGGAGACCCATTGCAAAGGGGCCAGCAAGGAGGGAGAGGAAGACCTAGCCAGGGAAATAACTAGAATGAAACAGCAAAACCACAAAGGACAGTGAAAATCAGGCTGACTGTTTAAAGACATTGAGAAAAGGTGTGACAGTGATACTTTCATATACAACACACACAATATCCATAAATCCTGAAACAGCAGTCTCAGAGAGGCAGCTCCTTTTAAAGAGACTGTAAATTTTCTATTGCTGTCCAGAACTGGTTGGTCTATTAAGCCACAGCGGGATTGCATCATTTGTATTTTAAACCTGATCACCCTCATTCAAACAAAAATAAATGTCACCATGATGAAACATAGTCAACACTGACTCAACTAAAGGTGTGTATGTATTAATGAAAATGAATATAAAGTTCCACTGGATTAAATGCCCCCATAAATGAGGTCAGCTGACTTCCTAAATATACAGAATGACCACATTTTCCATCGCTGGGAGTTTCTTCTTGCCTTATGGCATGGCTGTAAGATGACAGCTCTAGGATTGTGAAAGAACGCTTCAAATGGATTGGCCAGCACAGATTCCAGACTTTAATATCACTGAGAATATGGGGATGTGCTGGAGAAGAGGTTAGTGGTCTGACTATCCAGGTCATCATTACATGGATGTTGCATGAGCCTATTGAAATAAGCATAGCATAGCATTTAACTGTGAGGCTTTCTTTTTGGGCATTGTAATAAGAATAAGAATAATAGTACCCATTATAGTAGTTAAAAACATGAGATTATTATGTTACTTAAAGCAGGAGATAGCAATTATTATGGCATATAACTCACAGAACTATGACCAAGAGTGCTACAGGAGTTTCAGACAACACATCAATGACATTACAATGTTAATTAACGCATATTTTTCCTTGGATATCTGTTGATAATGTTTGGATTTCAGGAATTTTGAACATAAAGCAACTGTGAAATACACACATGAACATTTATCTTTTTCTTTTTGCTCTTTTGTTTCTCCTTGGAGGAATCGTTTGTTTGAAGTTTCACTGGATTTCATACAAATCTGTGTTGTTGCCATTTGGTGGCAAAAAATACACTGAATCAAAGTTGTGTGATGGGCAGATGATGAATAATTAAACCTCATAAACTCACATGAAGCTGATGAAAGCTTTGTAAGCTCTTTATTTAAATGTAAATATTGTTAGTAATTCACTTCACATCATATTAAAGCATTGTTTATAGCCACTTTAACATTATTACTACTGGCTTGTGCTATAATTGACCCACAATATAATTCCATTACTTTTAAAAAATACAGTCTATTGTGGACAAAGAAGCACATAGCTGATTGTATTTACTTCACTTTGAAGATAACTGTAATACTCGTCATCCTGAGGAGGACCGGGTTAAGTGGCTTAGCGCAGCGCACTGGACAAAGAAAGCAAACTGGTTGTCCTTGAGAATGCACTCTGTGAGTGGTTTCCAGATGTAGAAGTAGGCATGTTAATCTGTGAGCATGTGATTAATATTGGAAACCAAGAAGGAAAAAAACCCTTTGCCACATGAAAACAAGGACTACCTTGGAATGGAAGACAATCCGGCAACTGAGAAACGTGATGAAATTGTCCCAATTCCACAATTTGGTTGATAAAGTAAAATTCACTGGAAGAAACCTTAAGTCACAGTTCATGTTTAATATATTTGGCTTAGTGTGCTTGAACGCAGGTTTTCAGCTTGTGCTTCACCCCCATCTAGAGATCCCAGAGTCTCGGTCTGCAGGCTGAAATAGACGTAAATGACTAAGCGAATGTCAAGTCAACCTTCAAAGTTATGTGGTTATTCAGAGAAATTAGTTTAACTAAACCATACCTTAGACATAACATACTGATAATCTGAAGTCTCCTTTGAAAGGGATTGGTATACATATTCATATTGCAAACCATTTAAAACCAACTGCTCACTATAAATATTTTTTTTCTTATCTCTGCAGCCCTGTCAAAATCTACAAATAAAATAGAAGATCAGCTATCATAGTAGCTTCTCATTGCAATGAGATCATCACTGCACTGGTATCACTTGTGTTCCAGCAGTGATATCAGACTTCTAATATATGAGCCTTATAAATAGACTGTCCTTCCCCTACCGATCAATACGATCGATAGGAAGTGTTTAAATTTCAGAAGCTAGCAAGCTATTGTTTGCCTCTTTACTATTTGATTACACTGCTTTAGCAATGCTATTTGGTCATATAATCAGTCTTTGCATATAATTATTGGGGTTGTCTTGTCAAGATATCAGCTTTGACCTCTGGTCTATTATTTCCCATTACTTATTAAATGAATGAGAAATATGGAATTGTGGCCTGAGTTTGTTTGGTTTCCTTCACATTGCAGGTAATGTTGGCCCAAAGTGCATTAGATTTCAGGTTAAACTGTTCCCTTTATTTATACAGTTAAAAGAGCTAACATGCAGAGAAGAGAAAGTTTCCCATCTGAACCATGAGCCATGAACCATGCATGTTTTGTCATGCACCATTACCATTGGAATAATCACAAGTCTGTTCTAATTACAGCTTTTTCAGGAAGATGACATATAAACCAATCCAATGGTTTGTAGCACAATTATATGACTATGTTTGTTAAATTTAAGCCACCTTATCAGAACTGTTATCACCAACACAGATTTTGCGTGTCTTTTGTCTTTTTCTTGACATAATGAACTCCACAAAACGAGATAAAGATGCATACTTTGGAACAGGATATTCCTGTTAGCATTCATGGTGTCATGCTCAGTTGACTACATGAAAAGTGATTAAGTGAAGAATGAATAAAAAGGCCTCAAAAGAGCAGTTCATATTGTGTCTAATTTGAGTTTCAAAAATAGCTGGATAAAGCCATCAAAGAGGCATTCTGGATTTACTATAAACGAAAGGTTTGATTTTGTTCCACGCATAATAAATGTGCAAATTTCACCCTGAGTTATTTGTGTTTATTTACATTTTTTTTCCATCTTTTTTTCCGATGGTGTCCAAAAACCCAAGGTTACTTAAAATTGCTGGAGCATATTTGTATTTTGGCAGGTGCATGTTAAATATTTAAATCTGGGATTAGCCAAGCAAAACTTTGCTTACCGAGAAGACCCTCCAAATTATTTACTGTACATTCAGGCCTCAATGTGCAAGTTTCCATATCACTGCACCTGTCAAGGCCTCCACTAGAAAGCTGGTTCTCATGGTAATCTCTCAAGGTGTTTAAAGGAATAGTGAGTGATGTAGCCTTTGTCTGTGCCGATACACACAGACGGCTGCTTTGCCCAGTACCAGACCCTTTGAGGGGGTCATGGCAGATCAAAGGTGCTGGTCACAGCCATTAGGCCTGGCAGCCCGAACCCGACATGAAAAGCTTGTTTTGAAAAGAAGGGCAGAAGGAAAAAAACAACAGGGCCCTCTTCGTTTAAAAAGCAAGCAAACTGTGAAATAATTGAAAAGGTATGTCAATCAAGACCAGGAGCACAGCGGGAACTCCAAGATTCCCAGGCTCTGCTCTGGTCGAGCACTGAGCCATGGAGGGCGGCTCAAGGGGGCAACCCAAGAAATTAAAGACCTGGGAAAAGGAACAAAAAGAAGACAGGAGGAAAGGAGTAGAAAAATATCTTTTTTTGCTCCGTCTTTCACTCTTTTCTACTCTAAATTTGTGATGGAAGGAACTATTTTGCCACAGTTTGCATAGCCCTATTCAAAATGCTCGGTCATTAATAAGATCTTGTCTAGCTCTTCACCTCTCAGGTGAGTAACAAAGACTTGTAGGGGAGTAGGGTGGAGGGGCTCAGGAGGCTTCTGCCCCCACCACCATCTCATAACCAGCACCTTCATCCTGTACTCCCTCCTTCCTCTTCCCCCATACCATGAGTCTGACAAAAGGGAACGCTGTGAGTGTCTCTCTCTTTCCTTTCTGCTTTTTTTCCAAGGTCAGAGAAGGCTTGAATGATCTGACGATGGGCTAACGTCCAAAAAATGGGGGACGGAAAGAAAAGAAAGAGTAAAAAGAGACTGAGTTAAAGACTTTTTCTATGCTTTTAAAAAAAACCCATGGAGAAGAAGTAAATGGCAAGTCCACAGTTGACTAGACATGTATAGTGCAGGATTTGCTTGTAATGGCAGCTTGAGCTTATTGACAGTCCCAGCCAAAACATGTCAAAGGTTAAGAGATCGTGCCAGTTGCAAGTGGGAAGCCAAAAGTGCCTTTTTCATGAGCTCAATGGGGCCATCAGTTGATACTTGTTTAGCAGAACGAGGCGAAGAAGTGACCTTCAGTTTCCAGTGCAACTCACTGACAAAGAGTTAATTTGTCTTCATTGTGTTTCTCCCTCTTCCATCAAACTGGGATTTTGTTCGACATTTGAAGCAGATTTTTGAATAAGAAATTACTCACAACTATATATATTTATATATATCATTATCTCAAAGTGTAGTGATCAATCAAAACAAGTTTTATGAAGTACTGAATCACTGCCTTACTGAATTTCAAAATGTTAGACACATCCAGAAACAGGGGCAATTTGTCAAACGGAATTTAATCTGATTTGCAGAGGCCATATCCTCATGACTATCTAATTTTAGCAAACTGACTTCAATCAATACAACAGTTACAGATAAAAACGCGTAGTGCCTGTAAACCTATGTCAACATTATTCTTTCTGTGAGCGTAGAGCACTCCACCAAACTGACCTTTGGATTTCAGCAGTTAGAATAAGCTCTCTAATAGCTTGAAATACCTCACTCTGGTTTCTCAGGCTTTGAACACAATGGAGTGACTTTTCAAAGGGGGGACTGTGAGTTATATGGATCTAACTGGTCTTTATAGATGTGTGGTCAAGCGTCCAGAGCCCAAGTGATTCTTCTAGACAATGTGAAATCCCCATTCCATATCCTCAGATCTTTTGTGTCTACCGGCTACAACAATGAGTACGAATAAACTGAATAAAGTGTAGCGCATGAGACCTGGAGTAGGCCAGGAGAATATTTAAGGTGTTCCTTAATAAATTCCTTCTAGAGAACGCCCAAACCCATTGCAAGATCTATTAAAATAAGAAAAAAATACAATGAGTTCTTCAATATATATAGTTTCTTTTTTATGTCCCAACATTAAAATTCAATTTAACTTTATTTCTATAGCGGCAAATTGCCCCAAGGCCCTTTATAATTATGCTCCTTACCCATAAACCTGATATGTTAAACCTGAGCAAACGTAGCTCTTTACATTCAGGTCCCTGCATTGTCTCAGACGTGACAAACATGCTTCCATCGCACCTACTGTGCCTGGAACTCAAGCCAGCAAATAACGACAATTACTGCTGGCACCACTTTCAGGCACCAACGGTTTTCATTGGCCTGCACTAATCCCCCATAAACCCTTGCAGTGCAACAATCACCAGCAGAGGCTCAGCTAATTGCTGATGAGTCCCTTGCACGCTCCAGGTGCCACCATAGCACACCCGGTGTTTGTAAACAGCACTCATAAAAAGGAGGCTACCATCAAAGTGGCAATGTTTTCTTGGAGGATCAGAGACAATGAGGAATGATGCGGGTACAGCTGGGCAGCTGATACCTGGATGGACTCCTTGCCTACAGCTTTGCACGAGCAGAGAGAGGGTTTAATTTATGTGCTCCAGTCAGAGAAGAAAAACACTCAACAGGGGTTTGTGTACTTTACCCCCCCCCCCCCCCCCTTTTTTTTTTTTTTTACTCTGTACTTCTTTGTATCACCTCATATAGACTATGACTTCACTTGGTAAACATGACTAGTGATGTTCAGGGCAAAAAATCCCTGATGTCAGATATTTCTGTGCAATACAAATACAGGCCATTTACCATTTCTGTGCTTAAAGTTTTTACAGCTCTGCAGATGTTCTGTGTTAGAGCAGCAACATTAGTCTGATGGCACTGATAGCCGCCTGGGGGCATAATCTATATGCAATTTTGTATTGTGCTGTCATTTGTATATGATTACCCAGAGATGCTATCATTTTGTCTTTAATACTGAAATGCACAAATGTGCACAGACAGAAAGATTTTGGTTACTATCAATGGTGAGCGTTGGGGTGCCTCTGTACTGACCTCCTTAGTACAAATTGGAGCCAAAAATTTCAAATTTGGATACTTCACTCCAACATTCCTATTGGAACTGAATTTCAGTCAGGTTCTTGGGTAATTTGGCGTACCTCAGCTTTTTCCCCAAGAATGACTTCTTGACAGACATCTTCCACTGAGACCATTTCTGATGAAGCTTCAGTAAACAGTAGATGGATCAACTGAAGAGCCAGATGCATCTCTTAGGCCATATCTCAGGTCTTTACTAGATTTTTTTTCCTGTTTCATAAGTACGTGACTTTCAGATACAGTTCATCTGATAGTTTTATAAGGCCTAACATTCATGTATTGTCCTCAATTTGTTTTTTATTTTTTATTAGTCTAGTTTCCTCAAATCTTTTAAAAATGTGATGCACACCATGGTGAAATGTATCAAGTTTTAGACTAATAGCTGTTTAGCAAAACTTGTTGGCGCAAAAAATACTATTTTATGTCTGTCAAACTGTAAATACAAATACAGAAATGAGAACAAATAATGTTTTTGACAGGCTCCTAGTAACAGAGTGGCTAAAGATATCAGTTACAAACGGTTCTTTGCTAAGTTGTCAATTATGTATAGACAAAACACTGGCTCATCCCTTGAATATGGAGCCTTTTTTAATGTTTGAAATATTCATAGGCCAGTGTTAGGTAGATTAATGAATAAAATAATTCCCATGAAAATGGTCAAATACGAGGACTGTATGAAAATGAGTGAAAAAGCAGTGAACAAAATTGAAAGACTCTTAGAAAGCATGGAGAACTATTAAACAAGACGATTAGTCTTGGGTTCGCTCACCTCCTTGAGAAAAAATTGGCTTCTTGGAAACAAAATATAATAAAATTATAGGTGGCTCAAGAATTTTTCCTATTAGTTTATGTTTAGAAAGAAGTATAGTTCCATTATTAGTGAACAATTTAGGTAGAGGTATACTAAGCAGGAACCAAAGGTCTGAAAAATCAAGGAGATGCATTATTATTATTATTATTTATACAACTCATATTATTCAGTCTAAATGTTAAGATTAGCATTTGCACTTAGTATCTGAACCGTCCTGTACAAATAACTGCACAAATAAACAGACTTTAAAAACACATTACAGTGCAGCACCTGCAAAGCCACTGTTATTCTGTTATTTGCATTTCTTTTTCATCAGAACTATTCAGGAATTTTGTTCGGTCACTGCCCTGTACAAGACTTGTGGTTCTACCAAAACAGAAGAGGATTGGTCAGTTGGGAGACCTGTGGCCCAATGCTGCTTTTATGACTCATCACCATCACTCATTTCCTACCAGCTTGCCTCATGCAGAACTTCAGCACCTTGATCTAGTGTTGTGTATACCCACTTCTGTCCAAAGCTAAGAAATCTTTCTTTTTCTTACAAATATCCAACTGTGGCCTTTTAGCAACAGAAAAGAAAGCATCTTTTCTGCTTCTCTGGTTTACAAGGCATAAGAAAAAAGGATTTGCACCCAACAAACCAAGACATCAAAGTGCTTTTGAGATTATTTGCAGGTAAAGTAAGGAAGAAAAATCAAAAGAAGCATTAATCTCTATTAATTAGCTCATATTAAGGATGCTGTGGTAAGACAGGACATCTCTAAAAACAACTAGGTAGAAACCTTCACCTTGGAGGTTTTCGCAGGGTGACATAAGTTACCACCAGAGACAGTAAACAACAGCAGCATGACCAAAGCATGATTGTGAGGGCTGCTTCTGGAGAGTTGCATGGATGCAATTCGGCAGGATGATTATGTTCACATTTAAGTATGACTGATAGTAGGGCTGCAATGATTCATCAAGTAATTCAAATAACTCAATCATAAAAAATCTTTTACATAAATGTTTTGCTTTGATGCTTTGTTTAACGAACCTGCTCTGTAGCACTCAGTCATCACCATATGTTTCACCCGTATGTTTGTTTTCCCAACATATGGGTGAAACATTGCTTAATTAAACTTCTATGAAAATATAATTATAACCAAATTCAAATTCAAATTTTATTTGTCACATACACAGTCATACACAGTACGATATGCAGTGAAATGCTTAGACAACTGCTCGTGACCTAAAGAAAAGAAGACTATGAATAGGATAGGAAATAAATATGAAAATTAAAATGAAGGGTAAATTTAACTAGGAAGGAATAAAATAAAATCTAAAAATTAAAGTTAAAAATAAAATAACTGCACAACAAAATACACAATACACAAATACACAGTATAGAAATATATGAAGAAATATAGAACAATAACAGCAGCTGTACAAGTACTAAATGGTAATGAAGAAATATAATGTCCAGGGTTGTGCAATCCACATGTGTAAGTGACTGGTGCAGTGCAAATATGCTTAAAGTGATTTGTTTAAGTGACTTATGATAAAGTGATTTGATTTGATGACCACACAGTGTAGTTGTGCAGTGGCCACTAGTGTAAACAAATGTCCAGAATGTTCAGTGTGTGTGTAAGAACCATATGTGTGGGTCAGTACTGTGTGGTGGTGTGATTGAGAGACCGTATCGCCTGCGGGAAGAAGCTCCTCCTCAGTCTCTGTGTTGGTCTTCAGGGAGCGGAATTGCTTTCCTGACCTCAACAGAGAGAACAGTCTGTTGTTGGGATGGCTGAGGTCCTTCACGATCTTCCTGGCCTTGGTCCAGCACCGCCTGCTGTAGACTGAGTGCAGGTCAGGGAGCTCAAAGCGGATGGTGCGCTCAGCCGATCGCACAACCCTCTGTAGAGCTCGTCTGTCCTGCATGGTGCTGTTCCTGAACCAGGTTGAGATGTTTCCCGTCAGGATGCTCTCTATGGTGCACGAGTAAAAGTTCCTGAGCACCTTGGAGGGCAGTCGGAAGTCTCTCAAGCGTCTGAGGTGATCTGATAGGATTGCAATTTTTTGTGAGACTCTTGTACATGTCCTGCCTGTATGTGAGCTTTTTGTCCTGGACTCTGAAATCCATGTGTTGTAGATTGGCTATAATCTAATCTTTTATAAACCCCCATCTCCCTCTGGATGCAGTTAATAGTTTAATATTACTAGTTTCTTTTTTTTCCTTTTCCTTTTAAACATATATTTTGAAATGAAACCTTTATGAGTGTCCTGGACTCTCTCTCCTCAGAGCATATGGCCGTCTGATAAACTAATCACTAATGATAGAATGACTTTTGATGGAAGAAGTTCCCAAATCTGGATCTTTCTAACCTTGCCCCTTGTTCTCCTTTTATTTTCCAGGCTTGATGGAAATCCGATCTGTCAGTGTGGGAGTTGTTGCCATCAAATCTGTCAGCACCGGGCTGTACTTAGCTATGTCCAAGAAAGGCACGCTCTTTGGATCGGTGCGTATACAACCTGGCAACATTTTTCTGGAGGTCAAGACTTCTGGACAGGGAAGGAAAGTTGTTGGGGTTGCAGGATATATATGAGTCCCAAATGAATGCCACCCTATGTTTGATGTTCCCGAAGAGAGGGAAAATCTGAGAAATCTTCTGATGGAAAGTTCAGAGAGATGTCAGACTGTTATAATCAATCATGGCTGTACACCTGCACCTTGTCTGACTATACAGAAGCTTGAGCTGGCTTGCTCCACCATCAAAACAGACAGCAGAAAAAAGAAACCTAAGCAGCAATGACAAATAGCCAGCTGGGTTCATGTAAGTCCTTGCGTGCCATCTGCCAATTGTTGTTTTGTAAAGCAGCTTTCAAAAGTAATCACCACTCATTGTTAAACTCAAGCACAGTTCAGAACTGAGGTGTGTGGTGTCTAGCTCGTGTACTTAAAGCTTGAAGACGAAAACATCAGGGATGAGTGATAAGACAAGTGCCTCCGACCATCTAACACACAAAATAGGACATAAATAGACCCGATGGAGGACTTTACAAAATGGCAGATGAATCACGGCATGCTCACTTTATCCCGATGCTATCACAGAGAAGGCCTCGTTACAGGAGCCTGATAACAATCTGGAAAAGGGAATGCAGCAGAGCCTCTTGTAACTGCAACATCTTTTGAGACCCTTACTGATAAGAAGCTGTAACCACCCGTGGAAAAGTGGCTTTGCTGAAGGTTGAATTTTTAAGTGCCTTTAAGAAAAAAAACTTTGTTTTATTGTTATAATGTGATTAATTTGAGAACACTCAAGGTTCAGTTAACCCAAATCACAAATAAAGACACACACCAGCCACCCGCTTCGTCACAGTGACGTCTTTTCACATTTGTAAGTGTTTTAAGCTCTCATGTCTAAGGTTTCAATTCGACGTAAGCGAACAGAAATGAATATGTCCTTCCAATAATAATGTCCCAGTTAACCAAGATATTTCACAGAACTCACCATCATGTGTCTCTGTCAAAGATCACTTTTTAGAAAATGGTCCCAAAGAAAATGAAAATGTCAGGTGTAAACATATCTCAAATAACCAGAATATTGTTTCTGGAATGCAAAGCCTGTTCCTATCCTCTAAAATAAACTGCACAGAAATGATGGAAAAGATATTTAAGAGGTGAATGTCTTCTAAAGGGTGAGGATTGGGAAATTCTTTTCAAATTTGGGTTAACCAACCATTTAATTCTTACTTCCACTGTCTGAGAAAAACAACCCAGATCACTACAGTGGATAAACTCACTGTATATACTGCAAACACCTGGAAATCTTTTACTACAGCAACTGTCATTAACCTTTGTACACTTGAAAGCTGGCCTTGTACAGAGAAGGAACAGCAGTCAGCTGTTAGCAGTAGGTTAATTGCTCACACCCTCTTTAATGTCTCTTCTCTTTCTTCCTGCAATCACAGGTGAAGTACAACCCGAGCTGCAAGTTTAAAGAACGCATTGAGGAGAACGGCTACAATACATATGCTTCGCTTCGCTGGAAACACAGCGGCAGGCAAATGTTTGTTTCGCTGAATGGGCGCGGTAAACCGAGGCGGGGTCACAAGGCTAGACGTAGACACCCATCTACTCATTTCCTGCCTATGCTCCCCTCGTAGCAGTCCAAGTCTGAACTCTGACCAACAACTGGATGGCTCACCTCCTTCCGAGGACTAGTGTTGATGTGGCTGTGACACAATGTGTATTTTTATTATTCCATCCTCTTGTCACATAAATGTACATTTGCTGAGGTCTGTAACATTTGTAGAGGTAGTATAATATCTACTCTTAAGTTATTTTCTGCATTTTCTAATGATGTTCAGTAATACAGCACAATACAGTAGAACTACGTTACGTTCAGACATCCGTCTTGCCACCAAACCAGCTGTGTTTGTAGCGCACGTTTGAGGTGAGAGGACAGAAGGGGAGATAGCGAGACAGGGGCTTCCAAATGATAAAATTTGGATTTGTGAAGAAAACACATCACTATTAAAAGAGACCCTTATAAGTCAGTGGGCAGGATCAAATTCTACTATTAAAAACATCTGCACAGTAGCTCTGTTCCAACAGCTTGGCTTCATTTTGCTGTATATTTAGCCTCACAAAAAAGCACATGTGAATTTATCATTACATTGCATCATGTGCAGGTCTACCTGAAAAGACATTTTTTTATGTATTCGCACTGCATCCAGCACTGTTTTCAATGCAGTGTGTGAAATAACATTTTTGTAAGGCTAAGTATGACTACATTTATGCAACAAACCCTGACGAGGATTAGTGGAAGAGAGCTGACGGATGGATATGCAATATTTTTTTAAATAGGGATAAAGTATCATAATGAATGGGTTAATAAACGCAATGAGAAAACTCCAAAGAATCAAAAAAAGGGGGAACCTCTACTCAGCAAAGTCCATGGTACAAATTTTATACATGTTCACTGTTGCTTGGGAAAAAACTGACACCACTAGAAAAAAGATAATGACGTGCAGTTGAATTGTACTGACTCAAACACAACGATAGTTGTACTGTTCTGTGTGTATATGTTGATATATGTCAAGAACACGACAGGAACTAAGCTAACTACTGGGATAACATGCTGGATTTCTTGACATGCCCTTTCAACGTCTGTGCATGCTTCTGTCACTCCGCTTCTCTCATTCAACCTACAGTTAGTAGATTAGAAATCAGATAACAGAGAACTTTCATTTTTAATTTTGGTCTTTAATTCTGTCGTGAAATCGCTGACATCTGCTTTGACTCATTTAACGCTTTCTAGCAGCAGTAGGCAAACACCGCGTTGCATAGCAGCAGCTCCATTAATTTTGTACGCCATAGTAAATGGTTTTTACAATCTGCTTCTTTCAAGTCTTTCTAACGTTTTCTCGACAACAAGGCTAATAGAACATTTAATATATTTAAAACTTTTATACTCTTTAACTGTTTGAAGTTGATGTTTATTGTTATTGTTGACTTTTTTGTTGGATTGTAGTCCTACTGTTTAAAATAAGGGGAAAAAAATAATATTCAGTCCATATTCAGCTCAATTTGTATTACTACTGGATGTTGGTACGTTTGTGATCCATTTATCATAAGCAGTTTTCCACAATAGAAATTAAAAGCCGTGTGTGTATATATATATAACAACAGATTCTCAGAACAAACAGTCCCTGGATCCATTTCAGTTGAGTAAAGTAATTTGAGTGCCTTGGTTCATGGTAATCTTCAATAAAGAAAAATGTGGATACGTCAGCAGTCACAGCTCACGTGCTTACAAGCCTTATTTAAATAGTTTTTTTTAGTCATGAAGAGCCACAATGGCATTTTTATCTGCTATGGCGCTGATTGTTAAGAGTTGGTAACATCTCCATCACAGCACTTCGACATAATCCCCCTCTCATCATAATCATGAAGAAACTCACAGCGGGAGAGGCGTTGATGTGGAGGACCTCCCCGTGTCTAATGAAAGCTCTGTGGTTATGAACTATGCAGCCGAGCATCAAGATCATTTACACACAGACGAGACCTTCGGTGGCACAGGAGGCCACTCGGTCTTTTCAGTGAACAGAAAGGAGAGTCGGGCATGAATAGTGGGTGTTTGGGGTGAATAAAGGCCAACCTTTCAGCCTGTCATAATGTGAGATTACTGTGACGGGGTACATGTCTGGTCAGAATGGCGTGAAGTCACACTGTAGTTCAGCTCTGACGGTCTGGGTGCGACGCAGAATATCGGTATGGGGGGTCTGGCAGTACTGTTGCCATGTAAATGTCTTTGTCCTCTGCTGTGCACACCAGAGGTGCACTTATATTTTTGAGAAGTAAATAATATTTGCAGTTCTTGCTGATGTGGGTAAAACTTTCACTTAAAAGAACGTTACCTTAACTCTGGAGAGTACTAGATGAACTTTTTACTCCATTTCTAGTCTGTTCTCAGATTATCTAACTGTCTGCTGACATAAAATTTAGAAAGTAAATAAGAGGAGGGTCATGCATGTTAACAAGCTATTGAAGCTTTATTAATATGCTATTATACTTTATAAAGTCCATTCAAAAATAGGGTTGCACAGGACAGAGAAATCCCATTTTCTGACTGATCTCCTGATTGACTCGCTTCTTTGTCAGTGTCCTCCATCTCCTGTGCTCTACCTCTCCTCTTTCTTCCTTAAACTGTCCAAGAATCTCTTTCTCCTTGGCCTGAGGGTGCGACTGGCTGTTGGTGCCAGTTCCACGGACAGCAAATGGGAGCTGTAATTATCATTGCTCCACCACTGTCCTGTCAGTGTGCTCGCCAGCAAAACAAGAGGGGAGCCTTTGGAAGTCCTGATCAAAAGCTTTGGCCTTTGATCATGAAGCAAAAGGAAAAACCTAAACACTGTGCAAAATCAACAAGGAATGTCCCAAAGAGAAAGACCTCAGGAGAATGCAAATGACAGCCATCCAGAACGCATCCTCAGCTCCTCCTCTGCAGTGACGTGCTGATGTCACTAACACAGGTGTTTGGGCTGTGTTTGATCTAACCCGCATAAGCAGAGGACTGAGGGAGTGAGTCACGCACTGATGTTGTTGCACAAGTATCTAAAGACAGCACATGGTAAGCTGCACAGCAGGTAATGTGTTCATGTTTTTGGAAAGGCCTCAGAAGGTTCACATTTTGAATTTGATGGAAATATCTGTATACTTATATCATAGTAGGGTATGTCTTCACATCAGTAAAAACATAAAAAATAGATGGGATTCTGCATGACCCAACACAATTAATGTTCATAGAGAAGGTAACTTTGTAGGCAACAAAATAAATTTGCAGCTGACTGACAGAAAAAAAGTAATAATAGAAGCCCATTTTGAGGGCCTCAGCCAAAATCTACAGGGGCACAAGTCATGCTGCTTCAGCGACAACAAACCACAGCCTCTAGAACCTTTGAAACCCTGTGTGGTCATTTTCTCTCACAGTGACTGAAAAGAACTGTGGTGGGTGGGAAAGAGAAAAAAAAAGAGCCCTTCTTAATACCAATCTTATGTATGTAGACGAAAATGGGAGAAGTGGGAGGGGTTGGGGGGTGGCAGACAGACTAAGGCACAATTTTAAAGCGCTTATTGAATTGCCATTACAGCTCCTGAGACTAATTGTGGCTGTTGTGTGTCTCTCGGTGGCCTAGGGGGCTCTGGAGTGGCCCTGTATGCTCTTACTCAGTGGGGTTTTCAAACCGAGTGGCCCTGAAAGAGAACAGGACCACCGTAGATCAATGGCAAACCTTTCACTCTTTCACAGGCCCTCACTAATCCTTCTCATTTGTCTGCCATTTGTTGAGGCACATTCACAGCTCCCTGAATTTAGGATTAGGGCTTGTTTTGTTACAAAAACAGCCCAAGTTATAAAGCTGAATAGATGGACTGAAGGGTGGACGACAGATGAGTGTGCATGTGAGTTTTTGAACATGTTTGCATGTGTGTATGGTTATTATGTATACACTGTTTGTATGAACAAATTTATGAGATCACAGTGCCTAGTCATCTATATGCACATGATTTGTGGCCACGACACACATGTAAAAATATATGGACATTTCAAGGTGAATTCTAGCATTAAAGATCAATAAAGAGATGTAAAGGGGCAGAAATAGAGGCAGTCACACTTAGAGAAAGTGTATAGATAGATAGCTAGCAGAGATCAACACTCTTTGACAGCTGCAGTTGGTCCTTCCATTTTTAACCAGCTCACATCTGCACAATACGTATATGCGAAAATCCTCCTTCACCTAAAATTTCAACACTCTGGAAATACTAAATATGTCGCAGTGCTGCTGTTGCTATTATATCCAAGACAGGACGTGGAGAACTTTCTTCATATTTCTGCAAAGGCCTTTTGCTCTTTTCAAAATGTTAATTCAGTTTTGTATACATGTTTCATGTTTCTCAATGTAGTACTTTAGGTATGAGTGCATGGATTAGCAATGCACACATCTATATATCTGTAAATACATCTATATTAGTATCTGCATCTCTCTCTCTCTTGCTGTGTACATGTGTAGTCACATTTATTTGCACAAAGAGAGAGCAAAGACAGAGTTCTCTGTCCTGAATCACCTTTTGGAAATAAACTTTTCATAAAAAGGAGGAAAAGCAAGAACAAATTGATTCATCACACACAAATACCTGCAAAGGAAATACAGTTTCATTAAAGCTGCTGCAATTCCCTTTGAACTTCAGAGTTTTTCTCCATTGTGTTCTGTTTGAACCTGAGAGTGTGCTTTGACAGACTTGGCAGTCTGCTACACGACTATCAGACTGAGGCCTTCT
Organism: Aulonocara sp. 'chitande type north' Nkhata Bay; assembly: GCF_057382095.1. Classification (NCBI taxonomy): domain Eukaryota; kingdom Metazoa; phylum Chordata; class Actinopteri; order Cichliformes; family Cichlidae; genus Aulonocara; species Aulonocara sp. 'chitande type north' Nkhata Bay. The sequence goes on along the minus strand of NC_141365.1, from coordinate 6,690,877 downwards.
CATCACTGACTGGATTAGTGTTCATGTTTGAAGCCACTTAGTAGACTTTAGACAGGGCTGCTGAGTGGCATATGCGCCACATTTCCCCTTAAGCCCTGCCATGCCATCCAAAGGTATGTGGTGCTGACTGGCCAAACGCCATGTCAGGCATTCTTTGAATATCTGCAGCCCTGCCAGACACCAGGGGATGTTGTGAGGAGATGGATGGTAAGACGATTGTGTGACAGCAAAGTTGATCCCTGAAAAAGAACATATTAAAGGCTAGAAATACCAGTAACAGTAGTGATTTCTTGCTGAGAGCTACACAGAAGTGACAACAACACTTTGCCACTTATTCAGTGAGGGGATCAGGTGGCTCTGTTTTGCTCTAGGGAGACATTTCTCATATGTTTTAGGTTCACTATTCCCCTTGAAAGGAAATGTCTCTGCAAATCACTACAAACCTTTTCGGTGTTATCAACATTTGCCTATGATGAAATAGCTCCATCCTGTTGGGAGTAATATCTTTCTGGATAATAGTTCCACCATCCATGGGGCAAATGGGGGTCACAGATTTTTTAGGTGAGTATAAAAATAACATAAATTATGCACAGGCAGCAGTCTGAGCAAGACAAGTTGTTCCCAAGCCAGCTGAGAGATATGATCTCTGCAGCAAGTCCTGGTTCTTCCCTGGGGCCTGCTCCCAGTAGCACATGCTTGAAACACCTTGCCTAGGAGGCAACCAGCAGGAACCTCGTCAGTCACCTCAACTGGCTTCTTTCGATGGGAAGGAATAGCAGCTCTGCTCAGAACCTCTCAAATAACCAAGCACCTCATCCTGTCTCTGAGGGAGAGCCCAGAGACAGGATGATCAAAAAAAATTACCACCACTTGTATACACATACTTATTCTTTTGGTCACTATCTAGAACTCACGACCACGAAATGGGAACAAGAAATGACAGGTAAATCGAAAACTTCGCTTTCATGCTTAGCTCTCTTCACCACAACCGATCAGTACAGCTTTTGTATTACTGCAGAGGCTGCCAAGCACAAATAAAAAATTCAAATGAAAAAATATGTTTATTAATTTGCGATCTTTTCTTACTGACAAGTATCTTTTAAATCACAGATTCTAGCTACGTGTTTCCAGCGCAACAGGTTTTTATGGCAGCTTTAACTAATTATCTGCTTGTTGCTATTAATATTATTTACTTCTCAAAGGTTTATGAGGGTAAAAAGAATGTATACCTGCTTTAAATTTTGACTGCTAATCAATTAACTGATCATCTGTAGCCTGACCACTTCTATAAAAGCATGAATTTTGAGCTTTGGCAGATTGCTGAACTGTTGCAAAATTAAAGAAGCTACTGTTGCTGCCATTCAGTCAATTTCCAGGCTATTTAAAGGCCACGGTTCCACAGTGATAATGATTATTCACAAATGCAAAACATTCAAGATGGATGCCAGTCTTCCCAGGAGTGGATGTCCTAGCAAATTCATTCCAAGTTCAGACTGTGCAATGCTCACAGAAACTGCAAACAAACAAACAAATAAACAAGAGTACAAGAGAAACCTCTTAGACTCACGAGCCTCAGTTAGCATGTCAATACGATAATGTTCAAGTTCTGTCTGTTCAAACCGCGAGATTTTTTGGAACAGTGTGGAAATCTGGCCATAATGCACACTGCACAGATAATCAGCACAACACCAATACCAGCTGTCATCCACGGTGCTGGAGGGCTGATGAGTTTGGTTTGTTTTGCAGCCACAGGACTTTGACACCTTGCAGTTATTGTGCTCCTCTTGATACCAAAGTATTCTAAATCAAATGTGAAGCCATCTGCGTGACAGGTTTGGCCAAAACAATGATGCAGACCACAGCAGCAAAACTCTACAACATAATGGCTAAAAAAAGAAAAGAATCAAGATGCTGCAGCGGTCCATATATTTGACCTTAATCTCACCTGTCCAGACCTCAAGATATGGTAGCTGTGCATCTGAGATTTGCAACGAAATCCTGCAAACCACAATGAAATGAAGCAACATAGTGAAAAACAGCGGCCCAAAATGCCTCCACTATGGTGTGAACGACTTATAAAGTCATATAGAAAATAATTAATTCAAGTTATTGTCGCTAAAGGTTGTTCCAAGACATTGAATAATGGAGTCTACTTAGTTTTTCTGCTTTTTGACATAGTTTTTGTTAAATAAATAATGCCTAAATAATTATGTATTATGATGTTGTTTATATGAAGTTGTATTTAAATAATTTTAAGGCCTTATAAGAACTAGATCTGTACCTTAAGCCTTAAATAGCTCTCATAGCTTTACCAAGCTTTTAACTGTAAGCAGCAGTGATACTGTATATTTGCAGTAGACATTCTAAAAGACTAAAAAAAAAAAAGCAGTGCACTCAGCAATCATGCTATTGGGTAAACCTGTTTAGTCTAATGCAATCCAACATGTCAGCTCCCTTTGTTTATATGCTCATAGTCTGTACTTTGTAATAATTTTGTCCTGGACTGCATTACACTGAAAGTCTAGCTAATGTTCTGGATATTTACAAACATAAAAAGAATATCAGAAATACATTTCACAATAACACAGTCCAGTAGAACTTCACTCTTTGTATACACGTTTTAGCATCTGTCTTTCCTTTGCGTTCCTCAACAGCTGATCTTGGAAGTACAGTGTCCAGTTGTTTGGATGAATGGTTCTCATATTTTGGCTATTGTTGTGCACTGAATGACTGTACACAAACTTCTCCTGTATAGACATTTAGTAACACTGGGTGGATTTTTATTTGCTTAAAGAACATAAGTTGTACCATTATTAGAGAAAGATCACAAATGAAAAGGTGATAATAAACAAGAAAAAAAGGCTAAAGGGGAACCTTCTACATAGTTTGGTCTGCTTAGGCAGGCCACATGTTGGGTTGAGTCCCAGTCAACATCATGAGGTTGTCTTTGGCTGTTAGTAAAGGGAAAAGACCAAAGTCAGTCACTTCATGCAAAGTTTGCGCTGTGCCAAACCTATCCACCCTACTGCTCAATTCGTGCCGTGTGTGAAGAAATTCTTCATGCCAGTGAAGCTAGACAGCCTCTGTGTTTTGTCACTGTACGCATGGTGATATTTCTTCAGCACTGTGGGTTTTTTTTTCCAACTTCAAAGATTAACAGGCGTCCTTTAATGACATTTATGCACAATATCAAAATGTCGTTGCTTTCTGCAGCTGAGGTTAGTGTTGGATTAAAAACCCACATGTTGTGTCACGCAGCAATCGTGATGTGTAAAGGTCTTTAATCATTATAGTTGCGGAGAGAATTTGACACTGGCTGGAAAAACCTAAGGATGCTGCATCCAACATCTGCAGAGAAACAATCTTCCAGTCAAATCTTACTAAGGATTAATACAAAAAAATGACATTTTTTCTGTATCCTGTAGTATGAATGTTTATTAGACTATAATACAAATAGAGCCAGAAGTGACATTAAGAGGTTTTTGGACACGGAATTAGCAGAGACAGGCCGCTGGGACACCTATCAATCAAAGCTACCACGGCTCTTACTTCCAAAATGTAAAAAAAGACTCTCCATACTACTTTTTTATAAAGAGATAAATTGGCTTAGAGGCCATTTTTTTGCATCGAAATGAGAGTAAATGGGGACTCTGACTTTTTGGACAACTGGGAGTTTCAACCGGCATGTCTGAAAATACCAAAGACAACGACAAATCAGTCCCGCTCTGTTAAGCTTTGAACATTGCATAAAAGAAACCAGTGCATCTCATAATGATTTTTTTTTTTTTAGCATATGACTATGTGTCCCTTTCTACAGTTGGTTTAATAGCTAGTGAGGACAGACACCTTCCACTATCGAAGTGCCAGTAAGAGACATACACACACATCCAAAAACGAGCCATTCAGGATTATAATATTAATAATATAAATGGAGAGGAGTAAGTAAATCTAGATATCCTCAGTTATTTAATGTTTCAGTGTCAGAGCTGTCTCATATTTTCTGGCAAACGTTGAATAATGACATTTAAAATCAAAATAAATGAAATAAAGATTAACATTTGTTCATAACTGCAATGGAATAACTTGATTACTGCTTTTTTCCATAAAAGACAGACAAACACAGCTTGTGTTAAGAAGAGCGTCTCCATTTGTGACTTTACATCCATCACTTTTATAGTGATGGATGTATGGCTCCCTCTGATGGTCAGAGAGCAGAGCAGCTCTAAGCAGCTATGAACTTTTTTATGCTCAAAATTATGATGTATTTAGCAACAGTTGAGCTGTACACATGTAGAATATGACATTTGATGGTTTGCAGATATTGGAAGAACAATATCTGCAAACCAAGTATATGTAATAAGACTGATTTGTGATGTATATTGATTGATTGATAAGGTGCAGTGTAAATATTTCAGTGTGTGTATATAATATATCTCTGTATGTGTATTTGCTTGACAGCCCTACAAATGAATGAAATTGCAGTAAACTTTACTGACTTTTACTTATTGACTTTTACTTACTGTACTTACTTTTATTTGAATTTTGCACCACGTTTTGAAAAGACAGACTAGTTTAACTAGTTTAATATCTGTGCAAAGGTGTGGCTGGAAACTGTGACTTTAGTGACTCATTTAGTTTTCACAGTTTTTCAAAGTGTGATGTTTCTCACAGCTACAGAAAACAAGAAAAAAGGCGAGCAGTTGCACTTTTAAACCTCATTAAACATGAGTTCACTTGGTAGTGAGAGGTCCAGAGTTCCCTTTAAACTGCAAAATAAAACTATAAAAAGAGTCATAAATAAATGAATGTGTAAAGAAAAGAAATAGAAAGGAAGTCCTGTTGATGAAAACCCCGAGGATTGAGCCAGCAACCTTCTGATGGTTGCTCTATCTGTCCACTTTTACAGTTCCCTATAAGCCTCTCTAAAAGCCTTATAGAGAACTCTGCTGCCCTCTGCAACATATCATGACGTATTGAACAACAACACTATGGAAAGAGGAAAAATGTAATAAAACATCTGACATAAAATGTAAAAATGTGTGACATATTTATTAATATACATTTTTAGCAACTGAAAGCACTCTATCAAGTGCAGTGTGCATGTGTTTGCATTAAGTCTGCATCACTCACAATAGTAATCAGCATAATTAGAATCACTTATTTGAATCAAACCAAACAGTAACATTTTAAACAGCTAGACCTCTTCAACTCCCGTAATTGCAAAGCTGCTGCTGGAAAAGAAAAAAACGTCAACAGCTCGTGTACGTTTTACAGTTTTAAAGGTGTGATGTTTCTCGTTGCTAGAGAAAATGACAAAGAGAAAATGGGAATACTTTTCGATTAATTTAATGTAAGTTCATTTAATAATGAGGGTACAGGACTTTAAAGATCAAAATAAAAACCACAAAAAGAATCTTAAAAAAGACTGCCGTGATAAATGTCTGACAAAAGTTTCAGAAGAGAAATACACCGGATGTGTTGTTAATGAAAACCACAGACAGACTGCAAGGTGATGCATAATGACTGCACCTCACAGGCACAATGCACACTCTGCAACTGTTTTTGCTCTTCCTACCAATTAGTTGTCTCAAACAAAATGGTAAAAATTGAGTATCTTATCTTTTTTCAAAGAATGTGAGATAATTGTTATTCTTTTTTTTTTTTTCATTTCTTTGCAGCAAGAAGAGTTCAATGCTGTATATGGCATCAATGCAACACAGGATAAGGCACGTATGTGGAGGATTCCTTGTCAGTGAAGACTTTGTATTGACTGCTGCACACTGTGATGATTGGTAAGTTACTACAGTTTTTCTCAAATGCTAAAACACATGTCACAAACGTTACCACCAGGTCCCCCAATGTCCAAACACAACACCCTTCTCTAAAGCTACATAAACACAACCACACCTTCCCACTGCAAAACTCAAACTCCCACACCAAGAGAGCAGCTCGAAGCTGTCAAAACTGTAAACACTATACACAGCATTACACACTACAGAAAAACAATTGAAAACACAATGCTCAATTTGTGAGAAGGTTCTTTGTTTCATAACTGCCAATGCATATTTTAGAAACTATACAGTAACGGATCGTCGTAGATCTCTGCAGAGGATTAGGCATTTAGATTTGTGAGTTTCATATGAGTAGTATAAATCTATAGAAAATCCTGCATGTACGTACACTACTGTAACACAACTCAATGCAAAAACAGAATCTATTGCACACAACAGTAATCTTGAAAACATGAACAGGGTGTGAAGTTTTTTTATTTACGTTATTCACACCACACACACACCACAATCACTGTGCGGCATCATGTTGCTGAGCTGTTGCTCGCATCTCGTCCGTAATGATGGTGCGAGGTTGTCTTGCTCTCCCTCCTGGACCTTCTCCTCTCCCATGTTGGCCTTCTCCTCTTCCTCGTTGGTCGCTCCTCTTCCTCCTCTCATTTGAACTCCTCTTCCTCATTGGCCTGCTCCTCTTCTTCCAGGGCCAGCTCTTCTCCCTCCTCTGCATCAAATTCCTCTTCCCCTGACTCTGCCTTCATCCATTGTGTTTGTTTGGAACCTTCAGCATACTGTGCACTCTGAACTTGCTTTTACATGTGGGTACAGCATTAGCAACAAGTGTCTTCAATTTTGAGTCATTGTGTGTAGTGAATGACGCCAGGTGTGTTCCCTGTGTTCAAAGATTGGTGACTGTGGCAAGCATTTTGCATCACATGGGCTTTCATTTGAGGATATGAGCAGAGTTGTTTTGCAACATGTGTTTTAGCAAGGAAAAATGTGTTTAGATTTATGAGTACAGAGGGTTGTGTTTTGTGAATTGTGTCTTCATGTGACATGTGTTTATGGTACTGGAATATGGTGGCTACATTTAGTAAATGTGTTTAGACTACTGGTCATTTGGGTTACAGGATTGGCTTTTGTGTTTTAACATTTGAGAAAAACTGTAAAGTAGTGTAAATGCACACATGTGTGTGTATGTGTGTGCATGTGTGTGTGTGCATTTGTATATGGGTGCCATCTTCTTGTCAAATACCAGAGGACCCCCAGAATCACCCTGTGTGAAAAAAATATCTTTATTTGATTTTGCTGGAGACAACAACAACAACGACAAAAATACATAAAATCACAGTCTTGAAATTTTATGAATTGAGATCTTCAAATATATCATACATATCATATCAACATATAATATTGTAATAAATGAGTTGATGAACACTTTGAGAAGCACGATATCATTTCCAGATTTAGCATTCTTGTAAGAAGGATGCTTGCACTTCTTTTTTATTTGATATATCATGGTCTTCTCAGCTTTCTTGAGATTGTGGGTGCCCAGAACAACATTTCCTGCATTGATAATAATTAAGAAGTCTGCAGAAATATTCATATTTAGGTGATGAACAGATTCCTTGTAGGATCTTACAGTTTTTCTCAAATGTTAAAACACAAAAGCCAATCCTGTAACCCAAATGACCAGTAGTCTAAACACATTTACTAAATGTAGCCACCATATTCCAGTACCATAAACACATGTCACATGAAGACACAATTCACAAAACACAACCCTCTGTACTCATAAATCTAAACACATTTTTCCTTGCTAAAACACATGTTGCAAAACAACTCTGCTCATATCCTCAAATGAAAGCCCATGTGATGCAAAATGCTTGCCACAGTCACCAATCTTTGAACACAGGGAACACACCTGGCGTCATTCACTACACACAATGACTCAAAATTGAAGACACTTGTTGCTAATGCTGTACCCACATGTAAAAGCAAGTTCAGAGTGCACAGTATGCTGAAGGTTCCAAACAAACACAATGGATGAAGGCAGAGTCAGGGGAAGAGGAATTTGATGCAGAGGAGGGAGAAGAGCTGGCCCTGGAAGAAGAGGAGCAGGCCAATGAGGAAGAGGAGTTCAAATGAGAGGAGGAAGAGGAGCGACCAACGAGGAAGAGGAGAAGGCCAACATGGGAGAGGAGAAGGTCCAGGAGGGAGAGCAAGACAACCTCGCACCATCATTACGGACGAGATGCGAGCAACAGCTCAGCGACATGATGCCGCACAGTGATTGTGGTGTGTGTGTGGTGTGAATGACGTAAATAAAAAAACTTCACACCCTGTTCATGTTTTCAAGATTACTGTTGTGTGCAATAGATTCTGTTTTTGCATTGAGTTGTGTTACAGTAGTGTACGTACATGCAGGATTTTCTATAGATTTATACTACTCATATGAAACTCACAAATCTAAATGCCTAATCCTCTGCAGAGATCTACGACGATCCGTTACTGTATAGTTTCTAAAATATGCATTGGCAGTTATGAAACAAAGAACCTTCTCACAAATTGAGCATTGTGTTTTCAATTGTTTTGCTGTAGTGTGTAATGCTGTGTATAGTGTTTATAGTTTTGACAGCTTCGAGCTGCTCTCTTGGTGTGGGAGTTTGAGTTTTGCAGTGGGAAGGTGTGGTTGTGTTTATGTAGCTTTAGAGAAGGGTGTTGTGTTTGGACATTGGGGGACCTGGTGGTAACGTTTGTGACATGTGTTTTAGCATTTGAGAAAAACTGTAACATCTGACATGTGACCATGAAGGTGTAGCTGGAAAATGTGGTTTCATTGACTCACAGACTCAACATATACGTGTTGATGAAAAGCCACAGAAACATTGCAAGGTGATGCATAAAGCAGACAAACTGCCCCCCTAAACAACGACATTTTAGTTGACTTCCACGCATCATGCACGCTCTACAGAAGTGTCTTCTATTCACAGCTGTGACATGCCTCATACAAAATGGTAAGATTGCAAAATATTTTTCTTAAAGTTATGCAAAAACTATATTTCTCTCAGTTTTTCTTCATTTATTTTCAGCACTGGGAAGTGAAATCATAAATGGCAAAAAGGCTGAGGAAAAGTCCATGCAGTATATGGCATCAGTACAAAACAACAAAATACACACATGTGGAGGATTCCTTGTCAGTGAAGACTTTGTAATGACTGCTGCGCATTGTGCTGTTAAGTGAGTAACCACCAAAAGCGTGTCACATTCATCTAAATATAAATAATTATTTTGGTTTCTCATTCATTATTCACGTAGGAAGCTTAAATCCTTAAGTGTTGTTCTGGGTACCCATGATCTCAAGAAGGCAAATAAGAAAATGAGATATGGAGTAAAAATGATGTGCAGACACCCTGCCTTCAAGGAAGTTGCAAATGGGAATGACATCATGCTCCTCAAAGTAAGTATTCATCTATTCAGCCTCGGCTTCACAAAGGATATCAGACGTTCTTATGAATCAATCAATAATAAAAATAGTTAATACAGGGAGGAAAGTATAAAATAAAAATAAAAGAATAAATAAAAGAAACATAATTAAAAGAACAACAAAAAACCTAAACATTTTCTGGCACTTTCGGCCAGCATTTACTGTCAAACCACATGATCAATCACCAATTACATGATTTTGTTTAAGCTTCAACCAATCAAAGCACATTTGATTGTAGTATAGGTAAAACCAACAGCAACAATAATAATACATGAAATTACTTCTTGTTCCACAACAAAACAAACAAGCACCTTTTCTTATTTTTGCTGTAACAATAATATACATGTCACGCATTATTAGATATATTAATACATCTAAATACAAAGACGATAATAATAGTATTTTAGAATAATTTGCCTTATGCAAGTCGCTACCCACATTTGTGCATGCACTATCTGTTTGAGAGACATGCAAAGACAAATATTGGAGAACTTTAAATACACACAAATTTGACATCTTCATAACTGATTTCAATTTTAATCATTTATTTTCTGAGGTTTTTGATTTTATCTTTCCAGCTGTCTAAGAAAGTTTCCCTGGGTGGCAAAAAACCAATTAAGCTAATTCCACTTCCAATTCAACAACTAAACCTGAAGGAAAAGAAGATCTGCAGTGTAGCTGGATGGGGGCCCACAGAACCTCGTAAACATCGATCTGGTTATGTTAATGAGCTGCAAGTGTTGGATGTTCCCATCATTAACAAGGACGAGTGTCAGAAGGTGTGGGGACAAATTCCCAAAAATGTTATTTGCGCCGGTGGATACAAAGCAAAGAGTGGAATCTGTCAGGTCTTTTTTTCATGTTTTCTTATCAAAATAGTATAAACATCAAAATTATTGAAAAACAACAAATTAATATTTGATATTTCTTCCTCACAGGGTGATTCTGGTGGGCCTCTCATATGTAACAAGTTGGCTGTTGGCATTGTTTCCTTTAACAACGACAATGGCTGTAACTATCCAGATGTCCCAAACGTCTATACAGACATATCACAATTTCTTCCTTGGATCACAGATATTCTCAAGAAAAAAAAATGCAAAGGGTAAAAAATATTTTAAATTGTGTTATGGGTGTATTGTAAGACTGTTGGGCAAGTGATATGTGAGCTGTGTAAACTGCTTAAATTCAGCAATATCTAACATTAAAGGGCCTTTCAAAAAACTGCTGATGACTCTTTTCAATGTCAAGCTTACACTAGAACATCAGTAACATAGTAGCTTTGAAGTGCGCAAGTTAGTATGATGTAAAAAAACAAACAAAGGTTTGTCATTAGTTGTATTACACAAACTAATTTGTCAGAAAAAGAATAAAGATCCATTGAGAATTCAAAAAGGCTCATAAACAGTAATATCCAGCGCAAATTAATCTCATTTCATTACAATCTGACCGATACTGTAGGAGGAGTGATTCTTATGAAACATGGCCAGACACTTCACCATGGCTAAAACTCCTCAATCCACATCAATCAGAAAAAAGAAAGAAAGAAAAGTGTATAGTTTTGTTTGACATCACAATTGTACATGGCTATTGAGAGGTCGAGTGACTTCACAAAGAAATTTGATAATTCATGAATTAATTTCCTGTATTTAGTAGACTTTTTGCACATTTTATTTTACATCAGTTTATACTGTGCATGCTGTTATTTATGAAAAAGAAACCAAAATCCAAATCCAATTTATTTATATAGCACATTTAAAAACAAAGAGTTTGCACAAAGTGCTGTACAGAGACAAAGGGGTAAAACACAAGATAAAACCACTGACACCCACATAAACACATAATAACACATAACAAACATATCAACTCACACCAGTCTAAATGCTATCAAAAAAAGGTGTTTTTTCAAAAGAGACATAAAAATAGGAAATGAATATGCCTGTCTGATATTTAAGGGGACTTATTCCAAAGTTTGGGAGTCATAATTGAAGACGCTTGTTGTCCTCTACGCTTTAGCCTAGATTTTGGAACAACCAAAAGCAGCAGGTTGGCTGATCTAAGGGCCCGTGAAGGAATATAAGGCTGAAGTATCTCGGAAAGGTAAGGGGGAGCATTTAGGCATTTATAAACCAGCGTTAGGACTTTGAAATTAGCCAAGCCAACCACAATTCCCAAGCGGGTTGCATGAAATATTATTAGGCCTAAATGCAATCACTTCCATTTTATCCTCATTGAAGCTCAAAAAGTTCAGAGCCATCCAAGCTCTGACATCTTCAAGGCAGTTCAGAAAGATTTGAATCGAGCCTGGGCCGTTTGGCGCTAAAGGCAAATAAATTTGGCAGTCGTCTGCATAGCAGTGAAAGGATATTTTGTGTTTTCTAAAATAGACCCCAAAGGGAGCACGTACAGTGAAAAAAGAAGAGGGCCAAGGATTGAGCCCTGTGGCACCCCACAAGAAAGAGGGGCTGAGGTGGATTCAAATTTTCAACATTAACACTAAACGTTCTGCCACTCAAATAACGAAGTTATTGAACGAAGCCAATCCAGTGTTACACCTTTGATGCCAACCAGGCGTTCCAAACAAGAGATAAGAATACTGTCGCCAACAGTATTAAACGCTGTAGTTAGATCTAAAAGCACAAGGCTCACGGTACTTCGACAATCATTGGCTAAACAGATATCGTTACAAAACCCATAAAAGTGCTGTTTCAGTGGAGTGTAGATGTTTAAACCAAACTGAAAAACTTCCAGGATACCATTAGTACGTAAAAACGTATTCAGTTGGGTAAAAACATTTTTTTTCCAATAACTTTGAATGGAAAATTTAGTAAAGAATGGAAATTTTGAAATAGGTCAAAAATTTGAGCAAACTGAAGGGTCACGGCCAGGATTTTTAAATAAAGGGTTTACAATTGCATGTTTTAAACCATCAGGAAGTACACTGGAAGTAATATTGATATTTATAATGGCAAGGACTAAGGTTCCAATCAAGGGAAAAACCTCTTTAAAAACCATGCAGGGATAACATCCACGGGAGAACCAGAAGGTTTAATTTGACTAATCATCTCGTTAAGAAGTGTAATTGAGACAGGTTTAAACTGGCAGCTGAACAGGGACTAAACATGGACGGGTCACATGTAGGAGGTACTATTGCTGACTCGACCTTGTTTACAAAAAGAGAAAGAAACTGATTACATCTGTCAACAGAGCCTTTTACCAAAACTAAAATCCAGACACTAATTAAATTTCAAATAAAATATAATGTGTGAATGAGAATATGTGGCTATAATGTGTCAATAGTGAGCCTCATATTAAACAAAAGTCTTTTTGTTTTTTTGTTTTTCCTTTTTTTGTGTCCTGTTTGGCACTGTAGCAATCAGAATTATTGTCTGAAGGCCAACAAAAGTCATTTTGTATACAAATATTTTTGCGGCCCGCGGTCCATTTTTAATTGGCCCGCAAGTAATTTTATAAATAGAATAGAATATGGCCCACACTTCAACTTTTGCTTGAGTGTATTGCACCTCTTAGTTTTAACACCAGGGGGAGCTGCTGTTGATCAAGGCAGTTGCTCCACCAAAATGGACAATCACAGAAGAAATTTACCCCAAGTTACTAAACATGGCAGAACCAAAGAAGCGAAAGGTAGAAAAGTGAGTGCAGAAAATTTCAGACACGGTGGGAGAGTGAATATTTCTTCAAATAATTCAAGGGGAAGTGTATCTGTTTGATCTGCACTGAAACTGTGGCAATTATGAAATAATGCACCACGTCATTATGAAACCAAACATCAGGCCTATGCATCCTACACTGGTGCTGAGCGAGAGCAGCAAAGGGTAGCTCTCCTGCGGGGTCAGCAACAGTATTTTTTTTCGTGCTCAAATTGTCCAGGAAAAGGCTCCAATAGCCAGCTATGAGGTCGCCCAACTCATCGCAAGACATGGCAAGGCTTTTTCAGATGGAGACCTCATAAAACACGGCTTCGTTAAAGTCACCGAAATAATGTGCCGCAGCTGGATGGCCCGATTTACATACCCAGCGCAGCTGATACTCACCAGAATAATTTACTAAAATTATATGGACTCCTGTTATTAAGTCCAGTTCAGTCTGTTAATGTTGATAATCGTTTCAAACGGACGTTAATAGATGTTTTGCTAAGCCTAATAACTTAACAAACTTGAAATGTACCGTCCCATTTTCCCCTTTATTGTTTTAAATGGATGCAAAATAACTTTGTTGTTTGCAAAACTTGTGCATAGGATTTTAAAATCGACAATTTATATTTGCTGTAAATCCTCTGTCTAAGAAGAAATCTGAGGCTGCTGTTCTGAGAATGAGCTACCAAAGCTTTTTCTGAATAAATCAATAAACATCCATTTATGGAAAGCTGTGATGAAGGCAGTTTTGTCTTTAATTATATTCAACAATATAACACATTTGACCACTTTTAAGTGATTTTTCTAACTTTAATACAGTAAAGTTAAGGTTATATACCTAATTTATACCTAATTGGCCCTCAGTGAAAAAAGTTTGGACACCCCTGCTTAGCTTTCAAGGGCAATAAGATGACTGCTTCATTATTGTAAGGTGACCACCACCAAAATGAAGCAAGATTGTTTTTGTTTTTTTCACAGTTTACAACCTTTAACATAAAGCTACTGTTAACATCTTGTTAGTCTACTGTTGCTAATAATTAGATAAATAATTATGACCTCCACACACTCTCTTGCTTATAGAAATGTGCAACGCCATAAAATTCAAAATGACTTTTTTTTTTTCTCAAACTGGTGCATTTTCTCAGTTGAAACATTTTGTATATTTTTGTGCTCTATTGTGAATAAAATACGGATTTATGAGGGCCTCTCTGCTTGCCTTTCTGCTTTTTTGGTTATGTAAAACTGTGGTTGTATATCACATATCTGCAAATAACAATGCTTTTTTGGGTTTTTGTTTTTTTGTTTTTTTGGTGCAACTGCACATGTAGTAGCATGCATAAAAACCAGTGATGGGAATAACGGCGTTACAAGTAACGGCGTTACTTTTTTCAGTAACGAAATAATCTAACTAATTACTATTCCTATCGTTACAATGTCGTTACAGTTACTAACAAGAAAATGCGGTCCGTTACTATTTTTCAACAAACAGACGGTTGAAGCTGTGTTCAGTTTACTGCATCTTATATCAGTTGCACGGACGTAGCTGCCTACGGACGCTACAGCTTTAAGCAGCTGCGCGCACTCCCGCGCTAGAAAGTGTTCATGATCACTTTCTAGCACAACACCTGGAGCTAAGGGGGCAAAACAATGGCAGGAGTGCTGCTGCTTGACTGAGGAAAAATAAAGTAGTCGTGGTAAGCCAATCACATGACCGCTTAAAGACAAAGCAACAAGGTGATTTATACCAGTTTATAAATTGTGTTGATAGGGTCATGATAAACAATGTATACGCAGCGTTTTTTCCTCAATAGTTTTGTCACGTTTACTGTCTAAGGACAGCGCTAGCAAGCACTCTGCTTATGATCAAAAAAACAAAAACAAAACAGAGGACGTTTTAGGAGTGATGGCGAGAGAGAGAGAGAGAGAGAGAGAAAGAGCAGAAAAAGAGAGAGAGCGAGTTTTGAGATGTTTTTGGAGTGTGTAGTTAATGTGTTGTCTTGTGTAGTTAGAGTGTAGTGTTGTGGATAGTTTTGTGTTGTGTGTCAGAACAATGAGGCGGCTGCTGTCTCCAGGTAGAAACAGGAGTGATACACCTGCTGCTGTCAGACCTGCAGGCTGTGATGTTCTCCTTTATAGTGGACAGAAATTATTTTGTGTGGCATCTTATTGAATGCAGAACAGCTGATTGTTCTGTAAATAGTTTGAAATGGTTATTTAAAAAAATCAAGGTAAAAGGTAAATGGATGCAAATAACTTTGTTGTTTGCAAAACTTGTGGATAGGATTTTAAAATTGACAATTTATATTTGCATTTATGTATGTGTAATGTGTATATATAGACACGTGTGTGTGTGTGTGATTTACATTGCTGTGCTTTAGAGCCACCATCTACCGGAACCAAATTCCTTGTATGTGTCTGCACATATACTTGGCCAATAAACAAGATTCTGATTCTGATTCTGATTTAAAGTTATGAAATATGATTCATTAAACATGTCTGTGGTTGTTGCAGTTAAAGATATAACTTTTTCTACTCTGATTTTATGTTTTTTGTCTGATTTTAGATCAATTGTGTTAATACAGTATGTTAAAATGAAAACATAACTGTAAATTCAGACATGTGAGGTTGTACTGAAAAGAATGATACAAGACAAAGTAAATATTTTTTAAGGTAAAATGTGGAGAGAAAATCGAAAGTAGTTAAAAATGGCCAATTATACCCTGGACCCCAGAGGATTAAACGTTTTTTTAAAATAACGCAATAGTTACTTTTCAAATAATTAATTACTTTTAGAATATTGTAACTCAGTTGCTAACTCAGTTACTTTTTTTGAAGAAGTAACTAGTAACTATAATTAATTACTTTTTCAAAGTAACTTGCCCAACACTGATAAAAACTTAAAGGAGACCTAACAAGGTTTAAAATTAATTAAAACAATGCAGTAAAAGTATCAGAGAACAAAAATCATATAAATAGAGAATTAAATAACTAATAAAATAGAGATAATAGATTAAGTATATGTCAGTTGCATCACATTTACTATATTACTATGGTAAATAACATACCGATAGACTGACAACTGTACAATAAATATATAATATAAATATATAATATATATCTTTGTGCATATCGTGTGGAAATTATCTGTTTGTTAATGACTTTTTAGGATTTCTTAACCTGGAAGATTGAGTACGCATCAAGACAGCAACCTATATATATTTTTTATTTTAGAAAACATAGTTTAGAATTCAACTTTATTGTCATTGCACATTGTTTCTTCATGCTGGTCAAATTCAACAGTAAGATACTGTCACTACACTAACATCTTCGCTTGTAAAAATGATGATAATTTTTGATGCTAAGACATGTTTCACACCTTCAACAAACACACACATGCAGACATGTGTGCATTTAGAGGAGATAAATGTGCAACAAAATTTTGAGAGGAGAGAAAGATAGGAAGTGTTAAATGAAAACCGCTTACAGATTGCAAAGTGATGCATAAAACAGGCAAACTGCCCCCCTTAAAACGATTACATTTTACTTGACTTCTATGCGTCATGCACAGTCTGAGGAAGTTTCTGCTCTTCTCTTCTTCTCTTCAGGCTATGACATGCCTTATAAAAAAATGTAAGATTTCAAAATATGTTGTGAAAATATTCTCTCTCAAATTTTCTACATTTCTTCTTGGGCACTAGGAAGTGAAATAAATAAATAATAAATAAATAAATCTCTAATATGTGTACTTACTGCACTATGTGTCCATTTTTGAAGTTCATCTCAAACTTCTAGAAGCAACTACACATTCAAATGTAATATACTAGCAGGAAATAACAGGAAAGAGGCTTGATAGAGAGAGCATACTGTAGTGATGTTAAAAGACTTATTTAATCAACTGTCACTGTTGCACTTTTCTGTTGCACTGTTGTGTCTGCACCCTCTTGTGTCTTCTGTTCTGTCTTTCTTTGTTTTTTGCATCTGACATGTGACTGTGAAGGTGTAGCTGGAAAAAGTGGTTTCAATGACTCACAGTTTTTCACAGGTTTTGGTACTCTTTGGCGTTTCACACCTTTGCTTGGTTTTACAATATATATATATATATAAATTAAAAATTCATTACATTTATAATTCATTACATTTAAACTAATTTGGTTCAATTAGTTAATTAGTTAGTTCAAGTTTATTTAAGAGAAAAAATAAAATCACATGTTTAGTGGAGATAGATGATTGATGTGGGAGGAGTGACTGATGGGAAGTGTTGATGAAAAGCCACAGAAACATTGCAAGGTGATGCATAAAGCAGACAAACTGTCCCCCTAAACAACGACATTCTAGTTGACTTCCACGCATCATGCACGCTCTACAGAAGTGTCTTCTAGTCACAGCTGTGACATGCCTCATTCAAAATGGTAAGATTGCAAAATATTTTTCTTAAAGTTATGCAAAAACTATATTTCTCTCAGTTTTTCTTCATTTATTTTCAGCACTGGGAAGTGAAATCATAAATGGCAAAAAGGCTGAGGAAAAGTCCATGCAGTATATGGCATCAGTACAAAACAACAAAAAACACACATGTGGAGGATTCCTTGTCAGTAAAGACTTTGTAATGACTGCTGCGCACTGTCGTTTTGAGTGAGTAGCCACCGATACTTCAAGCAATGTCACATTCATCTAAACATAAATAATTATTTTGTTTTTCAATCATTCCTGCAGGAATCCTAAATCCTTAAGTGTTGTTCTGGGCACCCATGATCTCAGGAAGGAAAATAAGAAAATGAGATATGGAGTAAAAATGATCTGCAGACACCCTGCCTTCAACAAAGTTGAAAATGGAAGTGACATCATGCTTCTCAAAGTAAGTATTCATCTATTCAGCCTCGACTTCATAAAAGATATCAGACGTTCTTATGAATCAATCAATCATTAAAAAGGTTAATACAGGGAGGAAAATATAAAAGAAATAAAATTAAAAGAACAGCAAAAAAACCCTAAATCATTCAGAGAAACATTTTCTGGCACTTTCTGCCAGCATTTATAATCAAACCATTCAAAAATTATATGATTTTCTTTAAGTGTCAACCAATCAAAACACATTTGGGCGATCGTGGCTCAAGAGTTGGGCGTTCGCCGCGTAATCGGAAGGTTGCCGGTTCGAGCCCCGGCTCGGACAGTCTCGGTCGTTGTGTCCTTGGGCAAGACTCTTCACCTACCGCCTACTGGTGATGGCCAGAGGGGCCGATGGCGCGATATGGCAGCCTCGCTTCTGTCAGTCTGCCCCAGGGCAGCTGTGGCTACAACTGTAGCTTGCCTCCACCAGTGAGATGACTGGATGTGTAAAGCGCTTTGGGGTCCCTAGGGGAGACTAGTAAAAGCGCTATACAAATACAGGCCATTTACCATTTGTTTGTAGTACAGGTAAAAAAAACAAAACAGCAACAACAGTAATACATGAAATGACTTCTAGTTCCAAAACAAACAAGCACTTTTTCTTAATTTGCTGTAATAATAATAAACACGTGACACATTAATAGATATATTAATACATCTAAATACGCTTGTGATAATGATAGTATTGTAGAGTAATTTGCTTTATGCAAGTGCACGCACTTTCCTGTCTTGAGAGATATGTAAAGAAAAATACTGGAGAACCTTAAATACACACAAATCTGACATGTTCATAACTGATATAAATAATCATTTTTATTTTCTGTGGGGTTTTTTTTGTTTGTTTGTTTGTTTTTTATCTTTCCAGCTGTCTAAGAAAGTTCCCCTGGGTAACAAAAAACCAATTAAGCTAATTCCACTTCCAATTCAAAAACTAAACCTGGAGGAAAACAAGATCTGCAGTGTAGCTGGATGGGGGCCCACAGAACCTGGTAAACATCGATCTGATTATGTTAATGAGCTGCAAGTGCTAAATGTTCCCATCATTAACAAGGACAAGTGTCAGAAGCTGTGGAGAAGAACTTTAAAAAATGTTATTTGCGCCGGTGGATACAAAGCAAAGAGTGGAATCTGTCAGGTAATTTTTTTCATATGAATTATCAAACATAGTTTAAACATCAAAATTATCAAACAAAAACAAATTAATATTTGATATTTCTTCCTCACAGGGTGATTCTGGTGGGCCTCTCGTATGTAACGAGTTGGCTGTTGGCATTGTTTCCTTTAACAACAACAATAGCTGTAAATATCCAGATGTCCCAAACGTCTATACAGACATATCACAATTTCTTCCTTGGATCACAGATATTCTCAAGAAAAAAAAATGCAAAGGGTAAAAAATATTTTCCATGTTATTGTGGGTGTATTGTAAGACTGTTGGGCAAGTGATATGTGAGCTGTGTAAACTGCTTAAATTCTGCAATATCTAACATTAACTGTATCTAACAAAATATCTAACAATATCTAAGCAATATCTAACAAAAACTGCTGATGACTCTTTCATTGTCAAGCTTACAAATAGATCAGTGACATAGTAGCTTTGAAGTGCACAAGTTAGTATCACGTATGAAAAAAGTCAAAGGAGGTTTTCCTGTGGTTCGTTGGTTGTATTACATAAACTGACGAGAACTAATATCCACTGACAAGTCAGAAAGCTCATAAACAGTCATATCCAGGGCAATTTCATCTCATTTTACTAAAGCCTGCCCGATACTGGAAACATGAACAGGCACTTCACCAGGGCACAAACTCCTCAATCCATATCATGAGATAAAAATGTCATCAGAACAAATAAAATTTTAAAAAATGTATAGCTTTGTTTGACATCAGAATTGTACGTGGCTATTGGGAAGTCAAGTGACTTCACAAAATTTTGATAATAGACTAATTTCCTGTATTTAGTAGTCTTTTTTCACATTTTATTTTACATCAGTTTATAGTATTTAGTATTTATTTATTTGTCAAGAACAATGAAATTGCGTTTGGGGCTTCCATACAACCCAAAAAAAAGAAGAAAATAATAAATACCCCTTAAAACCCAAGTGTACATATTTAACCCAGTGTGACTCCAATGCAATAAGACAATCCTTAGCAATAATGTTCGTAGAAATTCAGACAAAGACCTGAGAAACATGACAAAATACAACAATGCAACCCATTCAATATTATTGTACTGTGAGATATGATATCAGATATGATAGTTATCTATTTAAGAAAGAGGGGGGGGGGGCAGGAGGGGGAAGAGAATAAAGATATGATGCACCAATGCAGACCAGTTCATTGCTATTAAGAAGTTGGATATGGTTATTGTCCGTGAGAGGGGGGCAGAGAGTTCAGGAGCCTCACAGCCTGTGGATACAGGCTGTTGGCCAGTCTGGATGTTCTGGCCTGTATAGACCTGTACCTTCTCCCTGAGGGCAGCAGATGGAAAAGGTGGCGCGCAGGGTGATGTTGGTCCCGCAGGATACTGTGCACCCTCCTCAGACAGCGAGTGGGGAAGATATTACTGATCTCTGGCAGACTTGTTCCAATAATTCTGCCAGCTTCTTTCACCACCCGCTGGAGTGCTTGCTGATCGGCCTTGGTGCAGCTGGGGAACCACACTAGAAATCCATACGTCAGAACGCTGCTGATGGCACAGTTGTAGAAGTTCAACATCAGAGATCTGGGAATGTGTGCGCTCCGCAGTCTCCTCAGGTAGTAGAGGCGCTGTTGGGCCTTCCGTACAACTGAGGTGATATGGTTGCCCCAGGACAGGTCCTCGGTCACAGTTACCCCCAAGAATTTAAAACTGCTCACCCTCTCCACCGCCTCACTGCCAATGAAGAGAGGCAGATGGTTGTTATGACCCCTCTTTCGGAAATCTACAATGATCTCCTTAGTCTTTTTGGTGTTTAAGACCAAGTTATTGTCGTGGCACCATGACTCTAGTTGTTGCACCTCTGTATAATGTGAATGCTGTTATTTATGAAAAAGAAACCAAAATCCAGACACCAGTTCAATTTCAAATAAAGTATAATGTGTGAATGTGAATATGTGGATATAATGTGTCAATAGTGAGCCTCGTAGTAAACATGACAAAAGTCATTTTGTATACAAATAATCTTTGGAGCCCAAAGTTCAGACGTCAGATTGCTCCACACACTTCATTTCAGATTATTTCTACACTTGGAGGTTTATGATGTCATCGAGAGGAAACATCCCTTATATGGTCATCTCAGGTACACAACTCTGGCCGTCCATAACTAAATCATTTATTTTGTCATTCATGGATGCCACTTGGATGGATGTGAAATTAAATAGTCAGTGCCTTATTTTTTATTATGCTGTTAAAAAAATAAGAGAACCATATAGTCAAACAGCGCTTTATTTTATACACTTCGAGCACTTTATCTACTTCACATCTATGATCTAACCACACAGGTACAGGGAGAACATGCAAACCTCACATATAAGGGTGTAAGGCAGGGTTGGAACAAAGCCCCTTCTTGCTAACCCTTCACTCAAGCACAATGCTACCCTTAAATGGAACAGGTATGGCATGGTGTAATGAAGTTCAGCTCTAAGGTGTGAACAATAACATCTGATGTTGCTTCCTTAAACAGCTAATTTAAGTGACTTCCTAGATGGATCAGTTACCCATTGCTTGAAGAAATATCAGTGCAATGGAGGAAAACACAGTAATAATGAATGAAAACACTGAAAATTGAAACAAAGACATTTTATGGCACCACGATGGCATCCGTTTGCTCTTGCAGTGAGATTTTGGACAATTTAACTCCCATTTTCACCACTAGGGGACAGTGTTTTACCAGAAAGTTTGAGTGATAAACAAGACGTGTGTATTTGGTCTGAGATCAGGGTGGTAAGAGATTACAGAAGAGCTTACAGAAAGAAGTTTCTGGGTATAAACTGGGGCTTCTCTGTACTGTTTTGTGTTTTTACACAGCCCAGTGATAAACTGCAGGTGTAGATTGATTTCTTCCTCTTAACTAAAGACAGTTACAACAGCATGCATTTAATAAGAAGAAAATAGCTTGGTGGATAGCTTTATACCTTTCAAGGGCAATAAGATGACTGCTTCATTATTGTAAGATGACCACCACCAAAATGAAGCACCTAGATTGTTTTTCTTTCACAGACAATTTACAGCCTTTTATATAAAGGTACTGTTAACATCTTGTTAGTCTACTGTTGCTAATAATTAGATAATTAATTATGACCTCCACACACTCTCTTGCTAATGAAAATATTTGCCATAAAATTCTCAAACTGGTGCATTTTCTCAGTTGAAATGTTTTGTATATTTTTGTGCTCTATTGTGAATAAAATATGGGTAAAATATGAGGTCCTCTCTGCTTGCCTTTCTGCTTTTTTGATTATGTACAACTGTGGTTGTACATCATATATCTGCATTAAAGAACAATGCTTTTTTGTTTTGGGTTTTTTGGTGCAACTGCACATGTAGTAGCATGCATAAAAACCTAGAGAAGGAGACCTAACATGGATTAAAATTAATTAAACAATGCAGTAAAAGTATCAGAGAACAAAAAATCATATAAATGGAGAATTAAATAACTAATAAAATAGAGATAATATCTGTCAGTTGCATCACATTTACCATATTACTATGGTAAATAACATACTGATAGACTGACAACTTTACAATAAATATATAAAATAATAGATAGTTATTATTTTTTCGGGCTTCCAAAATCTGTCTTCTTTGTGCATATCGTGTGGAAATTATATACAAATCTCTGATTCACAAATTTCATTTAGCCTCTTTTAATATTCCTTTCCCATTTAACAAACAACCACACTAACATCTTCACACCAGTCAAAAGTATCACCAGTTAGTCAGGTGTATGCATTTTTCAAATACACACACACACACACACACACACACACACACACACACACACACACACACACACACACACACACACACACACACACACACACACACACACTGCTGGCAGTCAGGAATTAAGAAATTACTTGCACATGCCACCATAACACATGCAAAAGCAAAGGTGGTAAAACCTGAAGACTGACGCTGTGGTTTCTCTTAGTCATCTAGTTGTAGCAGTGTAAAAGGGAACCAAAAAAAAGTGGAGCAAAAAAGAAAAACAACAGCTTTGATCTAACAACATTTGCTGAACTCATCACATTCTTGTCAGATAATGCTATGAAAGTGTTTCAAGCTTTGCAGACCATGGTATAAGACACCTTATCTTATATCACGCAATCATCACCATGCTCTTCCTGCCTGAAGCAGTTCATCCAGGTCACCAAACAAACAAAGTATTTCCAGAATGTTTGTCTTGGCCCATCACATTAGAGGCCCATAATACAAGGTTTATAATGTGAGGTAGTGTAAAACTTCATTAACCAGAACATCAAACTAAGGTTTCTCTGACAGATTACTAGAAATCTAGGACATAGTTGGAGTGGTGACATCCATCTAGAGCGCTTTCTCTCACAATGTCACCAATATCATCTGGCTGAGAGTGAGAGTGCTACAGCATGTAAATAATGCCATCATCCACCCCCTACAAGAGCCTGGTAAGCAAACTGAAGGGGGTCATGAACATTTTCCACTTGTGAACTGATGAGAGCCAATCTCTCCAGTGGCTTTGTGACATGTGAGGTCAACACAAAGTCACTCTGAAGTCAGTAAAGTCAGAAGAGGTGGCTCTCTTTCATACTAGCACCAACTACTGGAGTAAGAAATGTTAAATCTTTAAATTTACTTAGAACATAACATATAAACATGTAAATATATTACAGTTTTTCTCAAATGTTAAAACACAAAAGCCAATCCTGTAACCCAAATGACCAGTAGTCTAAACACATTTACTAAATGTAGCCACCATATTCCAGTACCATAAACACATGTCACATGAAGACACAAGTCACAAAACACAACCCTCTGTACTCATAAATCTAAACACATTTTTCCTTGCTAAAACACATGTTGCAAAACAACTCTGCTCATATCCTCAAATGAAAGCCCATGTGATGCAAAATGCTTGCCACAGTCACCAATCTTTGAACACAGGGAACACACCTGGCGTCATTCACTACACACAATGACTCAAAATTGTAGACACTTGTTGCTAATGCTGTACCCACATGTAAAAGCAAGTTCAGAGTGCACAGTATGCTGAAGATTCCAAACAAACACAATGGATGAAGGCAGAGTCAGGGGAAGAGGAATTTGATGCAGAGGAGGGAGAAGAGCTGGCCCTGGAAGAAGAGGAGCAGGCCAATGAGGAAGAGGAGTTCAAATGAGAGGAGGAAGAGGAGCGACCAACGAGGAAGAGGAGAAGGCCAACATGGGAGAGGAGAAGGTCCAGGTGGGAGAGCAAGACAACCTCGCACCATCATTACGGACGAGATGCGAGCAACAGCTCAGCGACATGATGCCGCACAGTGATTGTGGTGTGTGTGTGGTGTGAATAACGTAAATAAAAAAACTTCACACCCTGTTCATGTTTTCAAGATTACTGTTGTGTGCAATAGATTCTGTTTTTGCATTGAGTTGTGTTACAGTAGTGTACGTACATGCAGGATTTTCTATAGATTTATACTACTCATATGAAACTCACAAATCTAAATGCCTAATCCTCTGCAGAGATCTACGACGATCCGTTACTGTATAGTTTCTAAAATATGCATTGGCAGTTATGAAACAAAGAACCTTCTCACAAATTGAGCATTGTGTTTTCAATTGTTTTGCTGTAGTGTGTAATGCTGTGTATAGTGTTTACAGTTTTGACAGCTTCGAGCTGCTCTCTTGGTGTGGGAGTTTGAGTTTTGCAGTGGGAAGGTGTGGTTGTGTTTATGTAGCTTTAGAGAAGGGTGTTGTGTTTGGACATTGGGGGACCTGGTGGTAACGTTTGTGACATGTGTTTTAGCATTTGAGAAAAACTGTAAGGTGTGCCCCCTTACTACTATTTAGTAGTAAGCTTATATTTTAATATTTCACTTTCATCACTGTGATATTGAGAACATTGACGTTCTACATGAAATTTGTTATCTGTGGTTTCTGTGGTTCAGTTATACTTCGTCACAGTGAATGTAAAGTTTTTCAGTGACCTTTGAGCTACATAAAAAAAATAGCTATGTGCCCTTTGTGTTATTCATTTATGAATTGTTGATCAGCAGTATCCAAAAGGGTATAAGGTTTCGAAAACAGTGTTCAAAAGCTGAGATTAAAAAAATAGAACTGCAGCTGTACCGCTCTTATATCTGTGGGTTTAAAACTGTCACCATCTAATCTGATATCTAAGTTTGCCTGGAAAAGAGGGCACGAAAAGCTTGTCTTACAAGAAGTGATACTACAGGTGTAGTCACCTCAGAATAGCTTTACTGTGATTGCAGTGCAAGTGTGCATTAAAAAAAAGATATCTTTCCATTTGACATTCATGCCCGTGAGTTCAGAATCTTTGCAATGCCAGAACTTACATCATTGTAACAGTAATGTGATTACTGAATTTAGTGAATTACTGAATTTAATATAATAGCACGCTGCATGCCAAATACGCTTGGGCAAGTTACTAGACCCAAGTTACTCTCAGATGTATGCAGAGTGTAAACAGCACTTGAGCATAGAAAAAAAAGTGCCTGTATGAATGAATGGGTGAATGTGGTATGTTGTTTAAAGTGCTGTGAGTGCTTCAAACAACATACCTCAAGTAGAGGAGAAAAGTGCCGCGTGAGAACCAGTCCAGGAACTATTCAACATTTACATTAGTGCGTTGCTTAAAAATGTTATGTGATTAACCGTAACTTACTTTGGGGAACACATTACATTCAGCAATATCAATGACATATAAACCACTCATAAAACACTTACTTACAAACAGTGAAGAGAAGCAGGTCTACAGTAGCCTAGTAAGAACAAAGTAAGGCAAGAAAAGGAAAGAAAGTAATTCAGAGAGAACAACCAATCGATCATTCTGACAGACTTTGGTTTTTATAAAAGAATTAAAATGTCTGTTTTTACTGATTAAATCGATCTGACTTGATTAGTGATTATAGAAGAAGAGGAGGTCTAAAAAGACACAGAATGTGGTTAAGACTGGCGAGGTACTGTGCAGTTATGATAAGCACGATAACACCAAGGTTCCAAATGAAGGGCACAAATACACCGAATAAAGGATGTGGTTATAAGTCAAAATAAGAACGATGATAATCATACTTGACAACACAGCAAACTGCTGTATAAAAGGGTCTCCTTGACACCCCCGGAGGCTGTTTCAGTGGCAACATGGAAAGTCTGCATGCATTTCTGCTGGTCTATGTTCTGACATGTCTGGGACAACTAGGTAAGAATGACATTAATATTATTCTCTGCCCATTATCACTATCCCTGCTATTGACAAAATATGTGAAAGAGAAACTATGTATATACACAGAGAAAGTGTGTCATTTGAGAGTCATAAGAGCGTGTTAATGTGACATTTACAGTGTTTTGGCTTACTTTATTTTCCATTTTTTTGCAGGATATGGAACTGACATCATACATGGTAAAAAAGCGCCAGATAAATCAATGTTGTATATGGCTTCTGTACAGAGCAGCAAGGGTCATGTATGTGGAGGATTTCTTGTCACTGAGGACTTTGTTGTAACCGCTGCACACTGTGACACTGTGTAAGTAATATGTTTTCTTGTGAGGCAGTCTCTGATGCGCACCATTAAAATAGTTTTCTTAAACATATTCACCACATCTCAATGATTACTTGTTCAGGAACATCACACATGTTGTTATTGGCAACCACAATCTCCAGCAGGGCAGTGATATAAAAATAATCGTCGAAAGGAAATTCAAACCCAGCAATTTTAATGATGTTTGGCTGGGTGAGGACATCATGCTCCTTAAAGTAAGTATATATTTACATAAACAACCATTACAGGTGATGTAATTTATGGTTTATTTATTTAGATTACATAAATACTACAAATGTACTAGACATCGACATTTCTAATTCAATGCTGTTGTGTGTCTACAGCTGTCTAGGAAAGCTCAACTAGGCTGCAAAGTACAAATAATTCAACTTCCATGTGCTGAAATAACCTTGGAAGAAAATCAAATTTGTCAAGTGGCTGGATGGGGAAAAACTAAAAATGATGGCTCAGTTGTCGATGACCTGAGAGTGGTGAACGTGTCCGTCATTAACCCAGAAGTCTGTAGGGAACAATGGCCCGGTCTTCCTGTTAATGTTATCTGTGCAGGTGGATACGGCACAGAAGACAAAGGATTCTGTCAGGTATGGCTTCTGTCCTTTCATTGTCTATGTCTACTTGTTTCCTGTTGACAAATAGCTGAACAACCTAAATTAAATATGAAATGAAAACTGAAAATCCTCCTTCCTCACAGGGTGATTCTGGTGGTCCTCTGGTGTGCAACGGTTTAGCTGTTGGTATTGTTTCTTTCAACAAATATCACAACTGTAACTACCCAGATGTGCCCAATGTCTATACGGACATCTCAAAATATCTTCAATGGATCAACAAAGTTCTGGCAACTACAAAACCTTCCTAAAAATGTATTTTTGCATTACTACAGTAGAAGCAAAAATAAACATTTTGCTCTCTGTCATGATCTCTGGGTTTTTAGCTTTGTTTTTTATTTCTATTTACTCATGTTCTAGAGTCGTTAGCCCTTGAATTGTTGTATTTTAGATCTGTTTTGTTTCATATTTATTGTACCGCCAGTGTTTCCTCAGTCTTAACCACCCTGCTTTACTCTAATTTAGTAGAAATTTTAGGGATCTATACTTTATTTATTTATTTCTCTGGCAACATTTTACTCTTTATTGTGCATTTTTACACACATTTCTGTACTTTCTTCTTTCTATTCCATACAGGCTTGTTACTTTATGTTTAAGATATTTGAGGGGAGTTTTTATTTCACATCGCTATCCTCCTTTCAACATCAAACTGATCTGAGATTATCCAATAACACATAAAGGACAATCCTACTGGTGCTTATCGCATACAAAGATGAAAGGTGCAAAAGCATCATTTATGTGTCATTCATAGCACTATACTCAGGGGTTAAAGAAGGCATTGACAGTGAAACTGGTGCTTCAGCCGTTTCTAGGTCATAGCAGGGTTAAGTCTGGCTGGTTCATGATTAGTATTTAATATTCTAACCAATTTCCTGTTTCCTGAGGGCTTGGAAGATGTTTGGGTCTTCCTCTGGACCTTGCCAAAGTGGTGACATACCAGAGTAAATTGTACTAATTTGTTTAAACTGATAATCTGCTTGTTTAGAAATGGCTCAATTAGTTTCTTGGACATTGTTATGAGGACCTAGCAAGAATAGCTCTGCACCTTGTCAAATTAAGACATTGTAGAGCCTTCACCACCACTTATTAAAAGATTTAAGTGAGGGTATGTATATATTTAAGCCTCTATATAACAATTTCACTCTAAGTGGATTAGAGAAACTCCACAATGCATTCAAAATTGTACACCAAAATCTGGTTTCCAAAATTCATAAAAGTTGTACAATCATTTCACCTTAAAAAGAAAAAAAAAAGAAAGAAAGTTCAAAGAAATGATTAAAAGCCCAAAATTACTATGGCATTCATACCCATGATGATTATATGCAAACTAATGATCACAACTTCATTTCCAGCTCAGCTGTCACATGAACAATCTGCAAAGATTTCGTTTACCCCACTTGCAGACTTTCAACACTTCACATGGGTGGCTTGATCTGGAAAGATGGAACCGCGGTGTGATATATGCAGACATTTCAGTTTCAGAACTGTTACAAACCTAAATTCATACTGTGTGAACTGACAACTTATTTCAAATTGTTTCTGAATCTTTACTTGAAGGGAACTTGTAACTATTAATAAAGATGTAACAATTCATTTTATTCGTAATTGATTTTTGGAGACAGCTGAAGCTAAGTATGTGTGTGTCTCCTCAGCTTTATCAGATAACAGCTAATAACAGGCCTTCTATAGTATTGGTGTGTAAAAAGAGTGAGATAATCTAAGGAACTTGGAAAGACATCCAGTACTTCTTTTTCCATTTCTTGAAGATGTTTCAGCTTTCATCCAAGAGCCTTCTTCAGTTCCTTCTTAAATTCAGAAGAAGACTCTTGGATAAAAGGTGAATCAGAAATCTAAAGAAGTTCAGTCACTTTCTTTCCAAGTTCCTCAAACTACCATGACCTGGGTGACTGAGATCCTTCCCAGTTTGATAGTACTCTCTCTTCAGCTTTAAAATTAAATTAACTACCCAAGCGTTCTATAATATTGCATTATTAAGATAAGATTATTCAGTCCCAGATTTGGAAAATATATGGTTAAAAATTAATTTAAACACATTTATATGGCACATTTATATTTATATTTTTATATTTTAAAAAATAGCTTAAGTAAATACAATGGTGTGTAGTTCAATAAAATAGAATGCTGGCAAAAATGAATGGAAGATATATCCACAGTACATTCATAGAAATGTTTGCAGTGGATGAAACCACGGTGATGATGAATATCAAGCTGTTTTAGAATTATAACATTTGCAGCATTTTTAGAACATATTTTGATTGCTGATGTTTTATAACTGCTGAAGGCAGTTGTTTGTAATCAGATTTGTAAAAATCAACTAAACTATTCACCAGTAGAGGACAGTGTCTTACCAGAACATTTTACTACAGCTGTGCGTACAGTAAAAAAAACAAACAAGAAAATTCAGCATTTTGGTCGGACATCATGGTGGCGTAGTGTTTAGCATTACTGTCTTACTAAAAGAAGCTTTTTTTTTTTCTTTTTTTTTTTTCGCCTGTCCCGTTTGGCTCTTTTGCCATCAGAATTGTTGTCTAAAGGCAAAGAAAGATGCCCAACGGATTTACTTTACCAAATTGACCAAATTGCCTTGCCGTAATGGTCCATTTGATTCACCTTTTATTGTTTATTTTATTTTCACTTACTGAATACGGGACAGACTTGACTGGGGGAAAGAAGGGGAGAAAGAAAGAGGGAAAGAGAAACAGCTGAGAAGAGGGACGGGGGAGAAGGGCAAAAAACAAAAACCAACAGAACGGGCAGAGAAAAAAAATGCATATATCAATCACCTGGATCACCTGCTGAGAAAGAAAAAAGAAAACAAGCAGAAGAGAACAAGAGTAATAGAATAAACAACATCACAATGATATATGACAGTAAATACTAAATATTAAACATTATTGTGCAGCACATAAGATCAACAGAACACAGTGTGCTTTGAGGTAGGAACCAAAAAGGGTGTAGTTTGTGGGTGTGATCACCCGTGTGTACACCTGTGAGCATGGACGCGCTTGGTTTTTTTTTTGGTTTTTTTTAAAAGGTTCCTTCATGTAATAATCTGCTAGAGGGTGGGGGGGGGCACAGCCCCGTCCTCCAGGGCATGAAGCAGGTATGGAGGAGATCAAAACTCCAGACATCCAGAGGCCCCCAGAACACAAGAGACCAAGGAAGACCAACAGAGGGGCAGCCGCGCCACTGTCCCAGAAAGAGCTGAGGAGAGTCCCAGATGAGGGCTCACTCAGCAGCCGCGGAGCAGAAGCCAGGGGGAGTTGCAGTGACGCGCCCGTGAGCTCCGCCGGCAGCCAGCCGTGCCTGAGTGACCGAGCCCCAGGCCGAGAGGCCGTGGGCACCCCACCTCCGAAGTGGCCCGAGCGAGCCCCAGGCTCCAGGCCCCGATAAGCGGCCGCCAAGGAGTGAGCCGGTGTGTACCTGGACGCCCATCCCCAGACACAAAGAACCACCAACGCACCGATGTCTGAGGGAGTCCGCCACTGGCAGGGGAAGTGGTGGTAGGGGGAGATAGGCCTCCAAACTTTGGAGGGCCTGAGATGTCCCCAGAGAGGTGGCGCCTGACACCCAACCTGACATATAGACACAGACATACAGGCACACACAGATACAAACATCCATTCCCACCCTCATGCTCTCATATGCACTCACTCCACACTCAACCAACGTGGAGACAGACATAAAGAGACGCTGTACACACGATCACACTCCCCAAGCGTACTCTACAAACCGGGTCTAGGTACCCTTGCCCCTGGAGGGGGAACTGCACCCAGACCCAGGTGGTGTTACCCTTTTCCCTGCGGTGGGGAAGTTTTGCATTGTGTTATTGTTTTGGCCATAAGTTTAACAGTTTTGAAAACAGTATGTAAGCACATGCAAAATGTCCTGCACGTACAAAGATTTTTGGCAGTTGTTGTGTCTGAGTGAGAAGATAATTCATGAAATTTGAGAGATGTAGTCATTGAATGCATTTTGTGCCAAAACAATGATAACTGATCCTCAGTTTAGCCCACATAGACTTCTGTTGTGCTCACTGTGTGAGGAGTTTTGCAAACGTGACCTAAGTATTGAGAAATGTGTCCTAGCGTCTGTAAAAAACTGTAAATCTAAAAATGCAGTTTAACCAGCCACAGCTTATTCTCATTGTAGATGAACATCTACACAGGTGTTACTCCTTCAATTGTTCAACTCCTTCAATTCTGGCAGCCAGGAGATTCTTTCCTAGGTGTATTGCCCTAGATGACATGAGATGTGATGTGGATGAGAACCTGTGGCCAAATGGAGAAGACCGAGTAGATTAGCATTACTATTGTATGTGTATCAGTGGATGGTGTGTATACAAATTCTTGTATTTTGGGATTTCTTAGTGCAAAAAAATAAAAATACATAAACAAATATTAACGAATTCTGCATGATGTCTGATTCATTCCAGTAACATATACTGAAATTATAAACAGAGATGTGTCCTTGTTTTACACAAGAAAACACTGTAATGCTACATGTTGTTAGTGTTTTTTAGGTCATTGTTCTGTGGGTGACAAAGTGTGTTTGTCGGCTGTCAACCTTTGCTAGTGTTCTGGAAGAATGAGTTTATGTGAGACCTGAATGAAGTGTTTTGGTAGTTGTAGTGCATTTTGAATGTGAAATGAACTGCTTTGCCAAGCTGACAGTCAGTTAGGAGGATTGTGTGAAGAGTTTTGCAAAAGTGACCTAAGTATTGGGACATGTGTCCTAGCGGCTGTAAAAAACTGTAATGGAAAAATGTAATGGCAGTAGTTATGAGTAACCTACTATTTGTTCATTTTTGTTCAGCCAATGTAAATGCACTAATTCTATACTTTGAGAATACTGATTGCTCTAACAGAATCTGGTAACTGTGAGATGTGTTTCTGTGGTTTAGTCATAGTGTATCAGAAGTGACAAAACTGTTTCAGTGAGCTCATAAGTATCCGTGATCTAAGAATGATAGAATTTCTTTTCTATTATGCATTAGAAAAGTCATCTTCAATTGATGCTTTACTGTAGTGTTCGTCAAGGTGAAGGATGGGTTGTAAAAGAAATGTTAAAAAGACAAGAGATGTTTTTTAAAAACGTTTTTTGGTTGTACTGCTACTCTATTTCTGAGTTTTTAACTTTCAGTTTCTTATATATATATATATAGTGTTAGTTTCAGTGACTGTGACAAATTTATAACATTTGTGGTATGTCAGGAGGTCTCGGTATGTAGAAAAAAAAGCCATATAACAGAAACTCTTTTTGCCATTAGGCTGACTGTTAATATGAAACCAATGACGTGCAGTAATGAGTGGAAATAGCTTTTCAGTTAGCAGCTGTTAGAAGTGACCTTAATAGTAAATAAAATAATGATAACTGGCATACTCTGCTGGTGCCATTGCTTCTAAGTTTGTGGAACTGGATGACGTTTGCTTTTAGTTTATGAATTACTCAATGTAGCTACACTAACCACTGACTTTTTAAAGCAGGAAATGTGTCACTTTAGATTGCATTGGGTTTTTTTTTTTTTACTTTGACTGGAAGACCACTGATTCTGATACCCACGCTGAAGATGAAAACTGGTTTCTGTGGTTCATTAAGGAATTTGAAGAAATGCTGTTGCACTACCAAAACTCAAAATAACAGAAAGATGACAAATGATATAGAGCAAGGTTTTACTTGCTTAACTTGTTTAACTTCACAAACAGTGAGGATGAACATATTCATAAGAGCTTGAAAGATGAGTCCACTTCTTAATCATTTTATATTGATTAGGAAGTAGATGGTGCTCAACTAAGTGATAGAAAATCTCCATCATGTTGCTGCACATATCAAAGAGTTCATCTCCCTCAGAAAATAGAGCTTGCTCATCTTCTCTATTGCAGTCTGCATTTTTCTTGGATCAACCTCTTGTACCGGTAAGGATGCGGGTCATGTTGTTGTCCTCTTCTGTCGAAATTGAAACACCATCTATGTTCTTATACACATTTAAAATGAGATTCTTTTTAGACCATTCCACAAGACTACTTGAATCATGTCATTACACAGTGAATACTTTTACTTGAATGGCATTACCTTGGCCAGCTGTGAGAAATATTGGAGTAATATATCAACACACCACACACAACAAGCGTACTTTTTGTCAATTTTTGACTAATAAACCATTAATTTGGCCTTGAAGACCTTGGGGGACCTAAGTCAAATTTTAATGTGTCGCTAAGATGACCCCACTCTACACCAGTATTGGCGGCAGCATACTGCAATATTCTGGCAAAAATAGAACGAATCCTTTTTTCATGAGAACGTGTCAATATTTGTGTATGCACATGTTCTTCTACTAACTTTTGCAACAGTTCCATAATCATGACTATAGGCACAGTTTAAATTATAATCTTATCTCCGGTTCTTGCAGTTCATAGTTTGATGCAAAATATCACTGTGTCAAGTGTTCCTACGGCAAAGAAGCCTTGCATCTGCCTTCTTTACTTGTTAGATTAAATAAACTACAACTCTCGCAATGTGTGTGAACCATTTTCATAAAAATCTGAGACATTATAGTCCAAATAAACTGAAATTAAAAACAAATAAATATAACTATTTCTGAATTCAGTTAACCAATTACATTAGTATTCAACTCTAAGGTGAATTGGACCTGACAGTCCTTGAGGAATATGGGAATAATTGAGTCCTAACTGTCAAGTATTACTGGAATTAAGCCAGAAGCCAAATGATACAAACTGTGTTTACAAACC
This sequence comes from Aulonocara sp. 'chitande type north' Nkhata Bay, assembly GCF_057382095.1. Lineage (NCBI taxonomy): Eukaryota > Metazoa > Chordata > Actinopteri > Cichliformes > Cichlidae > Aulonocara > Aulonocara sp. 'chitande type north' Nkhata Bay. The sequence goes on along the minus strand of NC_141365.1, from coordinate 6,656,935 downwards.
AGGCCTTAAATCTAACAAATACAGAATATGGACATGATAGGTCAGTGAGCTACAGCCATAACTATAAAAGAAATACTGATACTGATCTGGTAATAATGTTGCTTCTGTCTAAAATAGAAATAGATATTTGCTACAGCAGTAGCTTATTAATTACTTGGTCTATTTATTATATTGACATTATCCAAATAATGTCAACATTACAAGTTAAGTGTTAATTACAAGCAATTAGTCGCATCTTACAACACAAGGCTAACAGACTGTGGGGTGGCTGTGGCTCACTAGGTAGAGCAGGTCACCTGCTAATTGGAAGGTTAGTGGTTCAACCCCTGTATGATCCAGTCTACTTACCAAATATCCTGGGCAAGATACTAACTTGATACAGCCACTCGTGAGTGAATGTTAGATAGAAAGCACGAAAAGCATGGGGGAAAAAAATGTCCTTGCATAGAACAAAAGCTATTTGATTTGTATCTACAGAAGAGCAGAAGGTCCGTATAATAATACTGAAAGCACCAAATCAAGTGTCAAATCCCAAACTCATACTAAAAGTGAATGCAAAACGGTGTCATAAGTAAGAAAATAAAGAATAAATAATGTCAGAATAATAAACCTTCTCATAACACTCATAATACAATCTGTTTCAGACTGCTGAGGTAAAGTAATTAGGACGAACTAGATCATGCAAGGATAATACAAATGCAGAACTTGCACGCTTACTTGAGCAAAGGATGTGGTTAGAAGTCAAAACACAAAAGATTGTGCTGATACATGCCAACAGTGGAAACTAGCCGTATAAAAGGGTCATCTTGACACACCTACAATTACAAATTAACTGCCATGATGCAAGGTCTGCAAAACATTCTGCTCATCTATGTTCTGAGATGTCTCGGACAAATTGGTAAGAATCACAATCCTTGGTTGTTTTTCAGTGATCATTTAATGGAGCATCAGTCTAATTTTGACGTTTTTTTTTTTTGTTGTAGTACATGGTAGTGACATCATAAATGGGAAAAAGGCCCCAGAGAACTCAATGCAGTATGTGGTCTCAGTGCAGAACATTGATGGCCATATATGTGGAGGTTTTCTTGTCACTGAAGACTTTGTGGTAACTGCTGCACACTGTGACGTTGAGTAAGTAATCAGTCTTCTCGTGATGACCTCTTTGACTCGTGTAACTACATCAATTTAATTGATGGCTCTTAATGATTGTCTTCCTTCAGAAACCCCACACATGTTGTCCTTGGCAGCCACAATATCAAGAAGGGTTATCAAATAAATATTGAAAAAAAATTTAAGCCCCCCTCTTACTCTAACATTTGGTGGGGTAATGACATCATGCTCCTTAAAGTAAGTATGTATTCATACAATCAACACTTTCAAATGCCATAATTGTTGATTTAATGATTTCAATTCTAATAACACTGCTAATATGTTATGGAATTAAGAATTTGGGATTTTTTTCTTTCTAATGTGTTTCTCCAGCTGTCTAGGAAAGCTCGGCTCGGATGCAAAGTACAAATAATTCAACTTCCGTGTGCTGAAATGAACGTAAAAGCAGATCAAGTGTGCCAGGTGGCTGGTTGGGGAAGAAATAGAACTGGGGGTGAAAATATTGATGACCTGAGAGTGGTGAGCGTGTCCGTCATCAACCAATATGTATGTAGGGAACAATGGCCCGGTCTTTCTGCCAGTGTTATCTGTGCAGGTGGATACGGCACAGACAAAGGATTCTGTCAGGTATGGCTTCTGTTCTTTCATTGAATGTGTATGCTTGTTTCTTGTTGACAATTACCCAAACAACCTAAATTAAATATGAAATGGATATTTTCCCTATTTCTTCCTGACAGGGTGATTCTGGTGGTCCTCTGGTGTGCAACGGGTTAGTTGTTGGTCTTGCTTCTTTCAACAAAAATTACAACTGTGCTTATCCAGATGTACCCAATATCTACACAGACATCTCCAAACACCTTAAGTGGATCAATTGGATTCTGCTAACTGCAACATCTTCCTAAAAATGTGTTTTTGTGTTGCTACTGTAGAAGCAAAAGATAAATGAATAAAAATATAATGGCTGTCTGTCATTACCAGTGTGACAAAATATCAATAAAAATCTATCCCAAATTTTCTGTCTAATTTCCTTTTGTAATAGTCTTAGTTTACAAAACAATAAGAAACAAGAATACTGTAGAGGTCATTTTTGTCTCAGATGAAGTCCAACTAACGTCTTTTTTATATCTTCTTTGAGATCTAAAAAAATACAAAATGCTAACTGAATACTCTGAGAAAGCTTACTTCAAACATTTTTTTTTCTCCTGTACTGATACTCGCTGATGCACACAGGGGCAAACAAAAGCTACGTGAGCTACGTGTTTTGACTGCCATGATTAATCGTTAATACAATTATCATAGTTTTTAAGATATTTATGTAAACTTTAACAAAATTTGGTTAAAAATGACAAATTTGGATCTAATGAGAAAGATGTAAGAAACAAAAGATGGAAGAGTGACTAGTCCAACACTTAACAAAGCAGTGTTGGATAGGTCTTCTACCCTAATTATTTGATTGAAGAAAAGTTTAACCCACCTATTTTATCACCCACAGGCTTGACTTTGCCTCAGAGGACTTGCTGCAGTTTGGGGTCCACAAATTTAATTCAGTTCACAAATTTTCTTTCACTTTGACTCTGTCTTTGGCTCAGTTTTACAAGGGACTTTTTTTATTTGGCTAAATCTGGCAAATACTTTTTTTGATTACAAGCGCAAATATGCTAACACTATCTTGTAAAATACTGCCACCTACTGGTGAAAGACAAGTCACAAGTTTGTCACATGGCTACCACAGACAGCCATGCATTCACAAAGTCAGACGTATGGCCAATTGAGAATTGCCAAGTAACCTAACAAGCATGCGTCTAGACTGTGGGGGGTAACAGGAGAGAACCTGTGTATAGGGGAGAACATGCAAACTTTATACACTAACTTTATACAGAAAAGCCTCAGCCTGTGGATTCAAACTAAGTAAAAAATCTCACCTGCCTGGCTTATCACACTTGTTCTGTTTAATTCAGTTTTGTTTATATAGCACCACCTCACAAAAACAGTTGCTGCAAACAGTTGCGCTTTGTATTGTAGGGAAAGACCATATAATAATAGAAAGAAAACCTCAACTATCAGATGTACCCTTATGAGCAAGCGCTTGCAGACAGTGCGAAAGAAAAACTCCCTTTTAAGAGGAAGAAAAGTTCAACAGAACTAGTCTAATGAAGTCTGCCTTGTTGGGGGTGGGGAGAAAGAGAAGAGCGTCATATAACAGATAGTGTGTAATCACACTGAGAATGTTAAGAGGTGAGCGGAAAAAAAATATTCAGTGCATTAGATGACTTAGACTATTAGCATAACTGAAGTATGGTTCAAGATCACCTGATCCAGCCCTAACTGTAAGCTTTATTCAGTAATGCAGTAGGAGACACAAAAGTGGCAACACTTTTGACACACAATTCTGCATTAGTAAAGTATTACTAAGTGCTTAATTTATCATTATTTAAAGCATTACTACTCCTTAGTATGTAATTTACAAATACAGATGGTTGGGTCTGCGCTTTCACAGGCCCCAGTTCAGAAACGTATTCCCGTTAACAAAGCAAGACAAACAGCTCAACCAGTTTTTCACATGCTAGCAAGGGAAGGATCTCAGAGCAGCCCTTCTGCCCTCGGTGTTAGACCACTTTGAAGAACCATCTCTCCTGCAGCCTTTTATTTCTGTGACACACAGTTTACACAAACACCCACTGTAAAACCCCCCTATGGTTATAAAAGACAAGGCACTAGGTGTGTGTGTGTGTGTGTGTGTGTGTGTGTGTGTGTGTGTGTGTGTGTGTGTGTGTGTGTGTGTGTGTGTGTGTGTGTGTGTGTGTGTGTGACCTCCTGCTCACCAAAAGGGTCAAAAGGGCAGGAAGCTTACTAAACAAGAAAACAGAGCCCTCACATAGGATGTGTCTCTATAATAAACACTACAGCCTCCCCCTCCATTCAACAGGCTGGGGAGGGGGACAGAAAAAAAGGAATGTCTTGGATCATACAGTTTGAACCAAGACTTACAAATTTAAGTACAATAATGGCAACATTTAACCATTTGACTCCAACACAGATATAAATATTTCGTTTGGTTTATAAGCTTAAATACAGCATGTTTTTGGTATGTGTTTTTTGATGACCTTAGCCATATTTTATTTTAAACGAAGAAGCCTTAGTATAATTATGTTAAAGTACCCTATAGCTCTAACGACTTCATGTATCTTTCTCTCGTAAGCCCCTTTTTTCAAACTTCGACTGTGGGCCTAGCTACATTTGTTCTTCAAATCTCAGGTGTGCTATGTTTGCATCTAGCAATACATTTGTATGTTGTGTATCTCTTTGTGCTTTGTCTGTATCACTTTTCTGTTGTGAAGATAGCTGAGACTTGTTCAACTCTTGAGGTACTTTCATTTACTTTTATAAATGCTTTATAAGGCAAAAATAGTCCTCACTTTAGATGAGGTCACAAAATACTTAACAACTAGTAACTGTCTCCGATTACTGTTTGTGATGCAATGAACATATTACTTATCTGTTCTCATAAACTGCATACTAAAAAACTGCATACGATGACCTGGATGACTGAGAACCTTCACATGCATACTAATGCTTTATAAATAATGAATTAAAATGGCCTGCATTTGTATAGCGCTTTACTCAGCCCCTAAGGACCCCAAAGCGCTTCACATTACATTCACACACTGGTGATGGCAAGCTACATTGTAGCCACAGCCACCCTGGGGCGCACTGACAGAGGCGAGGCTGCCGGACACTGGCGCCACCGGGCCCTCTGACCACCACCAGTATTAAGTACTTACTGATACCTTACTAATGCTTAAGAGTCATTATGTGTGTGTTACCAAAAAGTGTCATGCTGAAGGACCTTTACTGAGAAAGAGGTATACATTTAATAACTAGTTTTGAACAGTGCTGATAACTGGAAGTGTTTGTTTTGGAAAGTTACCACATTTACCAAAGGAAGTCACTGCAGCTGCGATAAAATGGATAGGGATCAGTCAGTGCAAACCACATAAAAGGGTTTGCTACACAGTTCCATAGTGACAGAACGAATATCTTTCTGCCAAGATGTATGCTTTGCACCAATTTATGCTAATTCATGTTTTGACGTGCCTTGGACAAAATGGTAAGCCACACTATACAAATACTTTTAGCCATCTGCAAGCTGAATATTGACACTTTTAACTCATTTTGATTATCTTCTGATGTCTTTAGCACTTGGAAGTGAAATTATAAATGGGGAAAAAGCTCCCGAGAACTCACTGTTGTATATGGCCTCGGTGCAGAACAACTATGACCACAGTTGTGGAGGTTTTCTTGTAAGTGAGGACTTTGTGGTCACTGCTGCACACTGTGATGAAGGGTAAGTAATCAATCCTGCAGGTAATTTGTGGGTCATGTGATAAGAAATCATTTCAGAAGTTCCTATTAATATTAATATGCAACACTTTTCACCTGCTGCACAATGTATGTCACAATTTCTCCCTTAAAATTATACACACACGCACACAAACACAGATAACCATTACCGTTTAGAAAGCCTACTGATTATCTCTGACTTGCAACTTATTTAGGAATCCAAGGAGAATAGTTCTTGGCACCCACGATCTCAGCAAGCCTGCTGACACCGTGAAAGATGTAATCATGAAATGCATACACCCATATTATATAGGTGTTGGAAATGGGAATGACATCATGCTACTCAAAGTAAGTCGATTTTTTTTTTCACTTAATATACAGAAGACATATTTGTGATCTCTAGAACATTTGCATATACAATCTCTTAATCTGTTCCCAGCTTTCTAGTGAAGTCCAACCAAGCAAAAGCATCCAAATTATTAAACTTCCCTCTTCTGAAATAAAGCTAAAGGAAAATGAAAGATGCCTTGTGGCTGGGTGGGGTTTGACAAAAACTGGCGGTCCATTAGTTCACCAGTTGAGAGTAGTGGATGTGTCTGTTATCAGCCCAGAGGTCTGTAGGGAGAACTGGCCGGGTCTTCCGGATGGTCTTATTTGTGCTGGTGGTTATGGCACAAACAAAGGGTTCTGTCAGGTATGTTGTTTTTTTTATTTGTTTGATTTTTAAGATTAACTGCTAACTCGTGTACTTGAAACAGTGTATAAAAAATGTTTTCTCTTGAATAACCCTCAAAGGGTGATTCTGGTGGCCCTCTGATCTGTAATGGTACAGCTGTTGGAGTTGTTTCTTTCAACAAATGGGGCAGATGTGACTACCCGGATGCACCCAATGTTTATGTGGATATCGCAAAACACCTTGACTGGATCAACGAGATTCTCAAGAAAAAGCATTGTTAAGTCTTACATAAATCTTTGCTTTGACACACTGTTATTGTAGTTGTGCGTTTAAATCGCTTTGTGTTTTATGTAGATGCAGAATAAATAAATGTTTCAAATATTTCTCAGCAGACATGTAATTGTAGCAAAGTTGCTGTAGTGACAATATTATTGTGATGTCATTTAGCTCATTTTAACGCAATAAATCACCGGTAAATGATTTAGGGGACAGTAAAAAGGTTCCCCTGGAGTCAGAAACAAAAAAATGCAGTCTTCGCTCAGCATGATGCAGTTATTAGATGAGATGAGATCAGGTTTCAAGGTTGGCTGGGTAGTTTTAAGAGTGCACCCTGGTGCGCACCCTATGACGGCTAGGATAGGCTTGAGCTCTGTAACCCTGGGTTTAACAAGAAAATGTAATTGCTCTGAGCGGTTTTTGATATGGGCGACATGGGCGGTTGCCCAGGGCACCCAACAGGCCAGGACATGCTAATGCTAGCTGTGTTTCCATAGATCCTAACTGATCTCAGAGCGGTGAGAGCAGACCAACGGTACTTTGGCTTGTGAGCTGCTCTCCATTCAGCTTACAAACACCAGCGGTTTAGCCACAATTCGCATGCACAAATCACCAGAAAAAGCAAAAAAAAAACTGCTGGACTCTCAGCTTGTCCAGCTCCAGTCATTGTTAAAAGGAGACAGACACACCCAGACACTGTGAGACTGACCCATGCATTTGTGCTTGAAGCGTCACTTATGTCTACGCGGTCATGACATCGCATCATGTGTTGATTGAAGGAAGTGCAGCTTTCAGCAACAATACCTGATTGCGGCCACAGTGGCAGTAATGTAAAGACTGGATGCATACATAATATATGATATATATATATATATATATATATATATATATATATATATATATATATAATTGACTGGCAAGGAGCTTTAGTAAAGTGCTGTGTGAAATGAAAGGAGAGTGAAGCCTTAATGTGTTTATTTTTAGACCAGATCTTTTTTTTTTACTATTTTGTTCTGATATGTAAAACCTTTGAAAGGAAAGGAGATTTAATTTCGTTTTATCATGAAGATGGATATATGTTTGTTGTCTAATTACAGTAAATCTTAATCTGGGAAAATGTTATTTCTGTGGTTAATCTAGTTGGCTGTAGAGCTCGGAGATAGTGTCATTAGGCTGTATCAAGAGTAAAAAAAAATCAGCAAAAAATCTCAGGTCATTCATCACTTTTTTTGGTTGTTTTTTTCTTTTTGTATAAAATCTAAATTTAAATAAACACACAAAATTAGAGATTATATGTATTTATAAAGGTATAAACCTCCAAAATAATCCACCAACAAGAACAGAATTACACAAGAAGGTGCAATGAGCCTGTCATATATCAAACTGACAAGATAAAGTAAATATTAAACATTGTGTAAATTATTATCCAACAGGGTGTGGGGGGCATGTAAGTCAAGCCAGCTCAGACATTGCTGGTATTAGGACTGTTCGAGTCAAGTTTTGAGGATATACTGACGAGAACTGGGGTACTGGAAAAAGGCTGATAATGTTGAATTAATTCAGTGTTACTGTGCCAACCAACCTGGTAAAAGGAGTTATATGCAATGCATCTGGGAACTATGGTTGAGGAAAAAGCCAACACATTGACCAAGAAACACCACCAGTAGTAGCTCAGTGCATTAACATTAATAGGAGATACCTGCTGTGTGCTTGCCTACCCCTGGGTCACAGCACAATAGGAACAATATTGAGCAATACTGAAATAATGAGCCAACCCTAGTAGAAGAGAGTAGAGGAAATGAACCAGATGAACTTGGCACATGCAATGACAGATGAATATACCGAGCTGAGGATGAAGATTGTGGCCAGGTTAAAGGTAACCACCCAGCCAAGATGATGACGTATAAGAATGTCTGCTGCCCTCTGCTGGCTATAATGAAGAATTAGACAAAGGCAACAGTTGAGCTGTACAAATACAGAAAATTGCATTTGATGGTATATTGATATGGCAAGAGAAAACATAATGTAGTATTTTACAAAACAAAAAAATCTAAGCAACCACATCTTTACTGACTACTGGGAGTAGCACATGCTCTGCAAAGTTTCTTCTTTCCAAAGCTTTGATCGTCTCTTAATTTATTTCTTGTGAATTCTTGTGAATCAACAAATTCATTTAAAAAGCAAAGTACACTTAAACAAAAACAGCTACAGTGAAATACTTCAACATCATCATCATTATTGTCGTCATCGCCATTGCTGTTGTTGTTGGTGTTGATCAAAATATTAACATCATATTTGGTGCTAATAAAGAAGACGGTGGGCGAGATGGACACAGTGACCAGTCCAGTACCTGACAACTGAAAAGTGACCGTGTGTTTATCAGTGCCTTAGTTCAGCAGTCTGTGGTATGGTACAGTAGACACTAAATTGAATTCACTTCAGTTTAAAAAGAAACAAACAGTACTGATGGGTTTTTTTTTTTTAACCAGTGAAATTGGTCTACATCATGTAGACAACAAATAAACAATTAACTAATTAATTAGTAAATAAAAATATAAATTTATTAAGTTAATGTAAAACACTATTCACTTGCAATAAACAGAAGTATGGAAGAAATACAGATTAATGTGACAAACTGTGTTGCAATGCAGGCACTGCAAAAGATCTGGAACCACAAAAGATAGCATGATTGACCAAGATATCACAAGCTGCATATTCACACTATAAAAAGGATGTGGTCATAAAGGTCAAGATAAGAATAAAGGTGACAGTGTTCTAGACATGCAAGCAAATGATGACAAATCTAGGATGTAGTGAAAAGAAGTGACGTTGTTATTTTACATTCTGTCAGTGGTCTGCAAGCATTCACTGAATTTAGCTGCTTCATAAAATAACGCATAAAGACATGCTAGAATTAAAGCCTGTATGCTAGCTTTGGTTTTCAAGTCAATAATATTTACTATTTTTGAAATTTTAATTGCATTTTATTCACACTTACCTACAATTAAAGACCAAATTTATGATGGAAGAGGTCAATCTGAAAAATTGCAAATGGTATCCACCCTTATGCAGTATACCGAGTTACAAAAGTCCTTCTAACGTCTTCATGTCTGGGAAACTTACAAAATTACATTTATCATTTTCTTTTTTTTTTCTTTTTTCTTTTTTTTTCTCTTTTGTCTTTTTCCTTCCAGTGTTTAACCTGACAAATAATAAAGGCTTAGAAACTCTGATTAAAAAAACAAACAAAACTAAACAAACAAAAATAGTAATTATATCCCCTAACCCAATAAAGATAAAGCCTCTGCTTCTACTGACTCTTAATGCTGTCACAGTGTTATTCAATATCTTAGAGAAGTTAAGGTCAGACTCAGTGTAGCCAACTTTATTAACATTTATCAGTTTTCTACTAAATACAGCCAAAATGTCATAACTGTGAGTTTGGGAAAGCACATTGAAGTTCAAATCTTATCTGGTTTGTGGTTTTTGTGGTTCATCTAGTTTGCTGCTGAAGATTATGCAAAAGTTGTCAAAAGTTTCCAAAGCAAAGTATCATGGTTTTACATCAGCCTTCTTGAACTTTAGCTCACTAAATGAATCTAAATCTGTTATTGCAAGTAAGATATTCTCACAAAATGCGTGTGGGTTCGTTTATTACAACAAGCCTGGAGTAAACACCTGAAAAAAATAAGAGTGAGAGCTAAACAGCTTTTAAAATTCACTGGGGTTTGTACATTGCTTATTTAAGTGTCCAATAAAGTGTTATCTATGCAGAATAGTGTAAACCTGCAAAATTTAATTACCAACTGGATTACTAGTTATGAGCTGAAAATAAGTGAGAAGTGTCTGATATGACACCAAGTGTTTACTGGATAAAAATTGTGTTTTTCTCATTCGGTTGGCAGTAAATAATAAAGAAATAAGATTTATTGAGTGAAAATAGCTTTTCACTTCACAGCAGTTGACTCTAATAATAAATTAAATACTAGTTCAAACAAATTGCTGTCTAAATATATTTCATTTATGATGCTGTTTTTACCTTTATGGAACCGGATGATATTTGCTGTTAATCTACTAATTGTTTTAAGTAGTGCATCTTTCTGTAACTGAATTAGTTGATATAACATGTAATGGTCCTAAAGATCTTTGAAGATAGATAACGTATTAAGACATAAATTCAAACTGAGTCTACTATTTAACTTTAATGGCCCAACTCGTTACAACTTATATGGTACTCTTGGAATCCTAGAGTATACAATGAATGAACAAACGCATTCAAGTTGAGCCAGCTATTTATCTACAAGCAGTCATCTGGTTTTATTTTGTAAAACCAAGAGGAAGACACATTTGGTAAGTAAATACTACAAAAAGTTTCTTTTAAATACACGTAGCAGTTTTAATCCTCTAGTTTTATCAACGTTATCAGATTGCCAGGCAGCCTGAAAGACTTTTTAATTAAAACATTAACACAGAATCGATTCATTTTCTTTTACTTTCTGAATAATATCAATGCTACTTTTCATGAAATATTTTCCAGCTCTCTTTGTTTTAGTAATATGCAATGTTCAAACCTACAAATGTCTTTCATCAGAGTTTTCATATGATTTCAAAGGGATGTCAATTTCACCATGCTTTCTATTCTATATAATAAGAAAATGGCAATAGTTAATGTACAGTTAAAGTACAGACATGTAAGGCTACAAAATTCTTTAACCTGCTTGTATCTGTGAAATTGTTACAATTCAATTTTAAAACAATCACAACGTCTTATCTTTTGCATAGTCTGTTAAAAATAAATAAGGCAATATTTTTCTTTTCCCTCCAATAATCTCCGAACGATGATGAATATCAGAATTTTTTTTAATCGTACTTCAGGAAAACATCTTGATAAGATTCAAGAATAATTACTTTTTGCCATCTGGTAGCTTGTTTACAGAAATTACAATAAATAATATTAGGAATAAAATGCCTTTAACTTGAACACTAAAGGACTGAAAGACTGAAACATAAATTTTACAAAGATGACTTAGGAGACTTAGGAATTACTGTAAGGTGATGACACAATTAAGGAAATGCACTAAAAAGAAGAAAAGAAAAGAACACGAAAATGACAGATGTGTTGTTGTTTTTGTCATGCCACAAGCTTTATTAGAAAGTAGAAAAGCTAGAAAGTTAATTACAAAATATTGTTGTTTTTGGCCTTTTCAAGCAAAATACTTAAAATGAGAAATGAAATAAACATTAAAGCATACTCAAAAAATTTTTTTTGTCATTTTTGTCAAAACGTCTGCTTACAGATTTATTTATTTTCAGCTTAAGTTTGCAATACATGCCATGGTGAGTCTCTTTGGCTAATCTCGCTTTGTTTTTTCACTTTCATTTATCTATTTATTTTTTGTATACATTAAAAAGATCCTTTTCCTGTTTGCATTGTAGCTGTCTGCAACAAACAAGAGCATTCACATTTGGAGGTACTTTGAGTTATATGATATTTGGAAAAAGTTCATGTTTGTGCCAAATTTACCTAACAGACTAACTATGGGCGGCTATCATGTGGACAGTCTGTAAAAACTAAAATATCATAAAGAAGAGGAAGAATGAAATAAAATGGATAATGTTCAAGTAAGTGGTTAACAGTGACAGCAGCTGCCAGATTTAAAAAGCATCAAATATGCCCGTCTCGCTTAGCTGGTACGGCTCGATTTCACTGATTTTTGGTTTCAGATGACTTCATTGTTTTTTTGATCCACTTTAGTTGTTTCTTTGAGAGAAACGAGTAGACCGCAGGTTTTGTCATGCACCCATGAGATCCAAAAGAAGTGACTCCAACCAACATTCCGTAGCACAGCAGTGGTCCTCCTGAATCCCCCTACATCAGCAAGATCAAATATATGATTAAATATATGAACAAAAAAATAAAAAGAACATGCATCTGTCATACTTACATAACAGCTAGAATCGTTTCTTTTGCCAAATGTACCAGCGCAAATCATGTCCCTGGTGATAGAAGGGTTGTGGTTGTAATAATCGCAAGAGTTGCACTTCTGTCTGCTGATCACAGCTACATGGCCACCCTTGAGGACATCTGATGTTTCATTGTTTTCAGTTTGTCCCCATCCAGCCACCAGACACCTTCTCCCATCTGCAGGCCTTTTGACTATTTTCCCCAACTGTAAGTATTTCACGGTTTTGGTTATCTCTGCTGGTTTCTTAAGCTAAAAAAAGAGAAATAAAAAGAAATATTACATATCGATAATGGCTGTCTATACATTACCTTCACAGAGTTTGTCTTAAAGTAAGTCTGTTTGCAGCATTGTTCAAAAGTCATGAACCACCTATTGCTATGAGACACTCAATTATCACCTTACCTTAATCAGCATGAGGTCGTTGCCCTGGAGATAGTGGTAATAGTCAGGATGAGGGAAGAGTTCCTCAACCTCTCGGACCTGCTTGGAACCTTTTTCCTCTTCGTTTATGGAGTGTGCACCTAGGATAACCCACCTCATTCTGACAAATAAAAAAAACAAAACTTTAGTGATGACAGTTCACATTGAACTTTTTTTAAGATTTCCTTCCTCTTCGGGGCTAAAAAAGGCCATTCAAACACACGAGATATCAATAGAGAGCCCTGGATGTCCTCTATTTAGGACTTAGGACTAAATATTACAGGAATTAGTAGGATAGCTCAAATAAATATATAGACTAAAAGCAAATGTCCATTACAATCACTGCCACATTTTATTACCTACTTTCTTGTTCCAGTTCTAGAGCAGGTGTAACACGAAATAATTTTGATATTTACTTTTTAAAAGGCATTATTCTTTGCATGTTTGTGGCTGAAGCCTGGAAGGAGTGTGATCAACTTTTTTTTCAGTAATGTACCAAACAGTCAAATCTACTCAAAGCGGGAGGAGAGAGTCAGAAATGAATAATAACAAATAAATGCAGATTGGTGTATAAATACATAAACACAGTGCATCATGGGATGCCCCCCAGCAGCCTAGGCCTATTGCAGTATATGTTTTTTCAAAAAAGCCTATTCTTAAAAGTAGAGCGGTGTCTTTCTCATGAATCCTGAAAAGGCCCAAAAGTTAAAGGCTCTTTCTCCTGTTCTTTTCTTAAGACCCTTAGGAACCACGCGTAAGTCAGCAGTCTGAAAAAGAAGTTTTGTATTGGTAAGTTTTCATAGTAATACTACTATGAGGTCTTTAAAATAATAGACTTGTAAAGCTGCAAAAAGGTTTACACAGACCATATCAGTGATCAGTGTTTACAGACATAATCTGTTTTTTAACCAATATCATTATAATGCACTCACTGTTTCAAAAAAAAAAAATACTGCAATATTTTGATTTGAAATTTCAAGAAAAGTAACTCGGGTTCATACTTGGTGCAGTGTGCGGCCGTCAGGACCCATTGTGGATGGATTAATGTCCCGCCACAGAAACTGTTTTTACTTAGCAAATAAGTCATAAAAGGGAGTGAGTGTGGCCTGACTTCTCTTCCTCCAATAATCTCAGAACCATGACCTAAAACAAAAAGAAAATATCCAGTCGCATAACAAAATCAGCACATTAAGTCAAGAACAAGTGAGAGAAACAAACACCCGGCATTAATGGCTTTCTAAGACTAAAAAGATATCAGTAATGGAACTTTGTATTCTGTTTATTTACATGAAGGAGACAATTATCAGTAAGTAAATGAAAGTAAAATATAAAACATTACTCACCTGACTGGACGAGGAAGAGAATGCCACATGAGATGAAAACGATGAGGCGCAACATTTCTTGTTATCTGTCTTTAATGTTCACAGTTTTCAAATCTACTGGGATGCACAGCTTAATATTTTGAGCTGAAAGGATGTGGTCTGGACACAGTAATTAATGAGTCAACAAAATGGACACAGCCAATCAAATCCTAAAAACTGTTGGTGTAAATTATTCCTTCTCCACCCCCCAACCCCCCCACCATCACTACAGTTACACCCAATCGACGCACATACACACACACACACACACACACACCCTTTTGCTATATAGGGGAGGGTTAGTGCAACTCACATTGTCATGAGCAGCAGTCCGGTCACTTAAACTTTCAGCTATACTTTTAAGGGTTTCTGAAAGCTGCTGTGTACTTCAGAAAAAAATAAAGGAAACCGTATGTGCAGAGGTAAATGATAACAAAGACGCAATATTTACTGAGAATAGTTGTAGATGCAGTAGTTTCACCAGAGGAATGAAAAGTAATCGCGCAGACAATGTTTAACACTTTTTGTCATTTGTTATTAAGTTACATGCTAGATATTATATGTGTCATATTTGCCAAAAGTGCTATAAATGTGCACTAGTATGTCTTTGTGAATTTGTTTACATGTTTACATGTTAATGTGCTTTTTAATATTGATGCTTGGTTTTATAGTTTTACCTGGATTACAGTGAACTGCGATGAAGACACAAGTGCCAACAAAATATAGTAGAGAACGCCACCTTGTGGTTTAGTATGAAAACTGCGAGGGTCATAAAAGTGTCCCTGTTTTACATTGAAATGTAACATGAGACCTAAAGTAATTTAAATTTAATGTCACCAAGAGGTTAATTCGGCTGTTATCAGCTAACAGGGATGAAGGAACAGCATCACTTAAGAAAAAATGTTTGTCACTTTTTTGCACTCTTCCTAAGATCCCATTATTCTTTGTTTGTTGATTTCTGTGTTGAGATTACTGTACTTGACTTTTGCAGGAAACCTTTTTATAATAATGTACAACAGACAGAAAGAGAAGGTAGAAAACAAATGAACAAATATTGGTTCTTTGGCATTGTGGTCAGAAGTCAAATTTTCTAAAAAATCTTGTGAACATGATAACTCGAGAAACATATCACCTTGGTATTCAAATTGATACCATAGGCCAGGGGTAGGCAACTCCAGGCCTCTAGGGACAGTGTCCTGCAGGTTTTACATGGGTCCTTGATCCAACACAGCTGATTCAAATGGCTAAATTATCTCCTCAACATGTCTTGAAGTTCTGGTAATGAACTAATCATTTGATTCAGGTATTTTGACCCAGGGTGATATCTAAAACCTGCAGGACACCGGCACTCAAGGCCTGGAGTTGTCTACCCCTGCCATTGGCTCATCTGGGACAAATCCCACATGAGTTCAAATCTTAATAATGGTGTCAAGGCTGAGGTCAGAGGTCAGGTTTTCCAAAAATCTCGGGAATGCGATAACTCAAGTAGGTGACCAAAGATTTTCAAATTTATACATAGATGCATCTATTAGGAAACTGAGCAGCCATCAGTATTTTTTATTTCACTTGTTTCATTCTATATGAATGACAAACAAACTCATGAACAGAAACATACAACTGTTACGATCCTGGGTCATTTGACCCAGCGTTTTGAGTTTTAATATATTTTGATGTTTATGGTTTATGTTGAAGTTCATTACGTTATCTAAGTTCATTTGTATTTTGTCTATGTTTCCCTGTTATAGTTCATTGTTTATTAGCTTCCCCTTGTGTCTGCACCCATATGTTTCAGTCTCCCTCGCTCTTCGCATGCTTCATGTCTGCGTGTCCTATGTTGTCACTCTTGTGTTTTGTCTGCATCTCATTATGTTTCCTGTTTTATTTTGAAGAGGTCTGGTGTCCTATGTTCATTGTGTTTAGTTTTACTTCCAGTGTGGCATCATTATATTCATTTTAATCAGCTGTTTCCCCATGTGTTTACACTTGACCTGATCACCTCCTGTGTGTCTGCATGTTTTCATTCATTCCTTATCAGGTTGTCTGTGGTTTCTTTTCATGTTTCCAAGTCTTCAGGTTTCAGGGTTTTCTATGTTTAACCTTAGTTTACCCAGTTTAGGTTAGTGTTTAATTTTCCCGTTGCCCCTTGTTTTGTATGTACAAAACCAGCCATTAATCAATGGCTCGTTTTCAGTTAATATTAATTTTGTTTCCACGTTTTGCTTTGCTGCATTTGGGTCCTTTATTGTCCACTCCACCCAATCTGTTTCTGCACACTGTGACAACAACAGTAAATTCATCATGCAAGATCAAATAACATGCCATTTTCTGGGAGTGCCTTATAAGTAATATTAAGATTCTGTTATTACTAACAACTAAACACTAATATTTGCCCTAACATGAGTTAGGTGGAGTTTGTGTTTATCTGTGTGTAACACATTTTGAAATACGTGGCTGTCCCAGCGTCACACAAGTCATAACTGGTGAAACTATTGAAAAAGCCATATGATTCCATACTCGTGTTCACTGGTGGACAGTTTAATGACATAACACATAATGTTTAATGATTTGTGAGTAATCCAGTAATGTCTACGGTCATTTCTGATGAATGCATAAAACTTACATGCATAGTGGTATTCCAAAAGTTCCTTATTGTCATCCCTTGTCTACTTATGCCTTCTTGTTCTAATAGCTGACTTTTCATCAGTGTGTCCTGGTTCCTCAACCCCTGATGAAGACCATGTCAGGTGAAGGGAAGTGGACTCAGACGCATGGCTCGCTGTAGATGTGTAGAATATTTATTTACTGACAAAGTGAGTAATTAAGTAACGTAATGACTCCAACACTGGCTGCAACCATACCCTAGAATGTGATCGCTGATGTTATAACATCAGCGATCACATTCTAGGGTATGGTTTACCCTATAGGGTAAATGAATCCTGAAAACAGAAAGTAAAAGTTGAACTAGGCTCCTAGTACAGGGCCTGTCATTAGGCCCTGCTCATTTTATGGGATGCTCAGTCTTGTAATTATTGTTTTGTTTTGTCTTTTTATGTGGTCGCTGTTTATTATGCCTTTATGGACTTTTTTGTACTTAATGTTACACACATGTTAACAATCTAAACAGTGATATATGCTGCTTTAAAAAAAACATATCCCCATTCCACATTCCAAAATGTCATGTGACAATCTGATTGGCTTAGGAGTGATGATGTCACAAGGATGTCACAAGGATCCTTTGAAGTTTTTCTATAAATAGGGGTGAGAAACAGCAATTTTCAGTTCGTTTCGTCGCAGCCTTTGTGTTTGCAGCCTTCAAACGTTCACTACAGAAAAATTTGGAAACCTCTCAGAGTCATCGGATACAAACGCCAACATGTATCCAAGATTACGGCAACCAAGACAAAAAGATTTCGCCGCCTCTCCTTCCACGCGTGGCCGGCCAATTTCTCCAAATGGCCTCTTATCCATCCAAAGGGCATTACAGGAGAGTAGGAATGAAAACAACCATCTCCAGAACAAAATTCGACAAATTGAAGAAGAAAAACGTCACCTGGAGAAGAAGTGCTTACAAATGGAAGCACAAAACAAACACCTGGAAGAAACACTACAGCGCCAGCCCGACATCAACATTATTAATGAGGGCTGGGGGATCAAGTTTGCTCAAGCCAGAGAGCAGATTGTATTCCTCATCAAAGAAAACAAGAAAAAGAGCGCTGAAGTTAAAGAAATGTCCGAGCAGCTTCAAGGCAGGAAAGCGACGATTGATAAAATAGAGTGGGATCTGCAATACATGGACCAAATCAATCACCTGCTCCAAAGAAAGCTTGATGAAGCTGAAGAAAAAAATAAAGAAGTCCTCCAACAGAAGGAACAACAGGACACAAAGCAAAAAGACCTGCAGCGCGAACTCCAAGGCATGCAGGAAAAGTACAGAATGGTGAAGGCAAAGTTGGATCAAACACTGGTCCAAAATAAAGACCTCCTTCAAGAGAAAGAGCAAAAGCAAGAAAGACTGACAGAAGAAAAGTGCATTATCAAGGACTTTGAGAGTAAAAATCAAAAAATGCAAGAAGTCTGTAATGAACTGAAGGTCAAAACAAGTGAGCTGGAGGGAGAAAAGGAAACACTGGCAAAACGATGCTCACACATGCAGAAAAAGATTGATCACATGGCGAAAAACAACTCGGAGCTCATTAAGGGGATATTGTTGGAATTCAACAACTTGAAGCGGGAAAACACAGAAATGCAGGCCCAAAAGCAAAAACAAGACAAAACGCATGAAGACCTGCAGTGTACGCTCCGCGACATCCAGAAAAGAAATGAGCAGCTAGAAGGCCTGCACAAAGAAGATCAAGTGAGAAATGCAGACCTGCAGAAGGCAAAGCTGACACAGGAGGCAACATCCAAAGACCTCAAAGAAAAGCTTGAAGAAACACAAGCAACATTAGAACAGGTGGAACAAACATGCAAGAAACTTGAGAGGCAAAACACAGAAACCATCGATGAGTTGAGAACCCTCATCCTGGACAAAAAGGCGCTCGTGGAAAAGTCCATGAAAAAGAAGAAAAGATTCTTCAGCTTTTTCCGGTAGAGGGACAATACTGCTTCTTCAACTGATGTAGCCTCGTCTTGCTCCACCTCTGTTCACCCCCCAACCAGTCCCGGCAGTTGACTGCCCCCTCCTGAGCCTGGTTCTGCCGGAGGTTTCTGCCCGTTTTAAGGCAGTTTTTCCTCCCCACTGTCGCCTAGTGCTTGCTCAGAGGGGATTGTTGGGGTTTTCTCTCCTCTACCTTCTTTCTTTATTTACTTGTTAACTTTTTGCTCTTACCTCATTTAACCTTGTTTCGTTATTTACTTGTTAACTTTTTGCTCTTACCTCATTTAACCTTGTTTCGTTATTTACTTGTTAACTTTTTGAACTTACCTCATTTAACCTTGTTTCGTTATTTACTTGTTAACTTTTTGAACTTACCTCATTTAACCTTGTTTCGTTATTTACTTGTTAACTTTTTGCTCTTACCTCATTTAACCTTGTTTCGTTATTTACTTGTTAACTTTTTGAACTTACCTCATTTAACCTTGTTTCGTTATTTACTTGTTAACTTTTTGCTCTTACCTCATTTAACCTTGCTTCGTTATTTACTTGTTAACTTTTTGAACTTACCTCATTTAACCTTGTTTCGTTATTTACTTGTTAACTTTTTGCTCTTACTTCGTTTTACCTTGTTTCTTTATTTACTTGCTTGTTTAACTTTTTTTCAACTTATCTAACAAAATAAAACAGTTGAATTTATCCTTTGAGTATTGTTCATCTAATCTTTACAGAGTTTTTCCAAAACACTTTCAAACATTCAGATCTGTCTTTCATTTTCTTCTTGAAACCTCATGAACGGTGAACTAAAAACTCTGGAACATGGTTTGAAACACTGAAATTGTTTCAGCTGAAACTGGCAAAGTCATACGTGTGTGTGTGTGTGTGTGTGTGTGAGTGTCACAGGTGATATGGTGTCACTAGTCCGGTCATCATGTTTAGGCTCATTCACTCCAGAATTATTTAGGCCAAATCTTTAAAACAGTGTCACTGCACACACATTTCAATCACACAAACGCAGGATTAATTCTTTGCAGTATTTTATCTGATTTATTATGAGAATGTCATGCCTGATCATTTGCACCCACAACATCAAAAATGGGGGCAAAAGGGAGGAGACCACGTTTAATCGATTATAACACGAGGTCAGAAATATAAGTGCTGACATGAGTAGTGTCCACAGAAACCTCTGAATCTCAGCTAAAAGCTCATGTAAACCATGTCTACAAACACCAAACAAAGCAAAGACACCAGACAGTTAAAAGAGCAGTTACGTCACCATGAATCTGTGGACAGCTAATATCCATATTTTGATTTATGATTTTCTGGAGTTAAATGTGAACCGAAACATATTTTCAAACGTGTTATATGCTATAAAATACTTTTAAAAATTAGGTGAGGGAAATAAAAAAATCATGTTTTCTATGTTTGAGTCACAGTAACTTTGACATAGTAACATCTGCAGTAATATTTAAAGCTCTGATGACATCTCACCAGTGTTAGCTTTATTTTGACACCAAGACTGTTTACACAGAGTTTGTAATTGCAGAGAAATACATTTATTTTGGTCATTTCCTTTTCGAGCAGGAAGCTCACCCTTCTTGTTATACCCTTTAGATGAATACAGAGTTTTTAATTAAATACATATTCTTTAAATAATGTTCCCTTTTAGAAAAAGTAGGATAATTAAAAAAAACAAAACATTTATTATAGCTCTGTCACGTAGAAAAAAACCTGTCTCTTTTCTGTGGTCTGTTATATAACATTAGGGGTGTTCGTGGCAATTAACTTTTTAATCGACTAAGCGGGTCAAGTAAGAAACACTTAAATATTGAGTTACATTTGAAAACTGTTTAACATCTGTGAAACTGGAAACTGGTTTCATTGTTTCACGTTTGGCTGTCAATCCAAGTTGTGAGTTTTCACACCCCTAGAAGCAAACAACAACACCCACAAAAAAGTGCTTTGATATTCTCTGAAAGAAAACTTTCAGAGGAGAAACAGATAAAAGCGTTGATGAAACCACAGACAGCAAGGTGATGCACAAAGTGTTTGATTAGTTGTTACTCTTTTTCTGTATCTAATTACTCATCTTACATCTCTTACATCAAAACTGTATTGTTTTTCTTTTCAGTTTACAATGTAAATTCATTTGATTATTTATAACATCCAAAACCCAATTTAAAATAAAGTTAAATATAATGCATATGTCTTTAGTTATCAGTGTTTGCTCCACAATGAGAGCTGTTTCCTTACTGAAACCAGGTTCTGGGTTCAAACTTCCTGGTCGGTTGGGGTCTTTGTTTGCAGTTTTTATGTTTATTTCATATGTTTGTTAGTTTATTTTGTGGCTTCAGCCCTGCCATGATCCTGGCATATTAATTAAATTCTTTCACCCAATTACCCATTCAATTTAAAACACAACACAACAATTTACATTTAGGAATGATAAAAATGAATTAATTAATTTGTATAACATACTTAAATAAATTTATACACATAGCATAATCGATGTGTTTCACATAGCAAATCAGTTATCTTTGCATTAACAAACTTTTCAGAATTATCTTGAATAAAGGATGTGGTTAGAAGCACTATAAATGTGTCAGCTTGACACGCCTACAATGAAGTGAACCGTTTTCCTGGCATCATGCACGGTCTGCAAATAATTCTGCTACTCAATGTTTTGACATGTCTCAAACAAGCTGGTAAGAATTGCAGTTTTTAGTCATTATTCTCCAAACATTTCATATGGGCATTAGCATGTTTTTTTTTTTCTTTGAAGCACGTGGAAGTGACATCATTGGTGGGGAGAAAGTCCCAAGGAAGTCAATGTTGTATATGGTCTCAGTGCAAAACAAAAGTGGTCATATATGTGGAGGATTTCTGATCACCGAAGACTTTGTTGTCACTGCTGCACACTGTGATAATGAGTAAGTATCAGTCTTCGTGTCATTTAACAGGTTTAGGAAATGTATTGAGTGCCTCTCAATAATCTTTGCTTCAGATACCCCACGCACGTTGTTCTCGGTAACCACAATCTCAACAAAGGCCAAAAAATAAGTATCAATAAAAAATTCAAGCCTAGATTCTATCTAAATGTTTTACTGGGTGACGACATCATGCTGCTTAAAGTAAGTACAACAGTTTGAAGTGACATAGTTGAGTGATCTAATTATCTACGTTACATTACAGCATAAGAATTTTGAATGTTAACTTTGTGATTTGATTTTGTATCTCTTCAGCTTTCTAGAAAAGCTCAGCTAAGCGACATAGTAAAAATAATTCGACTTCCAACTGCTAAAATAAACCTAAAAGAAAATGAAGTGTGCAAAGTGGCTGGATGGGGAATAACGGAAAATGGTACTCTAACCAATATACTGAGGGTGGTGGATGTGCCTGTCATTAACAAGAAAGTCTGTAAGAAGCAATATTCTGTCATAAATATACGTCTTCCCGCCAACGTTATCTGTGCAGGTGGCTACCCCACACACAAGGGATTCTGCCAGGTATGTTTTCTTCTTCTTCCTTTCACTGAAATTAATAACTGGTCTCTCGTTGTCAAATGTATAAACACCTTAAAATTCTTTCTTTTCACAGGGTGATTCAGGTGGTCCTCTGGTGTGCGCAGGATTAGCTGTTGGTATTGTTTCTTTTAACAAAGGCAAGTGTAACTACCCTAAAGCACCCAATGTTTATACAGACATCTCAAAATACCTCCTGTGGATCAATGCAATTCTTAAAAACCCAAATAGTTATTTGTAAAACTACAATTGTTTTTCTGCTGTATTGCTTCATTTTGCTGTCATTTTCTTTGTGTGACCAAAAACAGAAATAAAAATTGTATCTGCTAGTCCACGGTCTGCAGACCGTGACTGATATTGTTACTAATAAAACCATGGTTTTATTAGTAACAATATCAGAAGGGAAATATTTCATTAAAACAATAACAAGGGAGTCCAGAAAATAATTTGGTGTCACATGAAGAATAAGCAACATATAGTAGTATTAAGGTTATCACCATTACCATTTCAAGATGTTGCTGTTTTTCCATAAGATTAAAGTGACATCTTTTAGAGACCAGTATGTGTCACCACAGTAGTGAAAGTACATCTACACTGCTACACTGACTGGAACTATTTCACAGAGTGAGAGTGAGATGTCAAATAATCAATAGTGAAAGCATTATTTTTGCAATATATTTGGCAGCTAATGAGAAACAAACTAAATACTAACGAATATTCAATGTGTACATGACTGCTGAGTGAGCAACAGCAATAACCGTAAAAGAGACACTCATGTAAACAAACTGTAATCTGCAATGCTAGTGATGGGTAGATAAGGTCAAAATGTTATTAGTATTGATGCCATCTAGTGGTGTACAGATTGATACCAATTTTTCCTATATAAAATACGTTCTAGAATCAATTCTCATATTAAAATATTGATATTAAAATAATTTGTGGTAAATTAGAAGTTTATGATTGACAGGTAAACAGTGGAAATTAGCTATATTATTGAGATTGTCTAAATGATTGGTAGGAACTACTATTTCTGCTTGTCATGGTGATATGAGAAATAAATGCATCACGGCTCACATAGTAATCAAATCTGGCAGTCATTTAATCTCTTATGCATATCACTAAAATAGTTCAGAAAAAGTACCGACTGCATCTTAAGGATGTAATTTTGCTGAAGGAGTAATGTGTTTTTTAAAATTTGTTCACAACAGTGCTCTAACTGTACATCACCAAGTTGATTAAAAGAATGTATAGAGCATTGTTGTAATCTAATTTTGTACTGTGGTAATTTGTACATCCACATGCTTTTAGAATGTTTATAGATATGGATGGTCCAGTTTTGGATCACTGGGTGGTTGTCATACTCCGAGAGCAGGCAGGACTCAAACGCCGACTCCGAATGCAGTTCTGTGAATTTATATACAATGATAGTAAGCCCCAGGGCAGACCCAGGACACCCAGGACCAGAGATTATATCTCTCGGCTGGCCTTAGAACATCTGGGAAGGCCTTGGTGTTCCCCTGGACAAGCTGGAGGAGGTGGGCTTCTCTGCTAAGGCCGCTGCCCCCGCAACCCGGCCCCAGATAAGCGGAAGAAGATAAATGAATGAATGAATGAATAACCAGAGTAAACATAAAATGCTCTTTGTAAATGATTATTTTATTAAATAAAGAAGAATTGTTATCCAAATCTACCTGGTCCTGTGTGAAAATGAAAATGCCCCTTTTGTTAAAAATAAATTAACTGTGATTAACCACATTTTTTAGTTTAGTTTCACTAAACACACTCAGGCCCAATTACTGGCAGACTGGGTAAATCAAGAACTCAGTTCAATAGAACCCATGTGACAAATCAAAGCAGGCTAAAAGAACTCAATAAACAACACTTCATACAGCAATCTAAAGAAACACTTGAGAAACAAAGTCACTGATAACTCTGTGACCGGCCTACCAAAATTACTCCAAGCGCACATCCATGAATTATCCAGGTCACAAAAGTACCCAGAACAACATTAAAGAACCTCAGGCTTCACGTGTCTCAGTCATGCTCAGTTCATGATTAAACAATAAAAAAAGACTGGGCAAAAATGGCATCCATGGGACAGTTCAGGAGAAAACCATTGCTGACCAAAGAGGCATTTGCTAAAACATATCTTGATGATCCCCAAGACTTGAAAGACTGGACAAATACTTTGTGGAATAATGAGACAAAAGTTTAACTTTTTGGAAGGTGTGTGCACCATTACTCTCTGGCATAAAACAGCATTTCAAAAAAGAAAAATAATACAGAAAGTAAAATATGTTGTGGTTGTGTGACGATCTGGTTTGGCCTGCTTTGCACAAACATCAATATACACGTGCATAATACAAATAGGACCATGAAAATAGGTCATTACACAACTACAAAAACTGCCATGTTTGCTAACCGTACTGCTCTTCTGGATATCTTGATTCCTGCATTCCTGTTTTTCAGCCTGTTAGAAATGATCATGGAGCTTCTGCATGTGCGCTCCAACAAAACAGTGCTTTTAATTATATTTTGTGAGTTAGATGTATCAGGGATCCTGCACAAAGTACTTCTGTGTGTGTTGATTGTATACATATATCTCCATGTACACGTGATAGCATTTAGTTTACATCACTCTGTTAATTAAGCTGGAGCTCGGAAAGAAAAGCGTCTGGACTTCCAGTTTCTTGAAGACGTTTCACCTCTCATCCAAAAAGCTTTTTCAGTTCTAAGAGCATAAAGAGTGATTCAAATGTTCTGTGAAGATATGAAATGAACGTTGAGAAGACAGGAAGTGAAAACAACCCCAAAAACCACAAACCACAGACAGAGTGCAAGGTAAAGCATAAAGTGGTCGACTATCTCCCTGAAAGATTTTTCACCCGACTTCCATGCATCATGCACGCTCTGCGAGGGTTTCTGCTCTTTCAAACTTTGACGCTTCTTAGACATAATGGTAAGATTTTATCCATTTCTTACAGATGTGCAAAAGTGTGTTGCTTTTAAATTTTGCACATTTGCTTTCAGCACTGGGGAGTCAAATCATAAAAGGTAGAAAGGCTGAGAAAAAGCAGATGATGTATATGGCATCAGTGCAAGACAACAATGGACATATATGTGGAGGTTTCCTTGTCAGTGAATATTTTGTAATGACTGCAGCGCACTGTGCTCCCAAGTAAGTAATCAAAACTCTTCATGCAACCTCAAATTCATCAAAACATAAACGTTCAATTTCTGTATTATCATTAATGTAGGAATCCTACAAGTGTTGTTCTGGGCACTCACAATCTCAAAAAGGTTGATGACACAATGAGATATGATGTGAAGATGTGCAAACATTCTTTTAAGGATGTTCTATCTGGAAATGATATCATGCTTCTCAAAGTAAGTAGATAACTCCTGAATCTCATAGACATGCATCTCTTAGGTCCTGTATCAGGTGTTTGCTGCATATGTTATGTTGTTATGTTGATGCTATATAGATAGATTTTGTTTTTGTTTTAGCCAAGTGTTGGCTAGTAGCTGTTTGACAGTCACCATGTTGGTGCACAAATACCATTTTATGCCTGTCAAACTGCATTATCCTCGTCACTGTTCAAAAAGAACTCTAAAAACCTGAAATGTTCTGAAAATGGTGAGGTATAAGAACTGGATATGAAATGAATTTTATGCATTTCAGCAAGCCATGTGTGAAGCCTGGCTCCTTGGAAGCAAACTATAAAGAAATAAGTGGTGCCTCAACACTTTTACACAATACTGTAGTTTATTTTAAGTAACTGGCCCTGGATGTATTACTCATGGGAAAGCACATGAAAGAAAGAAAGTTCCTTATTGCTTGCCTTTTGCATTATATGTGATACAAAACAAACATGTTTTTATTTAGTTTAACAATGTGTTGCACATTAATAGGTATACTAAATGCTAGTGATGATTATGTATTGTAGTACATATTGGTTATTCAACTGACCAGCTACACATGTGGACACTCTGTTATGGTTTGGATTTAAACCCTATTAAATTTGCCTTAAGTATTCTCTTTTCTATCTCATTCCTTATTTTCTGCCACTAGCTGTCCAGGAAAGCTCGCCTGGAAGGAAACAAAGTTATTAAGCCAATTAAACTTCCACATCCAAAAATTAATCTAAAGGAAAACAAAACCTGCAGTGTAGCTGGATGGGGGGCCATAAAAAGTAACGGTGAAAGTGTTGACGAGCTGCAAGTGGTGGATGTCCCCATCATTAACAAGGACAGGTGTCAGAGTGTTTGGCAGAATATGCTTCCGGCTAAAGTTATTTGTGCAGGTGGATACTTTAAAAACAAAGGAATCTGTCAGGTAACTTTTTTTCTATCTACAACCTATGATATTAAAAAAAAGATTGATGATTGATGGGCAAATCAAATAATAATATTTCCTCCTCACAGGGTGACTCTGGTGGCCCTCTGGTGTGTGACAATTTGGCAGTTGGTGTCGTTTCCTTTAACAACTACAACATCTGTGACTATCCGAATGTCCCCAACGTTTATACAGACATATCAAAATTCCTTTCTTGGATCAAACCCATTCTTAAGAAAAAGAAATGCTACTAATCTCTGGCTGTCTTCCACAGTGCATCTTTTGTCCTACCTTCCTTCCCTGGGCTCCAACCAGTCATGATCATTTTGTTAGACCTCAATGGGAGTTTTTGCTGTAATCAGAGCTAGATTTTCACCATTAGGGGGCAGCGTTCAATTAACTTTTCACATCTGTCAGAAACAAGAAAATGGAGAGTTTGGTGTGAGATCAGAATAGTGTGTGGTGAGAACCATTTACTTACTGAAAGAAGGTTCTGGGTTTAAAGTTCCTTGTTGGCCAAGGTTTTCTCTCATAGTTTACCGACACACTTGTTTGCTTAATTGATGATTTTAGATTTTACAGTGAATGGTTTTCTGTCTCCTTGTGTTACGCCTGCAACCAACTTGCAGGCTGTCCAGGATGTACCTTCCCTCTCACACTATGATAGCCAACTCTTCCTTCTTGACACCAACCAACAGCACCTCCTCTGTGAGATTACTGCAGTATTTCATGTTTCAATATGAATATCATTTACATTCATTTCATGCAGAGAAATGTAATCCTGAGTCAAGATGTTCTGTTACACTGTCAGGTGTCAGGAATGATTAAATCTCTTTAAGCATTTTGGCATTACAGTGAGTCCAAAAGCAAAAAATAAAACCTGAAGCTTGAAACTGTATTTTCTCTTACTCATGTCATTTTCAAAACTTTTTTGGGGAACTTTGCTGTGGGAACATCCAAGGAACAGGCCAAAGGCTTTAGTTTTTTCCACTTTAAAAAGCAAAACATTGCTATAGATACAAAAAGAAAATTGCTTCAACCTAAGACCCGTGACGATAGCCAAAAAAAGTCTCAGAAAACATGGATCACATATGAGCCAAAATATAAAATGCCCTAATACTAAAACCATGCATATATGAATTCGGTATCTCAGTAATGTTTTAGTTCTGCACGCAGAACATGCAATATGTCTAACACCTTGTGAATATGCATGTATCTGCATTTGCTGCTGTACTTGTGGCTGTTTGTCTAAAGCAAGTTTTTTTAGTCAGCAACATTTTCTAGGCATTTATACATGTTCAATCAGATTGAAAGATGGGAGATAATATGACTCTTATCTGCTATATGCTATGGAGTAAATGTAACTGCACTAGTTATTAGCAAGCCATTGTTGTTTTAGTCATTAGCCAGTGTGAATGCAGTGTTTTCATCTCCGTGAGAATGCTGACATTATGACCGGTATCTGGTGACTGTGGTTTCTTTGATTCAAAAACAGTTTATTACACTAATCACATGTGTTTTGGTAGCTTTGGCCTATGCAAATGAATAATGTTGTTTCTTCTTATGCTCTTCATTTGAAAAAGTTGTCCATTTAAAATTAAGTTGTGATAGTAAACAATTTCTTTGAAGGTAAAAGGCGAGGTAAGAACTAAGAACATTCACTTTCTGATCTGATATCCAAGCTAGCCTGAAAATGTCTCTTCTGAGAAGTGATGTAAAAAAGAGAAGGCTCGTTAAAAACAACTTTTTTTACACCAATGTGTAAAAAGAAAAGCCAAAAACATCTTCTTCTGTTCCGCTATCGGTTTCTCTACTTAATCAATCTGCTGATTAACTCATCTGCTTATCAAAGGAACAGAAGCTGATTTTTTAAGACTGAAGAACACACTTAGATGTGGGCAGATCTTCGTGTCAGCCGGATAATGTACTCAGCCTCAATCTCACCATATCACCGACAGTGCCATTCTGTTTTATTCACAGCTTGTAAATAAACGTATTAAACCTTTCCCAATGCTCAGGGTGTGGGTCCATCCTTATGACAAAGTTACAGTGTGTAAAAACTTCACCTCTGGATGTCTGTTTACTTAATCTCTCGAAATTCCAGTGCATAATTTTATCTATGGTGGTTGCTGTAGGACAAACGTTTTAAACAGTCAAGAAAGAACAAAAACATTTAATATAGGATACATTCCAGAAATCCTTCCCATTGTCTTTTCCTGACCTCTTGTCCTTGAGCTGGGTATGAGAAGTAATAAGAACTTAGGAAAAGAGAAGAACGGTGAGCTGAGAATCTGAATGACCTTACACTAGTCTCCTTAACAACGTGGCAAAGTACAAGGGATACAGCCTTAAGAGATTCAGCATGTGGACAAGGGTGACAAGAGTGAAATCAGTTCTTATCTAAGAATGACAATTATGGATGACATTTGGATGAGGTAAGGTAATGACTTAGCATTTGACATGGACTTTTTAAATTCAGAAATACAGACCTCTGCTGAAAGCTTTATCAGACATTTCAGTGAGCTAAATTGTTGAATAGCATCTTCTAATGGCTGAACGGCAGACACTCTGTCCACAGGCCAATGAGATTTGAACTATACAGCAATAGATTATATGCATCATGTACTACAGCTAAAGATTTTATAGGAAAACAAATGCAAAATAATAATATAGTCAGACTAGTAGTACAAAGACTAAATGCATGAGAAATCAGCAAATGTGTGTGCAAAGAACAGTTTACGTACATGTTCTACAAGCAATAGCTTATCTGGATCCTGTAGTGTCTGCGGTTCATCTAGTTTGCTGCAGATCTCAAAGATAATGCCATTCAGCTGTGTCAAGCCTGGCATCTGCCTTCTTTACTTGTGAGTATAGTTAAACTACAGGTCAATCAATGTATGTGAAAAACCAGAGGAAAGAAAAGCCAAAAATCTTGGAATAAACAAATTTTAAACACATTGTAGTTTGCTTCCACATATGTCTATATGTTGCCAGTACACACTATACTATAAGGCTTTTTGTCAGTTTTCAACCATTACATAACCAAGATAACCTTGAAGACCTTGGTGGATGCAAAATTTATTGTTGACTTGACTCCAATGACGTGCATTGCTTCCGTTAAGTCATATCTTAGCCATTTATGTGTAAATGGAAAACCAATGAGTCTGATGATAGACCTGAAGCAGGAAACTGGTTTCTGTGCTTCGTCATTGAAAGATGCAGAAAATAAGAGAAAAAAGCAAAGAAGAAAGTCACAAAAGTCACTGGCAATGATGTATAATCCAAAATAGCCACTTAATCATACTGACAAAGTTTGATTTCCACAGTAAAGTCTTTACATCTGAGTTTCCACTCGTTAAAAGTATCCAAAGTCACTTGATTTGTACCTACAGTTGGCCAGGAGGCCAAAAAGGATATTGAATGAAACAAATCGGGAGGCCTAAAGTGTCTTAAATTTCAAATGTTAAACTAAAAATAAGCAGCAAATAATGATGTCTGTCCTTCAGACTGATGTGGCACTATGATTATGATCATGCAACACAAGTGTGCAAACTTAACTTGAACAAAGGATGTGGTTAGAAATCAAAATATTGTAGATAATAATCATACTTACCAGCAAAACAGACTGTTTCGCAAAAGGTTCATCTTTTGTGTTTCGAGTGAACACAAAGAAAAACAGGAGCATTAGAGACCAAAACAAAGAACTAACAGTTCAGGAGGCCAAAAGTGTGGCCACTGGCGAAGACAGAGCAATTTTGGAAGCTGACCAGGAGGCCAGCAATGAAGGCGGAGCAGATCTGGGTCTGGAGGCTGACAATGATGACAAAAACCATCGGGCGACAGGACTGGAGGCCGATGGTGGCCGCAAAGATTGCACCCCCCAGGAGGTCAACGGAGACCCTTGAGTGAAGCAGGTCCAGACTGTGCAGTGACCACTGACTCGAGAGGAGTCCAGACCACTGGCTTGGGCGAAGCAGGACCAGACAGTACGGAAACCTATGACGCAACAGGACCAGACGGTGCAGGCTGGGGGTGTGTGTGGCACAAAGCAGGTTCAGGCTGCCCTTCAGACTTGTGCTGAAAGGGAACCAGTGGCTTGAGTTCAGGTTCTGTTGATGTGAAGCAGTGCAGAGTCCGATGCCAAAAGATGTCAAAAGTCTTAGAAACTTTGGACAGAATATGAGCCAAAATAAAATAATGAAAAATAATGCAAACAATAAATAAATATCAATAGAGTGTTGCAGTTTTAACCCACATGCAATATGTATAAAACTTTGTATATATATGTGAGTATCTGTATTATTATTATTAGGCACAGTGGTTAGCACTGTTGCCGCACAGCAAGAAGGTCCTGAGTTCAATTCCACCATCAGGCCAGGGTCTTTCTGTGTGGAGTTTGCATGTTCTCCCCATGTTTGCGTGGGTTCTCTCCGGGTACTCTGGCTTCCTCCCACTGTCCAAAGACATGCACTGGGGATGCAGTGGGGATAGGTTAATTGGTTAATCCAAATTGCCCATAGCTGTGAATGTGAGTGCAAATGGTTGTCTGTCTCTGTGTGTTGGCCCTGCGACAGACTGGCGACCTGTCCAGGGTGTACCCCGCCTCTCGCCCTATGACAGCTGGGATAGGCTCCAGCGCCCCCCGCGACCCTGAAAAGGATAAGCGGACGCGAATGGATGGATGGATGGATGTATTATTATTAATATTATTTTTTATTATGCTGTATTTCTTTGATGTGCATGTGGTTGTTTGTTGAAAGTCAGACTTATCAGCAACATTTTATAGCCAGTTAAACTTGATGTGTTCAGTTAGCACGTTAACAGATGAGCGATAATGCTCGACTCTTATCTATATGTATCAGTTGCTGTTTTACTTATTAATAGCGTGAATGCAGTAGTTTTATTGCTGTAACTGACAACAATGAAATTCATAAATCTGGTAATTGTGATTTCCCTGATTGAAAAACAATTCATCACAGAATTCAAATGTGGTTCAGCAGCTTTGATCTATTCCAGCGAATAATGGTGGGGGTTTTTTTAGTTATTTGTTTAGGAAAATCCTCAATATAAATACCAGTTGTGATTGAATTGAAAGTCCTTATTGTCATTATACAAATTATAACAAGATTTAAAACAGCTCCATAGTGCACATGTGCTTAGCGCATTCTAAAAAACTATACAATAATATAACAATAAATATAATATAAATACACAGCACCAAGTAACAGAAACAGACCGCCAGAGAACGATGATACAGTCAGTGCAGATACTGAAGTGCAAATTACGTTTGTGCAAGTTTTAGTTGAGTATGGTGATATCTTTGGGGAAGAAGCTATCCCTGAGTCTGTTTGTTCTGGCCTGTAAGGATCTGAAGCGCCTGCCAGAGGGTAGTAGGTTAAAAAGATGGTAGCCGGGGTGGGTATTGCCCTTCAAGATGTTTCTGGCCCTGCTGAGACAACGGGAGTTATAGATGGCAGACAAGGATGATTTTTTGCGCTGTGTTTACCACCCTCTGCAGTCTCTTCCTGTCTGCAGCTGGCATGCCACACTGTCACTGCATAGGTGAGCAGGCTCTCGATGGTGGATCTGTAGAAGGTCACCAGCAGCAGGGTGTTTAGTTGCTCTTGTGATGGTGTAGTATCCACAAAGTTAAAACTCAGTTAAAAAATATTGTTTTGCAAAGGTGAGACTTTAAAAAGGTATCGTAATTACACTGTTTCTGTATTGTGTTACACTTTCACTTTCTGAGCTGATATGTAAGCTTGCCTGGGAAAGAAAGCACACAAAATTTGGCTCCTTAAAAAAGTTGTTTGATCAGCATTTGGTCATCGGATGTAAGGTTTTTTTTCTTGGTTTTATGCATCCATAATAAAACACAAAAAAGACATTCGCAACATTTCTCACATTTCTCAAAGTGGGGGTGGCTTGGGTGGGTGAAAAGGATGTGGTTCAAAGTCAAAATGAGAGTGATTATTATCATACTTATCAACAAGGCAAAACACCCTATAAAAAGGTCTCCTTGATGCTCCTACCAGAAACAGTTCACCGTTTGGCTAACATCATGCACGGTCTGCAAAAACTTCTACTGTTCCATCTTCTTGCATGCCTCGGTAAGAACTGCAAGTCTTTGTTATCAATTTCCAACCATTTGTTGGGACATTAACTTAATTTTGGTTTTACTTTTTTAGGGCATGGAAGTGATATTATACATGGGGAAAAGGCAGCAAAGAACTCAATGCTTTATATGGCCTCAGTGCAGAACAAACATGGTCATATATGCGGAGGATTTCTCATCGCTGAAGACTTTGTGGTCACTGCTGCACACTGTGACAATGAGTAAGTAAGTTGTAAGTAATCCAACGTCTTTTGTGGTCAGTACGCTTTTATAAAATGTACTGACCAAGTCTCATTGATTACTTCTTCAGGAACCTTACACACGTTGTTCTTGGAAGCCACAATCTCAACGACCATCATGAAAAAATAGAGATTAAAAAATCCATCAAGTTTGAAAATTATAGAAATGTTCAATATGGTGATGACATCATGCTCCTTAAAGTATGTACATATTCATAGTTGTAACAGTTTCACGTGAATTATAAGACCCTATATTTGTGGCGTTATAATTCAAATTTCATCACAGCAAAAGGGTTACTGTTTGAAAACAGACATTTCAAATTTCCATTTCATGTTGTGTGTCTTCAGTTATCTAGGAAAGTTCAGCTAGACCGCACAGCAAGGATAATTCAGCTTCCACATGCTGAAATAAAACTACAAGAAAATGAAGTGTGCCAGGTGGCTGGATGGGGTTTCACTGAAAATTACACTCTACCTAATGAGCTGAGAGTGGTGAACGTTCTTGTCATTCAACATCAAATCTGTGAGAAAAACTGGCCTGATCTTCCTAACAAAGTTATCTGTGCAGGTGGCTATAGAACAAATAAAGGATTCTGTCAGGTATGTTTTCTGTCTCTTCAATATATACTAATTAGATTTTGCAAAATATATAAAACACTTAATATAAACTGACAAAATTAAAATATGTCCTCCTCACAGGGAGATTCCGGTGGTCCTCTGGTCTGCAATGGGTTCGCAGTTGGTGTTGTTTCTTTCAACAAAAATTTAAACTGCAAATACCCAGATGTACCCAATGTCTATACGGACATCTCAAAATACCGTCAATGGATCGACAAGATTCTCAGAGGTGTAATTTAAGCATTCCTGATTGCTCTGTCGATGTAACCAAAAGTGAAAATTAAAAAGATTCTGCTACTTCGCTCTGTCAAGCTGACCTAATTGAATTCAAAGCTCCTTATCACTTTATTCTGTCACCATGGATTCTTTCAATTACAGCAAGTGTTGATGTTCAAGTTATCTTTTATTACAATGTTCTAAATGTATTTTATGACCATGGGATGTAGATAACTTGTAACTTTATATGTTTCTGTGCTTGTAATTCTGCTGGCGTGCTGTCTGTACTGTTGTTTGACCCCCAAAGTTAAATAAGCAAATGAAAACAGCATGGTTGTGTGCACCTCATTTTATTTCAGATTTCCACAACAAACTTGGTGTCAAAAATAGAATCCCATGCCTGTTTGTATTCAGGGTCTATAGGAGACTTGAGCATGCTAGATAAAATTAGACAATTGTGAGCATGGCTAACACATCTGGTAAAGAAACCCCCAGTGAACAGGAAGCTTTCATGTTTACGAATGGGGTTTATGGGAAAAATATGGAAATTGAGCTATCAGCGTTTGGGTAAAACATTTCCACAAAGAGGAACATTGAGCTTGATGCAGCTAATAGATCATAAATCATAAAGTAAAAGAAAAAAAGCCAAGAAATAATTAAAAGAGTAATAAATAAAAGTGTAATCACAAGTTGTGAAACACAAAAAGGGGAAATGACACCTGATTTAATTTTTTTCACTATCAATTGGGAAGCACTCAAGTACTGTTAATTCCAGTGCTCCTCCTACATCTGAATAATTCCCTGAAGGTGTACAAACGAGTATTAGGGCCACAATAAGAAAAAATAATTGAGAAAAAAGTTGAAATAGTATTTCAAGAAAAAAGTTTAAATGTGGAGACTACAGATTACAAACTGCCATGGTTGCTATATCCTCTGAGTGAAATTGTACTTCAGAATCGGTTTTGGTAACAGGAAGGAAATGATTTCTCTATTAGCATGTAAACACAATGTGGTGATCAGTATAAGAACATTGATAAGATGGTGCAGAAAACTGCATCTGGATGGAAAAACACACAATTGTTGAAGAATGAATTTGCACACAAGAAAATGGCTTGTAATGGACAGACAGAAAGGTTATCGATAGTTACATCTATAAATGCAAGGGGATGTATGCTGTATGACAAAACGGCTGATCAATTTGTTTCAATAACTCGCCTAAACAAGGCATTTTATAGAGGGTATAGCAGCCGTAGCAGTATGTCTTTGGACAACAAGGGTAATCCTCACATTTCAACCTTTTTTTTCGAAATACATTTTTGACTCTAATCTCAAAATTCTGACTTTATTCTCAAAATAATCAAAGGCATTTTTTCTTAATGTTGTTCTAATATCTAGTGAAAATGTGCATAGTAATGAGGCCTAAACAACACAGACTGTATCTATATAACATAGAGACCATCTATGCTCACAGTCATCCTCTCTGAATTCAAACCTCCAAGCTTTGCATCCAGACCTCAGTCATTTGCACACTCATGTGTCATCTGATTGCAGTCAACATGTCAAGATATTTATCAGGTAAAAAAAAAAAAACTAAAGATTTCTTCCCATTTGTGTAAACCTATGGCTCTCCAAAAATTACTTTTCACTGACTTGCTGTATGAATCTTTCCTCTGAGTCTAAAATAATATCTTTCCAATCAAATGTTTGCATTTCCAATACGTCTATACAAGGAAGATTAAAATCACTTTCACCTCTCCCCACTGCATTCTCAAAATGGCTTCTGGCTAGTGTCTGTCTTATTATATTGAAATTGCAAATCTTTTCATACAATTTCCAGAAAACCATCCCACTTTCCAAAGTGAAAACTCTTTTTATAAGTATGCAGTTCACAGAATTGATGAAGCCATGTAAGAACTATGTCTTTGCTACCTGGTTTGGGACTGTGAGCTGCTGATTCGATTTCAATTCAATTTCATTTAAGCAGCACCAAACAACAACAACAGTTGCCTCAAGGCGCTTTATATTGTAAGGTAGACCCTACAATAATGCATGAGGGCCAGCCATCTGCCGTGACCTTGGGGTGAGGGGAGGAAGACAGGATGAAAGACATGCTGTGGAAGAGGGACACAGATTGATAACAAGTGTGATTCAATGCAGAGAGGTCTATTAATACATAGTGAGTGAGAAAGGTGACTGAAGAAGAAATACTCATGCATCATGGGAATTCCCCAGCAGCCTACACCTATTGCAGCATAGCTAAGGGAGGATTCAGGGTCACCCCTGAATCCTCAAATGGACTGATTACACTCTTGTGTTCGAACTTGCTTTTCCACATGGCTAGACTGTGGCTTGCACAGAAGTCTAAAAACAAAACACTGCTCAGATCAGATCCGGGAGGCCATTCCTGCCGATCACACCCCTCCAGGTCTCACTGTCATTGCCCACATGAGCATTGATGTCTGCCAGCAGGACAACAGAGTCCCCAGGTGGATCACCCTCCAGCACGCCACACAGGGACTCCAAGAAGGCTGGGTACTCTGGACCTCCATTCAGTGCACAAGCGCAGATGACAGTCAGGGCCTGTTCCCCAACCTGAAGGCCCAGGGAACAAACCCTCTCGTCCACTGGGAGAAACCCCAATGTACAGGCAGCAAGCCGAGGGGATAATAGGATACCCACCCCAGCCCGCCGCCTTTCACCAGGGGCAACTCCAGACTGAGACAGAGTCCACCCTCTATCCAGGAGACTGGCTAGAGAGCCCAAGCCGTGGTTTGAGGTGAGTGCTCTCTGTTTCAGGAAATAACTGCCATCCTTAATCAACACAGGATTTTTTGAACTGTCAGGTTTGCAGACAACATGGCACATATGAGGAATGGGAATTCTTCATGTGTGCAGGAAATTTAGGGAACACTTATAGTTGATGTCTTAATTATGCAAATAGCTACTATGAAGTTGATGCTTCCTGTTCTGTCAGACAGAAAACAACTATTTGTATCAAGTTACATCACATTGTCTGAAATAAAATCATTATAATAAAGTTAAATACGTATATTTTTAGATAAAATCTTTAAGTATAATATATAAGATAATATTTCGAAGTCACAAAGGTAAAACTCTTTAAAATGTCATACCAAATGTAGGTCAAATGAATAAACTATAGATCTAAAAAAGAAAAATACATTTGTTCAATGTTCTCTAGGAAAAAATGAGGATCCTTTTTGTCGCTGGACTTTCACAACCAGAGAACCGGCCTGAAGAAACCTGTTACGAAGCTTTTAAAAGTCAGCATTTTCCAAGTTTTAGAAATGTTATCAGTGAGTATTTACTGAAGCTGTCTCCACTGATTGAGCAGCAGCGCCCTCTGCGGTTTGTGTGTAGAAGCGAAAAAGCTTACAGCACCTGGTATTCCCAGGCGGTCTCCCATCCAAGTACTGACCAGGCCCGACCCTGCTTAGCTTCCGAGATCAGACGAGATCGGGCGTGTTCAGGGTGGTATGGCCGTAAGCGACGGAGACACTATATAAAAGACCTTTAATAGGTGGCAAATACACAGTTCAATAAACGTTATTGTGATACATTTCATATGTTACAGCGAAAAGATGCAAACCTTCGTTATTAACTGTAGCTTCAACATTGATCTGCGAAAAAATGCTTTTCCTGCAGTAACATTTGGATAATAACACATGTTAGTTTATTAATTACAGCACAGTACAAGTGATAGAATGCATTTAAAGCATCATGTCAGCAACAGTCCTACCTTTGCTTCGTATGGTTCAGTTTCCCAGTAATGTCCCTTAAAAATGCAAGGTCAAGTGTCCACTCATGATGGGAGTCATGACGTGCCCAAAGCCGATCACCTTTGCACATAACGTCTGCTGGTGAATGATGCAGTGGTAATGCATAAAGTTTGGGAACTCTGTGTCACCTTTACAGTGAGCGATGAATCCTGTATGTCTGACGATCATAGCAGGAGCTCCGTCGGTAGTCAGCGATACCAGCTTTTCCAAAGGTACCTTTTTCTCCGCGAAAAACTCCTTCACCGTGTTAAAGATGTCAACTCCACTCCTAGTTGTCTTTAGCGGCAGTAGTGTCAGAAGTTCTTCTGATTTTCCTCCCACCAAGTTTCCGGGTGCCAGTGTGTGGCCGTTACTAAGCAACCGCGAGTTAGCAGCAGCAAACCAGAGATAGAGGAAGAAAGCTACCAAAATCAAGCCTCTGAATTTAAGATGTTATTCTGTATCTCTGGATAATTATTCAGATTTCTGGCTCTGCTTCTTCACTGTTGCTTAATTTCGGTTTACCAGCGATAAGCAAGGCAACAAAACGATGTCAACACAAGAGCAACAAGCTAACATCGGCAAAGTTCTCAGCTTTCTTCGGGAATGGGACCGCGGTGACATGAGGGTCCGCGGTCGCATGTTGAGCACCTTTGTGACTCAAAACACGGGGAAGACGTTTTATGAGCTGGAGCTGGAGTTTGCGCAGGTCGCCAGTCTCTTCCTAGCTCGACTTACCACATGGATGAAGCTCACGTATCCTTTATTCAGCCGTGGTCTAGGAAAACTGTTAGTTTTGGACATATATTTTTTGTACAGCTCAAAAAACGTGTCCTGGGTGGGGTGTAAATATTTCCAAATAGTAGTGGGATTCGTGTTTCCTTGCGTAAGTCCTGCAGGATTTATTTTGAAGACTTAAATGAGGCTTAATTTAAGTCTACTGCTGGTTAAACCTGCACGGGTTTGGGACTATCTTGATTTTGAGGGGCCTGCATAACATGTGAAAACAACACATTTAAATCATAAAACATATTTTTTGTTATACACATACAGCCAAATGGTGCTGAATATATTCTAGCATAAAATATCAGAATAAAGTTTTCAGAATGTGCCTGCAACTGGACAACCCTTTACTAATACTTCAGTTACATGTTAGGCACCTTCCTGGGACTTCAGCTGAAAGCACTTGGGATTTTCCTGTCTGCTTCTTGTCAGTAAGTGACCCAAAATGCGGGACTGTAATCTGCAAAAATATCTTTAGGCCAACAGATGTTTTCTTTCAATAAACCATCTTTCTGATTTGATCAGTGATCAGTATCTGATGAACTTCCTGGAGGATGGGGGAGCTCTCACTCTGCTGGACATTTTGAGCCACTCTCAGAGCAAAGATGATGACAAGGCCGGAGCCATCAAACTTCTACTCACTGTCTCAAAAGCAGGTCGCAAGTACAAGGAGATCATCTGTGAAAGTCACGGTAAATTTCACATTTGTCTGTGGCATATGTAAATTTATTTTAGATTTCAGATCAGGTTTTAAAACAGCCTACAATATAGTTTATTTTATCAGTAATGCTTCTTTTGCTTTGTTTCCAGGTGTTAAAGTCATAGGCGAGTGCCTGTTCACATCAAACAGAGATGAAACCAAAGAGGCAGCGTCGGTCCTTTTGGAGTCCCTGTCCCACGGAAATCCCAGATATCAGGACCAAGTCTACAAATATCTGATTACCTGCATGACTTGTAGCTCACCTAAATCCCTGCAGCTTATTCTGCACACCTTATGTATCATCCAGGTGAAGCCAGCCATCTGTCAGTGTGCCCCAGAATGGCTGTGGCTACAATGTAGCTTGCCATCACCAGTGTGTGAATGTGTGTGTGAATGGGTGGATGACTGGTTGTGTAAAGCGCTTTGGAGTCCTTAGGGACTAGTAAAGTGCTATACAAATACAGGCCATTTTACAGAGTATGCACAAAGCTGTATGTTACTGCAGTCAGTCTGTATGTTGCAGAACTGATTTTTAACATTTTTTCTTTTGCAGCGAAAAATGAAAACAGCCCATTACAGCATTGTAGAGCCTCTGCTTAACACACTCAGATCCCTACACCTGGAAGTTCAGGATGAAGGTAAGCTGACACGCTAATTTTTAAATTTATCCTGAAATTTCTTTGTATCCTGTGAAATAACAAATCATTCCATTAGCCATTGTGATTGTGGATGAAAAATTGCGATCCTGTTATTATTAATCAGCTTTTCTGGTTTTGTCTCTTTATATCTTTGACAGCCATTAAACTCATCTTAGACCTGAAGCATTATGATGTGAAGGCAGTTCTACTGACTGGTTTGGTGGCTCTACTGAGGCCTATTAAAGAAAAAGAACACCAGCATCAAATCAGCAAAGGTGACATTAGAGTTTGGTTGTGCGCTGTGAAAGCCTTTAATATACACCTCTTTCTTTTGACCAATTATGGCCGCCTTTTCATATTTTAATTGGTGCCTTTCTGCAGTTTGTGATACAGTTACACAACCCATCAGTGAATGTGTTATAATTTTGTAAATGAGCCCTAACTTGTCACAGTCATTTTCATAAAATGTTTTATTGACAACCTTATACAATCTTGTCAGAATCAGAGATGACTGAGATGACTGGATCTTTCCCTGTACTTGTACAGCAAGCTGCTGCAGCTAAAACAATACGGTATGGAGTCCAAATAACCTCCTCAATCACAGTATAACACAAACTCAGTTAAACTTCTGGGATATCTCTCTGTCCAGTTAGCAAACAGAACATAATGTGAATTGTTCAAAACCATGATGGCTTTGCAGGTGGTTGCCAAAGACCATTGCTATCATGCCGTGCTCATGGAGCGTCATGTGGATGTTATGACCAAACCTTTAGAAACAAATCACACACTCATTTACATACATACATACTTATATCTTCTCTAACATTTGCATTACACACCCACAGAAACTCAATGAGGACAGTATAAACAAAAATCCTGAGTTGTTCACGATAGATGCAAGGAGAACAACTCAAGGTTTGGTATCTTGCCCAAGGATACTTTGACTGTAGTAGCCAGGTGCTCAAACCATTAACCTTTGAATTAGTAGACAACCTGCTCTACCTCCTAAACCCCAGCTGCAGTGACAAAGTCATAAGCTAAAAGAAAAACTAGAGAAAAATCTGTCAGGAGGGATAAGAAGAGAACAATGGTTTATAGTCACCACCTGCAAAACTATTTCCTTTTTGGCAGGTGTCGTGTTGTTGCCTTGTTACCACTTTCTTTGGTAGCAAAAAGGGTGATTTAGAGTGACAGTGGTTTATACTTCCCAGTAAATAGATTGAGATGCATGAAGCTAAACTGACTTTTTAGGCCATGGTTTGATAAAACCATGACATAACATTTTATTCATGGCAGTGTGATAGCTTTATATGTTGTAATAAAGTAGCTATCTTTAGCTGCTCCCATGTCACAAGGGTTCACAATAGCCAGTAGCTCCCCATGTTTGATTTGGCAGTTTTATGCCCGATGTCCTTTCTGCATTTTAATGATGTTCAATATTTGTTAAAGGCTGCTGGCTGAGGAAGATCAAGAGCTTTCTCGTGAGCTGCTCTCTCTTGGAGTGATCCAGCATCTTCTGCACACTATGGGCAACAGAGAACATCCTGATGGCCAAATACAAGCCAGTCTAACGTTAGAGGTACTTCAGTGTGTGTGTGTCTTCTCAAAAAAGCAGGCTGATGACACCTATGATGATTTCTCACAACCATTTGGTACAAATAAAAAAAAAATACTATAAAGCGCTTCAGCCTTCTATTTTAAGACTTCACTTTTTTTTGTTCTTTACTTTTTCTTTTCAGCAGAATAGGACATATTCACAGTTGTAACTCAACTGCTTTTTGAGAGCTTCATTACCTCATGCTTGAATGTGGTCCTGTCAGCAATCTACTAATGCATGTCTACAAAGCAGGACAGTTAAAGTCATTATGTCTTGCCCAATTTTCAACTGTTTTTAGATGGTTTGAGTTTCTGTTACTGTTCTGATAGAATTTTCTGATTACTTATGGGTTTTCTTATCACTGCTTCTTGGTCCCCACTGCCTCCACCCTCTTTAAGAAAAATGTGTAAGCAGTAATTTGCAATTATTGTGTTCCAGTTTTTTTTCTTTTGCATTAAATTAGAACCAGAAAGTGCCAGCCTTGTAATTAAGTGGAAACAGAGGCTGCTTTTCTTGAAGTTGGGCTGTTTGTAAAAATGTGTTTGGTTCATCTCCGTTTCTCATTTGTTTTGGTTTTGCATCTGTAGAAAGAAACATTAATTCAGACATATGAATATCAGCTTCTGGTGTCTGCTTTCATCTCTGTGTAGTACTTTGTCGTCTCCTTCCCTGTTGTTGAGGACCAAGTGCAGAGAGTGATGGGCAGCGCTCTGTTTGCAGAGTTCAAAGTAAGCGATAACCTAAGTTAAAGGTGCATTGCTCCAAGTCAGTACCAACAAATATAATCACAATCTTTCTACAGAACAAAGCTGACACTGTATACATGAACATGAATGAAACAGAAGCAGAAATGCTGCTAACAAATCAGATTAACATGTCACAAGGTAATGATTTTACTGTTTTATTTGACAGCTGATTATTTTCCTATATTTCCTGTACTATGTGAAACTAATTGTATTCTTTTTCTTTTTTCAGTTTTAAATGGTAACAAGTCTGACAGCTGACCAGAGGAAAAATCGTTTCATAAACGGATATAAATAAGGTTTTTAGAAATGTTTGTATTAATACCTATAACCTGTTCTACCATTTGTTTTTGTATTAAGAAAAAATATTCTATCTATCACTAGAAAAATGGGAAGTTCAGTCATTTATATTAATATAGCGAGAAATGGCTCGGACAATGGGAGCTCTGTCATAGTTTTGGGGCTTCTTCTCAAATAAATACAAATAAATAAATAAATTTGCAATTTATATGTGTTTGAGGTGTGTGCGCACACACACACACACACGCGTGTGTATACTCGCTTGAGTCAAATTTGAGGTCGCACTTTTTAACTCCCACCCTTTGGGGACACCGGTTTCTGTTTGGTTTAGAAGCAGGCTGACAACTGAATTTTACACCTCCAAATCCACAGAAATAAAATAAATCACTTGAGATTTTCATTTCATTAAGCAATATTTCTTCATACAGTATTTTTACCTTCCTATTGGGGACTGGGAATGTTTAATGTCCCCTTTGGTGTCTTCAGTGATAAACCAACACAGATAAACCATTTTGTGCCACTTTTGAGGACCGTACTTCCCTTTGGGGTCTTAAGCAATACACAGATACACTAACTATTTTACTTCAGTTTGGGGGATATTACTTCCCTAAAGGCAAGTCCTTCAAAGTAAGTACAATAAAATGTAAGGTTACAATTTAACTACCCAATCTAAAAATAATCATTTTGCAATTAAGTATGTTAATTTGACAACATCCAAGGGATTTGAAAGAACTTAAAATATAGGTGTCTGTGAAGATTCTCAGTCATCCAAAGAAAAGCGTCTGGACTTCTTTGAGTTGCTTGAAGACGTTTCACCTTTCATCCGAGAAGCTTCTTCAGTTCTAAGGGTCAAATGGTGGAGAATCATTGTGAAACCTGGCCCCACCCTATCATGTGATTTCCTGAGGTCAGACGGCCCAGGATGTGAGCGTTAAGGCGTCTGGGAAGGGATCTCAAAACTGGATTATAGATGGCAGACAGTTGGTGTTGTAAACCAACGCACACACACACACACATGCAGACGCACGAAACACCTACACTGATACGCCCTCACTATCACCCTCCCTACCCCGGATCCAACGCCTCCTCCCATGCTTACCTCCCATCCGATGTGGACACCAGATCAGCTGGAGGCGCAATCGAAGATTGCAGCAGTGATGTTTGTGTATTGTATGTACGGTTGGCAAGGTCTGTCATCTCGGTTGTGGGCAACTGCAACTGACAAATAAAGGCTATCTCATCATCATCATCATCTTTGATGTTTGATTGAGTCCAGCATCGAGTTTCCACACTGTGTAATAAACACTGGATTTCCTGCACGTTTCAGTAGTTGTTCTGAAGAGGTGAAAATTTCCATGTGTTGTTCAAAGACAGGAAAGCTGTTTTGTCTTGTTTCTTGTGCAATATTAAACACAAGATTTGCCCGAGCTCATATTTCATTACACATTAAACTCATGACCAATGTCCTGTGGTGATCAAATGAAAGTTAAGGCTGCTAGTGTCAGGGTTGGTTGATGGAGGACCCAAATGCAGAACGTTCTAAACACAGAAAGTGTGTTTATTTACAAAAAGCTATG
Organism: Aulonocara sp. 'chitande type north' Nkhata Bay; assembly: GCF_057382095.1. Classification (NCBI taxonomy): domain Eukaryota; kingdom Metazoa; phylum Chordata; class Actinopteri; order Cichliformes; family Cichlidae; genus Aulonocara; species Aulonocara sp. 'chitande type north' Nkhata Bay. Next base: position 6,613,032 of record NC_141365.1, on the reverse strand, counting down.
AAACAGTGCCAACAATCCACAGTGTGTTCCCAATTCCCAGGCCTTGATTCCTTTCCTTGATATGTGGTAAAGTTTTGTCCTCCTTGGTGCCTATGTACACAGTGTGCTGCTCCCGTCACATGTTTCCACATTTAACCTAGAAACGAGAGATGCCACATTTAGTACAGTCCTATCCACCGTCCACTACTCTCTTAAGTAGGGCTCCTTGATAGACACACACACAAACACACACACACTCACTCCAACTTTTACACAGGGAAGCGAGGGAACAGGAGCAGATCACACCAACAAACAACCATAAGCATTCCAGAAGACAAATGAAACTAATAATTATTCATCAAACCCCAAAATAACAGACCCAGGCCCATGACAGTTCGAAATCTTAGCATACAGTGTTTATATGATGCATACTGTTATTTTAATATCTATTGTAAACTAGGGCAATGAGAACTTTTTTCCTTATCTGCTGCAGTGGCTGATTAAGAAGCGTGGGACAATACTATCAACTACTGCCTGAGATTGAGATAATTACTTTACAGCATGGCTGGGATGACAGATTGCACTGGATACTGTGAGGATTTCAGTCCCATTTGTTGAACTACTTCTTGAAAACAATAATTAACTAATGTGGTTTCAACTGTAAGAAAGGCCTCTCCAGATGTTGTCCTGGTGGTGGAAGAGGCCAAGGAACTCTTCTGGGAATCGATCAAAGAGTGCAGGGAGATTTCTAAATACCAAGTATGCATATTGAGAAACAGCCAAGCGTAGCCAACGCCTGTTGCTTTGGCGTGGTTTAAACAATGCCTAAGATAAAATGTTATAATAATAATAATAATAATAATAATAATAATAATAATAATAATAATAATAATAATAATAATAATAATAACTTTTTATTTTATTATCATTTAAAATATTTAGGAGCTTTAGTAAGAGTATAATCGAGCACATTTCATTTAGTTTTCCTGGGAAGGCCAACTAATTTGATTTGTAAGTTTCAGACTTAATAACTGGGACCACTTTAGTTTTACTTTGTAAAGCACGTGGACACAACTTTTTTTAAAAAGTACGAGTCGTTTTCGTATTTATGTACAAACAATTAAATAAGGTACTGAATTACAGTTTGAACATTTCGGTAGCCTATCCTTTTTAAATTAAAAGGCCTCGATGCTTCACAATGCTTCTGTTAGACATCTGGAGAAACGTCTTGTGTGTTAGCCACAGAGTTTTCCACTGGTTACGTACTACAGCGGGGACTGTATTAACAAGGACTGAGGACTGTGTTATTGGCCATATTATTTCAGTAGGATAAATGATGTATGGGTCCCCTCTAGTGTCCAAGAAACATATTACTCGTATAGATGACCAAAATTTTCTTTGAAACTGTGCATGCGGAAAGAGGAAAAATAATAACAATACCACTGATGTGAAAATATATTTAAAATATTTATTTGAATAAAAGTTAAGATCTCTACTTGTTTGTGAAACCACCCAACGCACCGGACAGTGCACTAAAGATGTGGAGAAGAGCGTGCAGATAGGGTGGAGTGGGTTTAGACGAGGATAGCAGCAAGAGAGAAAAAGTCTCACAAGTGAGACCTGCGATGATGTTTGGTTTGGAGACTGTGGCACTAACAGAAAGACTGGAGGCGGAGCTGGAGGTGACAGTATGAAGGTACCAGGCAGGAGCTAAAGAGGGAAACCTGGGATTGCAGTAGGAGATTCATGGATGCAGTGAAGGAGGACTGCTGTGACAGAGGATGCTAGGGATAGGGTGAGATAATCCGCTGTGGCGAAACCCTAAAGGGAGAAGGTTTGCTCATGAAAGAGCCTCACATCGGTGGCTTGGTTTAATCTGTTTCAAAAAGCATATCATGAACCAGACAGCAGGCGGAGTTGCTGACCTGGAGGAGGAGCCTGTTACTGCATGGGCTGGCTGTGTGAACTCTTCACCTATGTCACATTTACAAGACTGGTCTATAAAATCTAAATGACCTTACAACTCTGTAATAACACTTGGACAAAGTCATATAATTTCTGATGTCGTGTTACTCCTAAAGCTTAGGCATGTGGAAGCCCTGGCTAATAGAATATTAAATATGTATGACTTCAGTCTGTAGATATGTGCATAGTAAACATATTTATAGTGGTACAGTTATTAAGGAGAGAAGCGCTGATTTCATGCAGCTACATGAAAGTTAACCTCCCTTTATCGCGTTTGGGTTTTTTTACGACAATCTGCGACAAAATCTCCGGTTTACGTCAGCCGTAAAGCTGACAATAGTGATATGAGATAACTGAACACTGTAACGTTACTTTACAGCATTTTGTCTATTTGAAGCAGTTAAAAATCAAAGAAAGTTCAGCATTTCCCAATTTGACAGCTCGTTCACTCGCCGCCACGCCTAAGCAAACAGTTTTACCAGCACTCAGCGTCCCTGTGTGAGTACAGAAAGCAGCGAGAGCCAGTGGAACAAGAACTGCTTTTAGCCAGTCATTGCCATGGCCTCCGAAAGCGGCGATAGCAACATGGATAGAGAAATGATTCTGGCCGATTTTCAGGTGAGTGTCATTTTTTCTTAGCCCCTCATATTGTACGAGGTGGGCATTAATGTGCCCGTTGTTGTTGAAACGCCTCGGACTGGCGTGGTAAACAGCAGACCTGAGCTGGTGTTTCTGTGGTTAGCACGCTGTGCTAACACACTGACAACTTGCTACCTGATTATGAAGAAGCCTGTTATCTGTGTGACCAATAACTACATAACAGAAAAGATGACCCAGACAGATGACAACAGTCATCTAATCTTTTGAATCGTTTACATATAACGATCCAACTACTACTGAGAGGGAATTTTCGGGGCTAGCCGCTGCTGTCAGCTTGTTTACACATTGTTTTGCCAGCGTTTCAAATCCTTATCAGAAACTGTGTCATCCATAAAGACTCTAAATGTTAAGCCCAGTTTGCCGTGAACATTGCGATAATGGCGATAAACCTTTGCAAACTGGCAGTAATTTATGATTCTGTTTATCTGACGGTCTTTACTAGAACAGCATATAATCGTCATCTTCTGTTTGTGTTTAGCTAACTGTACGCAAGCTCCCCGGTGAAGAGCTTGTTACTGTAGTTTTGTTTGCAAGTTTACTTTAGTATACTGTTAGGGAAGTAAGTGATTTTTATTTTTATAGCTCTTTTCGAGACAAAGGACCGTCAAAAAGTGCTTTAAAAAGGTGAATGGGTAAAAACTAGCCCGCACTATTCGCAAAGTTGACACACATTAACCAAGCAAAACAACCCAAAATCACAACCACTACTTAAATACTTATCTAAACAATTTAGTTGTTTTTTCTAAACAGTGGTAACCTCTTCCATATTTTGGAGCTAAGGTTTGGAGGCAGAATTCCCTTTTGTTTTCAAATGGGTATGCAGAATCAAAAGAAGGCCCCAATCTGAGGACCTGAGGGATGCAGTGGGCCATAAAAGTCAGAACCAAGATTTGAAACCGAAATCTAAACCTGGTAGGAAGGCAATGCAAAACCCTTAAAAGTGGGGTGAAATGTAAGAACTTAAAAGAATGAGAATAAAAGCAATCCAAGCAAGAGGAGGCAAAGTCTTAAACAAGCATCACCAATTGACTTTTAGAGTTTAGTAATATTTCTCAAATGGAAAACAAAACAAAACAAAACACCAGCATATCAGAGACTTAATGTGAGCATTAAATGTCAAAGACTGAAAAGCAGACAAAATATCCCATGATTTAGCATGTCAGGTTTTAGATTGGATAAAGGGACCCCAGTTCCTGTCTGATTTGGCAGTAATGCTCTGAGGAGCAATAATTAGATGTGCTGTCTTTGTCTGCATTTAACTGTAAAAAATTATTCAACCAGATCCAGTTCACAAGGTTTAAAAGAGAGGGAGACTATACAATGAAAGCACCAGAGGACTTAAACCAGATCGTTGTACGAAGCTGGATGATGAGAGCAGATCTGAGCAAACATCTTGCCCACTGAAACCAAAAGCATTCTATCAGCAACATATGAAGTAAACTAATCCAAGACAGGGCTTTGACTTGTGAATCAAGATCAGTGGTATCAAAGGCTGGGCTAAAGTCCAGGTTATGTCTAGCCAGCATGATAATATACTTTATATACACACACAACTAGTTTGCTTTGGATTTTATTCTTGATATGTAGTACTGGGCTGTTGGTTTCAACACCGCATCGCACTTTGTTCTGAATTAATTTCTTGCTGTTAACACCAAATTTTCCTGGTATCAGCAGACAGCAGGGACATGCCAGTGTTACTTTGCTTTTTTGTAGATACTTGAAGAGCGCTTCATCATCAAGTAAAAACTTTATGAATTCTATAGAGGGTCATTTTAAATAGGCATAAAATGTTCCTTAATGTTGGCATAAATATTGTTTTAAGTATTAACTGCTCCTATTATAAAGAAAATAGACATTTCTTACACATGTCTAATAGGTTGAAATGTCATGCTGGTTTAAAGACCAAAAGACCAAAATGCTCAGTACATGTTTTACTGTTTTACTATCTGAGTCTGTTTCTATTTATTTATTAAGGTTTTACATTTAAACTAGACCTACTAATTTATTTCAATGGTACTGACATTAAAGCCCATGTTTGTTGTCATGCTGAATATGTATTACTGAGATTCTGAGAAACTGGCAACCTTGTTTTGATCAAGACATCACTGAATGTTCATAATCGTTCTTAAGACTGTTACCATTTCACGTTGCTTTTATGGGTAATAGAGTAGTAGTTAAACTGTAACTGTTATTGTTCTTTTCACAATTAGAATTTGATCTCATACGATGCATTAGTCTGCTGAATTCATTTTTTGTTTTGCTTTCCCCTCACAGGCTTGCACTGGAATTGACAACATTGCAGAGGCAATCACTCTGTTAGAGCTTAATAACTGGGATTTAGTGGTAAGTTCATTATCTGCAGGCTCTATTGGGCTTTACTCTTGGACACACGGACTTAGTCTGTCTACAGGGCAGGTTCAAGAGGGCAGTTAACATCCAGTAGCGCACACTGTGTAACGGGCAAATGATTTCCTCATGTAATCCCGTCAGGTTTGTATTAATTCATGATGCACCTCTCAGCATGAAGTGCATATTGGAAGAGGTCAGTCTATATTTAGATAGATGCTGGCAGGAGCTCAAAGCAGGCAGCGAGATAGACAGTGGGGGCTGGACTCACTGCGGCTGTAAATCTGATGGCTCGCAGTTCTTCTGCAGTAGGTGTTAGTTTTTGTAAAAACAAATGTGTTTGCTAAGTGTGAGTGTGGAGTTTCACCCCAATACCTTAGTACTGCATCTGCCAGCAAGTTGGAGTTTGTGGTGTGAAATATTGCCATTGCTCTTATGTGCTTACTGTCCATTTTATTTTATTTTTAAATTTACAGTAATAAAAGCAGACGTGATTTTTTATTTTTTAGGAAGGGTGACCCATTTGCAGCTGTTTTTAGTGTTAGGAAAGATAAAATAAATGGATCATTACAATGCTGCTAAACTTTTTATAGCCTGAGCATGTTTGTATTGAGTAAGAATGCACTGTTGCGTTTAAAAGTCTTCTTTTTTTTTTTTTTGACTTATCAACGCACCTAAAGCTACCTGCAATGCCAGGATCTGACACTTAACTATCAGTGATTCATTTTATTATTTCTTCGAGCTTCTTCCCACTGTGACATTTTAAAATGTGACAGAAACTGTTTAAACACAAATTAATAGCTCAGAAAAGAGAAACAAAGTTGTGACTTTAAGTTGAAACCGAAGCCGGTGGAAGCTTCAGTCAAGAGACAAAGAGTCGTGTTCATAAGTGCTGAGGTTATGTTTGTTCGTGATAACTGCCCACCGAGTTTCTGGCAGTTCACCAGCCAGTAATGTGTGGCATTTGATAAACGGCAAAGACAGTTATAAGACCTAAAGATAATGACTGTATACTCCAATGAAGGCCAACTATAGCATGTTTGATGATGGGGCTGGGTGTTTTTTTGCCATTATTTCACAGTTCCTTATACCTTTTCTTTGCAAGAAAATTCTAGTATTGCTTTTCATACAAACAATGAATAGTGGATATGATTATAACAGCGCTTACCAGCTTTACTTTGCCTGTTTGGCAGTGTAGAATAGTGAGTGTTCGAGAGGAATCCAAACAATTGTCGATTCAAACAAAAGCAAACTGCAAAGCAGACAGTGGCTATATTTGGCCTTTCATTTCCCTTTGTTCTGATCTTTCACTCTCCTTCAGTGTTTTTTCTTCTTTTAAGTAACAGAATTTGTAAACTTTCAGAACGCACAGGTCGGACTCTACCTGTCAGCCTGACAGAGTTTGCAAGTCAGTCAGTATAAAATGTGTAAATTTTATTGAAAGATATTTAATTTTTCATATATATACATATATATGAAAATAGACCTAAGACCATAGAGGCCTAAATGAAGTTTGTTTGCCAAAAGTAGTTTATTACAGTAATTACAGTTAAAACCTGTTTGGTGATCCATGCTGCATCTGCCAGCCTCTTTGAAATTAGTTCAGTTTACGTTGGTTGCATATTTTGTCATGGTGTTATTTGGTGTTTGAAGGCAAAAGGACAACAACTGAAATTTTGACTTCTGCATTTATTACAGGCAGCCATCAATGGGGTCATACCACAGGAAAACGGGATCTTACAAAGGTAATAACCACATTCTCAAAAATCTGCTCTAAATAAGAGAAAACGTACCAGCTCACCTTTTAATTCCAAGGGAATGCTGCATAAGTTCAGAACACTTTTGTATTTTTGTCAAACCGTAATGACCAAGTTAAAGGTTAGACGTAATCACAGGCAGATGTGCAAACACATAAATGAGTTTGGGGATTCCCAAAAAACTCTCAGTGAAATATGTGCCTCTGATGTACATCACCTGCATACGCGAGTCAGAAAATAAATAAGGAAATCTTAACCAAAATCTGACTGTGTTTGCAGGAACATGAAGTCCTCATCTCAGTGTTGACAAGGCGTTGTGAACTTTATCACGGTTATAGTGGATACAGAAGTGTAGCTCAATAAAAACAGTCACACGCAGCAACATCCAGGAAATAATAACCTAGAGTCTACTGAGCTGCAGGGTATTGCTTCTGCTATGATTTTTCTATTCTGCTTTTTAATGGAGGATTGATATTAAAAAAACTTCCTGCAAGGAAGCTTTCTGCTAAGAATCAAGTTGAACACAGTTTCTGATTAGAACGGGTTTCTTTTAAGAGGGTTTGTGCCATTCACTTTCCTTCAACAGTTAGTTGTTACTCATGAGCTGATGCATACACATGCACACAATGCATGTGTGTATGCGAACATGCACACATGCATGCATGTGCATGAGTGACCTATTGTCAGCTCTTGGGCCATGAATGCAATTAGTTAATCTAGACCCTCCCACTGGAGGCATCCCCTTAACCGTTTTATTTTGCAAGTCACTTGTGCGCACGTGTGCACATGCATGTGCTGTAGTTTGTTTTCAGCTCTTGCGCCATGTGGATATTGCCAGTCTTTCTTGAAGGCACACACTGTCACGAACACATTCACTCAGTGGCTGGCATTGGTATGAGTAGGCCAGAGTTGTCCTGTAAACAGACTCTGATGACGTGACCTGATCTGGGGCCAGTTGGAGGGTACTCCAGCACTGCTGTCTAAACAGTGTTTCTGTCTTTAATCGTGTCTTTATAACTAAGCAATTTAAGAATCATAAGCAGCTTGTTAAGAGCGTTAAATATGATTTTCTCATGAGACTCCGCTCCGTCATCTGTTGAAATCATGAGTCCTGTTATAGGTGAAGGCCTCAGTAGTTTGGTTTAGATGGAGAAGAATGCCATCTACTTGTAGTAAAGGATAAAAGTACGCCCAGAACACTATAAGAGATATTTTAAATGCCTTTTCAATAGGGATCTTTTTTTCTATTCATTTTGACAGCTCTTGAAATCAGCCTTATTTCCCCTCGACACTTTCAGCATTAAAAAAAAGATGATCTTGGCAGGATCTCTCATATTTGTTCTTTAATATTTGTTGCAAAATCTCTTTTTTTTTTTTTGCATCATCTGTCTCAAATGTAAACCATCTCTGATTTTAGAGCAAATGTACAGTTAGCACCTTCAATTATTAACATGATATGCTTTTTATTGTAGTTTTCACACATGCATTGCAGCCCTAAACTTTTCTAGTCACTGCCTTATGAATGTGCCTGTCACAGTTGGATTGGCAATTATGTGATATTTAATCTGCCAACATTTCAGTACAAAGTCTAGGTGTGATATCTGATCTTTGACAGTCGCACAGTTAATGAGTTCAGTAAATTCAAAGCTAACGAGTGGTTGTCCTGTGTCCTTGCTGCGTGCTCTACTCAGGTATTGCCTAAGTCAAACCGAGTATTTGCAGTATTGGAAATGGTGAGAAAGGAGAACTTCCAACTATGTCCTGACTTGGATTTCCCACCACTTTTCTGCAGTTCATGGCACATGTGTTATCTCTGTTCCTTTGTTGGTATATTTCACAACAGCCTGATGTTGATTGCATATACACTATAAAACATCAAGAGCCATTATGTGAACCCGTTGTTTTAGTTGATTTCCTGCATCGATTACACGTAAAATGTTATCTTATTTTCATCTAAGTTACAAGTTTATATCTATAAAATACAATTTCATTAATAACACAAACAATGAAAGTCATTAATTTATCAGCACACGTGTGAGGAGCTGTCTTTGAGTGTGCAGTATTTGTAACTCAGTACATGACATTCTGATTTTAGGAAAAAAAATGCTAATTTTTAATTTATTGGTGGATTAATTTTATTTCTCACTGAGTTGATGAGCAGGGGTGCAGTTAGATTATTCTAACATGGTTGGATCTAGTCCTTTTCCTGTTGCTCAGGTTTGTTGTGGAGGTTTTTATGGCGGACAACATACGGCTCAGGCCAGTGACTTCTCCACTGTTGTTAAACTGATAAAATGTTTAAGCATGGCTTTTGCGCTTGCGCAAGCCTGTTATGCCTGAAAGTTTCACACAAATTTCTGATAGGATAAACTGATGACATTAGGTATCCAAACAGTCAAAGGTCAGCTTTATTGCAGCATCATAATGTTTGCCAAAAGCAGTTTTTCAGTCATTATTCAGCACCATAACTGAGGGGCACGAGGGGAGATTGTGACCATATATGTCTTTTATTGAATTGGTTATACCTGCTTTTGCTGCCTAACATTTAAAGTAAATATTCTGTATGAGTTTACACAGACATGGAGCTGCACTATAACTTGAATAATTTGAAGCAGCATACAACCACAAGGAAGTCATTTTAGTTCTATTTTGAATTTCTTTTCTGACCGTCTTCCTGTAGTAACTTTTCCAGTGAGGCGAGTCAGGCCACAGTGTACGGACCTCCTAGCCTCTCAGAAGCAGCTGACGCAGCAGCAGGAAGCGCAGTTCCTCCCCCCTCTTCTTCATCTTCGTCTTCTTCACCTCCATCGTCCTCAGCTTCAGCTTTTTGCCCAATCAACCCTTCTTCCCGACACATCGTAGAGCGTCAGTCCCGGATGCTCAACTTCAGGGTCGAGTACCGGCAACGCTCTGTAGAGCTGGTGGTTGAGGAGGGCAGCACAGTTGGTGAGCACCGCAAACTCGCACAGATGTACCGTGTCCATATTTAACGCTTTCACACTGACTTTTGCAAACAAAAGGTCAATTTTCCTTTCTTTGTCTAATCCAATCCATAGGAGAAATCAAACAGATCCTTGAAACAGAGCTTGGTGTTCCGGTGTCCAAAATGCAGTTGAAAGGGTGGAAGAGCGGAGATGTGTCTGATAGTGTGAGTTTAAAGCTTTAATTTTTATAAAGCACCTTGAGGTGACTACTGTTGTGAATTGGTGCTGTATAAATAAAGCTGAATTGTATTGAATTGAATTAACACATTAAGACACTAAGAAAAATGGCGATATAACACAAGTCTGCTCCTTCTGTTAATTGTTTTACATTACCAGACAGGTGTTGCATTTAGGAGCCGATCTAATTTATATTGTCTCTACAGCTATAACTCATTCACAGGACCTTTTTACAGTTGTGTATGTTTATGTGTGTGTACTCAGATGGTGCTGAGAAGTTTACACCTGCCCAAGAACAACAGCCTGTATGTCCTGACCCCCGACATTGCCCCTACTGCCAGCACCAGCAAAAACAGGTATTCTCTAACTCCCATCCTTATTATGGGGATAAATCCTTTCTTGTCATTCTGCTGCGTATACACTATAAATCATTATAGGTAGTGGCATGAGTGCAGTTCAAACACCAGGTGGTGCTATATCTCCACTTATAAAGAGGAGAGGGAGCCAACGCTGCTTTCATAGCTTTATTAGGAGACATTTGACCTGGCAGTGCACATTCGCTTTTCACATCCTTTGTGACATTTTGAGAAGATGAGAGGAACGTCTGGTGCCACACTCTTTGTGTGTTATGCAAATAATAATTTTGTCGTCCGTCTTTGTCATCTTCGCTATGATATTGTTGCTTGCCAAAGGTTTTCCTTTGCATCTTTCTCTTCAGAAGTTGTGTATGTGACAGCCACACTTCATATCTATTATTTATACCTTGCTTGAAAGATCACACATTAACACGCAGTAACAATAGAGATTTTCTGGGAAAGCCTGTGAAGTCGGTGTTCTTCATCCAGAGGTTTCTCGGGTTGTCTTAGTGAATGCGTGACAGCATTAGCAACCTTTTTCTCTGAAATGTCAGGCAGCTCAGGATAAAGTCGTAGCCGTAATACAGTCATAGTTGGCAGCTGAGCATGTGATTGGTCTTTCATCAGTATCAGGTAAACATCATCCAAAGAAATAATATATCTGCTTTATTCTACTTGGTTATCACAGGATGACAAAGATCATTTTTATTTTTTATTTTGAGGGGATTGGACGGATAATGATAGATATGAAGGGTACACATTTTTTTGTTTGTGGGAATATGTCTTTAAAATATTACCTTGCACTATTTGTATGGTTGCAGTATTTGAGTTCTTTGTTTGTATGAGTGTTTGCTGTCTGTCATTGTCCCCGCCGTGTAATTTTGTGTGCGCTGTAATTTGAAGACACATCCAGGCAGAATGATTGAGGATGTACAGTGCCACTTCTGTGATTAATAACGGAATTGGTTTTCTTTTTTGAAGCTAATGTCCCCGAGGACATGGTCTGTGAGCTAAAAACAAAACGGGAAAGAAATGATTTAATGGAAATTTACCAGCAGTGGTTAGTGTTTTATGTGTTCTTCAGAATATTTTTAAAATTAATGGTTGAGCAGTGTAGTTTCAGATCCAGTACCGTTATCAGCATTTATCAATTTAACATTGCATTAAAAAAGCAGCTGTAAGGTCTTCTTGAGTGCATAATTATGTAATTGTGGAACCTAATAAGTTGTGACGTAGTCTGGGACATTTTGAAGTATAACATTTTGTGAGCAGAGTTTCCCGTGTCTCTATGAATCATCTTCAAATCATCATCAAAAGCTCTGTGGCTAGTACGGGGCATGTATCTGCAATGAGCATTAGTTCGTTTGTTAGAAGATCAAGAGGGTTTTTGTTTAGGTTTTTTTTTTTTTTTTTTTTTTTTATTGGCGTGTCATACATTGACCTCCAATTCTTTTTAATCTTTTCTTTTTTCAGCTGTGAATTAAAAAAACAAAAATTGTACTGTAGCTCTCCCCTGAGAAAGCATCCACATGTCAGCAGAATACGTGTGGAGGAAGTAATTTGGCAGTTTGCTGCTTTCCGTGCTAGTTAGGCTAAGTGGTAGTTATACGGTGTTGTCAGTTAATGACCCTCCGTTGCTCTCTCTCTTCCCTGCCTCTCCTCATCTTCTCACTCGTACACCGACTGCTGTGTCTTTTTAGCAGCACCGTTGCCTTTCCTCCAAGTGTTATCGATATCATTTTGGGTGTCAGGAGCTCATTATTCTATTGGCATACTGGGAGCGGATAGGTGACAAATCACAGAATGTGAAGGGAGCAGTCCCCTGTAGCGAGACCAAACAGGCTGTTGGCTTGTAGTAAAAATAAACTGTGGTCACACCATATACACACAGTTCATGTGAAGTGTCTGCAGATTTGTTGTAGCAGAGAGATCTCAGTGCAAGAATTAGTGTCATACCATCTCAAAGTATTCATGTCTTATGAATGAACTGATTTGGTATCAAATGACCATAAATGACCAGTTCTTGTGTTATTTGTGTTTTAAATATCTTATAATATTTGATTTACTGATGAAAGTGGCAGTCTTCTCATTTTACTCATGCAACATAATTAGAGGAATTAAGGATGAATCAAATGAGTATTACAATGTATGAGGGAAAATGAGAAAGAGCTTGATTTTCATGAGAAAATCATGAAAAACGACGTGTGTGTCTTTATAAAATCTGAAACTTCACTATGGAAGGAAATCTGTAATTCTTATAGTGTGTATATATCTTAATGATTATTTTTTACTGTTGATTATATTGTATCCCTGCCTTTGAGAAGCTTTAACCACGGCCCTGATTTCAGTTTCACTTCTAATAAGCAAAACTGAGTGCAGCACTTTACGGGTTAACATTAAGACAAAGGTCTACTTTTATTTGTTTTTGACCTACTGTCCCACAAGTTTCTAATAAAATGTAGCCTCCCAGCATGTAATTATTATCTAATTAACCATAATTAATCCAAATATAGCAGAATATCTAATTAGTAACATTAAAAAAAACTATGTATCTCATTTCCCTCTAAGTAATCTATTTGTTTGTCTCAACTTGGATGGATGTTGCACACACTAAAGCCATTTTCAAACAGGCATCCGGCAACAGTGTTTGCTTCAAAAATCCACACACGGAGTTGCCTCTTTATTAGTTGCACTTGTAGTCTGCCACAATTCGGTACAAGAGCTCTGCTATAAAACCTATTTTTATTGTGTTTAACCTTTTGTGGAGTGTATAATGTTGTTGTGTATGTATATTTAGAGTGAAAGTGGTGTTGTGCTCTAATAATGCACTGACAAGTGGTTCTTGTCATTTATGAGAATATTTGAAAAGCCTTTGAATATAATACAAGCCAGAAGATAACTGCAGCTAAACCTCAGTGCTAAAACATCTTATTTAAAACCATCGCAGTGGTGTCAACAGAAACATTTTAGGTATCCCAAAGTCGGCTTTATGGCAGAGCAGTTTTATGGGATTTCTTTAGGTTACATGGTGCATGTAATAGGATGACCACAAAGTGTAAAAATGGGTGGTTCGTGGCACTCGGGCAATATCTTTTTGACATCTAGGAAGAAAATAGTGGTCATACAGACTGTCTTATCGAAGTTTGAGCTTCTTTTAATTTGGCTGGTAGCTATGTTCCATATTACAGACTGCAATATGGCGTGCACTGAAAATGTTTATATATTCAACATTGTGATTTTGCATGATTGATATTCAGTATCAAAGCCAAAAAGGGGGGAAAAAACGGTGTAAGTACATTTTTCAGACACATTTTCTACCAGGATTGTTTTGCTTGTTGAGACATATTCATTTTTAGCTTTTGTTGGTTTCAGAGAAGCCTGTATAACACACAGCAGGTATGACAGGAGTATAACGTGCAGAGACGTAAAGTTGCTTGATAATATTTTAAAACTGTTATATATGAATAACCTTAACTTAACTTAATAGTATAGTTATGAAAGCAGGAAAAAACATCTCTTAGTGAAAGTTTTCTTCTAGCTGCTAATGATTTTTTCCAAACAAAAAGCAAAAAGGAACCACTACCATCTAAATAAAATGGCTTGTAACACACATTTTGAATGAGAGTAATGAACCTCTCACTGTCTCCCGAACTATATTTGCTAGTTTGTATTTTTTTTTTTAATCTGAAAAGACAGTTATCCACCCAAATGTAATTTCTCAGTGCTCATAGTAAAAATTCAAATCTCCCGTAAATGGTAATATCCAAAGCAATTACTTTGTCGAGCTTGGCTCATGCTGTACACAGACCTCCACCAAAACCGACTGATTAAATAGTGCTGCACTGTCATTATGATCCCGCTGAGCAAACTCCTTTTGGTTGTCTTGTTTGATTAGAAATAAATCTCGAGGCTTCGGGAGGTATTCCTTTGAGCACCGATTCATTTAGATAGTTATTTAGTTAGTGAAGTGATGTGCAGTTAGTAATGGTCTGAAGTTTTTCTGTGGCCATGTTGATGACCGCATGTGAATACAAGATGGTGTTAAGGAGGAGCTAATCTCGTGCATAAATGATGAAGGGCTGATGAATATTTCAATGGAGCCTGTTTCCTTTATTGTTTATTCTCTGCTCCAGCTCTGAGCAGGCACGTGTTTGCCGAGGAAAGGTTATTTTAATTTGAACTCTGGAAAGGAATTTGAAATTAAAAAAGCGATTCATGAGGTTTTTTTATGTATTCTTGTTTTATTGAGCTTTGCCTGTCGGCTTACGCTTCACCTCCGCGTGTCAGCTGTCCAGTCTCAGATACACAGATACTTCAGGGAGATAGCTAACTGGTCAGCTAAAGCAGTGATGCGAAGGATTGTGCGAGTAGCACAATAATAACCTTTTGGAAACAATGGGAGATCAAAATAGAGCAGAACCTGAATGGTTTCACATTTTTCTGCTTTGTTGTGGATGCAAAATATGGAGGAGGTAAGCAGACTCTCGTGTGCGCCTCAGAACCTCCTTTGTACCTGTTAGGGGCATAAGATGAGCTGGCGTGTATTCTGCTGGTTGGTGTGTTTTTTCAAGCATTTAAAGCAGCAGCTGAAACACGCGTTATGGTAGTTCGTAAATACCAGTGAGCAGTTTTGGTGAATGTTTATGGGACAGCGTATGCGTGTATGGGTATTGGTGTTTTGTAGGCACATGTCACATTGTGTGCATGTGTGCGTGCGTGTGCGTCTCTGTGTCTGGCAGTGCTAGTTTAATAAGGTCTAGAGTCTGCTCTGTGCCGCGGGGACTCACAGCTTAGGCGACAGGCTTACCTCAGAATGAAACCAATCTGTTTAGCCTGCTCTTCTCCCCCTGCAGAACGCTCCATTTTTGCTGTCCATAAAGTTAAATGACATTTTCCTCACGGCACCCTTATGCCATGTCAAGTGCCTCCGGAGATGTTCCGGGCCGACCTAGATGTCAACGAGTGTGTGTGTGTGTTGAGTGAGAAAGGGACCTCTGAAGGCAGAAGCAAACACTGCGACATCCACATTTCAACCCTGCACTGCTTGAAGGGCCTGCTTCCCCGAGAAGACAGCCGCTTTGAAAACACAGGTGGTGAAAGCGGTCCAGACAAAGGGATGTTAGATTTGAAACATGGTTGTTCTGTTTATATGTGAACCAGCAGGCCTTCCTTAGACAGATGGGAAATGACAAGGAGATGACTCATCATGAGTGGCAGTTTGTTTCCGGTCTGAATGCATTTGATATTTTAAGTAGCTATATTTGTACTATAGAGCATGATGAGTGATATATTTTTCAAAGTAAATCTCAAACAGAACCCCCACCCACACACACACCAAATGGCTCATCGGCCTGCCATAAATGACTGATAAGATGTTCCTTCTTTGCTTGGAAGGACAGAGTAACACTTCCACTCAGTTTACCCTCTATCTCTGCCTATTTAGGAGTCTAGCCGCTTGCCAGCAGCAGCTCGGGACTGTGTCCAAACATAATCGTGATATTAGCTAGATCCTTATTTATATGTCCCTACCCCTTCCATCTCTCCTCTCTCTCACACACACGCACACACATCGCTCTCATCCGTCTGCTCGGGCCTATTACATATGCATCCATCCTTCCCACTTCACACATTTCCAATCTTCTCCAGTTAGCTACAACAAACATTACATTTACATATTGATTTCGTAGTTTTAGTCAATGTAAATATGCTGTCATTACAGTAAATTTGAGCTTCTGTTAACATAAGCTCGTCCAGATCTGCGCAGATTAAGGGTGTGATTGCATAATTAATGTGTGCGCTACATATTAATTCCCCCATCCCTCTCTTTCTCTCAACTCTTCCTCCTCTTCTTGGGTTCTGAGCCCTGATTAAGTGCCTGTTTCGGCCTTTAAGCCTCCCATTGCTATTCAGCCTCACAGACCCAGCGTTTGCTCAAAACGCTACTTAACCTCACAGCTTATTGTAAATTAAGCTTCCAAAAGTTGATTCCCCCACCTCTTCTTCTCTAACACTGCTGTAAGTTAGTAAGTGAGCTACGGGTGTCGGTCCAGAGGCAACATCTTAGAGCAGCGGTTGTCTGTAAATACCGCTTTCACAGATTAATATGAAAGTTTCTTAGTAAATGTCTGCTGGACTTATTTGCAGAATTACTCTGAAACTTTTTCACATTCAGTTTTAGTTTTGTATTATTGTTATTTTTCACTTTTAAGTTGGTGAAAAGAATTTCACGCTGA
This sequence comes from Aulonocara sp. 'chitande type north' Nkhata Bay, assembly GCF_057382095.1. Classification (NCBI taxonomy): domain Eukaryota; kingdom Metazoa; phylum Chordata; class Actinopteri; order Cichliformes; family Cichlidae; genus Aulonocara; species Aulonocara sp. 'chitande type north' Nkhata Bay. The sequence continues at coordinate 6,596,575 of NC_141365.1, read as the reverse complement.
AGGGAATGCAAATGGAGATAACTATAGCATAGTCAGTCAATACATACTTTATGACCTGCCTACAACAACATTAACAGCTTTCTAGATACATCTATTGTAACTGTAACTGGACTAGGTTTAGGCTATTTCAGATTTTTGACTGTGTTCAGCTAGTTCAGGATATGCCACAGCAAAATGTTGCTTTTTATTTATATTTATTTTTTAGTTCTGAAAGTACTGTAGGCCTTTTCTCCTGTTTTGTTAGCGTTAAGGCAGATTGATCGACTCCCCGCTGTTAATGTGCAGGTGGTCATAGCTGTTGGAGCCTGCTGTGCTGAACATAGCTCTGGACAGGCTTGTTAAGACATAACCAGAAAAGAGAACGACTTACCCCCTGAGGAAGCACCCACCTCCCCACAGGCCAGCAGGCTACCACTAGTCGACAAGTTTCAGCTTGCCCTTTACTCAACTCGAGTCACTGTTAGCAATTATGTATGTTTGTCTTTGCCCTCTTCTTTCTCTTGTGTCATTGTTCTGTCACCTCATTTAGGTGTTTTCTCTCTGCATCAATCTGTGTTTTCATTTCCTTTACAGCATTTATCCCTATTTCTTACGGTTTCCAATGTTCCCTCTTCTCGTTTAGTGCTCTTCAGGATTCATTAAACCAAAACTTCCTGCTGGTCATTAGCCACCGTGAGGCTCAGAGGGACTACAACCTCAACTTTCCCGGCTCCAGAACCATACAGGAGGTATGGACACACACACCACATTAGATATCACAGTGTCACTTTCTATGCACACATACGCACAAAGTCTCTGTAATGCACCCACATCATGCACTCACATAATATTATTGTGCCTTATTCTGGCTTCTCATAATACAACTTTCATTCCATTTGCCAAACATTGCTAGTCTATCTCAGCCATCGATTCATTATTCATCACAAATGATCACATTTCAGAGCACATAATTACTCTCACAGCTGCGCTCTGGTACAGCCCCCTCGTTTTTTCTGGACTCCCCCAGCTCTGCGTCTTTCTCTCTCTCTCTCGCTGCAGTGTCAGCAGTCTAGAAAGCCATTTAAATGACTAAACATTGTTTGATCTAGGCATGTGGGTGCAGTGGAAAAAGACAGTGCGTTCGCTTACTCCATCTGAAACTAAACAGTAGCCTTTGCAGCCTATGAAATATTTATGGTTACTCAGCTAGGACCCAGTGTGAGTCCAGTGCATGTCTTTATCCGTTGGTTATTGCTATCACAGCTGCAAATTGATTAGATGTTAAGGAACATGGGAAAGTAAGTGTATGCTTGCTTGAATGCGAAGACGGGTGAGTGTGTCTTGCTGTATCGGTTTTTAGGTCCTACTTGTGTTGAAATCTGAACTTGCCTGCATATAGAAACATGTCTTTTAGGCTGCATCCACACCAAGGCCAGATTTAGACACAGGCAATCTTAGAGAGCTTACGACGTAACCTATGAAAGTGGCCGACGGAATTTATGCTTGTGCTGGTGCATTATGTGTTAATTACCGTGTGGTCACATCCCAGTGTTTTCACCACTAAAGCATATATCTGACCACACTACTGTGTCCTTTTAGGTCCCCTGAAGTCAAGTATTTTGAAAACTCTACCAAGCTAAGATTTAGTTTTAGTAAGGACGGGTTGATCATAAATTGATCATGCAGGCACCAACATCCAACTGCTGACTGATTGAATCTCATCAGTCACTATCTGTCCTTCCGTGAGTCATCACACCCCATCACATGACCCTTTTGTGGGAGAAAACAAAAGCATTGGTCTTGGCAACCAGTGGTTAATTCAATGAGGAAAACAAATTACAGGTGTTGCTGAGCCTGGTGTTTATGCTCTTAGCTGTTCTACAGCTAAACTGTGCATTTTATTAAGCTACAACTTCCTACCACAGACTGTCCAGGTGTACGTCAGTGGACATGTAAAATACATTTTTAGGTGAATGGACAGATATTGCTTCAGTTTGTTTATTAATGGTGCAGAAACTCTGTTTAATATGAAAACATATTAGAGTGGATATAGCCATACACAGCTGCCCTGTGCTGTCCTGCTCTGCTCTGGCAGGGAGAGACCTGAGCAGGAAACATTTATTAGTCAGTGTTTGCTAGCCAGCTGCTAGAAGTAAGAACTTTAACTCTGTCTTACAGTACCTCCTTGAAAGTTTAGGTAATTTAAACTCAATTTAAATGATTTGATCTCAGTGTATCAGGATGTTTAATGTCTGTGGATTCTTTACATGCCTATGACTAGTTGTTTGTCAGTTTAGATGTGCTGAATGCTTCTGTGTTTTACATCCAGACCAACTGTTTTCTCAAAAGCAAAAGTGAAAGGTGTTTATTCTTCCTTGTTCTCTACAACCACTGCTGTTCTGGCCTAGGTCCTCGTTGCAGTTCAAGATTACACTAATAATAATCAGGCTGCACGCAGGGCCTGTAATGGTGCTAATTGAACAGATTAGTATAACCAGCATCTGAACTGGAGGCAGCTCGCCTCCCTGGACTTCTCTCTCTTCTCCATTTGCGCTCTCATTTTTTTCTCCTCCTTCATCATCTCCCCTTTTTTTTTTCCTCACTCTCTTCTCAGGCAGATGGTTTTGATGAGCACCCACTGTGAACCTTAAGTGTTTCTGCTGGGATTACAAACACTGGGGAGGGGTCCCTGTGGTGTGGGAGGGGGGAACTGTGGACACAGAAAGGAGGCAAAGGACTGTTGGCTTGGTGGGGGTGCTGTAAGAGGCCACGGGGGATAGAGAAGGGACCATGTGGGCTTAAACAGGCCTCCACGTTGCGGTCCTTTCCTTACAAATGCTTGTCTTTAGGCATCTCAAGGCCCCCTGCGGGGAAAATGAGACCCAGAACTTTAACCTGAATATATCATGTGTATACATCATGTAAGGGCTGGCTCAGAAACGTTTTCGGAGTCAGAGTGAATGTGAAAGAGTAGTTGTGGAGTGGAGTTGCTTTAGTATGGCTTGCCTGTGGGAGAGATGAGGAAATAGACTGAAAAAAATATACAATAAGAAGAATAATTAAAGACACCAGCAAGAAGGGAAATGCTGTTCTGTCAACAGAAATATCTTGGGACGCAACAAAGTGGTAACAACACATATTCAGCCTGACTGACACTCTTTTCTGGTATACTGTGTCCAATCTCACATATGGACACCACTACAGAGCACCTTTCTTTCCCCATTCTCCCTTTTGTCTTTACTGAAGACTAACCGATGGTCCCTGCTTGTGCATATCAATAAGGATGGAGTCTTGTCTTCTTGTTTGTCTTTGCCAAAGACTGTGGCTTTGCCTTGTGGCTCTCAGGGAACTGCCCTTACCCCTCCCTTTCTATTCCTTCATTCTCCATCTCTCTCCCAGTGTCCCCTTTCCACTTTCTTTCTTCTCCATCTCTAGAGCTCAAGGCGGTGTAGACTCTGATTGGCATTACCAGACTATACTGTGGGGGTAAGTTGCTGGCTAGCTTCTGAGCTAAGCTGGAGAGCAAATGTTTGCCAGGGAAGTAGAGGGTAGAATAGGCATGGCTGCCGGGTCCTGAGTTGTCCGTGACCAGACCAGTTGTCCTGGGGATTTCCCTTGTCTGCTGCCCCCCCACGCCCCCACCCCGCCCACCCCAGGGCTTGTGGATGGGCCCCATCCTTGCTCCGCAGCTGGGCGACATATAGGAACCGAATGCAGACAGGGGCTAGAGAGCTGAGAAAAGGAGGGTTGGATCGAAAAGGAATGAAAGAAAGGCATCTGGTGCTTAGGGGAGATGAAGAAAGAGAGAGGGAGCTTGTGACTGTTTAACGGAAACCTTTCCTTTTCTTTGATTTGCTTCCAGGCAAGGATTACAGGCAATTGGCATTTACAATGATTGGATCATTAATTTTGCCGTGAGGCATATTGCCCAGCAGCTCAGCACCACTGCCAGTTTAGCTAATGTTGTGTATAACTGGCTCATACACCCTTGCCTCATCTCAACATGAACAGCCGCACACAATTTGCAGCACTGTGTTAGACTTTGATATAAATCCCTTTATGCTCCCTTAAAGGCATTTTCTTTACATTTTATCTTCTCTGTGTAGAAGTCAGGTTGATCAATACCTTTCACAAGCCGCCGAATCGTTCGACCACCAATGCCATGTTTTGCTTAATACCCCATGCAATGACGTTCCAAATGTAGGCCCCTTGTTTAGAGACAAACAAGTCTGAATTATTTGTAAGTAGGAATTTGCTATGGAAGTGTTACTGAGAGGCAACTATTAAACGTAATTGTTTTAGTTTGTTTCAGTCTCACTTATCAGTCAGATGGCTGTTGCGGTAGACAGGGGGCAGCATTAGACAGTATTGCTCCATGTGTGGTTGGATTGCAGCCCTCAGTAACAATGCTCTGTAACCGAGGGCTGCAACAAGAAATTCAGCTAGCTGGGTTAAGGCCAGGCATTCTGTCAAGCTAGTCTTGGGTTCTTATCTGTCCTTAATTTTATTAATAATTAGTTTTCTTTCAGTCGTTTTTCACAATATTTCATATGTCAGGAAAAGATTGAGTGACTCCCTTCAGATTTTGACAGTGTAGTTTCAGGTGGACACGCTTGCTGTATAGATGTGGGTGGGGGTTTTTTTTGTGGTGAGATCAGATTGTCCTTTGCCAGGTGTCTTTCACTCTCTGTCTCCACTCTCCTCCTCCACCTCTCACCTTCACTCTCTCTGTGGTGGGCGTAAGTTTGTTGTTTCTCTGATGCTGCTTTAACCTCTGACTGCAGTCTCTTCATTACTAGTGTTTATGCCTCTCCTTTCCTCCCTTTTCCCCTCTATTCATCGGCCGGCCAGCCGGTCAGTCAAATCCCTGTAGTCTGGCTGGTCAAACATAGATATTACACTCTGTAATAACACTGGCCACCCGCTTTGACCCCAGCCTGCTGTCCTGATCATAGCCTCTTCATAAGGATAGGCACCGAGCCGTGTGGTGTGGGATTTACGACGGAAAGGCAAAGGATGGACTGTGCCACTCATTTATTATTGTTCTTTTATACTTCTCCCTCCATGTTTGTACTCTGAATTGCTTTGCCGTGCTTTGCCCATCCACAGTGAAATAAAATTATGTTTGTGACTGATAATGTGTAGGAAAAAAATATTCTGCTCAAAAACTATTTTAGCTTTGATTTTTGCTTTTGTTTTAAGAGGGTTGATGATTTGTGTTTCCACAGGGTTTTTTTTGTTTGTTGTCGTTTTGTTTTTGTTTTGTTTTTTACCTCATTTATGCCAGTAAAGATTTTCAACTTTAATATTTGGGACAAAAGTGTTCCTTACTTTGTTTTATTTAATTTTTTTTGAGCATTTCTTTTATAAAAGATAACAAGAGTCATTCTGATTGTGCTCCCAGACAGTTTTTAAACTACATATAAATGCAAAGTGCGGTAATAAGTAGTATTATGGGACAAGCAGCCGAGCATTGTCTATCTTCATAATCTTTACAGTTCAGTGTGCTGCACAGGCTTTCCTGCTTTCCCCGAGATTGGCTTTGACTTTGTGTTTGTAGCGTTCTTTAAGTTTCCACCTCCATGACCAGCAGCCCTGAATATGCTCAAGGATCCATCTCTTCTCAGTGCTTGTTACATAGACAGGATTTGCCCTGTGTGTGTGGAGGGATCTTAGCTCCACAATAGATAGTTTTCTCAGCATCAGTGTTCAGCCCTGCGGGCCTGAACGGCAGAATCCTGCAGAACAAACGCACTAGAATCCACGGCCGCCAGCGTTCAGACACCGACAGGGCTTTGATCAGGGTTGACTGGCGCACATCAGGCTGGCGTTAGGGCTTTAAACCAACAACCCAGCAGCCGGTGTAACGCAACGCTTGACGGGACAGGCGCTTGCTGGCTGCTAACTGTTTAAAAGCAAGGAGTGTTATTAAGTGATGCAGATACAGCGTCCGCACATGAATGGGAGAAGAGAAATACTGTTCATTTCAGAGCGTGGGGCTGTTGTCGCTGGGAATTAGCAGTGGCATCTGAAGAATGCTGATAACACTGGCTGTCTCTTTTCTGTCCTTCTCTCTCCTTTGACTTCTGAAGCCCTTTATTCTCTGCCTCTTCTGTTCTTCCGAGCGGAGGATGCCTCCTAAAATTTACAGCGTTGTATGCAACGTAATGAGGCAATCATGTTGACGCTAAAACTGACCCACCCACTGGCTAGAATATAGAGAAATATCAAAGCTCTTTGTGTAGAGTCAGAGAGGCAGGGCATGCTGTTGTCATTACGGATGTTACATGAGTTTTGTGTATTGCAAGTATACAGTAATATTCAATAAAATACAATCATTTCCTCTGTTTGCAGGTGAAGAGAAACATTTCAGACTTGACCAACATCCCAGTCCGGCATCAGCAGTGGGAGGGATGGCCTGCATCAGCGTCTGATGATTCTGTAAGACACACACACACACGCGCACACACACACATACACAAATGCAAAAAGTCAGTCAAACTATTCATCGGGGAACATTTTCTGTGGGTGTTTGAATCAGTAAAGGTATGCAATGACGATACGAGCATCTAAGCAGTGATAGTGAAAAATAGATTTTTGCTTATTGCAGTGCTCCCCAGGGACGGTTTTTTTCCCTGTTTATTTGTTTTGTTTTGTTTTGTTTTTTAGTTAAATAATCCAGAGTGTTCTCATTTTTGACTGACTGGAACCTAAGTTGGATTTCTGCAGATGAGTCTATTACTTGAAACATGGTCTCACAAATTGGTCTTAAAACATATTTTAAATCTTGGGAGGAAGTCCTAAAATTGTCTGTGGTTTCTCAAAATGGTGTCATTGCTCCATGAAATAAGTTTGATTTTGATACAGCAAGACATTGCTTAGATGTGATTCATGATTTAGCGGCGTTTCTGTTGATTCCAGCTGGATGAGATGGTCAAATAAACAAAATTCCTTAGGATTTTTCTGAGGATTGGTCTAAGGTCTAGGCAAGCAAAAAAATTTTAAAAATTTATTTTTTTTCCCCCAAGAAATCCACTCGTACTGTGCTTTTACAAATCTGTCACATGGTTCAAAATCTGTGTGCCTTTGAGAAAAAAAAGAATAAACACCCTTCCGGTTTCTGTCCATTGGTTTTGCTAGAGTACCCGAGGCACAGAAAATTGTTCCAATCTCTAAACTGCGCCAAAACAGCTGTCAGAAGTATGAGAGTAAGATGTTAAAGGTAATTAAGACGTCAAAGATGGTTCCCATTCTGTGTCCTCTGTCTGTGGACATTAAAGCTCACATCATTCGGTCCCGCTGACCTCTCTTGTCTCAGGGTTGCCCTTCCCAACCATTCACCCTACACACAGTCAAGCTGATCAGAGGCGGCCCTCATACAGAACCTCGAAGAACCTCTGACCCCTTTTGCCTCACCCCTTCTTTGGCAGCATATGTGTTCCCATGCTAATTGTTTGGGATGTTTTCATGCCTACATTGAGAATCTGTTGTGCACACATTCTTCCAGCTAACAATTTTCATTTTGGTCTTTGTAATTGTTTGGTTTGGTGTATTTTTTTTCTCTCCATGCATTATCATATGTGTCTTGTGCAAGAATTAACTGTAAAAGCGATACATACTTGTGATTCATATGGATAAACTTGTTACTTTGTACAGTGTTATGTGGGAAGAGTCTGTTACATTTGTTACCTATTAGTCATATTACTCAAAGTGGATAAACAATGACTGAACTGGTTTTTTTTTGACTCAAAGTAAAGCTTTTAGTACTGACAGTGGAAGCAAATACAACACACCCATTAACCTACATAAAAAGGATAAAAGGTTACAGTTTTACACTACCCAAGACTGTTTGCTGTATTTTGTTCCATGACAGCTCAGAGCAGCCAATTGTAAATCCAGTAACCACCAAACAAACCATAGGGCTACGATGCAGATTTTCCATTGTTAGCATTATCTTTGGAGACTTGAAATTATGCGATCAGTAAACAGCCCTGGATTGCAAAGGAAATACAAATCTTACTGCAAATCTGAAAGCACATTTTGGACATGTGGCGCAATGACTGACCTCAGTCTTGAGTGGAAATGTTTGGTATTATTCCACCAAATTATTTACTTTTCAGAGTCGGAGCCACATTATGCACTAATAGGAAGAGTGCTGACATTTTCCAAAATCAAAGTTTTTTTTAAAACAAGGAAGGAGGGCATTTTGTAAAATGTAAATAAAAAAACAGTGCAGTAATTTATAAATAATTAAAACTGTAAAACTCATTGAAAATAATACAGAAGCAACATATCAGTGTTTTGAGGGAAATTATGCGTTTTTGTTTTCAAATTTATACCAGTAAACTTTCAAATAATTCACAACTTACTGGAAATGTACATTTGTCTATGTACTGTATATTCAGCCAACCACAAAAAAAAGGAATCACTGTTTTTCATCTATTAAAATTAGATTATTATTTTCTTGGGTAAATTGGTAAAAAGTTGGGAAATATAGGGAAAGAGCAGAGGGAAATGACATGCAGGAATCATCACAGTAAGGACTCCTCTCATGGTATGTTCCATAGCAATTAATCATTTGAAAATACTTAGACGGGCTCTGAACATTTTAAAGTATAATCATTGCATTTCATGCACTATTGACCTAACTACTACTATCTAGCCATGCGCACTCATTTTCCAATTCCAAACCAGTAAGCTGTACCTACTAATTTCAGTTTAAATGTAAGATATGTAAGAAAAACACTTGATAATTGTGTTTTTTATATTTGCACTTTTGTTCTCCGTATTCTGGTTTTCAGCGGGCCTCAGCTTGTCACACTCAGCTGTATATATAACGGCCAGCGATTGCGAATAGATTATCATAGGCCCGGTTAGCCTTTGACTAGCACACATCCGCAGTGTCTGTGTTTCCTTGGATGAAGTGATATTAAAAAGTATAGAGAAGAGACAGAAGTGCAATAATGGCCTCTGCACTAGCTATAGCCCTCTTATTGAAACGTCTGAAGGTATTAACAGAGAAAGCCAAGGGCTTGGCTGGCCTAGCAGTCGGGTAGGGAGCCAGTGTTAGTGTCTAGCTCATTAGCCCAGTCTCATCTCCCGGGGCTTGGGCCAATAAAGATGGCAGTCAGAGGCCCAGGATTGCATTTAGCTCCACGCACTATCCTGCTTGCAGTGGAATCGATTGCTACTCAACTCTTCTGTCTTGTGCGATACCAATGCATTCACCTGTGCAGTTATTATTTGTGTGTGCATATTTGCATTTGTGTATTTGCAAATGTGCCTTTCTTGTTGTACACACTGTGTCTTGGGCTATCGAACCCCAATACTGATCCAACCGAACTGTGTCTTTAGAAAAAACATTTCCTTTGGCTTTGAAAATTCATATTTTTCACTTGAATTCTTGGTCAAATTATTAGTACTTTTTACTTGTTTTTTTGTCTTTTGTTTGTTTGGTTTTTTTCCCAATATTGCAAATTTTGTTTTATTTAAATAAACTGTTGATTGAAGTACTAAAATAATTCTACATTGTTTAAGAAAAGGTATAACATATTTAGTACTGATACAGAAAATTTGTAATTGGATTAGCAGGAATTCACATGCTGACTGTGACAGTGTTGGGGAAATTGCCTTTGCTTTAGCTGTATAGTTGCTTTCATAGTCATCTAGAGCACATTTATGTTTATATATATATCATAGTTCATCTAGCTGATCAACTGCTCAGAATATCAGTTTCTTCTCTCAGTTATTCTTGTGCTGTGAGAAAGTTATTTGAGTTGGTGTAATGTTAGTGTAATTATGTCATGTATTGTTGGAGTATAGGAGATGGTTTGTTAGAAAGAAATTCTCACCTTTCCAGAAAACTAGTGGTTACGTGATGTGTCAGCCCCTGATATTGTTCACTCAGCACGTTTCATTGAAATTCAAGGTCTGATGGTCATCGGAAATTGGATCAGGATGCATAATGGTTTCATGGCAATGAATCACAGATTAGTTTATTCAGTCTATTGTTATTGTTTTTGCTATGGGCTCTTAGAATAAAGGAATTTAGTAGGGCTGTGCGATATGACCAAAATCTCATATCCCGATATAAGAATTCTATCGTCCGATAACGATATAAATCACAAAAATGTAACATTTTCTGTAAATTCTGTGAATCTCAGGCAGCTCAACTTGCGGGAAGTTTTTCCAGCTGCGCGTCATGTAGCTGGAGTCGAGTGTTTTAACCGATGCATGAAACTATACATTTTTAGACATAAGTTGTAACGGCCGCCGTTTTCTTTGTAAGTATTTATTACACGGCGTGCTGCGGAGGAAAGCCTGTTCTAACGTTTGAGTCTAAGGTTTATTTTTTAGCACCTGGCGGCTCTTTTTTTAATTCTCATCTGTAAATAATCTGCTCTTTCACGTGATTCAGTTTATTTTGAAAAGTCTCAACAGGATCTTGAGCTTTATTGTGAAAGGTTTATGTGGAACATAAACAAGCGGACACGCGATGCCGTTACCGTCGTTGTTGCTAACCAAAACGCATAAAAACAGGCGCTTGTCCGTCCATAGTGTGGTTATATTAAATATAAGAGAAAGAGAGAACTTTAAGAAATTAATATAGCCACTACAGTGACCATCAAAACGATGAAAAAATATTGTCGTAAACAGTTTATTTTGCGACACCACGAAACAAACGATAGCGTAAAATGAAACGATAGACGTTTTTATATCGTCATAAATTCAGTATTAAATGTAGTAAATGGGACATAGTAGCAGTAATATATCTATAAAGAAATATCTATCTATATATAAATAAATAAATAAATATCTCTATCTGTCTGTCTGTCTAGATATGTATAGATAGATAGATAAGGTAGTAAAAGTCACATTGCTTTAACTGCTGTACATTTTATTCCTAAGTAATTCAAATTCACCATCAAACACGACTGCCAATGTGAACACATTGCTATTCAAAGCATATAAAACATTTTCCCAGTCTTCTGTATCGCTTCTTAATATTCCATAAATAATTTAATGTCCCCAGTGTGACATTTACCCAGAGCACATTTGGTTGACAAATGTGCAGCTGTTCATGATGAGCAATTTAAATGTTTGTTTCTTGAACATTGTTTTGGGTGCCATGATTACAATGTTCTTATAGATTCATTAGAATCCAGTTTGTAATATTTACTAGTAGTAGAGATCCATGTGGGCAAAACAAATGGTTTTTGTGACTGTTTATTTTAGCATTTGCTTGAATTTTCTTTGGGTTTACTGCCACATCTTGACGGAACTGGAAAAAGTTCTCAGTCAGAGAAAAAGTGTGTTGGACTTTGCTATAGTTTAAATTTGATTTAAAAAAATTATTTTCTCCAAGTAGAGAAAAACGCTTACTCTGGCATCATTTGGAAATATTATGGTCGTACTGCCTTTCAATTTTTTCTCGCTTGTGTGGCATTGACAAAGCTGTTCTGAATATAATACTGATGATGGAAATTAACTTGCTTTGCTATTGCAAATATAACGGTTGAACCTCTGTCCTCGCCTTCTCTGAGACTTTGCCCTTAGCATTTCAGCACAGAGAGTCTCTGCACAGGCTTCATCTCATTGGAGCAGCTCTGATTGGCCGTCCTTCCTCCCATACCTGTTGGAGTGATTGACAGCCAGTGGGACATCCTTATTACGTCCCCCCCATCTCTGCACCCCTCCACCACCACCCGCCCTTTCTTCTAGCCTGTAATTGCTGACATTTATGCAGTGTTTCATGGTGTTTGCTAATGTATTAATGCCACAGAGCCTCTGAGGTGCCGTGGCTTGTAGGGCAGCACCTCCCTCCATTTCCCAGCTGGCATTACTGGAATCTTCCTCTACCTGATTGGGGCCTATGAAACCAGTTATTGACAGGTGGGGGGACAGCTTGTGGTTTCCATAGCATCAGGGCTCAGCAGTAAAGTCAGGGAGAGCCACCCCCCCTTCGTCATGAAATTGGCCTTCTTCAGGTGAAATTCAGTGCTGACTTAGTCTGTCTGTATCTGTTTTCTTTTTGTTTCTTGGTGTTATGCTCCCATCTCACTGAACCTTTTATTTGAAGAATAGGATCCTTTTGTCCTGACCATGGTCACGCTGTATATCTTCCTATTGCATCTCAGCCTAGAAACAATGTCATTTATTAAATATCTTAATAAATCTTAAAGGTGGAGTTTAAGTCTTCTATCTCCTTTCTTTTTAAACTTCCTCTTTTCTTTCTCTCTGTTCTTCTCTTGCTCTAAAAATGACATAGTAGAGTAAGGTGGTATGATGAGGTTTTGGTTGCCTTCAGTGCAGCTGTCAGTGGTAATTATCTCATACTCACAGCCAGACACCTAATCCAAACACTGCCTACACTGGAAAAGAAAAAAAAATGAAACACAGAAAGAATGAAGGGAGGAAAAAGGAGGATAGAGTAGAGGGACAAAAAAAAGGTTGACTGGGAAAGCAAAAGGAGGGAGGGGGGGTGTGAGGGAAAGAGAAAATTCTTCCCCTGTATCAGCCCCTGAATGCTTAGAGCCTCAATGAAAGTGTTAATTAAAAGAATCCAAAAAAGAGGAGCCAGTTCCTTTTGTGTGGAGATGTGGGAGAGGGTCATTTTGGGGGTTAACCTCATCCCCTCAGACCCTGTGCCCTGCGGCGCTTCAACCTTGTTTCCACGTTTCACCACTGAGCCGTCAAGCTGCACTTGTGTACCTCAACATCGGGAGAAGCCATTGGGTCAATGTGAGGAAGAGGACTGAGAGGCACTCATCTCTCTCTTTTTTTTTCTTTCTCCTTTTCCCCCCTTTTCACCTCCCCTGGTTGCATCCATGTCAGCCCAAACCCTCCAGGCTGTCTTTGACAGGGGAAGTGATCAACTTTATTTATACACTTATTAGGTGCTCAGACAAAACCCTCTCATTGTGAGTGGCGGGGGTAAAGGGTTTATGGGGCTCTGCTTGCCAGTCTGTGTTAAAATTCTCACGTTTGATTGCCACTCATAGGCAGCGAAGAGACGGGGCCATTCCTTCACGTCCTTAAAGTTCAGAACCTGTGCATCTTTAGCTCAATAACGTCAGTGTTAATTCAGCTCACAGACCTGGCACCCATAACGTCTTCAGTGGTCGTAGCTTTTCATTAAGCGTGTTGCTGGTTTTGAAAAAGCAAATTGCGTTTCTACATCGCTTAATTTTTTTTCCCACTTTTTCAGTAAATTCTTTTGTGATGTTCTGGTTTCTGATTAGAATGACTGATAGATCTAATGAAATAAAAGAAGTAAATAGGTTAGAGTTGAGTTACTTGAGCACAGACGAGGCAATTCAGTTAAGTGTTCTTCGTAGGTGTTCCTTATGTTAGGGTTGGCTGGATCAGCTGTCCTTGCTGTGACACTTGTGTGCTTTTTATTGACAATAGTACACTTGCTACTAATTGGTAATGTGCAGGAAGTACAGTCGGTCTCTTCTCTCGTCTGTATGCGCTTGGCTGTTTGGTTTTCTTTTTGTCTGGGAACATTCATCTGTTCTTGGCCCCAAAGGGAAAAAAACATAAATTCACAAAGAAAAGGACAGTCAAATATTTTTGCCCCAAAACATTTAGCCTTTTTAGTTAGTGTTATATGATGTGCTCTTGCAAACAAAGCTCCACGGTGGATTTGTCCCTTTAGAGGTGATGTCATTCTTGGTTTGTTTTGTTTCAATATTGCGTGAGAGTCTAGCCACTGCTTTTTGGAGCAGATTTCTGCGCTTAAGACAACACAGAGGAGGAATACTCATCAAGATGTTATTCTTTCTCATATTGTCAGGGGAGATACTCTGTGAAATATCCCTTCAGTCAATCGTTGCTCGACTGGTGGGAATTTGAAACGCCAATATTATAGCCAGTTTTAGTATATCCTCTGTCAACTATTTGAAATGGTGCAATAAATGTTTTTTCAGCTCCCAAGAGTGAGAGTTCACTTGCTCTTTTTAGGAGGAAAAAAAACCAATATGTAAATAAATGCTATCATTTTATTTCTGTATATGTTGTAAATGTGATTGCAAAGGGACAAAGAGTATAGTTGTGGTAGATTTGGGGGATATGGACACAGCTTCTCATGATTTCTTGATCAGTATCTATGCAAATTTTTCTTAAATAATAATTTCTACCTTGTTCTTTTTTGTAGAAAATAATTTGGTTATTTTGTGTAATTGCTAACAAAAAAGCCCTTTTGTTGATTTGTTATATGGTGAAGCACTGTGGATTCTACGTAAAATACAAAACCGCAGCATAAAAAGCAATTAAAATGTTCAAACTAATCTCAGGATGAGTATCGCAATACTGCCCAACCTCAGCAGCGCCTACACTGACTCAACTAGTCCACAACTGTGCAAATAGTTTTGTATAAATATTTGGTTCTTTTGTGTGCAGCGCACTTACTTTCTAACAGTCAAAAGATAATTAAGTGCGACGTGACAGCACAGTTCTTATCAGTGCCAGGCAAACAGAGATACACTTATAAGTCCGTGTTTGTGATAAGGTCTACTGGTTACACTGCTCTCTCCTGCTCTAGAGAGCTGACACCAGCACGAGGAAGTACTTTTAATTTAGGAGAGACACAGAGAGGAAAACTCCATTCAGCCCGTGTAGCTCTTTTCAGACTCAATTGGTGTTGCGTGTAAGCGTCTCTTGATTCAGCCATGTCCAGCTGCTCTTTGTGTGTCTCAGCACTCGACAATGGAGCAGATAAGAGGACCTCTGCAGGGGATGAGCAGCTCCTCTGGCTCTTATCACACCAAGCTTACCTACCCTGCCTCAGTGCTGTTGTTCTCTCTACCAGAACAGTATTTGCATGTGGGTTTTCAGTTCAGGTGCCACTGAATATAATGTTGTGTTATTATTAAGTCTCAGTATATTCAGATTGGAAGATCTAAGATCTAAAAGCAAGACAACTTTAGTTTCATTCTGCAACAGCCTTGTCTCTATTGCTGATATCCCTTGGGGTCTGAGCCAGGAGACTCCTGTAATGAGTCCCTGCTGAATGCTCACATTTTCAGTCCTGGTTTTGGATTTGGGAGCTCATTAGTCAGGTTACCTTCTACTATAGACCACCACTGCACTTATGGATCCTGCAGGTGTACAGAAACCTCATTGTGGTCACGCCTCATTAGAGAGATGATCAAGCCTTTGTTTGAAAATACAAAGTATGTCATGATACAGGTTATGCTTCTGCTGCCTGGGGAAAAAGGCAAACAAATGTAAGGCACAACTACAGAATCAGTGGTGAAGTTTGCCTTGTTTTGGTTTAGGCATCAGTTTTAGGCAAGTCATAAGCAGTAGATACCAACACATACTTAAACTTGATGACATTATTATATTGTGTTGAGTAAACGCACACGGTCGGCAGTCATTCTTAATTGTTGGCTTCATTCTTTTGTTCTGTTTCCTTTGTTTGTTTGTTTTAGATGACACTAGCTCTTTCTGGAATCAGCTATCCCTGCCATCACCTGAGTGTTTGTCGAAGGTCCTCGCCAGCTAATGCCCAGGA
Organism: Aulonocara sp. 'chitande type north' Nkhata Bay; assembly: GCF_057382095.1. Taxonomy (NCBI): domain Eukaryota; kingdom Metazoa; phylum Chordata; class Actinopteri; order Cichliformes; family Cichlidae; genus Aulonocara; species Aulonocara sp. 'chitande type north' Nkhata Bay. Next base: position 6,581,076 of record NC_141365.1, on the reverse strand, counting down.
ACCCACAGAAGAGGTAAATTGACCTACGTATGCCACCGCACGCTTCTGAGTTATGCATTTCATCCCCTAGGCAACTTTCAAGCATCAGACATGCTCATGAAATGCTTCTTATTTACAGTGTGCGGATGTCCATATGATCAGCGACAGTGAGGGTGATGATTATGAAGACGCATCAGAATTTGGTGTGGATGATTCAGAGATGTTTGGAGTGGGCTCCTCGAGCTGTAGGAAATCACCTATGAGTACGTAATGTGAACCACTTGTAGAACTCAGTTATAGCAGCCACTGTAGTATTAACCTCCAGATACAGCATGTAAAGCCTGACCATATAATTATTTTTGTCCCTTTTGCAGTGCCAGAGAATAGTGAAAATGAAACTGATGCCTTAATTCACTTTACTTCTGAATTTTCTTCGAGGTGAGCGGTTGTTATGCTCAATTTAAAATGGCTTTGAAACCTGACAAAACTGGATAGTAACAATGTTTTAAATAAGAGTCGTGTGTGTGTGTGTGTGTGTGTGTGTGCGTCCTGTAGATATGGAGAGACCCATCCAATGTTCTTTATTGGGTCTTTGGAGGCAGCATCTCAAGAGGCCTTCCATGGCAAAGCCAGAGATGTAAGTAACCTTTTGGACTATTTTGGGTCTCACAGGAACATTTTTAATATACTCTGAAAAACTTGTGTTTTTCTTTGAAGCTTCATATTCTTATCCCTTTTAATTTGGGCTGTGCAAGTGATACGAGGTACTGATGTTACAAATGATGGCCTGTCCTTTATCACTGATGTCATTTCTCCTTCATGGAAGAGTCGCTTTTTTCAGGTTTGAGTTTTCTTTGCTTAAGATAACATGACAAAGGAACACAAACAGAGAAGGATATTATTAATTCTGTCAAGGGAGATACTTTATTTCTCATAACTTCTCTTTTGTTACTGGGCTGGGGGAAATTTAAAACGCTAATATAATCAGGAACTTTATTCACCTGGCCTACATTTTTTACATTTGGGTTAGAGTTCATTGTTAAGTTGGGGAAAGCTAGATGAATCTGGTTACCATTATAGATGGATGCATAGGGTAATCAGAGATCACTGACGCCGTGCTGCTGGTCTGTTGCACACATAATTCAGTCCGCTTATGTAGAATGATATCTATGGAGATCTCATGAGACACAACTTTAAATATAAGTCATTTAGTTTTAGGCTTAATGCCAGTAAAGCCAATCCAATCCAACCCAACTTTATTTATATAGCACTTTAAAACAACACAGTTGACCAGAGTGCTTTCCAATAATAAAACAGATAAAAGTTAAAAACCATACACTAAGCAGACAAAGAAATAAATATAAATAACAGTAAAATAAATACATAAATGAAAATGATAAAAATAAATCAGTATATATATATTAAATATTAAAACATGAGTAAAATAGACAATAAAATATACAATGAATAAAATTAACAAAATAAAAAAGATTAAGAGAAACAGCTGACTACAAACTGACTCTGGTACTACTCCTAAAAAGCCTTTGAAAAAAAGTGCGTTTTTAAAAGTGATTTAAACATTTCAAGTGTTGGGGCCAACCTAATATGGAGGGGCAGTTTATTCCATATTTTGGGGGCCACAACAGCAAAAGCTCAGTCCCCCCGGTGTTTCAGTCATCTATAATAGAGGTAATGGAGACCTGGTAATATTTTCATCTCTAATTATTTCCTCTCTTTATATTTTGTTTCCAAGAAGTCAGACTTCATCATAATTCTTTAAAGTGGTCTTGACCAATAGTTCCCCAGGTCCTCTTAAGGTCTCCTCGGTTTTTCTTTGGCCATTGTCTCGTTTTCAGTCCAGTCCTTATACTTGACCATTTATAGAGAAATGTTTTTGGTTTTGTTTTTTTTGTTTTTTGTTAAACTGCTCAACAGTGACCTAGAAATCATTCAACCACAAAAGGCACCCAACTTAAGGGATGAACCAGTGATGTGTCTACACATAACGGACAACTGGGCAAATAACCAATATGAAATTATGCTTTTAAGCACTTTGTTACTAGCAGCTTGTTGCAAAAAGCATGTAATGTGTTCCCATTTGTTTAGCTGAATTTATGAAACATGTCAAAAGTACCACAATTTGATGAGCATAAACAGCATCTTTACACTAACAAGGTGTTTCCCAACTGGCTTTTGGGCCTGGACAAGTGGAGGCCAATAGACAAAGCGGTAAGCCTGAAAATAACTATCTATACGAGGGATGTATCTGGAACTTCAGTTGATCCATATGCTGAAGCCTTATCAGAAATGGTCTCGGTGGATGTGTGGCTGTTAAAAAGCCATTCTTAAGGAATGGAAACAGAGAAAAAACCCTGAGGTGTGCCAAGAACTGGATGAATATTCAGTGGCAAGAGGTCTTATAGGGATGAATCCAAATTTTACATTTGGTTTAAATAATCGTTAATCTGTCTGGAGGTGGTCAGAGAGAGATAAAACAATGAGTCTCTATAGCTCGCTGGGAGCTCTGTCGTGGTTTGCAGCTGCATTTCAGTCCGTCGTGTTAGGGATCGTTCCTTGTCCACCATGCAGTACCATCTGGAAAGCGTCTGATTGGCAACGGCATGACAATGATCCCAAACACACTGCCAATGCAGTAACAGCAAACCTTGATGAAAAAGAAAAATGCATAGTGGAACACTATCAAACATGGATTGGCCTCCCCAGAGCCCAGACCACAACAATTATCAAAGCAGCGTGGGATCATCTTGACAGAGAACGGAACGAAAGGCAAAGCCTGTAGAACTATTACTGAGCATTACATTCCAAACAAGATTTATTAGGAGAGTGCATTTTGTTATACACTGTATTTTTGCACATTTTGACATATTGCCAGACAGATTTCACATTTTCCTACCAAAGTATAAAGAAATAAAAAGTGGCTCAAGACTTTTATTGAGTATTTCTTGAAACTTGAACAATTGGAATATCAGCATGAACAAAACTTGTTAGACACAGTGTGCTAAGAGTAACTGAGTAAATGATTAGTGTGTGCAGAAGGCATGACGATAATCTATGCCTTACTTTCCATAAACCGTAAAATTACATTTCTTTCTAAAAAAAAAAGTCATTGATGATGGTGATGTTTAATGTATGTACCGTGGATGTGGCTTGATAGCGACACTGATATTAGTTATCAAAACCATCATCAAATTTTCACCCCGACAGCTGAGGCTTTATTTTTAGCTGTCCACTTTCCCCCTTGTTTTTCAGCTTTTGTCCTTTTAAGGATGCTTGTATCAACGGACAGCTTGTGTGGATTACAGCCTTATTAGACTGTGAGGACACAGCAAGATGTTCTGGGGGTTCAGATCACCAGGCACACAAAGAGGGAGGGTGAAAAAGATGATAGCAGGGCCACAAAATGAAGGACATGGTCTTAAAAAGCAGCGTGGAGCACAAGAGAAAGTTGGACGAAAAAAGGCTGTGCGGGAAGAAAGAGAAAAATAAGCAAATGTGATTTTGGGGGATAAAAGAAAGGGAAGGAGAGAGTGTGAAATAAACAGATGTAGAAAAAAATCTAAAGAGAAGCTTGGCATTTTGCCTGTTTCCCAGCTGATCTCCTCTCCTAAGCCAGCACAATATGGCTGATGTCTCTCTGGTGTTCACACACAGTACTGTACCACTGTGCTCTAAACAGCATGAGGGCAGAATAGTATTCATTTCCACTGTATTTTGTTTTATTCTGGGTGAGCTTGATTTAGCCTGCCAACTGTGCTGTGGTTAAAATGGCTTTGGAGAAGCTGGATATGTGCAAAGATGTTGCACGAAAGCAGAAGCTATTTGATCTGTTCTGTGTTTGTCCTGTTTTGTCACAAACATCCGAGATGACAGGCCAAAACAAGCTGCTTTTCACGGTTTCATTACACAGTAGCATATGTGCACAATTACACCGTCCCCTCTTCCATCTATCCGACAATCCCATCCCTTGCTCTTTCGCTTCCATTTGAAAAGCAATCTAGTATTTGTGTCCTCGTAGTAGAAAAAGCCTACTTCATTAAGGGTATATTAGAGTAGGGCAGGTTTGACTGAAGGGGTTTTTAAACAGAGGAATCAGTCTCACTCTCTCATAGCCTGGGAGAGGCTAATCACTAAGCAAAACACTACATTTGATGAAGTGTTTCTGAAGGTGTGTGTTGGGGGAATGTTGAGATAGACTCAATCCATCCTTAATGAAAATGCTTTGGGCTGCTGAGCTGAGCTGAACCCTCTTGGGGATCAGTGGTTAGTCAGAGCGTACAGAGAGATAGGCCACCCATCACTAACCACGATCCTCACTAAATCCCCATCAACGCACTGGTTAATCACTCTAACCCCACGCTTTTTCGCTCTCCACTCTGCTCTCATGTCTGCCACACACAAAGACACATCAAAATTCATAGCCTTGCTGAAGAGCGGAGTTGAGGGATTTATCGCTGCCAAGTATCTGCTTTAAAACCCAGCAATAGCCTCGCAGAGTCAAGAGGAAAAAGCAGCGGTCAGTCAGAATGGCATATGGCGCGTAGATGTACATGTATCTCTGTCAGCTTGTGAAATGTTGATCACAAGTGGCTTTGATTAGTTATTGACTGCACCTGAAATGATTACTGTCAGGTGTAAATGGATAGATTAGGGGCTACATCAGTGTAAAGTTTTAGATATTGATATATTTATTCTACATTCTCTTAATCCATCAGAATCATCGATGATCAGGAGCTTGGATAACCATAAGACAGCTCCATCCCTCATGTGTCAGAACAGTTAGATATACATGTGTGGTCATTACAGTTAAACGTTAAATGTGGTGTGCAAACTCAAACTTGTCCATATTCTTATAGTGTGGACTTTAACTACTTAACTTCAGTTGCGGACTTCATATTATTTCAGTGCTTTCATAATTGTTTGGAAAGACTCTAAAATGTGCCTCATGGCTGCCCATCGATCACAATGAGTTTTCCCACCGTGTAGGTCATTTGAGCTCTTCAATTTGAAGTATTTGCTTTTCCAGACTGAGCCGGTCATCTAAAGAACAATCACCATCTGGATTTCTCTGTCCTTCCTTTCATCTGTACATGTCTGTATCTCATTAACTAGTCTCTCCTGGCTTTGTTCAACACGCTGTATTTGTGATTAAGCCTCTTCTTGATGTTGCAAAAATGTCATCCACAGAAAAAGGGCCCTAATTAAACTAAAAGCTGTTGATCGACTTCAGTTCCACTACACGGTTTCCCTAAAGAGGCTTAAAATAAAATAAAAACAAACAAACAAAAGAAATTGGCAGTGTCACGTTTATTTCTGTTATTGCTCTAAAATTCTGATGGTGGCAAAATAATGTAACATGGATGAATCGTGGCACAAGTTATCTTCTCCTTGACTGCAAAGGCCCCTAACACCAGAGACTGTGGCTTCATGTGGACTAAGACTTTGTGTTTATGGGTGTGCCGTGAGATTTTTAGCAGCAAGTTGTATCTCTTCATTCATGTTTAAAAAGGGCAAAATCATGAAGCTAATTCTGGAGTGATATCAGACACAGCCTGTAATATTGCAAGCTTGCTTGGTTTATTTCATTCACCAACAGAAACTTGGCTATTTGGGTCTTCCCTTCGTAGCCATAGAGACGACCTGATCATGACAGAAACCGATGACATTGTTTTTGATTGTTTCTCTTTATGAATAACTAACTGTAAACTGGCTATATTAAATGTTTTTGAAAGTATAAATGTTTGGGCATAAAGGCACATTTTCTTTTTTTTATTTTAACCCCTGTGCAGACACTTTTTGCAGAAAAGGTGAATTGAAGCTGGACTAAAAATGAAAGTAATAACTGTACAGTGTGCGTAAATCACAGAGCGCTCTGCACACACCTTGGTGTCTGTTGCTCGCAGTTTCAGTCGCCTGAGCTGACAACTTCATTATCTCCACGTGTAAATTATATAAATTAGTCTGCAAATAAAGCCTTTTTAATATGTGACAGATCACATGTTAAATTCACTTTTTATCCTCATAATGAAGGACGAGTCCACCTTTAATAGAACTTGAGTAAATTAATAAATTGTGTTCATCTGTCAGCCCAGACCACATATTATATTATTTACATCCCAGGGTAGGAGATGCTGCTCATTATTAAAAAAACATTTTGGAAGTCCAGTTTATGTAAACCTATAAATACTCCTGTGACTGGCTTAGTTAGAGTACTACATGAATAGAGGAAGCAGCATTCTTGAGGTGCTTATAATTGGTCATCGGTCATTTATAATACGGGCAGATTTGGAGTGGGATATGAGCCTGATCCGCTTACACCCCTTTTCAGGTGATTTCTAACAGTAAATGGGTTTTATTATTAACATCATTGTGTTTTATCAGAATTTTTTTTTTTTTTACATACATGCACTTTTATCTCAAGAATCTGAAATAAATAATCCCTTTATTTCAAACAACTAAAAAATAAAACAGAAAAACCTGCTCTTCATATTCACACATGGTAATCCGCATCCCTAAAAGAAAAAAAAAAGGCAAGTGGAGCAATTAATTAAAAAGGAAAAGTGAAACAAAAGACCTGCATGTTTTATGATAAAAAAAAAAATGTTTTTGTTTTAAAACGATGGTTAAAAAGTGCCTCATTCAAAGGACCGCCTCATTACGAGAACACATGCTTTTTTTCATATTTATAGACGCACATATTTCATATTTTCAAACTTTCTGCTGGGCCGTCTTCCAAGAAAGAGGTGCACTGATTAAACAGCAAATGAAGCGCAACGCTATTCTACAGTGTGTGAACTCTTTTGTTTCTCTCACAGCCTCAAAGCAAGCTTAGCTTTAGGTGAACAGGTGTGAGGAAGGGCTATGGGGTCACTATCTAGCTCAGGTTGGACCTAGTAATTTAGCTGAACTGAGGGATTTGCTCCTCCCCGCTAAGACAGGCAATACAAAAGATCTGAGTTGAAAGCGGAGAGGGAACAGAGGGGTACGGACAGTTTAACTAAGATGAAGGAGTTCAGTTTGCCAAAATGCCCACTTTGATTAGTCTTTACACTTGCTCTAATTGAGCATGCATGTGTGCGAGCATGAGTCCCGTTACTCGCGGGCAGCGGAGTTAAGTTTGCGCATCTGTGCGTGTGTGTCGGGGACGTCGGCGTTCGAGTGTGTATCGGGGTTTTGTTTTTTTGTTGGTTTTTTTTCACGCTGTAAAACTCTCCCTCTCCTCACACTCATTCCTCTCTCAAGACTGAATTTGCTTGTCTTCTCAGCATGAGTGTTTAATCTTTTCAGGCTGTTGAATCGGCCTAGTGAATGAGTCCCCAGCTCCTTCTCTCTAGCAGCCCTGGAGATTATTCTAAAGCACTAATCGTTGAGCAAACACAGCAGTGCTCTCCCATTCCTATTCTACACAGGCCACAGTATAGCACAACTTCTTCTTTCCCTTCTCCTCACGTTTTACGCCCTGTGTAGATTTTTCGCTTTTTGGCGCACGTAGCCTAGATTACTGTTCCCGAGGAACAGACCCCTTAACTCCCCTTTCACAGCCGTGGGTAAAAATGAACTAAGCAGAGAGTGCGAGTTTTTCTTATTTGTTCTTTTATAGCAAGAGAAGTGACATGTAATTTAAAGAGCATTATTTCCAACATTGTCCCCTGGAACCTTTTATGTTTGTGGGTGTGTTTGTTTTTTAATTAGATTGTCAGTAGGGAGAATCTACCAGGCTTATATGATGGTGTCAATATCCTTGGATTTGGAGCTTCGTCAATATTGTCTGGCCCTGCCGCTACTAACCTGAACAGGCTGCTGGCATTTGGTGTAAAATAAATAGAGTGATTTGTCTGTTTTGTTTTCTCCATATCTTTGTCGCCTCCAAGCAAAGTTTTATTTACACCGCTCTCCATTTTATTTTGCGTGGTATTTGCTTTTTTGCCAGTTGTGGTCCTACCGTGGTCTTTAGAAGTCCTGCTAGCTCTGCGCCCAGTCCTCTCTGCCGGTGGTCATGTTATGTTCATGTAATATGGACATGTCTCTCCAATAATGAGACGCCTAGTGCATGGCTGACAGAGCAGCACCGATCACAGATATGACATTTATTATATTGGGGAGTGATGAGTTTTAGCTAGTCAAACTTCTTCCACAAAGTCAACTGTATACTTTGGTGTTTGGTTCCACCTATTAGCCACTGAACAACTGATTGAAGACAAAAATAAAGGATCAGCTGCAGTGACCCTTTGCCTTACCAAATGTCCTAGCACAGTAAGAGGTGCAGTTTGCTCCCACTCTGATTTTCAAACTGTTTCTCTCCACAGAGAAAGCTGCTGGCTATCTACCTCCACAATGATGACAGTGTTCTCAGCAACGTCTTCTGCTCCCAAATGATGTGCGCTGACTCTATCGTCTCTTACCTGAGCCAGAACTTCATCACATGGGCATGGGATGTCACTAAAGAAGCTAACAAATCCAGGTACAATGTTAGTCAACCAGCACGCTTGGAGTGCGATTGAAGACGTATCTTATTCCAAGAATCCTATTGTTTAATGAGTCCATTTTTGCGTAATTCATTTGTGTAAATAGTTTTTTAAGCTCATCTTGCGATGTTTGAGTTGTCGGATCAAATATTTAAATTGTAGAAACTGCAGCTACTCGTGAATTCTGTTGCAAAGCTAAATCTGGCTGTGTTTTCTGGTTGCCAAATCTGACTGTGATGCTATAGCTAGGGGAGAAAACAGTTTGGTCAGTGAGTATGATGGCTAAACGGTAATAAAAAAAAAAACCTAAGGTTTTAAACACTGAATTAATTCTCTGGAGATCCGGTAGTCTATCAGAATCATGCTGTATTTAGAATTGCTTTAGCCAGCTGTAAAGTTTAGTAATGCAATAAGAGAACCTTTAAGCCCTGACTGCATCCTTAATCCTTATGTTTTATTTATATGTGACTTACTGTCCGCAGGAGCCGACTGTCTGCATAAATACTGAGGTGTATCTAATAAAGAGGATATTGAATGTATTTCAGCGGGAGAGAAGCTTGATCATGAGCTGAGGGCTTTGTGAGCTGTCAGAGTCCTCTGGTTGGGAAGCAGTCTGTTGCATGCTACTATCTTGTCCCCGCATTATTGTTCTGAATAGTTTTCTTAGAGAAAGTAAATTTAGTTTTCAGTCGTGCCTTCATCCTGCTGTTGTATTTTTTTTTTTTGTGTGTGAAGCAAGAAAATCTTGGACTTTAGAGAGTGAATCCTGCATATTTTGGGTAGCGTTTAGATAATAATCCAGAAATGCTAGTGTAGGTGGAATCCTATCTGGCAAATGAACAGTGTTTAAAAATCGGTTTGACACATCCGTAATTGCTGGCATTCATCTTTCACTCCATTACTCGTACTCTGTATCTCTTTCTTCTCATTCTCTCTTCAGCCTCATTCTCTTTTTGAAGCTTGGAGGTTGCATGCTAACAAAAGGCGTTGTGTTTGCACGGTGAGGCCCCTGATTGGGCAATCTTGACCAAACTGTCTGAATAGAGGGTCAGTGGGAGATGAAGGACTCCGTTGGAGTCCAAACATCTCTATCTCTCCAATTTATCCTGAAAGTCCTAGCTTAGCTCCAGCACCCTGTGTTGGTATTTTACAACAACACCTGTTTATTACATTGGTTCAGTGAGTGAGATATATATTTTTAACAGACTATTAGATCTCTTGCAGGTTCAAGTGTTGAACAGAGGACAGGTTTAGGTAAATTTGAACCTTTGTTTCACATTGTAAACAAGGAATGCTTCATGTATTTCATCCTTCCCTTCATCTTTAATACTACATATTTTACTTGTTTCCTTTCTGATATTTCTTTATTTCTCTTCTATTTAATCAGCTACCTCAGCTCTCTCACTCTACCCTGAACCTCCAGAGTTAAGCCTGCCCTCTGGTAGCAGTCATTGAGAAAGACTCGCACCCTGACCTCAGCTCTCCATTATTTCTTTTAAGGAAACTCCCTCCTTTCCTCATTCCGCACTCCTTTCTCTCCCATTGGCCTCCTTTGCTTTTTGCCCCAGCTGGGCCTTTTTATTGCACGTTAAAAAGGAGGCAACATCTGGAGCTTTTCATCACACACAGCTAGTCGCAGCTTTGCTGCTAACGCATGCATGCACATGTGCGCACTAACTCGCTCACACATCCAACTGCTGCTCGGCATTCTCACGCTCTTTAGCTGATCTAAAGTGACTGGTGATTGGCATCAGTCACACAAGCTGTTAGAAAGGTATCCTGATTATGTGTGCGTGCATTTGTGTGTGTCTGTGAGCGAGTGATAAACCTGCTGATATTGGAATGTGCCTGTTGCTTAGCTTAATCTATTCTCACAGGCCTACCAGTTAAATGATTAATTATGCATAAATGCAGTGCTGCTGATTGGATGCCAGTGTAATTGTCACTCGTGGGAAATGAATCTGATATATCGCCGAGGCAGTATACTGTCATTGCACATGTAAGTAAATAAACACATTGAAAGTCGATTATTTGTGTTGTGTGCGCATTCTCATAATACATTACAGTGTAAGAATATGCACTAAGGTGACCTTATGTTGACACTAGATTTAGTGTTTTAAACATTATACAGACCTGGCAGTCTAATGTGATTACCCGTTTGGTCTATAGCAATACAGGCGATCTTATTAGAGAATAAAATAAAAAAGAATAATCCTTTAATTGTCCCACAAGGGGAAATTTGGTTGTAACAGCAGCCAAAAAGACACATATACAAACAAACAGTACACAGGACACAGAACAGAAACATACAGAAACAATTTTTCTTACAAATTTCATATTTACTAGCCTTTAAGTGTAAACTTGTGTCTTAACTGCTCAAGGCAGGAACAGACCGTTGTGCGAACCTGTTCTGTACACTCGACTTCTTCTCTTGACATAGTCTTCCCTGAAAACATAACTCGTTTGGTGGGAGAACAAAATGTCATTTTCAAATCAAAACATGTCCATGTTCACTCTGAAACAAAGTGTGTATGACACAGTGAGCTATCGGAGCATCCGGTTCCCATACTGCACACGTACAGGTGGCTGGCAAAAATATTCCCTGCAGTGCTACTGTACTACCCTGACTCATCAGCTGCTCAGTGGAGCAGACGCCAGGTCTAACCGGTCTACTCGCATCATAGTGCATCAGTTTGATTTGAAGAAGTGCAAGCTGACAGTCCAGGAAAACATTTACTGTTATAGCTGTCGGGATCCGCAGTGAGAAAATAAGCTGGGATGGGCAACAAATTAGAATCTGTCAGTCACATTAGCCACCGAAGCATTTAATGGTAGTTGCAAATTCCATGCAGGTGTTTCTTCTGCATTTAGTTAGCCATAAAGGTTTTTAAAGGCCGCAGGTTACTATGTTATATTAGGGCTAGATGAGACAGGCCGAACTGTGCAGCTCATTTCCTGGAGTGACTTCCTCCTGACATTAAGTGTTGTGGCCATACTTATTCTTCTTTACGTAATTCCATAAGGGCTTCGTAGTTCTTCCTGTTTCCTAGGAAGAACTACGTCCGTCTTACCCTAAACGATAGTGGTTACAAAGTACATGTAAGTTGTGTTTTGAGATTGTGCTGTTTTTATGTTGTTGTGATTATGATCATCATTGTGCTGAACTGACTTCCTTAGTTTAGAGTTAGAAACCAAAGCAGGTTAGCCTGTGCTTGATTAGAGGTTTAAGATTGGGTTACCCTTCAAGTTAGTGTCTATTGTTCCCTGGCCTTTCATTACAGGTTAGAGTTTCCCTGTGAGCTTTTGTTATATTGTGGCTGGGTTGAGGTCTGAACAGGGACAAATGTCAGAACAAAATGATCTAAGATTTAGGGTACCCACGTTTTTCATTGCAAGGTGTGGGTCACACAAAGTTCAACATTTGGAAAAAGTTTTTGTCTGCATTGTATTCCAAAGCTCATTTCATTCATCTTTCAGTCCAACGTCCACACTTTAGCTGGTTTTGGCATGATTATTACTACTACTGCTATTGTCCTATTGACTGGAAGTACTCGATTTCACCGTTTGGAAAGTCTGCAAGTAGCTCCCGCAGCTTTGGCTTCATCTTTTAATGAGTTACACCCCCTCTCAGACAGCATCCGCTCTATCTATCTTCTTCCTCTGACCCGCTGTCCCGCCATCCATTCCATTACCTCTCTATTTTACCAGGCAGTTATTAAAGTAGATCTTATTAAAAGGCAGGAGAAAAAGCTAATCTATATTTGCATTCAGTCTATAGCAATTCATTAATATTATGACATTTACAGGGAGCTTGGCGGGGCTCCGACTGCCTGCTACCCTTTTCCCTCTCTGAAATGTTAATTTAAAAAGTTCTGTCTTTGTAATGGAATAAGAAATCCTCTCTTGCCCTATCAATTCTGGGTGTCTGGTGAGGAATACTAATTCATCTGTGGTTCCAATTGAGATAGCATGTCGCCCTGATGGAATAAGAAAATGCAGAATTGGTTTTAAAGTCTTTAATGCCACAAGTTGTGTGTATTTCTCTTTTGTGCTGCAATCTGAAAAGCACGCACCTCCCAGTGAAAATATGTGCACGAATACTTTATCGCTCTTTAAAATTGTTTTTATTGCAGGCTTAAATATATGCTTATTACCAAAGGAACAAGCAGGTAAAGTAAATAAATTGGGGGGGGAAAGTGAATTAGATAAATTTCTTTGTCTTCCAGACTACTCACTATGTGTACGAGGCACTTTGGCAGTGTGGTGACACAGACCATACGGACATACACGACAGACCAGTTCCCCCTGCTCCTCATAGTCATGGGGAAACGCACATCCAATGAAGTTCTAAATGTTATTCAAGGTAATTCTCATTTTATTCATCGTACAATTAACTCTGTTTTCTGTAATTATCATGAAAACAAACTCTTTTATTGCCCTGATTTTCTTTTCTAATTCAGGCAATACAACAGTGGATGAGCTGATGATGAGGTTAATGGGAGCAATGGAGATCTTCACAGCACAACAGCAAGAGGACATTAAAGACGAGGTAAAGCTTGAGCGGAATCAGACAGTCTGTTCGCAGGAAACAAAAACATCAGCCTCTGATCCTTAAAGATGGAGAAAAGACTTTATTTCTTTGTTCTTTCAATAACTACTTGGTTCATTATGGACCATTTGCTCTTTCAAATGGAAACATATGCTCGTGTTTCCTTGTAATGCTGTTTAACAGTAGCTAGGAAAGTTGTACAAAACTGCTGTTGACTAAACTAACCAGTTTGCTACTATCTATAGTTTCCACTGTATATAGATGACTTCATATTTTTATTTAAAGGAGGTACTGTGGCCTGGGGAGCACTTCCAAGTATACCAACCGAATTCTCAAATGTACAGTTTTTTGTGAGAGTCACGCTTTTGACATTAATGACATCGTTTCAAGCTAAAGCTGTGCTTTATTGGTTGGGATAAGTTGCAGACTGCCAGAGGTTTCTTCCTGTTAAAAGGGAGTTTTTTTTCTTCCCACTGTCACCAAAGTGCTTGCTCATAGAGGGTCATATGATTGTTGGGTTTTTCTCTGTATGTATTATTGTAGGGTCTACCTTACAATAAAAAGGGCCTTGAGGCGACTGTTGTTGTGATTTGGCGCTGTATAAATAAAATTGAATTGAACTTCTACCATTAATCTTATTTTAGTTGGCTAATCTCAGTGGCTCCAGTAACTGGACCAACTTTTAACATTGTGCAATAAATTGCAACATGTCAGAGCACATCAGAAGGCACTGTTAAAATATGGCTTTTGTTATAATGACTCGAGAACCATTCAGCCATTTCATCCCCTTTAGTTATCAACTAGAGTCTGGCTACTGCTAACGTATCTGTTGACCTCCTTTTACCCAAAGAGAAAATGTAATTAAAACATGATTAAAACATTCCTTCCATAGAAATGATAAGGTGGAGCTAGCATTTTGTGTCCTTCCCACGAATCTTAACAATATGAGACAATGCATCAGTCACTTACAATGAACTTAACTAATTTATTAACTATCATCTCATATGTTCACTCAACTCCTTTTGACATGAAAAACACTGTAGTTACTTTTAACTTAATGGTCCTCATAGCTTAGTTTAGACATTCCCAAACCATGTGAGTGCCATGGTAACTGTTGTAAAGGATATGTGAATATTACTATGGTTAAGTCTATAATTGAAAACTGACCTGTGTGACTTGAAGCTGACTTGTTCAGATTAATAAAAAACAATAACACATTACTAAGCTTTAGAGTAATTTAATCAGCACTGGTGTTTAGTCTCTTAGTATGTCGCAGAAGTTTTGGTTGTGTGAAATCTTTCGTAGCTGCCCTTTCCACTTTTATGCGCGTTTTCCACGGATTTTTGTCAGCCCTGACTACACTGTGCCTCTTTTTTGACTACTGTATCTATAGATGACAGATGTCAAGCTGTGTTAGGTTCAGCCATTATGTTAAGTCAACCAAACAGCCTTTTTAGCAATTCGCAGCGCTATTGTGGGAGTCATAGCATCTCAGTTATGGGAATCGTGGCTGAGGAATGAGTTGAGTTTCACACACACCCTGAGGGTCAGACTTGCTCAGGTGAGCTGTGCCCTGCTGAGTGACAGCTACTCTCTCTGTGTTGTTATAACGTCTGTAATGCTCTGGCTTTGTTGTGGATTTGTCACTCTTAGTCGCTCGTCAAATAATCATTAATGATAGGATTTAAAACAAGAAATATTCAGAGTTTGTACATAAAGTGTTGGATCCTGGGGTTCTTTTCTTTTACAGGATTAGTGCCGGTGCTCTGTGTGTGTGTGTGTGTGGTTGTGTGTGTGTGTATGTGTGTGTGCCAAAAGAATAGTACTATTACCAAAATTAAACACTATAAAAATGAAGTAATATATGACTATTTATTCATTATTAGTACCATCAACCTCAAGATTTTCACTGACAAACCTCATTTTCACGGTACCTGCTTTTGGTTGCTGGTGTATATGATTCTTTCCCTGTGTCTCGTCCTTCTTCTTCCATTTTTCTCCTTTCCAAAGACAAACTCAGACATGAACACAGACACCCAGACATTCCTCTTTGACAGCGACTTTTGTGTCAGTCTGGAATCGGAGCAGCTGGAAGGCCACATTGTGATTTCTACCAGCCGTACTGACTCGCCAGTCATTTGTATGGTTTTCTGTGTTTTAGCTTAGTAGTTAGTAATCAAATGACTACTCGATGCAATTTTGTGGTCTACATCTGTCAGCATTTCAGGGTTGTTGTTTTTTAAAGGTCGTTTTCGGGTCATTAAGCATGGATTTCATAGGAAAACTAGCCAAAAACTAACCATTGTGCAGTTTGTGCTGATTTGGTTGAAGAGTTTTATATAAAAAGAGTATACATTTGAGTCGAGTTTCATGGTTAGGTGAACTAGTGTCCACAGAAAGGATCTGATTTAAGCCAGGGCCCTCTGTTTGTTAAGTGACAGTGCGCATAAAGGCTGATATTGCGGTCCAAAAGGAAATAATTGGATATAAAATTTGCCCTCTGGCAAGTAGAGCTCAGCCACTTGGTTCCAAAATTAAATTGCAAAAAAACCCAACCCAAAAACCGCCATATAAAGCGTCTTTCACTAGTTGTTATTTGTGAGCAAACATTAAATATGTGACAGCTTGCTTTTCTGAACACCAAGTGTATCATCACGACTAAAAGACGGCACACGTCTTGCCAACTTGAACAGTAGCCAAGATATAGTTGTGGAAAATCTGTTTCTTTTTTCCTCCAAAGTTAAGGCCCTGAAAATCACATGGTGTTTGAGCATGTCAGATAAACATTTCCCTTCATGCCTCCTCACTTTAGGTTATTCAAAGTGTTTGAAAACATTCAACAGCAGGTCAAATGAATGTAAAAATGAATATCAAACATGAACTACTGTGCGACTTGTTTGCGTGACTCGGGGGCAATCTATTGAAAGTAGCCACTTTTGATGCTTTTGTCCCTCTGTGCCATTCTTTTACAGTTTCCTTTCAAAGTTCATCTATTATGTAGCCCAAAAGCACAAATGTATATTTGCATTTTCCAATTCAGTGCAACAATACACACTGTCATTTTGCTTAGCCGCTGCCTGGTTTCACAGTAGCCCTCTGATCATCACAATAAGCTTACTTTGCCATATCCGGGCTGACACACAGCGTGGGCCTTCAGAAAATAGAAAACTAATGGCTGTGCGCTGTTAACACAATGGACACTTGTATTTAGTCCCAGTCTTTATAAAACACTTTGTAGCCACAGCAGGTAGAAAGAGAAAGGCCGCCTGTCCCTTTCCCTCTGTACAAACAGGAAGAGAGGCAGCGTGAATAAAAGAAAAAGGGAGGGTGAAACTGAGATGAGGAAACATAAAAGGGGCTCGGGGTCTGGTAAATGACAGCCCAGTCAGAATGAATTCCCTTCTGTTGCTACTCTTTCATACCTGGTGTTTGTATGTAGCCGCACTTGACATGCTGTTTTCTGCTGCTAGCTTCCACAGCCGGCACTTCTGCTTAGATGTTTTGTCCTCGTGTATCCTTTATTATGCTGCTAGTTAATGGGACCGACTTTCTTTCTTCCCCTCTCTCCACTCAGGACGAGCGCGAGGCAAGGGAGATGGTGAAGAGAGAACAGGACGAGGCCTATCGTCTGTCTTTAGAGGCTGATCGTAAGAAGGTACTTTCAGAATAATGCAGTTGTGATCAGAAGTTGACGCACACTTATCATGGGCATGAATGTCATGTAGGTTTGTGCTTTTAATGATTCCTACGAGTTGGTCCTCTTCCAGGGTAGAATGATGGCACAGCATACATCTGTAGTGACTTTCACAAACAAGAACTGGGTGCACAACTTTGAATTTAATTTGTATTTTCTCTAATCCACATGGGGTAAAATGTCTGTGTATATATAGGCTCAAATATATACACCATGTCCACTAGCAACTTTGACCAGACACTAAAAAACAAACTTTTGGCACAGTTATGGATGGATATTTGACCACCCTTCTTAGCAGAATTGAAGAAGTTCATTTAAGTTGGTTGGTTTTCTTGGTACAGCCAAGCCCCACCTTTTAGTCCACGAATTTTAAATAGGGTTGAGATCGGGGCTTTGCAAAAGCCATCCTAGCAGCTTAATGTTAGCCTGTTTTATCCGTTTCAAAACCAGGGATCATTGTCCTACTGGAACACCCAATTGCTTCCCAGTTTGAACTGTCCAGCTGTTGATTTGAGGTGAAGTTGAAGAATTTGGAGGTAGTACTCTTCCTTCATTGTTCCATCCACTTTTTACAGTGTAGCAGTACCACTGGTAGCAAAACAGCCCCAGAGCAGAATGCTACCATCACCATGCTTGATAGTTGATACAGTTCTTAGGTTTAAGCCTCAGCTTTATTCATCCAAACATACCTCTTGCTATTTTGGTGGAATAGTCAGTCTTTTTCTTGTCTGACCATAAAGGTTTGCGTCATAATACAGCTGGGTTGTCCATATGTGCAGCTACAAACTGTGGACAGTGATCCTAGTGATGCTTCCAGACCATGAGAAAGTAAAAACTTGTATTTATATACAGGTGTTTAAACTCCTCTAGTGATCTTGGCAGTTGTTTAGAAATGGCCGATTAAGCTTCTGGTAGGATGTACTCAAAGCCCTGACCTCAGCCCTATTCAAAATTTGTGAACTATGCTTAAAAGTCGGGTCTGTGCCAGCAAACCGGCTAATTTAAATGAACTCTGTAGTTCTGCCAAGAAGACAGAATTATGCCAGGAGCTTGTTGATGGCTACTAAAAGCATCTGGTCGAGTTTCAACTTGCTAAGAGACATTTAACTAAATATCATCGGGGATGTATGTATATATTTGACCGTGTGTGGATTAGAGATAATCCAAAGTATGTTCAAACGTGTGCCCAGTTCTTGCTTTCGAAAGGCATTAAAGATGTACAGCGTACAGTCATTCCAGCCTGGAAAAAGGATAGTTCAAATCCGTTCATGCCCCTGATGAGTGTACGTAAACTTCTGACCACAAGTGCACCAGTTATCTTTGTGTATCACTGTCAGTTCTTAAGTGTTGTTTTTGAAGCATAGTATTAAAATCAAAATGAACCTCAAACATCAGGTTTAGAGTACAATCTACTCCTACTGTGTTACTCGGTTTAGTTGAGGTGTCGTAAATAATAAGAAATGCCTTATTGTTGTTCAGTGAGATCATAATGAGCCAGTGTGTGTACAGAGCAGCTCATTTTAACTTTAAATTATGCTGTGCTTGTGCAGACTACAACTTGCGTGTCTAGAACAAAGTTTTTGTTGATCAGTCAGTTAGTTTGTCAAAGCAAAGTAACAGAAATGAATCCAATTAATGATTTGTTTATGTTTTTGGGGGGTTTTTTCAGAGAGAAGCCCAGGAGAGAGAAGAGGCCGAACAGTTTCGCTTGGAACAGATGAGAAAGGAGCAGGAGGAGGAGAAGGAGGTGAGTACGACAGCCATAATTATACTAATTATACAGCAAACATAGGTAGCCAAAAGTGTCAGTTAGTTACTAGTTAATTCGTACCGAACAAGTTTGCTATTATTCCACAACAGCAGCTCATAATTCGGTTGAATTAAAAGAGAATTTTGGACTCGAGCACATTTCAAAATGATCACATGAAAATCTACTATTAGCTAACGCACTAGTAGTATGATTTAGCAGGGCTGTACCATTGTGCTGTTGTTTATGTCCCTTTTCTGCTTACTCAATAGTAACTCAATTAAATTGTGGTTTTGGTGGAATCTGCCAGTCAGTGAAGCCTGTGTTGTGTCAGTATACAAGCACACAGCCATTTCAGAGAAATTAAATATCCTAATTACAGCAAGGCCGATCCCCATTAATGTCACCTTCAGTGTACACAGTTATTGTCCTGGTTAGCTTTTTTTATGCTGATATAGCACACAGCCTCATATTCAAACCCGAGTGAATAAAAGAGGCAATTCATGTACACAGACCTATGCACAAACATACACCTAAGTAAACACACATATTCTCTGGAAAACAATTATTGTCTGCAAAGACGGGGCAAGCGCACACACACGCGGCGGACACAATGTCACGCACACAGGAAAACAATAATTGTCGGTGAGGATGGCACCAGCGTCGTGATTGTCTATTGTAATACAGTGTAGTCCTCGCTGATTGCTGTTTGCTCTGCAGGTCAGAGCCCGAGGGCAGCGAGAGGTATTGGGTGACCCGTCTTGCTCAAATGATTTGTCACTTAAGTTAAACAGACGACAACAAAAGAGCCCTGAACCTGGCCTTCTTAATTATATCACTGTAGTCCACGAATCAAACAGTGCATACATGCTTGTGTATTTTCGACAACAATAGCCGGGATGGCGTTGTGTTTCCTACTTATATTAATTTTCTCTGCTCGAGCTCAAAGGTTTCCATGGCGTCTCCTGTGCTGACGCGCTGTGCTGTGCTACTGTCTAGATATCCATAAATATGAGAAGCAGCAGCAGCTGGTGTACCGAGACAATGGCAACTTAAGTTTCCCAAACTGTTAAAGGATAACTTTATCATAACGTGATCCTGTTTTGTGTACCAGTAGTTCTGATGGACGTCGGTTCAAATACACTACAAAAACCAAATTAACAAACAAACAAAACTGGGAATTCGCTTTCCTTTTATTTAATCACTATTACTAGTTGTGAATTCTTCTCCTAACTGGAGACAAACATGTGAAAACTGATTATACAGCAAACCTAGGTAGCCAAAAAAGTGTCAGTTAGTTACTAGTTAATTCGTACCGAACAAATTTGCTATTATTCCACAACAGCAGCTCATAATTCGGTTGAATTAAAAGAGAATTTTGGACTTGAGCGCGTTTGAAACGAGTAACTTGGATTTTAGCATTTACATCACACATGCTGCTCTTTATTTAAACAGTCTATGGCGGCAACTGGTTCTTTTATCACTCCTCGCTGTGCTGGTGCCAACTTAGTTATCCATCTCCTTAAGGAAGGCGCGGCGTTGCCTACCACGTGAGCCGTTTTAATTGGAATAATTTATTGTTTGTTTGTTAGTGCTTGTTTACAGTTTTCGGTTGAGTTTACAGTAGAAACTGCAGACACACCAAAAACACTAGTCACCACCGGAGAGGGAACAATGCTAGTGGGAATGCTTTCTCTGTGATTTTATGCCTTTGTGCGAAGAAACGGGAGATGAATATGGGAGCCAGTGAACTGGGGGTTGGGGCGGGAGGGGGTGGAGGGCATGTGTGTTTCATGCGCCTGTGTGGACTGGCATTATTATTTACCTCCGTCAGGGGGTCATAGCATACAGTTGTGCGGCTGTCGGGTGCACCTATTTCTCCTGCTCATCGTCTGTTTGCTTTCTGTGGTTAGCCGAGCGGAGCTGGAGAGGCAGGTAAATGGACGGAGAGATGCTCCCGATTATTTGTGCGGCGCTTCCTGGGCCCGAAGCTCGAGCAGACGTGTGCCTCGTGGTTGCTTTGGGGACGCTACCTCTAACTCGCGTGGGCGTTTGTGCTTGTGTCTGTGGTTGACTAGCTGTCTGCATTTGTATGTCCATCACCTCATGCGCTCCTGTCTGTTATTTGTGTGTGCGTATGTGTTAGCTTTGTCCCCAGGGACAGCTTTAACTCAGTCAGCTTCAGTTCTTGTACCTGAGGGAGCTGATGGCGGAGCAGCACGCGCTCCACCCTGCCCACCCAACACCAGAAGCTGCTAATGAGCTACTGTTGTACACTCTTATGAAATATAATTGCATTATGGTGTGTAAATAAAGCCGGGGCGTGTTGTCACAGCATATGCTCCCCGGCTGGCCAAACAGGAACAACAAGCCAGGGGAGGAGGAGGTGAGGGGTAGGAGTAGAAAGGAGACGAAGGCTCCAGGGAGCAGTTGAAACATGGTTTTTGGAGCTCAGGAGGCTTGATTTGCTTTTCTGTGGAAGATGACGGTCAGTCGTCACTCATGAACCCTGCCCTTTAGCGCAGACCCCGTTAGCATCTGTAAAATAAGTGATAGCTTCACATGAAGAAGATCTTCAAAGATCTTCCTCTTACTAGTGAGGGTTTTCCACTATCTGCAGGGGTATTTGACAGTTTTTTTCAGAGAGTGACAGAGCAAACAGCAAGGCAGCATGAAAGAATGAAGCACTTGGCTGCTCTTAGCATACTGATATGCTACTTGGCAACCTTCTGAGCTACAACAGGCTTTAGGGAACAGGGTGAGACACAGGGCAGCTAATTTAATAACATTCTTAGGGCAAGAAGATTGTTTAATTAATGTGAAATAATAGTGCTGCAGTAAGACTCTGAGAGCAACTTCTTGGCTTGCCTTTCATATATGCTTGGAAAGCGTGTCATCATCTTTATCGCTGCCAACGTTACTGTTGATACTCCGGTTTAAGTTCACTGTAAACACAGAGAGAACGAGATGCGTATTTTTACTGAAGTCACTGGAATAATCAGGCTGACTTTGCTGTTTAAATGAAGGGAAGGCAAATAAACGCTTGCAGCAGCAGTGCTGACTGCTGCATCTCACCAACACCTGTATGCAAATCTGTGTTTTCAAATTCATTAATGCATTTAACTGACAAAAACAAAAACGCTGGCTTTTCTTGTTTCAGGCAATCCGCTTGTCATTGGAGCAGGCCCTGCCTCCAGAGCCCGATGAAGAGTCAGGCGAGCAAATCAGCAAGCTGAGAATCCGCACACCAAGTGGCGAGTTTCTGGAAAGGCGTTTCCTGGGCAGCTGTAAGCTCCAGGTTCTCTTTGACTTTGTGGCCTCCAAGGGATACCCCTTTGAAGAATTCAAGCTCCTCACGACCTTCCCTCGAAGAAATGTGAGTGGTTTGCCTCCTCTCTTACAGACACGTCAGAGCCGAAATCGCTTCTCTGCTCCTGTTTTACTGCAAAGTGAGGACGCAGAATAGAAAAACGGCTTTTTCTTTCAAGAGTTTGTTTGATCTTAAAGAACAGGCCACAGTTCCTCTGTGGATTTAGCCATTTCACAGTATTCCTCAGGTAATTAGCTCCAAAAGTTTTGAATGCATTCTTATGTTTTTTTTGTTTTTTAATTGCCCGTATTTATGTCGAGAACATACAGGCAAATAGGGAATGATTTATCGGGATTCTAAATATAGAGCTCCGACCTCTTCTTCAAGGTCAAATAAGGTCAAACATCCATTAAAAGTCTTTTATCTTTAAAAACGTGCCTAAAATTCTAATTTCTTGGCCATATTTTGCATGTCAAATTTAACCCCTGATGTCACTTTAACATTTCATATTTGCAGTTTGTTTAAGTGGACCCAACAAAGTGTTGTGTCTGATGTCTTAAAGTACCAAGAGAGAGAAATATAGAGAAATATACTGCAGTATATTATACAAGAAGCTGAAATCATCCAGTTGTCTTTCATTCAACTGTTCTTTGAGGATCTTTATCTTTTTTAAGAATGACTTTGTATCCTTCAGATGACTCAAATCAGCATCTCCGCTTGTGACACCCACAGCCCTAATTGGCTTTTCCATTTGGGCCTCAGCCCAACCTCAGGCAGCAGCTGTGTATGAAGTGCAGCAGGGACAATAGTTCAGATAATCTCTTGTCACTGTTTGGCGATTTTGTTTTCTTGTTCTTTCTTTTTTCCCTCCGTTATTGCTTCGTATTTGTTTTACTGTTTGTGTGCTGCAGCAGTAGCCCCGCGTCGGCGCCTTTGTTTACTCGCACCTGTGACGGGGAAAGTTAAGCCGACTGTTTATCCGTCCACCTGCGCACACGTATTATTCAGTGAATATTAATTAGTATCAGTCCACTGTGAATACAGTACACTCTGACTGTGTTAGGATACAGTTGTCAGCACTAAGAGTAGTATTCTCTGTGGCTCTTCTGCTGACACCCTGCATCACTCAGCTATCTACAACCAGCCATTTGAGGGCTCGGTCGCTACGCTGTGTGGTAGCGAGCTAATGAGCACTGTTTTAACTACCAGTTTAATTAGCCCTGCTGCTGGAAACAAAAATGGGATTTCCATTAATCAAGAGTGGAGTGCATGTGGAGGGGTGGTGATTGTATAGAGGTGTGTGTGTGTGTGTGTGTGTGTGTGTGTGTGTGTGTGTGTGTGTGTGTGTGTGTGTGTGTGTGTGTGTGTGTGTGTGTGTGTGTGTGTGTGTGTAGGCTTGCCCAGGCAGTGTGCCATCGTAGTCTGTAGAGACCGCCAGGGCACAAACACCTCAAAACAACACACACATTATCGCGCAGCTCACACTCTCCATTTCATCACGATCGCACACTTCAACACATGCACAAATATTTTCAAGCAAACACATGCCCCGCTCACAACTTTGTCACTTAAAGGATTCACAGTTGTCTCTTTATAATCAAGAGTAAACATGTGTTTGAGACAGAGATAAAGATGTGTCTGCATCGCAGATGAAATTCCGGCAAAAACAGGATGGCAGGATTAGAGGGGGAGAGAAGCGAGAAGAGGATGGTGACTGCAGAACTAGTCGGAAAAGAGAACAGAGAAGACAAAAGCTTGAACAAAGAAAAGATTTAATCAGAGAAACAGTCTGAAAGAGAAAAGGATAGAGAAGACAAGTGGAGAAGATATTAAAAAGAAGAAGATGGGAGATTATTCCAGAAAACAGAAAGGCGAGAGATTTGGAGAAAGAGAGGAGGGAAGTGGCTCAGTGGTAGTGCCAGTATAAGGCTGTGAACACAGGCCCCTGTCTAATCCTGCAGCTCTGTGTTGTAATTAAATGAGAGAGAGCATAGAAAGCCTCCATCCCGTCCAGACGCTCTCACTGTTGCTTTGCCAGGATCAGAGGATAGAGGATAGACCACTATTGCATTTGTAATACTGCACAACTGTTGAAACCTTTTTTTTCTCCTCCCTTTTTTTTTTAGTTTTCAGCAGCTTTGTGCAGTGTCACTCTTTCTTTTGCTATTACCCTCCTCGTCAGTCTTCTTCGCGTCACGTCCACTCATTAAGCTGCAGCACAAATTAGTAGATCTGCTCAGCCCATGTTTAGAAAATTAAGCAAAGCTGGATGTCGTGTTTAGTTTTGGGGCGGGGAGCGGGAAATGCGTACAACTTTGTTAACCAGGAGCAAGAACGGTGTTGTGTTAACACGGGTTTTGCAAACTTCATCCTAAATCACACGGACGTTCGGATATGTCTGAATCATGCTTTTGCCACCTTCCTTTGGCTTAGCCAATAAATGTCTATTAGTCTCCACTTTTTGGACTCAGTCTCATCCTCAACATTTGGTATCAGTGGCTTATCTCTTCAGCACTACAGCAGGCCTTACACTGGCATCATTTGTACTAGGCTTAGCCGTGCTCAGGGAACTAACCCTTTCTCTGTTTCTATGACTGTCAGCGAGTTTGAGGAAGAGGAGGGGGGCTTTTAGTGTTTCAGTTTTCAGCTTTTCATTCAAGAATTTCCTCCGTTTTCTTTGATACTTGTTGAGCACAAACCTCTGCTGAAAGGCCCGAGGTCTTCCTTCAGCGTGCGGCGAATATGTTTAGACTGCCGTTATAATAATTTGCAATAGGCTCTTCCTGGCCGGCTGCTCGTGGATACCAAAACGCTGTCAAAGCGGCGTATTACTTTTCCCATTGTGATACTGTACTCTCTTTCACCTTTGCTAATCCTTCTTCCAGCTCCATCGGCGAATTTGCCCGAATGATTCTTAGACAAAACCTGAGATGCAGTAAAAATAAACAATGGCACAGAAGAAGCTTTGCTCTGCGCTGTAATAGGTTTTACATCTGTTGTACTGGTATGTTTTGTTTTTCTTGTCCTCCTATCTGAACAAGTCGTAGGAAGACTCACAGGAAGTTGAGCAGCAGTTTATTTTTAAAGTGTTTTTTTTTTATAAAACACATTTTTATAACATGCAACATGGGTTCATGGTGCTGTGTGGGGCTTCATCCTTGAGTACAAATCTAAAGTGTGGAGACGAGTATCCGTCCAATCTCTATAAGTTCCTCTTGACTGAAAGAGGCGTCTGATTGGTTTCAGATACATTTTGCTGTGCTGCAACAGATGTAACGGCCCCCACAGAGTCCTGATCTCAAATTCATCAACTCAGTCTGGGATTAAATGAAGAGACAGAAGAAAGTGAGGCAGCCAAAAGCTGCAGGAGGAATGTGGCAAGTTCCCTAAGACACGCTGGGAAAGTGTACTTCAAAAAAAGCGATCATACCAAATGATGTGTTTTGGCATTATTTTTAAAAGCATCGACAGTTTAGTTTAAGGTCCTAAAATGTTTGGAAAGTTCTGGAAATGTAAGATGCACATCGTGCACTTTCAGTGAGACTTTTCAGAGATGATGGTTTAGCTTTCGGAGATTGATCTTTAAATATAAAAATTATACAACAAGCTAGAAACCTTGAAATGTTTTATTGTGGAAAAGAAAAACACATTTCTGCTGGGAGTAGTATTAAAGCTGGGCTTTACCCTAGGGATCTCAGCCCCCTCTTTACCTTAACCTTCTCCTCCTACTCTTCCTTCCAGCTTTCCCTCCCTCTGCCTCTCTGTTCCCTCCTCTTTCCTTCGCCTGCTGTCTGTACACCTCCCTCTCTTCTGCTCCATCTTTTGTATTTTTACTTTTTGGTCTCCTGCCACCCTGCGTTTTTACCCAAATCCCCCTTTCTTAAAAAATCCTTTAGATAACTTAAAATATACCTTTAAAAAACAGACGAGTGGAAAATTAAAGGAAAAAAACTAAAGTCCTTAATCCTACACCGAGGGTCTCGGCTGTGCTCGGATAGTTTGTTCCGTCACAGGAAAGCGACACCTCAAATTCATACAAAGTCGCTCTGAATGAAACATTGTTGACTGCAGTCATCTCTTCAGTCAGCGGATCTCACACCTGCACATAATTTTGCACTGACATGTTAGACGTCGTTATTCTGTTACGACTTCCAGAGACGTTGGAAATCAACGAAAAGCCAAATTGAAGGTTTTGTGGTGGAACGTGGTGGCGAACCAACACGTTACACAAAATCTTTGTTTGTTCTTGCTTTGGTTTGTCGCTCGTCTTTATATCTATAAGTGCTGTAGTCTGTCTTTAATTTTCCTCACTTTCTTCTTCCCCATAGCTCTTTTTTTCAGCTTTTTCCTTCCCCTTCAGTCCCCCCCCTCCCTCGCAGTCTGTGCGGTGCATTTGTCCTTTGAAGTGCCGTATTCTGGTCTGTTCTTTTCTGTTCACGCCCCAGCACTACGTGCTGTCAACGCTCCTGGCAGCAGATAATGATCTCCCACTGCTTTTGTAATTGGCCAAATAAACACTTGACAACACTAGTTTAAAACAGACAAGTTATTTGGTTTTAATTAACATAGCAGGGCCTGTAATGGCTTCATTAAAAATGCGTTATTTCAGCTGCACGTTTGATTATGTTGGAAACGGACATCTTGAGGGCCTGTGTTTATTTTCCCTTTCTTTTCTTTCATGGCTGAGCGTTGCTTAGTGTCGCCTCCTCTGTTATCAGTGTTGTTTTATTCATTTGAATTAAGTGACTTACAATTGTGCTATTTATTTAAAACTTCACATTAAGTGCTAATTATTTTTTTAACTGTGTTGAGATTTGCTTTTCGATAAGGACAAAAAAAGGGGGGGTGGGGGGGTTTATGGGTTTATGTTAGCCGATCATTTTACTCATATAATTTTTCATAAGAAAAAAGAGATAAAATAGCAAAGATTGCAGAAAAACACCATCTGTCTTTTTGTTCGGATCCTGGGTTTTTAAATGCGAGGATCCCCAGTTATTATATTTCCTCTTTAGATTTCGCTTCTGCACAAACACCGCTTATTTCAGTTTTTTTATTGTGTTAATTTCAGTATTTCTAATTAACAACTGGAAAATCTTTTTGCGGGCGGTTAATTAGTTCTGTTTTTTTAATTTTTTTTCCCTAAATTGCTATTTAGTCAGATGAAAATAATATAATATTTTAAATTAGGCAGACAGTTTCCCTTTCATTTCCCTGAATGATTTCTGAAGTGGATGATTAAAATTTATATTGACTCAAGGTTAAAAACAAACTGCAAAAAAGGGAAATAGATTGTGTCTGTCTTATGTATGTATGTATGAATGTATGTATGTATGTATGGCTGTGTAGGCACAGGAGAAGAGAATATGGCTTAGGCATAGCAGAGGAAAAACAACAGCTTTGTTTGTTGACAGATGCCTCCATGCTTATGGTCTGTTAATTGGATAACAATGTAAACAATCACCGATGGTGCCCGTCTCCTGTGTCAGTGTGGCATCTTGTTTCCCTACTTTTCCTTTTCCGAGTCAGATGCTGCTCTCCTCCCGCTTGCCTCTCCCCCGGCGCTCGGCGAGCACAAACTCTCTTCCCGATTTTGCTCGGAACACATACACTCACACATTCGCACGTAACCCACAGACGCACGTCTTCACGCGCACCTGCTCCACCCCGAAGCCTCATTTACTCCTACCTGATGCTGCGGTGTCATAACAGCCTGTCGGGTTCATTAGCATGGCAGCCATTTGTGAGGCGCTGCTCCCGAGGTGGGAAAAGGAATCCAGCAGCTTCTTTTTGATCGTTTTCCCCCACCGTCGGGATGGAATATGCTTGCTGAGAATGCACGGGTGGAAACAAACATATAATCTCTTCCTATCGTCTCGCTCTGTGCTGCGAGACTGTCGACGGGGTGAGGGGCATAAAGTTGATGTGGCAGCCCCTCCCTGCCCGCACCGGGCTCTGAAGGATCCCGCTGAGAAGTCAAGATGCTAAATGACACCTTGAAATGAGGATAAAGAGATGAAAGGGAGTCCAAGGCCTTCTAGATCTAGTGTGACATTTCCAAACACCCATGGGAGATCGAGGACGTAGTATCTGATGCGGATTTGTCCACCTTGTCTAATTTAATTGCCTTGAATACTTTTTTAGTTTTGCGAAATTGGCGCCTAACAAAGATTTGAACGTGCCAATTGAAAATATAAAAATGTGTTTATTTAATTAGACTTATAATACATTTATTATATGCTCAGAAGGTGAGCACAGGTGATGCCGTGGTTCAATTAATGGTCAGAGTTCACATTTCATTGCCTACAAAAGTCTGTTTTAAATCTGTTGCTTTGCTTGTTGTGAGGCCGACCTTTACTGTGCTCGGCTTGCCCTCTGACCTTCTAGAGCAGGTACAGGGAGCTGGCTAATTATCCCACCGTGAGTTTAGAATAGGATCTCTAATCAGAGGGGCTGATGCAGCAGTGACCAGATAAGCCTCGGACACATCTCGGTGTCACACCGCCTCGCCCATTCAGCCCAGGTGTTAGATTGGCCCGATGTAACACAACCCCGCCAGTGATTAGCTCACATAAGCTAAGAGGCCCACAGGGGTGGTGGGTGTCAGAGGGAGAGAGTCGGGTTGTCCTGTTTTTAAAAACAGAGGTCAGATCTCCTTCATGTCGGCTAACTCGATCAGCTCCGCGGTGGGTGGTACTGCGTCGTGTGGAGTTTTCAGAGCAGATAAATGTTTTTTGCATTATGAGAAATGTTTCTGTTAAAGAAGAAATTACTCACATAAAATTCTTCTCTGGCTTCCCACTGCACTCAGTCTGTGTCTCACACACAGACACACACTCCTGTCCTGTAACCTTCATCAGTTTGTTCTGGATTGGAACCTTTTTAAGAAAACAAACCTAATGGTCCGCTTAGGGAAGCAAATCTCTCAATTCTCAGGTTACTGCTTAGGATTTTTAAAAACACGATGTTAGAATAATACACAACGTACACACTCTCTTGCAAACACACACACACATTAAATGAATTTAGCACTAAAACCACACTGTTTTAAAGCCTGACTCTTGGGAATAGATGGTGAGACAGTCACACAGGGACTTCAGTGAATGACCGAGGCCATGGTGACACTAGTGTAGATAAATCTGAGAAGGTATTTTAAATAGTTTGATAAAATTAAAAACAGGGTTGACAGATTTGATCATTTTGTTGGTATTTTGGCTCATTGAGTTGATTGTACATTAGGAGAGAAACCTTTAACAGCAATGATTCAGAAATGTCGTCTTTAAGAAGTAATAGTAAACAATTGCACGTTCCACAGTGTTACACTCCTCTGACACCCCTATTGGCTTTGCCAGTCACAGTGCAAGAGTCATGTGGGAGGCGCATGGCCTGAACGTCCATATTGTTCACGCTTGAAGACGTGTTCATAAAACCATTTGGGGGTTCACCGCTTTTGGCTGCTACAACTCAAGCTAGAGCTCATCATGCCCTCCTTGTTTGTGCTGCAGTCTTCAGTACTGTACTGGGCCTGGGGTAACTTTAAACTAAATTCACTAATGACCAAAAAGGCCAGAGTGCACCCCCTCACTCAGGTTAAGCTCTCCGCACAATAAACAGAAACCGTGGAGCAAAATAACAAACAAGTGAGGGCAAAACAGCCACCTAGCTAAACTCCAAATCAAATGAAACCACATTGAGGAGAGCTTTACGAGTGCCTGCAGCAGAAATTGGCTTCAAGTTAACGTCTTTGTTTTATGCTGCCGATTGTAATCAAGCAATCTGAGGATTGTATTTTGGGGAAGCTGTGATTAGTTTCTGTATTTGCAGCAATCTTTTGCTCAGTCTAATGTTGTCTCCCCCCCCCCCCCAAAACACCACCTTGTCTCTTCTCAGATCACCCAGCTTGATCCAGGGTCGACCCTGTTAGAGGCCAAGTTGTTTCCACAGGAGACGCTCTTCCTGGAGGCTAAAGAATAAGAACAGGCCCTCCGATCCCCGAGAGGTCCGACTGACTGACTGATGAACTGGCTGGATGCACACTCGTCACCGAGCATGGCCCCCACACATCAGTCTGGGCCTCAACTAGACACACAGACACAGACACATACACAAACTACCATCTCAGACACACATAAACACACTGGCATGCAGATCCAGTGACACACAAGTTGAAGTAAGCTTCTCTGCCCTCAGCCTGGTCGTCGTACATGAATGCCTGATGTACACGTGTTGCACAGAGGAGCAAAGACAGTACCACAAGCACACAGCCAAAACATTCACCTCTACAAACCCCCCCCCCCCCCCCCCCCCCCCAAAAAAAAAACCCTCCCCTCACACTCTTCTCGACTTCACGTTCCCAAACTGCTGTGTCATTGTTTTCTCTCACAACACAAACACCGTACAAATAACAGCATTCAGAGACTGAGTAGACAAATCTTTGTCACACACAAAAAAAACAAATAAAAAAAACAAGGACTTGTTTCCCGTTTCCTCATTGAAGACACCGAGGCTGCTTTTTTTAAGACATGTTTTTTGTGTGTTTGAAATTAAAATAGAAAAGGCTAAAAAATGTAATTAAATAAACTTCGAGAAGAGGCGTAGCTCCGCGAAGCCCGGGCCGTCTCATCTCCATTTGTGTTTACCCACTGAACCTTTTCCCCAAACCGCCCTTCTAGAGCTGCACACCTCCGTCTGCTGTCCAGGTGGGGTTGGGACGCGACACGTCGGGCCCATCAAGCTCCGTTCTTCCTGGTTTCCGCATCCACTGCCCCAAAAGCCAATAGATTGCTCAGTTTTTAGTTTGTTTTTTTTCTCCTTTGAATCCTTTTTAAGTTTGATGCTGTATTAGTTTTAGTTTGATATACATTATATAAAATATATGAATATGAACATCAATTTGTCTCAGGCGAAAATCTGTTGAACCTTATCGCACGCATACACACGTCTTCTTTCGTCATGTGAGAGGATATTTTATAAACTGGAGATCTGATTTTCTTCAATTTGTGTCACAACTCTGGGGTAATACCGAAAGAGGGAAACAAAGCCAAGGAAAAATGTGCGGCATTTCTATGCTTTTATTAAGTGTGTGTGTGTCTGTGTCTGAACGGGATTCCAGTCCTGCTCTGATTGTGCATCTTCACTTCTTGCAGATACCAAAGTTTAGATTTGCACACTCACTCGTAGGCCTTTTACTTCTCCTATTATTCTCATTCTTACATGACCTGCTGAAATCAGCCAAACTGCGACTAATTTCCTGCCTTCAGCGAGGGGAGATCACACGGGCTTAGCCCTCCATCTGTAGCGGGGCTCCTCTGTCAACTAAAGGCAAAGTTTAAGAACCCCATCAGAGTCATAAATGCCATAAACAAACTACTTCAGGCGAAATGCTGCTCCCTCGTGAATAAGCGCTCAGACTTGGATTATACTCACACATATGTAATAAGACAGGACTAAAGCAGACTTGGCAAAAGGATTGCTGTTTAAATTGCAGTTTCACTGATTATATTACAGACTTTTGTTTTGTACTTAACAGTGGACACTGATGGGAACACATTTTGTGTTCCCACCAAACACCGCCTGTTCATATTATTTAAAAAAAAACTGATGTGCTTTTGGAAGCTGTACCTCTACAGTTAATCTTTTGATCGTTGCTTATTTGAAGTGTGGACTCTGGTCTCAGTAGCACAGTTTGTTGTTTTTCTTTCTCTTTCAGACAATTATAGGACCTTGTGTCTGACTTTGACTATTTTTGGAGTGTGCATTAGTCTTCAGAATAACTGGCACCATTTCATCCAAATGGAGACCTTGGAGTAATATTATATATTTTTATTTCTTTGGATCAGAAGAGAATGTATTCCTTTGAGAGACTAGGGACCTGTCTGAGGTGTACCCTAGAACGGCTGGGAGAGGCTCCAGCAGTCCCCAAGATCCTCAAATGGATGAGCAGAAATGTAACATTTCTTTTCAAAGAGTAGTTATTACAATAAGAATATTAAAATTATCCAAAAGTTATAACATGTTACATCAGTCAAAGTGAAACTTACTGATTTAAACTACTTTTAGAGGAACTCTGTCTCTCTGAGGTGCACTGCAGACCTAGAGTAGTTTAAACCAACTTTAAGTGCTGGGTTAGATTAAACTATTATAAATAAGTGGAGGAAGCAACGTCTGTTTAAGCTATTTAGAGGTAGTCTTACTTCTGTAGGCTTCAACTTTATCCTCTTCAGTGAATGAGACAGTTACCGCTATGGGTGCTGTCTTTAAATCTTGTGCTGTTCGTGGTTGAGTAATACATGTCTCAAAGAATTATGTGTCACCAGCAACAATTTATAGTCATCTCTTTTTGCTTCGGTAAATCTGGACTACTGGTGTGTTACGCACGGTGAATATATCACACAAGCATCCTGTGTGTGTTTGTTTGCCTCTCTGTGGCTGCCTTGTTTCTCACGCGAGGAATGAGTCGACCTAATGTGCTCAGCAAGCCGCACTTCCAAAGGTTCGACCCGACAGGAGCTCCTCGCTGAAGGCAGCTTGAAAGCGGGATTGGGAAAGATGCGCTGCAGGGCAAATCCTCCTGACTTTGCTGTTTCTTTCTGCATGCCAGAGAAGTGTAATATTTGTCATCCAACACTGGGGGAAAAAGACACAACAAACGCACCTGTATTTAAAGTAAATAGCTGCTATTAGAGTGGGAGAGCTAATAGCAGAATCCATTTCAAGCCAAACTTGTTGAGCCAAAGTTGTGGCGCTGACTCTTGTGGCCAAGTCAGTAATGTTGGCATTTACTGCATTTGCAGCGCTGGGATATACTAGTTGAGAGAGAAGTAGTAATTATTATATATTTGGTTTTCCTTCTCCATATCCATGAACTCAACAACCTCTCAGTCCTGGGCCTTACACTGCATCCTGCCTAAACATGTGTTTAAAGCTTCATATGATTGGTCAGGACCATCCTGGTTGACTTCCATTCATACCCAAATCTTGTCACGATGTGTTGTTGTAGCTGAAATGTTTCCGTTTAAACGTGAGGAGCTCGGTTCAGTTCAGGAAAAATGCTGAACTTTGCTGAAGCTCTAAGGGCAGAAGTTAAATGTCTATGGCTGACATTTGTGTTACTCAGATTTCACTGTACCGAGATAAGAGTTGAGTGCGCTGGCTGTACCAACACGTGCAGCTTGGGGCGAGGGTGAGCTCAGGGCGGGGCGAGGAGCTCAGTGACCGTGAAGCTGAACGTGTTTATGAAAGAGGCAGATGCACCTCTGCTCGTCTGTCAGAGAGCCTCTGCCTCAGAGAGGGGCGCACATAGTGCAGCTCCTCTCGACTGTGAGATTACAGTTTCTATCGTGCAGCTTTTTGAACGTCATGTACATAAGCATGTTCATTTGTACCGCTGTGGCTAATGAGGCTGCGAGGGTTGGAAATGCCAGTGAGGCCTAATGATATTTCTCTCTGGTACCTGACCAAACTTGTCTTAAGTTAATGGGCAAAAGTCACCAGGTTTAACTGGGGAGAGACAGCTGTATGAAAGGGTTTGTCATCAGTTGAATGAGTTGAAAAAAATTAATTAGGCCTCTGTTGACTGGCCACTTCTAACAGGAGGACAAGTTTATAAGGAGCTCCGTCAAAGGTTTTTGTGACTGTTTTTCTCAAGTCCTGAATTTTTTCCACAGGTGCTGCATCTCGTGTTTTACCCTTACATATTGTTCATATTCCATTCCTTCACAGTATGGTTCGTGTCTGTTTGACCAATGCCAAGAATTCCTTCCAAATTAGTGTCTACAACAAACTTTCAACTAGAGATCTGTCACTAATCAAAAAGACAGGAAGCAAAGCTGAAGATGCTAAAAGGTCTTCACTGCTAGTGACCAGGAGGGGCAGTATTAGAAAGAAGTGTATTAGAAACAAGTCGATCACAGGGAGAGCTCAGTTTGAGTCCTTTGGAGACAAAGTTAGAGAGACGAGACTGAAGTGTGTGGACATGTGCAGATGTAGTGGATATACTGCCATGCGGGAAGAAAAGATGAACACCACAAAAACATTTCAACTCTCAATGCAGAGAGTTGGCGTGACAGAGGAGGAAGATGGAGGCAGATGTCCTGCTGTGGCGACCTCTAAATGAAGCGGCCAAAAGAAGAAGAAACTTCCCATCTAACATTAATAAAAGGGCGAATAATCGTTAATTAATGTTTTTGAGAGCTGGCGGAGTGTAAGTGAAAATGGTAAGAATATTCTGAAACTGTTGGCATTTATTATATAACCACGTTTCAGTACTATAGCCATTCATTTCAATAATGGTTAACACTAAGAGCACAAAACCTTCCAACTGCAAACTGTGGGTTCAAAGCAGTGATGAGAAACTTTGCATGTGTTCCTGCACTCGATGATATACCAGCTCAGGTGCTTTTATAATCTCATGACCCTGATCTGAGTTTGCTCAGATTAAATGCAGTCTAATGAATTTTTGTTGCGTAATTTTCAAAGCACGAGCACCAACAGATGGGAATCTAATGTACTCACATTTATGCATCACTTATTTAGTCTCGCTGCTCACACGGATTTTTAATTACACATTCAAACAGCCCTTGGTTCTGTGCACTTCAAGCACTTCATCGACCTCACATCCACAGCCAATTTAGAATCGCCAATTAATCTGATGTGCATGTAAGAGGAAGCTGGAGAAAACCTGCAGGTACTTGGGAGCAAACTCCACACAGAAAGGCCCCAGCTGGGATTTAAACCAGGAACCTTCTTTTTGCAAGTTGACAGTGGTAATGACTCCACTATTATGCTGCTGTATTTCAGATCTAATGTCTGTATCACAGCACCATCTCGTAAAGCATCCTCTGACCTCTGTGGGACCTCAGTTCCTCCCTATTTTACCTTTTGTTGATTTGATCCTTCAAAGACCAGCAGGTGCTTTTCTCTGTGGGAACACAAACAGTTCTCGTGACATTGTCAAGGTTTCACTTTAACTCTGCATTTTTTTTTTTATGGGACAGTGGTGACAGACATGACAGGTGCAGTTTCACCGTTTTAAGATTCCCTAAAACTACAATTTTCCTTTATTCGACCAACGCTGGGAGAGCCAGCTCAGTAGACACAGGTCACATTTGACCAGCCTCAATGTACAGAAATTTGTAGCTACTGCACAAAATATAAAACTTTTAAATATTTTCATTTTTATATATTTAGGGTCTCTTGAAATGTTAGACGTTCCTTTGGTTCAGCTTCTCCAATCTGATCTTTATCACGTGACAGAAAATTGAACATCTTTAGGTCTCAGACCATGTTGAAGTTGTTCTTTCTCTTTTTTTAAGCATTACAGGCAACAATTTTTTTGTTAAAATAATCAGTAATCTAAATAATTCTATGTTGTTGCCCTGAAACACCTCTCACTGGGTTTTTGGGGGGCTACATTTTAGGCAAACTTTGGCTGGATGTCTTAATCAGTGTCTGTCTAGGCAACACCCCTTAAATCTGACACCAGCGGGACAAGAAAGTGTCTGTGTGGTAATGAGCTTACGCTGCCGTCCTACGCCGCCACAAAATCAGTGGTGGCAACATCAGGTTTCTGTCTTGATTCTCTGACCACAAAAGAGGAAAGCGTCCATGATGTTTAACCAGCTCCTTTGGGGTCAAGAATGCAGCCCACTGGCGAGGGAACAAAATTCCTGACACAAGTGATCCCTCCTCCCTCCTTTTGAAGTAGGACCCAATGAGATCTCAGAGCATGGCAGCTCCTTGAATCACAGGATCTTTGCCCATATCCCAGACTGGCCTAACCTGGAAGGTCACTCCGAGTTTACTTTCTCAGAGTCGCGGGCCCTGCCCAAAGAAACAGAATCTATGCAGCTTAAACTGTTGGGTGGGCACAAAAGGAGGGTCATCTCTCCCTCGCTGTCTCCCTCTGTTTGCAGCTCTGTTTGGAAATGACACAATGGACATGTAAAGACTGTAGTTTTTATCTTGATTAAACAAAAACTTAAAATAAATTAATGTAACTAATCTAATGTAAAAACATGAGGCTTTAAAGTGCTCTAAATTCTCAAAAACAAAAATGAATGTGTGGGCACAGATCCTTCTTCGGGGTTTCAGTTTGTATGCTTCAATTCAGAGAGCTGTTTTTTCCCCTCTATGCCAAGTTAAATTCCAGATAATCTGATATAGAAAAGAAGAAGAGTATACTTACATTGATTTAAATATGTCTTCTCTGTGTTTCTTCTTATTCTAATACACGGTCCGGGGTGTTAGTGTGAGCAAAACCGCAGCAGATGCCACCTTGTTAGTTTGACACAAGCTCTAAGTCAATAAAGATTATTCAGTTTTATTGGGTTAATATCTTGAAATAAGAGAAGCGAGCCTTCATTAAAATAATTTAAGGTTTTCTGGGTTGGCAGGCAGTTAAATCCCCATGCTGTCTATAAGGAGTTTTTATTTATCATTTAAGGATTTAGTATGACTGTTCTCCAGCACTCATCCATCCTGCTTTTTTATTTTTATTTTTTTTACTAATATTTTTCCACCCCACGTGTCACATTTTTATGCGCATGTACAGGCCCCGAAACAATCCCACATGGGTCAGTAAGTGGTTTCATTTACTTGCATAATAGGACAAAAATGAATCTTCATCTAGGATAATGAAAATTAATTTATAGCCTGTTATGAAGAGTGTCGATGGGCCTTGGAAAATTATATGTAAACCTTATGCTGCCTTGTGAGGAAAGCAAGAATGTCTCGATTTATGTCACATTTACAGCAATCAGGCAGCATTCTTGCTCCTCAGTGCCAAAGGGAGTGATTCCTTATCGCAATGCAGAATTGTAGCCTTTTTTTTTCTATTTTCAGTAGCATTGGTAACTTCATTTTATTGCTCGGATGTTGAGTGAAATCGTTACAAAATCTCAAAAATTATGTTTTTATTCTTTAGTGCCGTTTTATTTCCAAATATTTTAAATATTCCTTTCCTTAGCAGTCGCATCCACCGCAGAGCTGACGGTAGCAGGGGGCGCTCTCTGGTCTAATTAAACGTGTTTAAATGTACAACCGCTTGAAAAACAAAAAACGGAACGTCCCTTAACAAAAAAAATGTATCCTCCAAAACCAAAAATAACTAAATTTACCAACATATCCTTCTTATTAGATTTTTTTTTAAAGAACAGTTACATATTTTTACGCCTGAATGTGAAAATGTCAAATAGAAATCTTGTGAATACAGATGCAGTTTTATATAAAAGGTTAATAAAGCATCTCGTAAATAATTGGTGAAGATCTGTTTTTTTTTTAATGGCATTGAATTCCCGCACATACCTACAGGCCATTGCGCTAATAGATTTATTTTAAATATTAATTGAATAATTAAATGTGCGTCAACCATCCCTCGGCCGCTGCTGTGCGCTCTTGTCGCTCAGTTTTCTGAGGACTGCATCCCTCGCTCATACCTCCAGATCTGTCTCCTTAAAACACCACAGAGGCCTTATAAAAACCTGTGGTATTCGGATTATCAGCCACATGGGATAAAGCAATAAATGGACCAGTGGGGTCCTGAATGGGTGCAGTGGCGTGAA
Source organism: Aulonocara sp. 'chitande type north' Nkhata Bay (assembly GCF_057382095.1). NCBI lineage: Eukaryota > Metazoa > Chordata > Actinopteri > Cichliformes > Cichlidae > Aulonocara > Aulonocara sp. 'chitande type north' Nkhata Bay. Next base: position 6,543,757 of record NC_141365.1, on the reverse strand, counting down.
GGGGAGTAATTACAGCTTCATATTAATTGTGTTTTCTCTCTCTCTCTTCTGGGCGCACATAGACACACACACTCTCACACACTGAAGCGAAGCGACGGTGACATCTAGGAGGGCCAAGTCTTTGTGCTGAACACTTCAAGTTTCAAAAACAAGGCCAATTGAAGCGGCGGAGCTCAAAGCCGACACCATTGTAGGCGAACACATTGAGTTTTGATTGGGGACAATGGTGTTTCTCAAATTTCTAGCAAAAAGAAAGCCATACTCCATCTGTGATCTCAATGAGCGCCTATTCATGAGCTTCCTTCTTTTCTGCGCCATTCGTTGGTGGAGAAAAGGAGGCAGATGTGGAGGGATAGAGCAGGGGAGAGTGCGTTTTAATTGGCTGCAGTGTGTAGGTCTGTCTCTGTCCTCTTTTTCTCTCGCTCACACTCACACACACACGCTGGAGTTATATGCGACTATAGGCTGTGCAATAATCTCGCCGTGTTGATGAATACTTGTAGCCCATTCATTAAACAAAGATAATCCCTGCCAACCTACCTCGGGGGCAGAAAAACGTATTTTGTGAGAGTGTGTGTGTGTGTAAGAGAGAGAGAGATTGCCTGAGTGCTGGCCAACAGTTTTGGCACAGAGGGACCCTTCAAATCTTTGAAATATTCATACGCCATGGCAGGGTTATCCCCCATTTACAAATAAGTGTTATTCTAGCGGGTGAAGAGTGATGCTTGACAGACCTCTGTCTGCCTCTTTAGCTCAAGTGCCTCTTCACCGTCTGGCCTCACTCAGCCAGGCCTGCGTAAATTTAGCCTATATGTTTGACTTTTGCAGGGCTTGGCGAGTAACCGGTGTCACTTTAGTCGCTTTGTTTGTTTCCTTTTCACACTGCGCTATTTATTCTGCAGCACTGCTTTACTGCAGGTTGGTTTTTGGCAAATGAAGCCCACATTTTCACCAGCCGAAAACCTAAATAAAACGCTGCTTACAAGGAATCATTGGTACTTCTCTGTGTGAGCGCAGAGCCTTTCTAAATCATGAATACAGCCAGAGTCCGCTTTTATGACATCATAACTACTACAGATATGGCAAATTTTAGTTATCTTGTAAAGGCATTTCCTTCTTATGTAGAAAACTATAGATATCACACACACAGAGCCAAATAAAGTGCATTTGTTCAAATATTTGGCCTTGAAATAATCATTATCGAGGCTGTTCATGCTTAATGAATTTGCCTGGTGTGCGTGTGTGCGTATATGAGCGCACGGCAGTTTTAAACTCCCACAGCATTGTGTTCTGTGGCTCTCTAATCTTCACTGCTCTCCTGACTTTGCCTTTAAGGGAATGCATTTAGACCGATCCATTTCCCCAGCTCAGCAGAACTGGTGTGAAGTGGCAGGTTAACAACCTCTTGTCTATAAACCCGGAGTATTCCTCGGTGTGCCCGTCAAGCGTGTAAATACTTCAGCTGAAAGAAGAAAAAAAACTCCAGTGCGTTTCTTTTCTCCGCGGGCCCTTGTCTAACTGCTACTCTAACCTCTGCCTCTGTGTGACAGAGCCGGCTGCTGCAGCGGGAGAGCGCGGGAGGGGATCCGGGCCCAGCCGGGCTGCAGGCGGGGCAGCGGCAGTGGGAGAGGCCGCTAGAAAGCCGCACCGGGGTGCGGGGGCAGCGGAAACATGCTGCTACATATGTTGGGTCAAGCATGGCCTTTGTTGTGATCTTAAAAGGGTGTTAAAAACCCATTCGTCTGTAGCCTTCCTGAAAGAAATGAAAGCATCGCATAGTTTTTGATGCACAGGCCTAATGAAGTGGTTAAAAGAATGTCGGATTTTTTTTTTCGAAAGTGCCCACAGTCACTTTTAATTGCGCGGGGGGGCATTTTTAATTGGACCAGTGGGAATACCGGTGAAGCTAATCCCCTAATCATAATACATATTTTTCCACAAATGAACTTAAACCAAACTTGACGTGGACGAGAAATGAGCGGTAACTTCAACCAGAGGCGGCAATGACGTAATTAAAAGTCTTGCGACGATATTAAAACAGCAGAGAAGCCTTATGAGCTCCTCCTGGATAAATATAGCTCAGCAAACACGTGTCAAGTCCAAGTAATTGTCACTTTATTTCTACTGTTATTAAGAGTGAAAATTGCGCGTAATAAGAGAAGCTGATGTGGAAACCTTCCTGTTTGCCTGGCTGTACTCTGAATGCGCAGTTTTAAATCAGCCATCCTGAGGTGAGGCTGTAGGCCCATAATCTCTCCTGTGAGCATCAGGCCCTTTCTGCTGTGTGCAACTTTCACTTGCGTGCAGGACGGGCAATTTTTATCCGAGTAAGATCGTCGCCCATGCAGATAATTACTTTGAATGTCAAAAAGATGTAGTTTTAATATCGTCTCTATTAGCCTGTTGGCTAGGTAATTAAGGTGCAGATGACAGCGGCGAGGGAAACAGATGGCATTTGCTTACAGTGATTCAGAAAGTAAACAATGAGCCTGGGAGGGGAGAGAGAGGAAGGGCTGCACACACTCGCTGCTGCACACCGAGCAACCATTTCTTCCAGCTAAAGATGTTGTTGTGGATCACAAAGACTGTTGTCGGCCTCTAAGGTGCAAGCAATTGTTGATGAAAGAAAAGGGGGGAAAAAAGCAGAACTAAACCATCAGAGCTATAACTTTCAAAAAATCCGAGTTCCAGTAGCTGCACGAATCATCAGTGAACAGGTGAGGGAGCAGGTGGCTTGCGCGCGATGCCCTTTTTGTAGCTCTGTGCGCGGCGGACTTCTTAAATCTCAGGAAGCATTAGAGCGTTATCGCTTTTCAGGTAATGGAGGGTGACTGGAGGACAAAGCAGAACCCAAAGGAGAGCGCTTATTTTATGGAGGACAACAGAGGAGGGCGGAAGCAATTTGTTAATCCAGTTTTTATTTTATTTTATTTTTCCCCGGTTCATAGAAGGAGCAGAGCAAAGAATTAAAACGGAAAGCCGCTCTTCTGTCTTTAAGCGTTATCAATACTACTGTCATTATTATTATTATTATTAATATTATTATTATTAATATTATTATTATTATTATTATTATTATTATTATTATTATTATTATTATTATTATATCCGTTCAGGTAGTATTTTATTTTTAAAACTCGCCGAGCTATGAATGATAAACTAATGTTAAAATTTTTACCCAGCGATTACTTACTTTTTATTATCTAATCAAAATGCTTTTGCAATAAATAAACAACTACTTTTTTTAAATGCAATTTTTTTTTTTAAATGCTGAAATAAACGGAAAATTTTTTTTATATATGAGGTGAACAAAATCAGAGCAAACGAAATTGTGGAACCTAAAAAAAGAAAACACTATTTAAAAATTATTATTATTATTATTATTATTATTATTATTATTATTATTATTTCAATAACTAAAAGAGAAACACCTAATATAGAACCAAAGTCGTCATTAATAATTTATGTTACCGTTTCAAGCTTCAAATGTGGAGGAAAAAAAGACAAAAAACGAAATTCGGATGAAAACTGGTCTAACTCGCGTGTTTAAATCACCAAGCAGAGAACAACATATTCATGCAGTCCGCAGTATATGGATGAAACAAAAAGTGGCACATTTTCTGTACTTTTTAACTTTTAAACGGATCATGTGCGAAACAAATATTTAAAGCTTGGCGTTGACATTAATGTGAACGCTCTGGTTTTCCCGCGACATTTAGCAGCATCGACAGCTTCTTCCACTTTCTGTAGCAAATATATTACGAAAAAATATATATTGTGTGTCGACAGAGAAAAATCTTGCCTCTTTTTGAACCAATGAAATAAATGATACTTACCTTTACGGATGAGATTACAGTCACGCATCATCTTTTATTTTGAGTATTTTAAGTCTTAAAAATATTCTGCGATTGGATGTAGATGCAGGAATAGCGATTTCATATCCTAACAATCATGTCGCCAAGTTAAACTAGTTTTTAAAATCGAGATATATACAGAAACTTCCTGGAACGTTTGAAAATTTCCTTCATTTTAAGTTTTTTTTTTCATTACATTTCTAATTGTCCTGTTTGGCATCGCACCGGAAGTCTGGTTTACCACAATAATGGAAAAAAACACGGGCTATTGTTTTAAATCTATGAAATTCTGTTTTGGGGGTAATACACTGCATCGATTTGAGCTTTCCGGGAACTCCCTTCAGATTCTTAACACTTGATATTTGGAAAAAAGAACTCAGGTGGACACAGTTGAAAAAAGAGGCAAGCCAATCAGATTGCTCCTTCCCCCTTTGGCCAATGACAGACGCCACATTGTTGTCAAATTTGTCTAATGAAAACGTAGGAGCAACAATAGAGAGAGGAGAGAGGGATCTGTATCCACTGACAATCTCTGGAGGAAGTTAGTGTCTCAGGCTGCGGCGAGTAACAACCTCAGCTCCTCCTGGACAGTTTGAACTTTCTGTCGGGGAGGAATGATCGCTCCTCTCTGCTCAGACTCTTGTCGGATTTAAAGTTGACTTTAAAGTCAGATTTTTGCTTCTTCGGCAGAGAACACTTGGACAGTTTCCACCAGACTTTCGATCATAAATTGTTATTTTTTTCCCCTCCTGTTTCTGTCTGACAGCAGAAATCGGTGGCTTCACCTGTTGCCCGGAGGTGCTAAGAACCGCCGGACAGATGTGATCAGTCCAACGTCGGTTTAACTAAAGCAGATCGTTCAAACGTCGCCGATTTCTCGTTAAAACGTTAGTTTTGCTGGTGAGGAACGCGGGCATGGATCTGAGACCGGAGCTCCCCACAGCCTCCTCCGCCTCACAAATCCACCCCGGAGCGGCGGCAGCGGCCGCGGCAGCCTCCATTCCGGTGTCCATGGCCGGTAACCTGCTGCGAGGGCCCCCGATCCTCCTGCGGGCCGCAGACAAGTACCCGCGCACTCCGAAGTGCGCCCGCTGCAGGAACCACGGCGTGGTGTCCGCGCTGAAGGGCCACAAGCGCTACTGCCGCTGGAAGGACTGCATGTGCGCCAAGTGCACCTTGATCGCAGAGAGGCAGCGGGTGATGGCGGCTCAGGTGGCGCTCCGGCGGCAGCAGGCGCAGGAGGAGAACGAAGCCCGGGAGCTGCAGCTGCTCTATGGCACGGCGGAAGGACTCGCTATCGCCGCCGCCAACGGCATCATCCCACCCCGGCCGAACTACGAAGTGTTTGGTTCCGTCAGCAGCGAAAGCAACTCAGGTGAGCGGATCAAGCTTCGCTGTAATGTTTAAGAAGCGCGTGAGAAGGTAGCAAATCAGTGTGTTAAACTAAAAGGCTTTATCTGTCATCAAACTGCGACTCTGTTAAACGCAGAATCATTTAACCCTAAACATTGAGCCTAATCAGCTGTCACAGCATAAATGCTGATGATGTTTGTTTAACCTTTACAGATTAAATTCTGATATTTGAGCTCACGTGTTAAATCTGCTGTTTGAATACTGGTATGTCTGTCGCTTTACTGCCTCTTTATTGATGTGATTGTTGTACTGATTATGACTCTGTGCTGATACGCTTTTGATGGCCTTCTGTTTTATGCTTTCATTCAATCTTACACACTCTGGTTCTGTCAGCAGATTCAAGCATCCAGAAGTATGAGCTGTTTCCTAAGAACCAGCTCTCCGGGTCCGCCACACCTCAACCATCTGCGGGGAAACCGGCTTCCACCGAAGGTGACTCAGCCCCCGGCATCTCGTCCCCGGACGGCCGCCACGGAGGCTCTGGTTCGGAGAACGGGGATAGCGAGTCTTTCATCAGCTCACCGGTATCCAAGCCTTTGAAAGACGGAGAAGAAACTCCAGGGTCCGTCAGCTCCATCGGCTCGGATTCGGGTTCTGAGACCGACAAAGACGAGCAGGAGCCTTCCCCTTCCTCTGCGGCCTCTCGGCACATGAACGCCATCGACATCCTCACCCGAGTATTTCCCAGCCACAAGCGAAGCGTCCTGGAGCTCGTCCTGCAGGGCTGTGGCAAAGATGTGGTGCAGGCCATCGAGCAGATCCTCAACAACAGCGGCGCTCAGGGCCCCAACAAGGCCGGGCCAGACGAGACGTGGACGGCAGAGAGGATGCTCCAAAATGCGCAGCAGCCTCCGGCGGCATCCGCAACCACAACAGCCCCGACGAGGCCCATGCTCCCCGGGGCTATGACGCTCAGCAACCGCTCTGCGTTTTCTCCTCTGCAGCCAAACGCACCGCACTTTGGCGCAGACCCTAGCACCTACCCGCTGGGCACACACTTGGGACTGAACCCGCTGCGGCTGGCCTACTCGGCGCACAGCCGGGGACTGGCTTTCATGACACCTTACTCCACCACCGGGCTCATGCCCACTTTGGGCTTCAGACCTCCAATGGACTATGCATTTAGCGACCTGATAAGAGACAGGACAATGCTGCACAAGGAGCAAGGCTATGCCAGCGGCCTGTATGGGCCTTTGGTCAACAACACGCCGGAGAAACAGTGAAGCCGGTGGACTGATCATAGAGACACATTCCGTTGTATTTGTAGCCACAAGTGTTGAAAATGTGTGATGTGTTCTGGCTACGGGCTGCTGTACATAATAGGATTATCTGGCTTGTAGTCAAATGATCTGAGAGGGATTTAAAAAAAAAAAAAGAAAAAAAAGAAGAAAAGAAACTAAACCACGTAACTCTCCAAAATAATTTTATATGTTAGACCACAAAAGTTTGAATGGCAACCCCTATGTTTGAACTTTACTACGCCATCAGTAAAATGACGTAAAACCGAATGTATTTATAGACTGCAGAATGAAATGAATCCCGATCAGGCTGGAAGAGTAAAAACTAAACTGACACACAAAAGCAAAAGTACGAAGTACGAAGAAATTATTTATCAAAGAGTTCTGACTTTTTAGAGCCTATCAAATTTTACCACATACACGCGCACGCGCACACGCACGAGTAAAATAAGTTATTAAAACACGTAGTTTACTTGTTAACCCCGTTTCCTGCTGTAAAAGTTGATCTATAACGTGTAAATGCCATTCATGTTTCTTTTTCTTATGTATTATTTCAGTTATCTCACCTTTGTATTTCATTTTGTCTTTAGTTTATGTCCAACTGCCTGTATTATATATTGCATTTGGTAATATGAAATCACTATGCCTATATTTGACTTTTCATTTATCCATTAGTCAGCGCAAATATTTTGTGACAAAGTGTTGGATTCAGTTAGTTCCTCCTCAGATGTTACACGCTGTGCTGTCACAATGTATCAAAACGCTGGAAAAAAATAAATGTTATTTTAAACAAGTGGAACATCACACTTATTAATGATGCTTTCACGGATAAACCTTTCCTGCGTAAAATCTATTTATTCTGCAAAGGTCACCCCAGATATTCTGATATGGAAAGGACACAGAATGCTATCAATTTACAGCAAATCCAAGGCATTTCATCTGGATAGATAGCAGGGTTAAAAATGACAAATATAACAGTACATTCTACTTCTTTTTTTAACAAGAAAAAAAGGACATTTTCTACAGAATCTTACAAAGCAGACAGAATATTTTATATTTATAATCCAGTCAGTGCCAATCTGGCTCACAACACGCACACATCTGACTTGACACAAATAGCCAATATTCCCACTATAATAAAACATTTAATAAACTAACTCCTTTGGGGTTTTGACTCTTCTGGTTCACTCAGGGTCAGACACAGATGTTTTTTCTTCTCGCTCTTATATAGTTTGCCCGATATTACTACAGCCACCAGCATAGTTTCAAGTACATGTAGAGCGAAGCTTTGATCAATAAGTAGCTGTACAGGAGAACAAAAAGTATTATTGTTACTGGTATGAGATTATATGCTTCTGTAACGCGCCAGCAGGTCAGATTCAGCTGGTGGACACCCGAAGGTTCCTATAGTTGGTTTACAGTAACGTTCCCTTCATTAAATCAGCGTGTTGTATAAAATAGTGACAGTTACATTTTCCAAACTACATTTGTTAAGGTGACTATGCAGATTAACTCTGTAGGTGAAACAGTTGCATGACTGCGTAACGTCACAATTGCCGTGAAATCGCACACAAGAAGAAAAAAGTGTAAAGTTTATGACTGTAACTGGAGAAGAAGGTGAAACAAATTAAACGTTTATGAACAAGTAATGCTTTCTTTACTCTTATATTATTATTATTTTTTGAAACAGTATGACTTTGCATAATTTAATATCCAAATCCTCTCATGATGAGCCTCTCATTCATGGTTATAATAATAATAATAATAATAATAATAATAATAATAACCATTTTTTATTTTATTATTATTATTTTTTTAGCAGTGCACGTATCAATTCTAAATCCTTCCCCCAGCTGTTAAAATAACGTTATCATGCAGAGCGGCGGGCCTTCGTTTGTCTGTGGTTGGAATGGATCGCGCCTCAGTGGACAATTACTTCACTCATTCAGGGATTTCACTGCCGCCACAGAGAAGAAGAATTTTCAAACAGCAATGGCGCCATCTACCGGCCACCATGTGTTAGTAGCAAGCCCCGTCCCCCCAACTTTTGTTGCAGACCAGAGCCGGTGAAATGCGTGATGCTCATTGGCTGAGCACTGGTAAGATCCCATCGTGTGCCTGACAGTGCTGCAGGTGAGAGGGAAGGTAAGGACTGGTTCTGGGAACAGTAAAAATGCTAAACTGGAAGTTGTTCTCAGCCCGTATTAACATTATTTTTGTGACATGTTGGACAGGCTTAAAATCGGGCGCTTCTGTCATTTTTTACACATCGTGTGAGTGATGCGATGTTTTGGGTGTAATCACCTGAGACAACAGGACCAGTAAAAGTCATTTCAGACAGCAGGGAAGCAAATGTGGAAGAAATTCCCAAAGATGAAAACAAGTAAAAGCTTGTTTTTATTCCAAGAGTCTGAAGAAATCAAATAGAGTTGTAATAGTTTCAAACAGATCAATGAAACCTCACCATCAAACAGGCCGTCGTGCTGTCAAGGCTTTTGAATGGTGGATGAGCACTTAAATCATTTCACATCAAAGCTGGTGTGTATAACACAGACAGCACCACTAGATGACAGGATTGTCTAACAAATAGCTTCTGCAGTGCCGCTATAACAGACTGCTCCTGACAGGCAGTCTATAAAGTCCAATATTTCGCAGCCCTACACCTGCATGCTTTAATGCAGGGGTGGGGAACTCCAGGCCTCAAGGGCCGGTGTCCTGAAGGTTTTAGATATTACCCTGGGTCAACACACCTGAATCAAATGATTAGTTCATTACCAGGCCTCTGGAGAACCTCAACACATGTTGGAGAGGTCATTTAGCCATTTGAATCAGCTGTGTTGGATTAAAGGCACATCTAAAACCTGCAGGACACCGGGCCTCGAGGCCTGGAGTTCCCCTGCCCCCGCTTTAATGGGATGTTGCTTCAAAATCTAGAACAGGGGTAGGCAACTCCAGGCCTCAAGTGCTGGTGTCCTGCAGGTTTTAGATGTGCCTTTAATCCAACACAGCTGATTCAAATGGCTAAATGACCTCTCCAACATGTGTTGAGGTTCTCCAGAGGCCTGGTAATGAACTAATCATTTGATTCAGGTGTGTTGACCCGGGGTGAGATCTAAAACCTGCAGGACAACAGCCCTCGACACCTGGAGTTACCTACCCCTGATCTAGAATATTAAAGAGATGATTTTATTTTCCAGTGCTCTTTTCATGCTTTTTTTCTTCTTTTTGGACTTAAACAAATCCTGACACGTGTATTTGCGCATGTGTATGTTTATATGTAACACAAGTTATGTAGTGGCTTTGATTTTCTTCTCTTTCTTGGAATGCTACAGCGTCCTCTGCTGCCCATTTGTGCAATGCATTGAGTAAAAACATTTTAATTCTGCAAAATCTGAATATATGACTTTTTGTAGCTTATTTTGTGAGTTATAAAAAGTGCCAAAGTGGTACAAATATTATTCACAGAGAAAACAGTAGTAGGATGGTCATACTGAGTGATAGTTCATGGTTGATTTTATTACAGAGCCCTGCATCTGTTCTTCATCTGCAACATGGAGATTTGCTGCAGTTTTTAGATGCACGGCCACAGCGTGTGAAAATTCAACTCAAATGGACACCAAGAAGTTGGAGATGGATGAAAAACAGAAAGCGGGAGCATCAGTTTGTAGAGAAAGCTGGTTTGCTACACTGAGCGCACAACTATATTTTCTGTGCTTTGTTCTGTGTTCACTAATGAATAATTAGACACAGGCAGATAAATAGCCACAGGCTCCCGGAGCGGTGCAGAGAAAGAGACAGACAGAGAGAGGGAGAGAGGGAAATCCATTTAGGTTATTACTCCATACATAAAACCCATTTTCATTTTCTGAGACACAGTTTGGTTTACTGTCAGAATAACAAATAGATAACAGGAAAACAAACCAACACAAAGACAAAAACAATTGCGCACATTCAGTTCTGAATTTAGTGACTCGACTCCTACAGCTCAGTAAACCCGCAGCAAAATGGGGAAATAAATAAACTAAATAAGAAATAAAATTGGGCTCCAGGATGCGTTTTACATCTTTTGCCTGTTCACTAATAATGCTGAGTCACAAGCTGCCACTGATAAAATAAGTAAAAGCTTTGATTTTGTGCAAACTAATTGTGGAATGTTCAGCATTCAGTCTTAACTTGGTTTTTCTTTATAAAAGACTGCATTAGCTTTTATTAGGATCTCTGCCATCTTGGGCCCTACTTTGTATGCAAACCTCTCTTAGATGATATTGATTCAAGAAACCTTTTTCCCATTTCTCCTTCAGAGGTTTCCTTCATCATTGTGCCCCAGGGAGCGCCAATCAACAACCTAACACCAATCGCCCCTCCCACACAGACTCTTCTCTCTGCCATTACATTTTGCCCCCTTTGACTCTTTCTTAATAAAGCTTCCTTACATCAAAAAGTGACAAGTCATTTGGGGAAAGTGAACCACAGGGCCACCTATTGGCAGTAAGATAAAGTGATGCTTTAGTGGTACGCTGGCTGTGGGGGCTAGTTCCACACCTTCAATATTAGGTGCCTCAAGTGTGGGTAAACAACACATATGACCAAATTTTCAGGCAGCGAAAGCTGGTGGCACAAATCTAATGTGTGAGGTTCACTGCCTGATGCAGCGCTCCAGTTTTACTGGCTATCTGCAGAGTGCTGTTGTTATCATTTCACTTGGTGGTTTCAGGCAGAAGTTAGCAATTCTTTAAATGAGAAGAGCATCTGCAATCAGCATAAATCAAGTGGACTACTTACTTACTTTCCACAGCCGAGACTGAAAATGTGGATTTTGAGCAAAAACCTGGAGATTAATGCCCTTGGTTCATATCAGCTGCTTGATAACCAAACCACTAGCTTGCGGTTGTGCATGTGCATTATTCATTGCATTGCAGCTGGTAAATCTTCTTTAAAGATACATAGGGGAAGTGACCTATTCATGAAACACTAAAAGGCACATGGGATCAGTCAGGTCAAAGGGATGCGTCGCACCGTGTACATATTCAGAGTTAGATTTTGCAGCTGCAAAATGCTACAACTTTACTGTGTATACACTCACTGCCAACTTTTTTTAGGTGCATGCTTGTTGAAACAAAGGAGTGATCTGCCAACTCAGTGGGAACAACTTAGTGCATTTAGGCATACGTAAATGGTCAAGATGACCTGCTGAAGTTCAAACCGAGCATCGTAATGGGGAAGAAAGATCCATGAATGTGGCGTGGTTGTTGGTCCCAGGCAAGCTGGTCTGAGTGCTTCAGAAAAGGCTGATCTACTGGGACTTTCCTGCACAGCCGTCTCTGAAAGGTCTGAAAAAGAGCTAGTATCCAGTAATCGACAGTTCATTGGATGAAAATGCCTTGTTGCTGCCAGAGGTCAGAGGAGAATGGCTACACTGCTCTGAACTGATGGGAAGGCGACAGACACTCCAACAACCAAGCAAAGCAGAAGAGGATCGCTAAACGCTTGTCGAACCTTGAAGCAGATGGGCTACAGCAGCACAAGAACACATCAGTGGCGCTCCTGTTAGCTAATAACAGGAAATTGGGGCTACAAAAGATTGGAAAACATTAGATGTCTTAGTATCAACGGACCATGTCCAGCAGGATAATAAGTTTGCTCCATTAAAGCGCCTCCTGTTAATATCAGAACTTTCTATAATTATCCCTTCAGACTGTAAAATGGTTTAAAAGAAAAAGAAGAAGAAATTATATTACAATAAGGTTAACAGGCTTTTAGAGAGACCATCAGCTGCTGTTTGAAAGTTATCTGTACACTGCAAATACCCAGCTGGCTTGTGTGTATTATTAGTGTGTTGGCTAAATCTGCTGCTGTTTTAACTACAAACGCTGCCGGCTTCGTCGCTCTATGTGGCAATTAAGCCTCAGAAAACTGACGCTGGTTGAAACGCACATATCTAAAAGTGTTCTTAAGAGCACATAAAAGAATTCTCATTTTCTAAGAATCTACATCAGGGTTTTTTCCCCCCAGTTTCACAGTCCCACTGGTCTCAAATTCAACTTAGCTCACAGATGACCCTTTAAACTGTTTCCTCCAATGACAGCAGTGATAATAAAGTAGTCGGTGTGTATGAGGAAATTGAGGAGCGTGCTGGATGATGTGTGCACGTCGCTGGCAGGGAGCTCACTGAGACGCTTCATATGAGTTTTAAGACTAAATGGACGTCAAGCTGTGCCGACACAGCTTGAGCACACTTAATCTCCTCAAGTGGAGAGTGTCAGTCAACACTGCTGGGGCAGATAAGGAGTGCTGGAATGTAACAGTGTGTCTGTGTGTTTGTGTGCTTCGTGATTTCTGCTTGCATGTTGTACGTGTATAAAAGTCTGCAGGAAATGCAGTTTGTTTCTTTTCAAGCTATTACGGCTTATGGTAGGATTCCTGTGTTTTCCTCCCCCTCCCCTTATTTCTCTGTTTGTGTCACCTGTGGGTGTGGCTGCACAGATCACCACCTTTCTGCTCTTGAGCTGTCAACACTGCTGATTATCATTCCCGGCCTTCCATTCAGTTATTGCTGGGTTGTTTCGATCACTATAGTCGTATGAATATTACTTTAATCGATTTAAGAACATTACTCCTTAAAAAGTAAATTTCTTTGACTACCTTTTCCTTTCTTGCCTGCCAGTCAGATGCCACACTCAACTTCTCTTCACTACAACTTTTCTGTCCACTGCCAACCTACCACACAACTATCTGGTCCTTTTTAAATTCCACCCGTATTTCCATCCAGCCTCTTCTTCAACTTTCTATTAAAATTTCTGCAAACTCTATTCTCAGTTTGCGTGTCCCGCATTTGGGTTGGTTTCTGCAAAGCTTTCAGACAAGAACCTTCACAAACTTTATCAAGAAAAACTATTTCTTACATTCGTGTTACTGGTAATTTAACCCAACCTCCCCACCTCAGGGACAGTTCCAGGATATTTTAAATTGGGTGTTATGGGGGGAACAAGAACAAAGCTTGCCTGTGTGTGTGGGTATATGTGTAAATTTACACTTTTTACTTAAGGAAAAGTTACAATCCTACTAAGTAGTTTATTAGTGCAAAAGCACCTAAAGTAAACGTGTCCATTATGTAGAACGGCACTTTTCAGATTGTATACAGTACTATATATATACTACTAGATCATAATTTTAATCTGTTGATGTGTGTACATCCAGCTGTTGGTGATTTTAAGTGCTTATATATTGCTGGGTAGTTTGAGCAATAATAATGCAGTTAATCTGCAAAATAATTAGGAATTAAAGCTTTAAAATAAAGTGTACAAAGAGAATACTTGCATTCAAAATATAATGGTGTAAAAGAAGAAAGCAGCTTAACATAGATATACTTAAATGAAGTAGAAGTACATTAAACTTATACTTGAGTCAAGTAATTTAGTAAATTTACTCGGTTACATTCCTGTTGTTCTTACTCCTACTCTAATCCAATGATCCCACCCCCTGACATGCCCATGTGCCACTTACCCTAATCCTAAAATCAGGTCTAGGAAGTTTAGGAAGGGGGTCACCACCAGGGCCAGACTGGTAATCTGACATACCGGGGATTTTCCCGGTGGGTCAACACACTTTTGGGCCGATAGACCGGCCTGAAGGGCCTCTTCCCACCAGCCATACAAGCACTGACAGCAGCCCATTGGTTCATTTTTATTACTCACGCTGGATTGTCCAATCAAATCTCTCAATGTGACCGGCCCCTCCTCTACCTTTGCTGCGAGCTCTCAAAGTAGCGAAAAGGTGAAGCTGGAAAGCTAAGAGAAAACAATAAAGACACCAATAATAGATGCAGCAAAATGTGTGAACAGTAGGACCAGCAACAACTGGTAACCAGGCCTCACAGTCACCACAGGCTGCTGACAGCACGAGCTGAAGTGAGGAAGAGGAAATTCATGTGGTAAGAAAATAGGAGGAGGAACATAATTGGAAGGGAGAGATTCAAGGATTCAAGTAAAATGCATAAGTTGCTAAAGAGTAGCTAACACAAATCCAGAAGGAAACACTAAAAGATGAAGACACTTGCACTGCAGATATGTACTCAGTTGAAGGATGGTGTATACTTTAAAAAATATTTTTAAAAATGTATGTGTGCTGTATGACATTCAGCAGCGTATCTACATCGCTGTATATGCAGATTGAAAACGAATGTGTGCAAAAAAACTTTGACCTATAGGTCTCCCAACGTGGCCGCCGTAACTAACAAAATACACTCTTGTCATTCCACCCCATGCCCCCATATGGAATATACATGCAGTGTACTGTATGTGATATGTTAATAAATTCTGAACACACGCTAAAAAGATGCATGCCTCTCCCAAAGCTCCCATTCTCGCTGTTCCTCATCAATGCTTTCTGCTGAAACGTACGATTTGCAAAATGCAGTTAATGAGTTGTTGAAGGCTGAGAATGAATCCCATTCTAGCCGTAATTGTGTAAGGTTTCCCGAGGGGGCAAGTGTGTGTGTGTGTGTGTGTGTGTGTGCTCATACTAGATGTTTTTTGCATGTGCACTTCAGCGTGTGTGTATGTGTGCTCACGTGCTTGTGTTCCTGATGCCTTTGTGCATGTACTTGTGTGTGTTTGTGGGAGTCATGAGAGCTTGTTAGTGAAAACAGAAGCATCTTTAATCTTCATTTGATGATTCTCACTTAGTGCAGGAAGCGGAAAACACTGTAAGAATGAACACAGAGAGAGGGAGAGGAGTGAAAATGTTCTTGATTGTGAGGAAGAAGATGCTGAGGAGGAGAACTCACCAGAAAGAGAGCCAGACAGGGAAGAGCTGTTTTCACGCAGACCTACTTCTGTCACTCAGTCTCTAAATTTAGCACGTGCACTTTAACATCTATGTACAACATTTGTGTGCGCACACTCTTAAATAGTCCCTGTGTTTGTTTAACTAATAGTATGAAGGACTAAAATGTGACACAAACGCCCTTACTCACTCTCCGCTGATGACTCACAGAGCCTAATATTAGCACATCCTTTCCTACTGGAGTAATGACTGTAGATGGGACATTTGATAGGTTATCAGCACTGTTAGTGCAAGGGCATTTCCAGGATTTTATTTCTCATCCAGATGGCATGGAGGCAGGGACCAATAATAAGGATGAAGGCAGAGGAAATCACATTTGATCAGGAATGAATACAGTGCAAAAAGAAGGTCATGTTCGGCCCTCTGCACAAAAGTTTAAACACTGTCTTTTGTACTGAATATTGAAAAGTGGCAAAAGACAAATAATTCTGTTTAGCCTAAAAGCATGAAAATATACTCACTATGTAGAGCAGCTCTTTTCAGAATGACATACACCATATTACTGCAACTTTGAGGTGGCGCTGGGATGCAATTTTATCTACTTAAGTACGTACTCATGTAGTATTTAAAAAAAAAAAAAAGTTACCATAGTTCCTCTTTTTCTCCAGCACTGATCTTTTTCTTTATGTGGTTCACCTTTGTGTTCATCTCTTTTGGTGCGTTTTCATTTCCTGTGGTCCGAATCAGCTGATGAGTTTGTAAACTTGCAGCTTTTTCTTGTGGTTTATTTTTCCAATTTAACAAAAATGTAGAGACGGGCAAAGCGAGGCTTTTTGAAATAACATGGTTCTGTGAAACAGGCACAGACGAGCACTGCACAAAATACCAAGTGTACCATATATGATACGTGCATTTTTGAGACATCCTCAAATTCCTTAAATGAAAAAATGAGAGTTTTCTGGCAAATTGTTTACAGTTCAGGCTTTATGGGGCTGAAAAAAAGGTTACGCATTATACCAGGCTGCCAATAATTATGATCGACATGTTGTGGATAAATTCAGACGCAACAAGCAAGAAAAATTTGAAATTGTTGATGACAATGAGCTGTGAGATTTTAATGAAAAGTCTCCCTGTTGTGTTAATATGCGTGAGGCGGTTTCAGTTGCTCAGTAATTCACAGCAACGCACAACAAACCACTTTATAAAATAGAATATATCCAGTAAAGGCCACCGTGTTTATTGCTATAACCACATAATTTTATGTGGATTTGCTGGTAGGCTTCCACATCTTTCACATCTCTGTGGAAAATGTTTCATCTAAAGTTGAAAGAAGTGAAACTAGAATAGATAGATGGATGGGGAAATCAAGTAACAATGTCCAAATTTGTCAAATCTAAAAAAATTTATTCAAAAATATTTTGTTTTCTTTTGTTTTGGACTGAAGTGCTTTTCTGATACTATCAGTCAGACCTAGAAGCAAAAGGAAAGTCACCTTTTGAGATTGGGATGAAATGCACCAAAACCTCAATTAACAGCCATGGCTGTTTTGAGCAGGATTTATAAAAAGCTTTGAAAATGCCAGAATTTGAAAATCACAAGAAAACGTTCAGTCAGCGTATCGGTCAGATGTGTCTTGGGTGGGAGCAACAAAAGTAAATACAGGAAGGAGCTGATAAATGTAGTCATCTGACTAAATATCAATAAAACGATGCACCGTGCTCTTTGTCTTGCAACAGTTATCGTACTTTACACATCTGTGGTGCTCTGCTGCATCCCAGAATGCAAACCATAGCTAGCTATGGGAATACCTTTAAACTGGGATAGACTGAGGTCAGATCACATTCTCACAAGTTTATTTGGAAGTGGACTGAGACCACCTCCTCTAATGTGTTTTGGTTCATACTGAAGTGTGTGATCCATGTTTACATCTGCACAAATGGATCACACCAACATTGAAGACTGCACTAGGGTTTGCATTAATCAGTTCCACTAAGATCAGCCAGCTTTCACCCGTGGATCTGTGGCGTGGAAGAACTTTTGTCTGCGGTGATGTCTGGCCACCTCTTTGTTCCAGCACTGCTGCAATGCAGTGACTTGGTGATCTCTTCACTTTTCATTCAGCACAATGAAATCCAGTTAGCTTTAGCTGTGTGCAACTTTGTGTTTGGTGTTAATTAGCGGCTCTTAGCACATTAACGTGCTAAAATAACACAGTGAACACAGCAAATGAAAATGCTTATTGGCAACATCTTAGGATGTTGTGCAGCAGCACAGAGATGTTGTCAAACATTAGGCCCGAGGGCCAGAATTAGCCCTGCAAAGTCTCCAATCCAGCCCACTGGAAAATATAAAGGACATAAATTTGGGACTTTTAAATGTATTTTAATCATTTTACAGCATTTTCCCTGCTGATAAATACCTCCCCCGAGACAATTCATGCTATACCAAAGTAATTATGTAACAGTAAATGAACAGAAACTTTCTGTTTTGTAATTACAGCACAGTTTGTGGAATGAGCTAACAAAACCTTTTTCTGTAATTGTTTACATTTATTTCATTTGCAACAGCAGCATTTTCTTTGTCATGTTTAAAAACTGATGAATATTGTTAAAGTTGCACAAGTTTTTTATATTTAATCATCTCAGGGATTAAATGTGTAGTTAAACTTCTTTTTACTGACAGAAATGTCAGTTACTTTTTTTTTTTTTACCCATTTAAAATCAAAATGGCCTAGGACGTGAAATTAGTTCAACATCCTTGATTTCGAGTCTTGTCAGTGTGTGAGAATCTGCTTCACGTTATTCACAAATGAGGTAAGTTGTTTGGAAAGAAATAAGTCAAACATATGGATCTGTTGTCTTAATTAGCACAGGATCAAACCGTTTGCTTCTAGCACATTGCAGCAGGTACACTTCTTCTGCGCTCCTCGGACATGTTTTGAGTTTCTCAGGTATGGTGGTTTCAAATTGTTATTATTTGGGCAAGCTTACTGTGACATGAGAATCATTTTTCCACAGCAGGTGCTCCATGGTATATCATTATCAGAGCACAGTGATGCTCCTGTGACACATTAACACTCATGTGCATGTCAAGTGCAGCAGAAACACTGAGAGTAGGGGTCGTCGGTGCCTCTTCTACAGGATTAGAGTGGAAAAACAAACTTCAGGCGTGCAAACCACAAAGAAATCCACACTCACGGAGACACACAAACATGGACCAGAAGAGTGATGAATTATGTTGCTGGGGTCTGTGGTTCTCTGTAAGTAGAAGTGAGAAAAGTGAAGATGGCAGGAGAAGTAAGAAAAGACAGACAGGAAGAGATGAAGAGGAGAAAAAGAAGGAAACTGGGTCAGGCAGGAGAGTGGAGAGGTGGGGCAGGGGGGAGGACTTGACTGTAGAAACATTATTGACACCTCCTTTCCTTCTCCCCTCCTGCCCCCTTTAGCGTTCACCCCCAGTCTCTGACCAGCAATTACACCTCTCCAAATTATGATCTATACCAGTAGAGTGGACCTGACCGTGGATGGAGATAGATGAAGATGGATTGAACTCTATCTCCTCCCTCTTTCTCGATCTCTCTCACACTTTCCTCTCACACTCTCCCCCAGGTTTGCCGATGGAGACAGATGGCGCAGGGCCCCTGGCCTTGCCTGCTGCAGATTGATTATTGATCAGGGGGACAGAGATGGATCGAGGGGTGGAGAGGACACGGAGGTGCGGGGTGGGAGCAGTGGAGTTTAAGCAGAGGTGGAAAAGTGAGAGTATTTCAAAGAATTTATGTTTTAAGAATATAGCTGAAGCACCGCTGGAGAGGGAGAGAGGAAGAAGAAGTGGAGAGGAGGGGGGAGCAGGGTAAAGATGTGGGTGCAGAAAAGATTTTCTTTGGCTCAGCTATCAACCTTGAGAGGGAGCTATTGACTAAGCTCCAGATTTGTAGCCCGACTCTAAAGGGTTTTGGTTCTTTACAGGATTTCTAAGTTTATAGCTCTTTTTTTGTCAATGAATGTCCCACTCTCACTTTAAATAGATGCTAATCATTGCTATGTGTGCGCACGCTGCATATCTGAAAAGCAAACTTTGTATGAACGAAGAAAAATAGCTTTATGTGGAAACTTGTCGGCATGCTGTTTTCATTTTTAAGGGTCACTGGATTCATTCTGACGATAAGGAATTATCGAAGTTTTCATTCCACTTAGATAAAAATATGACAGCACCAAAGTAACTCTGGAAATATAATTTTTACATTGTGTACTTATCATCAGTGTTTGTGTGGATACTTGCCTTTGTGTTTATGTTTGTTTGTTTATGGGATGAGCGTGCTGATGTGCTGGGAAGGTGAAGCTGTCTCTCCTTGCCAGACAGATGGCTATCAGCAAGGCTCCTGAGAGTGAGTGCTGCTTTACAGCAGAGCCAAGAGGTTAAGCTGCAATCTCCACTGTCTCTCTTTCTTATTTTTTCTCTCAGTCGCTGTACCTTTCATCTTCTCTGTGTGCATTTATGTGTGTGCGTGCGTGCTCATTTATTCCCTTTGCACTCCTATGTGTGAATATCAGTGTGTGTGATAAAGGAACAGAAGGAGCCTGTTGGCTGGTACGCGTGAGTGTGCTGGAGGCAGATACTGGAGGAAATAAACGATATGCAGGCAGCTGCCCAGCTCAGAGTTTACACTGGGTGCCATCACTGATGGCCATTCCTGACTGTGTGTCCTCACAAAGTCATTACTTAACTTAAAACGAGGGGAAAAAAATCACTTCTGTAATCACAGAAGTGCTCACGTAGCCAGTTTTCTAAATATAGACAATATATTTTACTGTCTTCCTTTCTTCTCCCTTTTAACTCCTTCGCGCTTGACATTCCACATCACTTCCATATGTGCTCCAGCCCCTAGGCAGAGTGGGAGTAATATCCCGTGAGGAAGCATCCTTGCAGGCTTCAGGGAGTGGGAGGATGGACAGGATGGATGCAGGATGGCTGAGTTTGTCCCTGAAGGCTTTATTTAGCCTCTTACAGCCTGAAGCAATATTGCTAAATTAACAGCTGTGTTTGTATGTGCATGTCTATTTTTGTATAAGGGGTTTTGATAACCAATCACCTACACACTGTACGCTGGAAGCATTTTGTAGGTGCTACAATCCAAAGTTTGTGCAATACAAAAATATAGAGAGTCCTCAGTGGTGTTTTATTTGATTTTTTGCTATTCAGGGTGGACCAAACAACTAAATGTAGCTTGGAAAGGTTGAAATGTAATTATGGAAAAAGCATGAAGAATTTTGCTTTTTATGTTATATAAATAATACACAACACAAGAGACAAATACCTACATTGCATGATTTGCATTTCTTCAACAAACCTGAATTCTCTAAGGGAAACTTGTCATTTCCTTTAGTAGTCTTCACGAATAGTTCTCCAGGCTTCTTGAAGGACATTTAAAGCTCTTCTTTGGATGTTGGCTGCCTTTTGTTCTGTTCTCTGTCAAGATGATCCCACGCTGCTTCAATAATGTTGAGGTCTGGGTTCTGGGGAGGCCGATCCATGACTGATAGTGTTTCATTGCATGTTTTTCTAGCCAGGTGTGCCTTTGCGGCATTTGCAGTGTGTTTGGGCTCATTGTCATGCTGAAAAATGATTGTTCATAGTTCCATCAATTCTCTATCTCTATCAAACACCACTGGCTGAAATGCAGTCTCAAACCATGACAGAGCTTCCACAGTGTTTTACAGATGGCTGTAGACACTTTCTGTTGTACCTCTCTCCTAAACTCTCCTGTAAACTCTGATGATTTGGATTTATCATTCCATAAAACCTGTCAAGTGTACTTGATCCAACACTGCATATTTAAATGGCTAAATTGCTTCATCTACATGTTCTGAAGTTTTCCAGAGGCCTGGTAATGAACTAATCATTTGATTCAGGTGTGTTGACCCAGGGTGATATCTAAAACTTGCAGGACACCGGCCCTTGAAGCCTGGCGTTCCCCACCCCTGCACTAAAGGGACAGATGCATTTCTTAGGTCTTGTGTCTGGTCTTTGTTGAAGTTCTTCTCCTTACTTAAAGACATAATTTGCTTCATCTAGTGTAGATCTTTTTTTTTTTTTTAAGACCTTCCACATCTTTTTTTGTGCTCCACTTGTTCAGTGTTCTCAAAATTTTAGGGACACACTGCACACCACACGTCATGGTCCTGGACCTTTTTGGACTTTAAATCTGGACTTTAAATTAAATGAAAAAATTTCGGTTGGATTACTAGTTTGCATATTGTGTATCTTCTCATCTTCATGTTATTCCTAGCATTTTCTGTCTTGAGTGTTTAGCTCTAGTTGCTATTTATGTTAGTTTATTTGATTTCCTCTGTGTTTCCCATCTTATCTTTCTCTGTCTATTCCCTGATGTTAAGATATTTCATGTGCCTTTATTTCCCTGTTTAATTATAGTTCTAACATTCTGTTTTACTTTGGTAGTTACCTGTGTCTTGTATTTAGATTTACTTCCCCTTGTTGCATTACCTTGATTATTTACAGCTGTCTGTTTTCCCCAGGTGTGCCTATACTTCTTGTAATTAGTCCTTTTCGCATATAAAGCTTCGGTCCCTCCTTTGACCTTGTGATGATATCTGTCATACCCTGTATTAGTCCTTCCAGTTCAGTTAGTGTTTCTCTGGATTTTTGTGTTTCAGACTGCTTGCTATTCACCATTAAAGGATATACTTTAAATTTAAGCCTGCCTGTTTGCCTGTCTGCTTTCAGCTGTTGAAATATGCCAAGTTTTTGGCTAATAGCTCCTCTGGAATCACCTTGTTGGTCCAAAAATAGTATCTTGTGCCTTTTTCATAGATTCAACTAAAGTAATGGGAACAAATTATGTGCTTCTGTGACAGGCTGCTACTAGCAAAGTGCCTAAAGATACAACTTAAAAATGGTTGTCTGTTACAAGTAGACACAACACTGACTCATCCCTTGAGTTGGGTGCCATCTTTATGCTTTTTATGTTTGGATGATTCATAGGTCAGTGGTTCAACAATCAACATAAAACAAAACAGACAAAAACAAAAAAAACATCCCTCTGAAAATGGTCAGGCACAAGGACTGGACTGATAGTGAATTAAAGAAAGAAGCCAAGATCCAAAGAAAAATTCTGAAAGACATTCAGGCAGCCTGCCCCTAACCCTAAATATTGCTCAAGAATACTTTGAAAATATATTACAGGAAAGTGTTGCTACTGGGAGGAAGATGTATAGAAATGAGGGATGGGGCAAGACTTTTTCAAAGTAAAACAATTAAATCTGAAGGGCCTAAAGCAAGAGTGATTACTTGACTTCACATAATAGCCATAAACGTGTCTCTAAAATAACGATAATAGTATAGTGCAATAATAAATTATAATGTCGTTCAGTGTTTGTCTGATCCCCCGCTTACAAGCTCACTCTTTCAACTTACAAAAGCTGCTTGTTGTTATTTGTATTCAGGGCTTATCTCTGCTGTGCTGCCCCCAGGTGGCTAAAGAATCACTTTAAGCTGGTTAAAAACAGATTTTAAAGCTAAATTATACTGACAAGACAAAGCAAGTCCCGGGTTTACAAGATGATAACAGTAATGCATATAGTCTTAACTTTCACTCTCGTTCTTGATGCAGGGTCTCAGCGCTGGCATGGTTGTAAAGTGTCAACATCAACATAAATTAAATATACAAGTGCTTCCTGGGACCATGTAATGTGAGTGCATTGTTGCTGAAACTACAAATCTACATTCATATAATATTTATTACACAATATTTAGACTTATCCACAGTCCACAAAACACAAGCTGGTAGACCAGCTTTTGATAATTTAGCTGAAGTGTGTAATACATCCTGACGTTTAGCAAGTTAGTGTTTACAGCGTTAAAAGGCTGCTTTCAGCCACATTACACATGCACATCTCCAGGACTGACTGTGTGGCAGTGGGGTTAATGAAGTTTCTCTCTGCTACACCACAGAGGAGAATTATCTAGTGAAGCGGGAGATGGCTGGCTCTCTTTCCAAGTGTCAACAAACAGTGGGGGAGTCCTCCATAAACGACAAGACGGAGCTGGTCACATTAAGCCGCATTATGCTGCCGTCTCACAAGTATTTGGTGAAAATGTAATCAGTCTCGCCACACAAGCAAATGAGAGCAGAAAATGAGCGGGGATGTGCAAACGCACTCCCCTATGTGAATACCAGTAAAAGTAGCTTCACTAGTATACTGGATCTACATCTGATGTACTAACACACTCATGAATGCAGACAAATACATATAAGCTGACCAGCCATCCCTTAGATCACAGCTGGGGGCGCATAAATTCTCCCCAAGTCAGTGAAGGATCTATGGAAATTGTGCAAATTAGGTGGAGAGGAGAAAGTGCACTGAAGAAAAGAAGCATAAAAGGAGTGTAAAATACCCTCAAGGCCTGCTTGTGTATCAAAGAGCATGGCCAGCTGTGTGTTTAGCAGCGTATGAGCATCAACAAAAACACACACACATATGCAAAACCATCAGTTAATCACTAAAGAAATCTCTCCACCATCTTTCATTGAAAATGAACTGAAATTGTGTTGAATAAATATATAAATTTCATAATGTTCATGGAAGGAAATTCGGGAATATGTGGACAGACACCGTGAGGACGGATACTCTTCCACCAATGTTCATGTATATGTATGTGTGGATATGAATATGTAAGTATGTCTATGTGCATGCTCTCAAAGGGTTTTGCTGTGAAAGAAATGTTTTATTCACGTTTCCTTTCCTGATGTCCTTTCCTGAGAATCTACTTTTTCTGTTTACCGAGAGACAACGAGCCTGACCTGAATGAGACAAGCGGAGAGAGAGAGAGCGAGAGAGGCACAGTAAACATCTGAAACCAAGCCAATCATGAGAGACAATGCAGAAGCACTACAGGTGCAGATTTGTATGTGTGAGGCTCTGCTTTGGTGATGCGTGTATGTGTGTGTGTAAGTGTGTAAGACTGCTGTTGTGCATCCAAAGTGACACATCCCTATAAAGTCCTCACACTGGTTTGATAGTGGAGTTTGTAAGGTTGTGTTTTGCGTGTGTGTGTGTGCACATCAAGCTAGAGGAGAGACAAATTTCTCACCTTGGTTTTGATGTCTATTGTTGTGTGATGTGTTATATATCAATAACATGTTCCTGTAACTGCCTTTCTGAAAAATGCTTTTTCTCTTTTTGAAAAAAATCTAAGGGGTGGAGGCCGGGGACAGTTTCTCACAAACAGGCATACCAGGGCGCGCCGTGAGGAATAGTGATTCACAAATAAATTCTCAACAAGTGCTGAGCTTTGATGCAAAACTGAGAGCTTCCATTTAAAAAAAGAAAGAAAGAAAAAGCTCACCCCATACTTCATCATCTCAAAAAAAATATGCCTTCAGTTAAAGTGTTTTTGTTTTCTTGAACCATGGACTCGGGTTAACATTTCTGACCGTACCATCATTTGTTAGCGTCAACAGTAAACAACAAACGCAGCTGGATATATAATAATAATAATGGATTGGATTTATATAGTGCTTTTCAAGGCACCCAAAGCGCTTTACAATACCACTATTCATTCACTCTCACATTCATACACTGGTGGAGGCAAGCTACGGTTGTAGCCACAGCTGCCCTGGGGCAGACTGACAGAAGCAAGGCTGCCATATCGCGCCATCGGCCCCTCTGGCCAACACCAGTAGACAAGTAGGGTAAAGTGTCTTGCCCAGGGACACAACGACCAGGACAGAGAGCCCAGGGATCGAACCGGCGACCTTCCGGTTACAGATGCGATTCCCAACCCCCTGAGCCACGGTCGCCCAGTATATGAAGATCTATTACATTGTAAAAATAGGTGTAAAAACATATTTCTAAGACCAAGGGTCCCTTTTTGCAGTCTTTAATGAATATTTGAGTAGTACATAACCTTTCTTGTTATTGCTAAAGTGTTGCTACTCATCTGCACCAAAGATAAAATGATTATATTGGCATGAGAGCAATTTACATAAATGCTGCACACTGTATCTAAAAGATGAATATAGTAACAACGTCCTACTGGTTCTATTATTTGGGTTTGCCTGGCTGTTTTCACATTTGCTAGCTTGCTGTTTTGAAATTGCATGAGACAAGTGAGGGGCAGATCTGACACCGCTTGGCGACAACATCCCATCAGCCTTTTATGGCTGAGGGGTAAAATAACAAAAATTGAATTGAAAGCACCATGTGACATGGCTAACTGTCAACAGAGGGATTAAAAATGTTACTGAAAAATGCGTTGGCTGCTTAGCGTTTATACATGCATTCAACAAAAATATTTCTGTGCTAATGTGAAAGTGCTGTTGGAAACTACATCTGTGCAGTTTGCTTATTTTATTATACCAGACATGGTGGGAGCTGGCCGTCAATGATTCTGGCCTTCTTTGCTAACGAAATGAAAAAATTCTTCCCATGGTGCTCACACATGGTAACTGATCTCAAAGAAGTGAAAACAGAGCCAACAAATGCTTCATAGCATGCTGGTCTCCGATCAGTCTCCCATCAAAGACCAGAGGCTTGTGAACAATGTACAAACAAGCAGAAAAAGTTGGTTAAACTTACGCCAGTGTTAATGGGACATGGATATGTCCTCAACATGCTGGTTCTGTATATTTAAGCGGAAATTGAATCGAGTAGAGTTAAACCTGTTTCCTGACTACAAACTGGAAAAGACAGAAGCTTAAGAGAGAGGTAGCTTTTACTGATTTTAATTGATGTCTGTCTTTTGATTTCACTGGACAAGCAGTGCTTGCCTTGCTTGACACTGTTAGAGACTTTTGAATGGTCTGCCATAAATGTGCTTTATTCATCTTCTAAACTTCAATGAGGTCTATTATTTGCAAATTGAACATTGCATTCAATAGGACTTGAAAAGTAGTCACTAATATTAGTCATTAAGAGAGCCAAGTGCTATTTTTTTTTTATAGACATCTATGCAATCTGGCTTCTTTTTGCAACTAGAAGAGTTGGCCCATGCTGTCTCTTAGAAAGAATTAGAAAAGTCACTTTTGCCTCAAAATGGTTACATTTTCAGACCCAGAAGCTTCACATATCTATTATGTAGATATGTGAAGCTTAGATGTGTAGGCTATGACGCTACACAATGCATAACAGACTAGTTAATGTTGACAAGCATGTGTGTTTTCAGGTTATATTATGCAAATGTTAGTGTTAAATATGGCACTGCTGCTCTTATTGCCACATTTCCCCCCTCAACTCTTAAAATGTGACAGTGACGAATGTCCTTGATAGAAATATGAATTGTCTCACACTGTGTCAATAGCGAAACAGGAGATGACAAGTCTATCCTCTCAGTCAGGGCATCTGTTGTCTCCCTTTTTCTTTTTATCACTGTTTCTTTGACTCCTGCTCTTTTCCCTCTCTCTTTTTTTTTTGCCTGTCTACATGCTGATACTATGAAGGGGGAGAGGGGTGAAATGGGAGGTGCAGATGCTCCTCTGAATGAGAGTTTAGGACCTCCATATTGTCTGCGAGGTTGATGAAAGGACAGAGAAGAAAGACAGGGAATAACGAAGAGGGTGAATGGAATAGAAGAAAGGGGGTAAAAATAAATAGTGAATAATGTATATTGCTGGCCTCCTAATGCTTTGCCGTTTAATACAGGCCTAAATCCCTCAACTTCTCGTAAAAACTTCAACAATTTCGCAGTCGAGTAATCTTTCGATTTAATAACCTTAAGCTTCCCTAGCTCCATAAATCTGACGTTCTTACGCCTTTCCTCCCCAACCTCGCCCTCTCCTCCTCGTCTTCCCTCCTTCCTCCCTCATTCCAAGCCTCTGTGCATTTTATCTCCATAATAGCACAAAGCGGAGCGAGCTGCCTCGGTGGGAGAGATAAGGGAAATTCCCGCCCGTATTTTAATAGCTTCGCTCAGCTATCTCTTCCTACCAACTCCTCAGGAGCTGCCAGCCAGCGCACTCACCTTGGACACAGCACCCAGAGGAGAATCCTACAGAAAGGCATGACTGCCGAACGCCTGGTGTGAGAGAGAGTGTGTGTGTGTGTGTGTGTGTGTGTGTGTGTGTGTGTGTGTGTGTGTGTGTGTGTGTGTGTGTGTGTGTGCACATGTGACAAAGAGTGCGTTGGTATTTGTGTGCTCAAGTGTTTGGGAAGATATACTTGTGTGTGCATGCAATTTGTGTCAATAAATCTTTTTTGTCATATGAATATCTGTGTTGTTTAGAATGCAAGCGACAAGGAAACAATCTGCAAGATTCAGCTGAAACATTTGGTTGCAGTTGGGTCAAGACATTAATTTCAGTCAGAGATCAAACTTGCACTCTGATACTCAAATATGTGGTTTACACAGATGTCTTTCATATATGGATTCCACATGAACACCTGCTTTTGTAGCACACTTTGACAAAAGCAGCTGTTATTAAAAAATTGAATACAAATCAAAATTTACACGTGATTCACACAGAGCCAGATCAGCCTTTGTACTGATGTTCTGTGAAATAAATAGCCTGTGCTGTCTTTGATGTTCATCAGATTCAAAATGCTGTCTTACTGTTTTTGGTGTCACTATTATCAGTTTTTGTGCTGATGAAAACACAGCACCTATTTACAGATGGAGTAATACAGGATGCAACTAATAAAAACAATTAATTTTATCAACAACCTTAATAGGAGTGCAATTTACATTCTCCCTATTTAGTTTTTTACTGTAACTAAATAATTTAAATTTTGAATAAAAGGAGTTAGCTCTTACTTATGTAAACCTTTGCTGTTACTAATGTCTCTAGGGTGTCCAGGTCAAGAACTACATATCCATGATACAATCTAGTTACCATTCTATACCAACTTATGGCTTATAAACAGCCAAAGGCCTCATCTGATAGATATGTCTCCAGCTGCTTTTTTCTCACTCACAGATGGTGTTACAGCATAGTACAGTGTGGAGATCTTAGCGCCTGCTGCACAGGTGCCCCATGCAAATAGCAGAGTCTCTAGTGACTGCAGAGAGAAGAAAATTATTCCTCCGTGGCTTCACACCTACGCCTGATCCCAATCTTCACACTCACAGGCTCACAGACTTTGAGGCACATTTCATTGAGAGCCTCTGTGTCCCATTGTTAAACAGTCAAGAGCACGAGGGCTCTTACACAGACATTTTGAGCTCTTCATGCATACTTATGCAGATCACAGGACTGTGACGTTAAACACAGGTTTACAAGGGGAAATCCAAAGGCAAGGACAAGAACAAACAAGGAGGGAAGAAGCAACAAGCCTCAGTGTTACAATGTTTTGCTTAATGATGCCATCTTAACAAAATTAGTAAATTCATTAATTGCCCTGCTACGAACTGCAGATTTGTCCAGAGTATAACCTACCTCTCACCCTATGGCAGCAGTCCTTTAAGACATAGATGCATATGCAAAACTGTGACATCAACATAGCGCCATAACATTAATATTTTGGCTCTAGATACACAGCTGACTTGCTGTGGTCTTCTCCGAAATAACAGGTGTTGCTATTAAGAAGACTGCTGGAATAAAAAAAACTTAATGGAAAAATTTGTATGGCATTCAAACAACAACACAATCAAATCTCTTTTAGAGTCCTCTGCAGGAAATCTCGTCTTTTCTAACTATTGTAGCGAGGGCGTAGATTTGGCATGGATGGAAGGGACATGTCCCCACCAATATCCAGCGATTATTGAATTGTCCCCACCAATAATTTGATTTCGTCGAGTAAAGAAAAACAAACCTGATAGAAAGAAAAAAAAAAACGATCTGTCAACGTCTCGTTCACCCAGCGGTGCAGAAAGAGTTAAATTACCTTCTCTACTGGAGTCCTACGTCATGTGAAAAATATGGCCAATGTGATTGGCTGTGCCTTTCAGGGAGCTCTGTTTAGTTTTAGCAGCGGCAATTTAGCAGTGCTATGAGGACCTGCAAGGAGGAGAGGGTGGCAGCACAAAGGAAGAACCTGGATATAAGAAAGTATTTTTCAAAGAAACCTGTAAGTCACTTAAAGCCAAGTAAACTCATAAAATGTGTCCGTCATAATAACGTTACAGGCAATGTTCCCTCTAAGATGTGCGCGTGCGCAATTGCGCACTGCTGGATTAGAACGATGCCACTTTATCCCATAGTCCAGCCAATCACGCGATTCACATTCACGTATATGCGCAGCTAATCAACGTGGTTGACAGGTTATGACACCGGTGTTTTAGCGAGCAAAGCCGCGTGGCTGATGTGGAGTGAAGCCACGTTAATGACAACGTGTACAACCATTGGAGACACTAGCAGGACAGACGGAACAACTGACGGGAAAAGTGTGGACTTTATACCAGTTTTTAAATTATGTTGATAGGTCACGTAAAACCAGAGTTGTGCTAAAATATCTGCAATGTTTGTTTGTTTTTTTCCTGAATACTGTCCTTGTTTATTTTTACTGCGGGAAGAAACGTTAAAAACGGCCTTTGATAAGGAAAACCTCGAAAGCACTCTCCGCCTGTGAGCAAAAACAAAACCCCCACCCTTTCCCATTGGTCGAAAAATGTACCATGTCGACCAATCAAAAATTATATGGCAGCATGGCATTTAAGTGTTTAGGAAGGGGGGAAGTTTTAGGAGTGACGGTGGTGTTTTGAGATGTGAGAGATTTGCCACGTTTAGCGCAAATCTTGTGTAGTTGGTGTGTAGTGTAGTCAATAGTTTTGTTGTGTGTGTCAGAACAATGAGGCGACTGCTGAATGTTACAGGAGTGATACATCTCCTGTTGGCTGTTGTTCTCCTTTATCTCATAGTGGACAGAAATTATTTTTTGGAGTGGCACAAATAATTTGTGTGCTGATTGTTCTGTAAATAGTTTGAAATGTTTATTTAAAAAAAAAACCCTTGCCTGCATTTTTAGGTAAACAGCTGCAAAAAACTTTGTTGTTTGCAAAGCTCAGTTACTTTTTTGAAGAAGTAACTATATAATTAATTACCCAACATTGGTCTCTATATACTGTATTTTGCAGACAGAGAGTTACAGGACAAAAAAAAGAAAGAAAGTTGTGTTTTCAAAATTGGTTAAAAGTTATTTTTACTTCCAATAGTGTTAAGATACTACACAGGTCATTAACAAGATTTCTTTACATTTTCATTGTAAGTGGGCTAAAGCACTTAATTAAAAGTAGTCTAACATAAATGTAAATGCTGTAATTTTATTATTTTAATAAACCATGTGACTTGGATGGATTCTATGCTGGCGTGACCACAGTGCACACGTCTGCTGTTGCTCACAGTGGTCCAAGGGATCGCTCAGGGAGTTTGTGTGTTCGCGCAGACACATGAAAAATTAGAAGGAACATTGGTCACAGGTGACTGACTGATGTTTTGGTGCTAGATTAACTAGTATTTATTATCATGACAATTGTTAGGCTGCTGATGTAAATTGTTTCATTAGTGTATATTTGACAAAGAATCTAAATTGACATGTCTCACTTTTTATATGGCACGAATCAATGTGTTATTTTATCATGTGGCAATATGTCCTAGTGCAGTCAGAGGGGAAGAGCCAGGGCCAAAGGTGAGGCACATCAAGCACATAATAATAATTTTAATCTGAGGATAAAACGCATGTACTGAGGATGAAAGAAGCTTCAGTGCTCTCAGAAGACTAAAAACATGGCTAAGGTCAACAATGACTCAAGTGAGATTAAACAATGCTGCTGTATGTCCACCAGGAGAGACTGGACAGTATAGATGGCAAACCAGTATGCCAGCAGTTTATCTCAGTTAACGAGAGGAGAAGGCATGTGTTTGGCTCCTTCACATAGCGGACATTGAGTTGTTGTGTAGGGCACCAGTCGTCCATGTCTGTTGCTGTAACAGTAGTTCATGTTTAGAATAAAAAAGTCCCAGCTCACTGATTTGATCGGGGCAATAGTGCCCAAAATGTTGCATAATTTTGCTGGGAGATCTTTTACTTTGTGGTAATCTTAGACGAGTTGTTTTATGGACAAAAAACCACCAGGTCATTCTGTGTTCCCTTAGTGCTAATGTATCAGAGATGTTGGTGTATTATAACTGAAGTAATGTTGTTAAGTCCTTAAAGTCATATTCTTTTATTGTCATGACTCTATTTTTATTTTTGTATGATACCTGATTTATATGGAACATGGCTGAAGGAAACTAAAGCCTAAAATACTTAAGTAATTTAACATTATATAATTCACATATAAAAATATGAATTGTAATTTTAAATGGTTTAAAAGCATGTAGAATAGCATATGTAGGGTAGTATATTTCTCCTTTTTTTAATTTTTTTTTTTTTTTATCAAGAAGCAAAGACAAAAAGGAAAAAAAAGAAACAGGGCAGGGTTCGATGGTTGAATCATCCGTCCCCACCAATGCCAAAACCAAATCTACGCCCTTGTATTGTAGCCACGTGGAAATGGATTGCAAAGATGCCTGTAGAGACATGCCTGCACACAGATGTACAAGCAGCTGAAACAACGCCAAAGTCCTGGTACACGAGCTATAATGGCATCACTTTGCTGAGAGGGCAAAAATAGCAACCCTACACTCATTTTAAGGGTGGAGATTTGAATTGGGCCCTTCAGTGCTAACTGTTTTGACTGAGTGCCCAGCCGAGCCGGAGGCACCAGGGAGGGATAACTTTTAAGAGGAAAAAAATAATGTTCCTTATTTTTTTGGTTTTAGAGGCAGAACTAGAATGAAGGTAAACAGTATTTTGTCCCAGAAGAATCAGTCACTAATGGCATTGTCTCCTTCAGGGACCACTTACCATAACAAAAAAAGCACCTGTTTTGGAGTTCAGGAACTTCATTCATTTTAATCTCTTGCACTGAGAAATTAATGAAATCATCAGAGGCACAACTGTGTTTTCCATTTAAGCTGCTGCAGCTGATGTTATTATCTAGAGTGCTTTACAGTATGTGGGAACAAAGTGACCCGGTGGAGGAGACTTAGGACTTGACAAACAACCGATACCTGTGGGAATCAAACCTGTAACTGCTGGCGTACCCCACTATCCATTACCATCCATTAAATATAAAGACCTTTTTCTTGAGAGACCTGATCCAAAATCTACGTTGAATCCAACAACAGTCAGGAATGTCCTACGAAATACTAACTGACTGATAGACCGTGCCTGTTTATAACTGCTATAGCATTATTTACTGTAGGTGATGTGGATTCCATTTACCTATACTAATTAACACTTCAAAGGGAGATTTTAAATTTGCATTCCACTGTCAGGAAATCCTATTACATTGTTTTGATGTGTGCCTGCCAAAATCGAGCTTGACGTACAAAAGCCCACATGTTCTAATAACTTTTAATCCATCTGAGTCAATAGACATCAAGGTGTTTATGAATATTAGCATCCTCTGTCAGAAAAATTCCTGACACAACTATTCCTGACAACAACTGCTGGATCTTTTAGCAAAAAAAAAAGGAAAAAAATTAGGAACAGGCTCAATTCCATCACACCAGGACGTGTGGGCTGCTGCGTTATGATAGGCTGCTTGCCAGCGAGGCAGAGTGA
The DNA here is from genome assembly GCF_057382095.1 of Aulonocara sp. 'chitande type north' Nkhata Bay. Lineage (NCBI taxonomy): Eukaryota > Metazoa > Chordata > Actinopteri > Cichliformes > Cichlidae > Aulonocara > Aulonocara sp. 'chitande type north' Nkhata Bay. Next base: position 6,510,907 of record NC_141365.1, on the reverse strand, counting down.
CAGAGTGTGGCGCTCACACACTGCGATAATACTGTATTCCTGCCAGAGATGCTGTGGGATCACTGACATAGTGTGTGTGTGTGTGTGTTTGCATGTTCTTGTAAAGCACTTTTGTCTGTATAGGAGCGTAAAAGGAGTGTTTATGTAACACAGTATGGTGAATGTGCATTTTTGTGTATTTGCATTTGTTTGTTACAGTGAAGCAAACACACACACAGAACCTTGGTTTTGTTTTCACTATATTAATGAAAGCAATTGTAAGCAAGTGCACACAATATTAATAATATTTTCATCCTCATAAAATTCTAGCTCAAACTTCATGCTTAAATGCAGAACCTCTCTTTGCCAAGAACAACACAGAAGCTGAAGACACAAACACATTTGGTGCCTGTTGAGAATCCAGATTTTCACTACATGCACACAGGAGCACACACACCTTTTATGCCATGTTTAATAGCATCCTTACTTCATGGGAAGGGATGAAACATACACAGTTGTTTGTTTTCCATTTTTGTGCAAAGACGGAACGAAACATTGTGTTCATAATGCCTCCTCACGTCCTTTTTAGTGTGTGTGTGGTTGTGTGGCGAGAGTTTCTGTGGGTGTGGCAAGGGTGAGGAGGTGGCGGTGATGTCTGAAGAGTGAAAAAGAAGAGAAGTGAGTGGAAATAATGGGGAGCTGAGTTTGGATTAAATGCTGACATTCTGCAGTTCTTCGTGCCCAAAAATACACCATCACGCTCTCTCTCTCCCCCACTTTTTCTTCAGTTTGGCAGAATACTCTGGCACTGTTGGGGTAGAAAGGATTTGCCTGTAATTCACTCAGCTTTTATGTAATAGTCATTTGCAGCATTCCAGAAAGGCGTTTGTGGAAAAGTGACCGAGTCAAGGCACAAGCTGGGTAACTTGGACAGCTGCAGCAGGAAGAAGCTCCTGGTGTGTGGAAGATATGTAGAAAAAAAGTATCAGGAAGTGAGAGATGATGGTGAAAAGAAAAGGCAAAAGCCAAAATTTCCAAGGGGAGGACACATATGGGACTCATGTCCTCGCTGCAGGCTCAGACTGTAGCCTTAATGCATGCTAGATTGGGGTTTTCCACTGTGTCTTGCCTCCTATCTAGTCAGCAGTGCTGCTCTAAACCAATCTTAATGGCTGAATGTATGCCCATTTCTTTCTTTGTGCAACCTGTTGCAGATATGATATAATCAGTGGCGCATTCACTCCCACTAACCAGAACAGAACATCTTTCGGCTGTAGGTTAGTTAATGTGAAACCGCTGTTCACTAAGATAAGGTTTTGCACATCACGCAGCAGTATTTTAAAATTTAGCAGAGAAATGTCTCTATCCCGGAGGCTACTAAATTATTATTTTTGTAGACTTTACTTGGATCCTTGTCACAGTATGTTTTTTGGAAAATGTCAAGCCTGGTCATACCCTCCCCTCCCTTCTCCACTCATTATCTTGGTGTATGTTTAGGTGTATGTTGCTGGAAATTGGGCAACACGCACTCATCAAACAAAGAAAAGTACCTCAAAAGTACCTCATTAATACTGTTTCAAGAAAGTATGTATGAACATGTTCTTGAGCCGCTCTTTGTGCTTGAACTCCTGTTTGCAGTCGCTCCAAAATCTTTTTCCCTTCCTCAGATTGCTTTGTCATGCTGTTTCTGAAGCTTTTTTTTTTTTTTTTTTTTTTAATTTCTAGGATCCTAATTTTCCTCCTGTTCTTGGATTTATCCTGGATTTTATAAATCACAACAACAGTCACCTAAAGGCACTTTATATTGTAAGGCAGACCCTACAATAATACACACAGAGAAAAACACAATAATCATATGACCCCCTATGAGCAAGCACTTTGGTGACAGTGGGAAGGAAAAACTCCCTTTTAACAGGAAGAAACCTCCGGCAGAACCAGGCTCAGGGAGGGGCGGGGCCATCTGCTGCGACCGGTTGGGATGAAAGTTAATGTAATTATCAGTGGTAATTTCAAGTAAAGATAACCATTTCCATATTTTGGATTACACATATTCATCCATTATTTGTCACTAACACAAGACTTTAACAAGTTAATAAGTTTAAAACTTCTTTTCATTTTCTCTTTGACTACATGGAGGTAATTCCATCTCATCTTGTAGGTCTCCAAAAGTGGTCTTTCATACACAGAAAGCAATTGCAGGCTTACTGTTTCGTAACTGTGACACATTTATATTAAGATGCCAATTTCGTGCTAAATTATTCTATACTCATACATGGTTTTTTGGGTAAAGGTCAGTTACCAAAAATATTTCTGCAACTGTTCCCAAAATGAGCATAGAAGCCAATCTGTCTTCGATGTCAGGACATTGTGCTACAAACTCTGCTTATGTTTCTTCTATGTTTTTGCAGTGTTTGTCTTAAGCACAAATCATATTAGACCGTGAAGAGAGAATATTAAAACTTTCTATTCAACAGAAAAGCCGTCATATAATCCACCGCCTGTCTTTCCAGTGAAAGCATTGAAATTTAAAGACGTTCGTTTAAAACTGATATGTTCTTCTGTCGTATTTCTTCTGACCCTGAATATGAACACAATCAGCCTGAACTCCAGATTCCCCCTGACTTATGTAAACTTGATGTGAACTCAATCATGAGGGATTCTGACTCTTGGCCTGGTTAACTACTGGTTAATTACATCCTCAGACACAGGTCATAGTCAGAGCGTGAGCCAAACGTTAGCCACCGCTGACAGAAGTTGAACCCAGCCATGCCTTTAGCTTCTTTATTGCACCTCATCAAAAAGTATGAGTTGATTTGAGTTCAATTTTTTTGAGTTGCATGCTGTGTTTTTATGTTATTAGCCATAATGTCAGCCTTGGTGCTTTTCCTGACCTAAAGTATCCTCAGATTATCCTTTCTTTCACTTACCATCCAGTCTGGACTTAAAAACGACATCTGTTCTCTCTGTTCCCACAATTTAACATTACAGCTTTACAGTCTTCTGATCTCCTCTCCTTTTCTACACAATCAGAGCTTTAAAATGTCAACTGAAGCTTCTGTTAAACCAAAGGCCATCCCTCTTTAAAGAAAAGAACTCCATACACACTGGAAATATTTTTGTTGAACAGGAAGTGACATCTTAGTTGCTAAAAGTGTCATTTTATAAGTTGCAATTAAAGATTTTAGCGATCCAGTCTATAAAAATAATGATAAATTTCTCCAATTTGCAATTCAGGGTTGTATCCTTATACTCGTCTTCAACTTCTGTCACTTTTCTTAGATCAAAATGGGGCCCTTCATATTTACATGATCATTCTTGGAATTAGCCATAATTAGTCCTATGATGATATACATTGCTGTTTCTTGTCAGAAATATAAAGGTTGTAAAATATCTTTTCTTTTCTGTATAACAACATCCCACTTCTGCACAAACCTACAGTAGGAATCTACACACAAGGATGAATGCAGGATGCACCGGTCAATGTTTCTCTTTGTTAACCACCTATTGGTTGAGACAGTTTGTGTGACATCAAATGTAGCTTCTGCAATCGGAGTTTTTATGTTCAAGTTGGTAATTTTACTTTAGTATCTGGTTGTTAATGGTGACTAGCCAGTTTAGTTTTCTATCTAAACAAGCTAATATTTTGTAATTACCCTAACAAAGGCCAAAACCCATTGGTTTTGGCCTTTGTTAATTAAGTAATTAATCATAGTTACTAGTTACTTCTTCAAAAAAGTAACTGAGTTTCAAGATTCTTAAAGTAATTAATTACTTGAAAAGTAACTATTGCGTTACTTTAAAAAAAAAAAAAGTTGAACCCTTTTGGGGTCCAGGGTTTTTTTGCCATTTTTCATTACTTTTGATTCTCCCTCTACATTTCACCTTTTTACAAGGCAAACTATTTACTTTCCTTGTTTGGTATCATCCTTTTCAGCACAACCTCATGTGTCTGAATTTACAGTTATGTTTTCATTTTGACATACTGTATTAACACAATTGATCTAAAATCATTCCACGCAATGCTAACCTCTAACTCTGCTAAACCTTGTAATGCCTCTTTTCATGGGTGCCTAGATGTTTAACTTTGGAGAAAAACCACTCTGATCATTTTATTTGCTCTTAGAGTATTTGGATATGTTTTAACCGTCAGTGGATCATCTGTGTTGTTTGATCTTGGGAACTAAGGAGTCTTTGGACCCAGAATTGGCTAATGACATCAGATTTAACCAGTGGATAGAACTAGGAATATAATCAGTGATCTGTAATCGCCTCTAAAAGCTTCTGATTTTCTCAGAGACTCAGTGGAGTCAGCTTAGTTTGACGATTTAATCCTAAAATTTTATTTACCGCTAGCCTGCCCACCTGAATGGCTAACCTGGTAGTCCCAGCAGTGTTGTGATGTTTTGTCAAATTGATTTAAAGTTGAACACGAGTGAACAAGATGCAGTAAAAAGCGTGGAAAATATTTTTCTTGGTGGTTTGGGCACATATTAGAAAATTTTTCTTTTACAAAATAACATGAAGGACACAATCCAGCTGTCATGACAGTCACGTTAGCATGGCCTGTGACCTATCAGTCTAAATAAGATGGATGGCCCGAGGAGAAACGGGAAAAGAATACATATGAAAGCTTATTGTGCACATATGGTCCATTAAGCACTTTCCTGCGTGTTTTTATGGCTGGTTTAATCTTTTTTAATCTGTCAGAAAATCAATTTGTTAACGTCGCTGCCATGTTGTAGACTGGAGCACTCCATCACACATCCATAGACCTTGTCCGCCTGAGCAAGGCATTGTGCTCGATCCTCGTCATCAGAAACTGCAATACGGAGATAAATTAATGTCTTGATGGATGGATAGAGGAGGAAAAGACAAAAAAGCAGCAAAAACACAAGCAAGTTTATGTGAAAGTGAACAGAAAGATATATAGACGGATAAAAGGCAGATAAAGTATCATATTTAAGTCATTTAGATATTAATAAAGTCAAAACAATGAATCGGTGTAAATATGATTTAATTCTTGTATAAAAGTACATTAAATGTGTAAAAACAGAATACAGATGTTTATATGAAAATGTGTAAATAATGTAAAAAAATTAATAATCATCATCATCATCATCATACACAACATCATACTCCAATACATATAACACGGCTTTTCTTCAATAAATTATTTATTAAAATGCACATGCTTAAAAATAAAACTGTATTAAATTTAACTGGATGCATAATTTAGCAGAATCTCTTGTAGCCTTTGGTCAAAATGGTCGACTTTGCTTTCTGTGACATAGACAGCAAAAGAAAAGAAAGGAGATAAATTGAGCTTCATTTTTTAAAACCGCCAGTCTAAAACCCCACAGTTGAACCAGTGATTATCCTGCGTTCAGCAGAAACCAAATAAGTCCTGTAATTCCTCCAAAGGGCCGGGATGCTAAAAGAGCTAATTTGACAGAACAAGTATAAGAGAGAAAAAGTATTTTCTGTAATAATCTGTGGATTTAGTGGGAGAAAAGGAGGATACCTGGGATAAAGCAGGGGTTTGGCTGAATCCATTACACCAGTGCTGTGGGATTATTAACACAGCCAGGAGTCACTGGGGCTGATAAATACCCATATGAAGACATTGCAGGGGCAGCGAAATGTGTCATTTCCACTCCCAACAGCATGGAAAGGAAGAAAACCCATTAAAATTGCATGCAATTTATTTGTCAGCTTAGAAGAAAAAAAAGTCTGTATCTCGTAAAAGTCTTTTTTTTTTCAAAGCAGGAAGGCTATTTTCCCCTTGAGCTGCTCGGAAAAGGAATACGCCTTATTAGCCTCTGCGACACACAGAGCGTTATTTGGTTATGCAGCGAAGCCTAAAACAGAGTTAGCGTTTAAAGCTGCTTCGTCCCTCCATCTCGCTGAGTGATTACCTCTGTCAGACCTTCAGCGGACCACGCGAGACACACACAAATGCACATAAACAGGCAGACACACATACGCAGCCTTCAACAAACTTGTGAGCTCCCACATGCACACACAGAGCATAAAACACCTGCCCCCTAAAACGCCTGAGAGCTCTCATCCTGCTTCTCTGCCACACCTCAATGTGCAGTAATTCTAGAAAAGGGCCTCTTTAAAACTTGCGACCATAAAAGTCAGACACAGTCGGAGCCATTAAACGCCTGGTGTGGATGCTGGGATGCATATGCAGCTCAAAGCAAGGGAAGCATTCCTAGACCATTAGTCTAACACTCAGATCAGTAGACAACAGAAAATGAGCTGCCTATGAAAATGTGTTTTACGCTTTGTGATGCAAATGCGGTAAATGAAAAAAGGGCGTTGGTGAGAGACACTCAAGCAAAGTTATTTCTGAGATGAATGCAAGAAAAGGACAAAAACTGAAATAACTAACATGGCATCGTTAATGGGTTTTTGTTCAGAAGTAGTAAGCAGTTGGCTCGCAGTAAATCTCCAGCCAGTCTCTTCCTTCCCTCTCCTTGAACGTGATAAAACTCAGGAGGAGGACGAGGAAATGCAAGCCAGCGCTGGTGGATGCTGATCTTCTGTTTAGCCCCGTCTTAATTAAAAACGAGAAAAAGAAAAAGCAGAAAACCTGAGGATATGCTACTTTACTCTTCTCCCTGAGCCCTTTCCAAGGACTCCCACTAAATGTTTAATTTCAATGCAGACAGTGACATTTATCAGTGGGTTTCCAGCTCATAAACAGCCTGCTCCCTGGATAAAGGCATCTTGGCCTGAGGTGGGGGGAGAGACGGACGTTTACAGAGATGGAGGGAGACAGAAGAGACAGAGCATCATGGCTTTCTGACTGAAAGAGAGTGAAACAAAAAGAGAGACAAGGAGAAAGGCAGACAAGAGACAAGATTTCCAATTTGATGAAGACCGTTTTCTCTTTGTCAGTGTCGGTTTGATGAACAAGAGAGAGGTGGCAGTAGCCTTTCACAGAAACACTCCTAAGAAATAAAGCTGCAAACATGGAACGCTACATTTGCTGGTTGAGATAGCTCAACCTGCTATTGCTGTAGCTAAATAGCTGCAGAGTTTTTAGGCCGGATACTGCACTCTGTGCACTATTGCCCACTGATAAAGTAAGTATAATGTTCAGACTTGGCACCTGATGAGTTGTTGCCAGACAGATCCCAAGGGTTGTTTCATTTCACTTTTAAAGTGAGTCCCAGAGACGCACGTGACATGAAATGGATCCAGTTCACAGCTCACGAATTCAAAGATGATAAAATGATGATATCAGGCTTGGCATCATAGCAGTGAAAGAGGAAGTAAATCATTTCTACACCAGACTACCTCCCTGGCCTTTCATAGTCAGCTCCTCCCTGAAGTTCTGTCTCAGCTGTTTCTGTACCAGTATTATTTTATCACTGTTTTCCTTTTTCATTCTTCTTTTGTACTGTCCACAATATGTAAAACCTTCAAAGTGAAAGAAGGTTTACTTTCTATTTACCATGACTGAGCTGAGCAGGCTGAAATCTTATAAACAAATATACCAGCTGCACGTAAGAGAACTGTGGAAGACTTAATTTTCATTAAATCTCATTTAAAATTTGAGAACAGTTTCCTTTCTGGTTTCAGGACTTGCCAGTGAGGTAACTTGAAAAGTTCCCCTCACCTATTCAGCACATTGTCGTTTGACCTCGCACAAAAGCTTCGTTGGATCCATTTGTAGTCAGGTCTGGTTAGACACAAGAAACAAATGGAGAGCAAAAGTGTCCCAGGTGAGAGGGAAGTATGCTGAAAGCAGTGCTATCATTACCTGTCAGATGGAAGAGATTGTTCCTTTGAAACAGGGAAGACTACTTCAAATGACTTATGCTTATTTGCACCCTCATACTCCCTCAATTCATCCATCTCGCTCTCTCTCTCTCTCTCCTGTCTACTTCCTCAAGGCATACATTTTCTCCTCTCCATTCACATGTCAGTTCCTCCCTCCACAATCCTTCCCCTGCAGATTTATTCAGGAATACGAAATGAAATCCTCTTGCACTTTTGACTTGTATTAAATGCCTTCATTCAGACTGAGGCTTGTGAAAACGACTTCCACTGAGGAGAAGTCAGAGCACACAGTCTGTTAAACATGCAGACTGTATACGCTCAACTTAGACGCGCTCCCTAACACGTGTGATATGAACTGACCTGTCAGATGGTGGAGTAAACAAAACGAAGGGGCGTCAGGAGGTTACAGACTAAAGAGGCCTATTCTAATACTCAAGATGAGCCATTAATAGCCCCCCCGTGTCTCTTGCAATCCACTAGTATGGGTCACATTCACCCTCTCTAGTTCCACACACTGCATCAGTGTTAACTTGGAGCACGTTTAAGTTTGATGAGTGTTGAGACACTAAAATGAAATGTCCGCAATTTGTTCCCCCTCGTGGGAGAACTTAGAGCCTGAACTGAATATCCTTCAAAGCAGTCCTTCAATAGTAGTAAAGGCAAATCACGATAAAGGTAATGTCATCAGTTCAGCTGTGTGAGAACTACAAAATCTTTTCTCCTTTCCATTTCCTAACATACCTTTTTCATCGTTTGGCTTTCTGATTGGTTTATCCATTAGTGTGAGTGCTTTTGCCGTATGATTGACATCGTTTTAAACTCACTCCCGAGTGCATTTCTGAAACAGCTGACTGCGACTTTAAGACAAGGTGTGTTTGCGAGACTGATGAATCAGCGTTGCATTCAGCAGCCAAACAGATGTTGTTTCCCTCCTGTTAGCCGAGAAATGCCTACGGTGTCCTGCACGGGACATTTGGCACCCTGATGTCTGTCATTATTCATCGTGAGAGGGTTTCCAATAACAAGGGCAGGCAGGGGGCATTTTTGAGCACACTGTCCACAGAGAAATGCGTACATAATGCATGGTGCTGCCACGGGGCATGCGAGGCACAAAGTGGTCCCTGCACAGTGTGATCTCGCCTCCATAGCTGAGCCAAGGCACCAAAGAAATAGTGTGAGATTGAATCCTTGGAACGAAAAAGGGCTTCGATGCTAATACATAACTTTGAGCAAGACCTAGAGGTAGTGGATGTCATGTTGATATACAAAGCTCTGAAACCTGGGGGTTTTATATTAGGTCTGCAAGGCCTTGGAGAAAGATCTTCTTTTTTTTTTTTTAAATCATGCAAAATAAACGTTTTTTTGTTCTTTTTTTCTCTTTAGTGGTTGGGTACTTAAAGAGCAGAAAGTATCAGCCTGTGTTGTCTCCACAGCTGCACTCTGCAGCAGAAGCAGCAGGCATTCACTGCAAAGTGTGCAGCAATTATTTACCTCATTCTTTTTCATAAGACATCCAGGAGAGCTGTATCAATGGAGGGAAAATGGAGCGATGGGCAAATAGAAAGGATGGATAGACAGAATGAAAGCATCAGCTCTTTAACAGAGTCGTCCTGTGGGAAAATGTAAATAATTTCACTTGAGTGCTTGAACTAAAAGAGAAAAAAAATCTAAAAGACAGTTAAAGTGCTGTTAACGGGGGAATAGGTGGGAACTGCATCTGACTGTAGATTCTCTGCATAAACTTCATCTCTGACAGATGAAGTTAATACCAAAAAATATGTTATCAAAAAGTGAACAAAACTTTCAAGAAGAAATTTTCAAAATCATGAAGTTACTTTGAATTTAATTAATGTCCTGCCTGGATGCATTATGTTGTTATGGAGGTAATTTTGTGTGGGTCTAGTAAACGCATGAGATGGATTAGAGATGGGACGCATACTAACATGTAGAAGTTCTCTTTAAACTGAACTTTGCAGCATCTCGTTATTATTCTCAGCTGATGATTGTCCTAATTGTTCCGACAGGGTCATGATTCCGCTCTGCATGCAAGGCTTCCTGGTGTTGTCCAATAAAACACCTAAAAAACAGAAGGCACTTTCAGGTGTTTCATTAGGAAACACCCAGTCTTTGTCTCCACACCTCCTGTACCTAATGTTTTGCTCTCTTATGTTGGTCTCTCCCACTGAATCATTCACTTTATATAGTGAGATCTACACGGTTAAACATATATATGTATATAGTGGAGCCTCCCACCTCTCTTGCCTCCTAATTGTCTTATTTGAACTACTGCAGGTGTTTTCTGGACAGAAGCAGGATTTTTTTCTGTCAGTTATCACCCTAAGTAGAGAATGTCCATCTCTTTTCATACATCTGCCCCTTCTGCTGAATTTTTAAAGACTTACAGGAGTTTTCAAGTTTTTCCAAATGTCTTGAGGAAAGTCTTCATTTCACGAGTTTTCCTCTGTCAGAGCAGTCAAGGCTTTCCCCCTACCTTGACTAACAGCTTTCTTTTTTTTAAAAGCAGTATGTCCATCAATACACTACATATACTACTTTACTGATCAATAGCTATGAATCATCGGGATTCATTGTTTCATTGTTTGTTATTCTCATCTAAAATAAACACACCTTCCTTCCATTCAAGGCCAAAATCTAACACTCTGCTGTTCTCTTTGCTTGCTCTCCATTTGAAATTATATAGCTAATTTACCAATTATTTACCTTGTTAAACTTCACTGTACTGAACTCTTGAGTTATTTATGCAGGGTATAAATATTTTGTCCTGGTTAATAGCTGTTTCATTCTGTGGGCCACATTCTGTCGGCATTCACCACATTAACACAAAGCACATAGTCTCCAACATATACTTCTCCTGTTATTGAAGTAATTATTGGGCCCCAGGAAGGTCAACAGCGTAGCTTATTAGCTTTCACTCCAACTCCAAGACTTTCTGTCCAGCTGCCTTTAATGTTATGCATGCAAAGCTAAATGTAGCATTAGTGGAGCCCGGGAGAGCAAGGTTTGACATTGATGACTTTGTTAAGGGGAACATATGTTTGAACAGATCGCCCCCTCTATTAATATAGCCTGTATGCAATCCCCACGGCCTGAAGGCTGGGGGCAATGTATGTCTGCATGACATTATACAGAAAGCGAGCGAGAGGGGTGGTCAGCCTGAGTGCGGGAGAGGGAAAGACAGAATGGGGGAGAGAGGGCATGCATTGTCAGCATTTTAATCGAGTGGAAAACTACAATTTTTAACTTGTGCTTTGCACTTCTTCAAACCTTTTGTAGACTGAACTGACACACAAAAGAACAGATTTACATTTAAAACTGGTTGATTTAAAAGCAAACAATGGGCCAATGCAATACTCAAAAACATTAGTACTGGATGTAACAAATTACAGAGTAACTGTAAGTAGTCTGAGTGCTTTCTAGTTACAAGTAACATTAAAGGTTGACTTTGTAGTTCAAATGCTCCATACTCTCACTTTGTGTTGGTGCAAAGAAAACCCCCAAAAAACAAAGTTTAAAATCTCCAATGCATCATTTTCAGTCTCTCCTACTTCATGACAGATAGACCACCAGAATATGAGGTTAAGTCTGTATTCTGAAGTCTAGAAACCATCTTTAAAGGTGTAAAGACCGATGGAGCAGCCAAAGCCCATGTAAAATAACTATTACAAAGGTCTCTTCTATATTTTAGATATATTGCTATACTGCTATATGTACAGCAGTATGATAAAGTAAAAGCGTTTTAAGTCATTGTTCTATCGACGTTTATCGAGTCAAAGAAACATAACTTTCTAGACTAAAAAAAGAGGATGGACAGATGAGAGTAGGATGAGTGTACCACCAGGAGTTTGGATTTCAGTAGTGATGTTGACGACTTTGAGCACACTGAAAGATTTTTCTGATGGGTGAGTAGTTTGTGTTTTTTAAACGACTGGAACATTGTTACCACTATATTGAAACTATAGACTCATACACTAATATCTAGTAGTTAATCCACCAGAAACAATTGTTGGGTACCTGTGGTTAGGTGGTTCCTCTCTACTGTTCCATGCTTACAAACATGACAGTTGCCTTTATGTTACTTCAGCAAGGCTAAATCTGTTTTGGGCTTGTGGTAGCCTGGTTGAAGAAGATGGTGTGAGTTTGTAGCTTGAGCTTAAATAGATGTGTCCACCGACCTGATCTCTGACTGTGGTTGTTGTCCATGGTGCTGATTTAAAAACTGAAATGATCAATAATCATCAGTAAATGTTGCTGCTTGTCTGTGGGTCTCTCTGCATTCAGTTTTCAGAAGCTGCAAAGCTGAAACCGGTCACCAAGTTCCTGGGATATAAACTTGGTGACTGGTTTCAACACAATAGAGCACGCTTTGCAGCTTGCTGAAGTGTTGGGTTGCTTTTGCAGAATGCTTAGCGTTATCCAACTGCACTGTGAAACTCTGATCAGTTTTACAGCATTTAGGTGAACATGAGCAGAGAGTATAACAAGACTGTTAGCCCTGCACTAGACTGGCGACCTGTCCAGAGTGCGCCCTGCGTCTTGGCCTTAAACTGAATCAGTGGTTAAGAAAATGGATAGTGAAAAAGTAGTCTAAAAATTATGTTCATTGCTTGAAGGTTAACTCTTTAATAGCAGTAATCTTTTATAATCTACTATAACTAGTTTGTCATTACCGAACATTGCTAAGTAGAACAAGCTATTCAGTAGTGTGGCTGAACACATTTACACAACACCCACAAACACAACACAATTGTACACAATACAGTTCTCACCACCATCTCTTACTCACACGCTCACAAAAATGCAAATACAGTGATATAGTGCTTGTAGGCTTTAAAAAAAAAAGGCTACTGCTCCGAGTAGCATCAGGCAGTTATATCGTATTTTAATCAACACTAAACCCCCCACCCCCACGTCTCCCTTCCTCCCCCTCCTTGTGAGTGTAGTGTTGGCTTGTGGGTAAATGAAGACCGTTTTGCAGCGTGAGCAGATGGTGAGCATTGAAGTGCCTGTTGACAGGTAGCCTATAGCTTGTTGTCTGAGTTGGCGTTATCACACACGCAGCGAGACACACACACACACACACACACACACACAAAAACACCTATGCGCACACACTGCAGCAGCTCTGAGCTTTAATTGGTACCCAGAAGGGTTTGATGGAGAGAGATGGAGAGAGAAAGAGGCAGATATGAAAGAGGAAATGAACATCAAAAACGAAGACCAGCTGGTCAACTATTTACCTCCAAAGCAGTGAAGGGAAGAATTTACATTTAATGCTGAATTTTACTGGAAGGGGAAAAAAATGAAATAAGCAAACATGTGAATTGCTGTGTGAAGTATTAGTTTGCACCCCTGAGATATTAAGACAACAACAACAACAAAGGCCTTGCTGTCGATGACAGCTGTCATGGAATCACAGATATCTATCTGCGTGTTGGTCTGTCAAACAGCTTTTCTTAAAGGCTTTCTTCAAAGCGATAACTCACAAATTCATCGTTAATTTCATTTTGTGACATTTGTGGTAATAACTGAATATCATTATGTTGTTGCTGTAGTGCCTGCCTGTGGGAGTGTTTCTCAATCAGACAGTAGGGGTGGTATTTTTCCCCTCGTATTTCAGTAGGAATTGCTCTTTTCTGTGCCTCTTTATGTTGGCTTTTGCTGCTGGAGCTAACTATCTCCTTCTCTCCTACACTCAAAGATGACTCATAATTACTCCTTCACGCAGCAGCTGGATAGTTGACTGCTCAGGAAAAATTATGTTCGGTAGTGCCAGAGGCTGTGTTGCATATGTAGTAGTCTGCTATAACAGCGTAGACTGTTGTCCTCAGCATAAGAATGGTCTAAGTTCATGTTTTTGATAATAATTGAGCGTTTAACCTCATTCAAAGTTCATGCACAAGCCTGAATTAGAATCAGAAATAAAGAAGCAAGAAAAGTGGGATAAGAGTGGACCTTGGATCAGATCGACGTACACTATACTGCCAAAAGTATTTGCTCGTTTACCTTCACACACACGAACCACTCTTAATCCATAGTGTTTTAATATGATGTTGGCCCACCCTTTGCATCTATAGCAGCTTCAGCTCTTCTGGGAAGGCTTTCCACAAGATTTAGGAATGTGTTCATGGGAATTTTTGGGAATCATTCTTCCGAAAGCGGATTCATGAGGTCAGACATTGATGTTGGATGAGAAGGCCTGACTCAGTCTCACTTCTAATTAATCCGAAAGGTTGAGGTCAGACTCAGTGGAGGCCAGTCAAGTTCGTCCACACCGCACTCACTCATCCATGTTTTTATGGACCTTAGTTTGTGCACTGGTGGGCAGTCATGTTGGAAAAGGAAGGGGTAGTCCCCAAACTGGTTCCACAAAGTTGTGAGCATGACATTTTGCAAAATATCTTGGTTTACTGAAGCATTAAGGATTTAACGTCTAGAAAACAACCCTGCACCATAATTCCCCCTCCACCAAATGGTCAAGGTAACTTTATTTATACCCATAGGCAAGGTAAATTTGCTTTACAGAAAAAATGACAGCATTTGGCATCCCTTTAAAAACACACATACCTAGTAAAGATATAAACCTCACTGTGGCACATATATAGTAATTTTAATATTTTGAATCAAAAACAGTTCTTATTTAATTCAGTGACAGCAATGGGGACAAAGCTATTTTTATAACGCTTTGTCCTGCATCTCGGAAATAGAAACCTCCGTCCTGAGGGAAGAAGCTGAAATTCACCCCTTAGAGGATGGGAACCATTTTTAAGGATTGATAAAGCCATCCTCTGTACCTGCTTAGAGTACAGGGAGGCTAAACAAGACTGTGGCTCACCTATCAAACGACTGGACCATCTCACTATCTGATTTAGAGTTTTTCTCTGTGACAGAGGTCTGACCAAACCATGCCACCAAACAAAAGGATAAAACAGACTCAATAAAAGAATGATAAAACAAAGTTAAAAAATTTTTGGTCAATGTGGAAATGAGCAAGTTTCCTAAGACAATAAAGGTGCTGGTGACCCTTTTTACAAACTGATTTGCAATTTTGATTAAAGTTCAGTTTTTCATTGATTATGGTCCCAAGATATTTATATGATTGTACTTGCTCTATTTTCTGACCTTTAATTAAAGTGACTGCATGCCCATTTTGTTGTTTCCTAAAATCAATCACCATATCTTTTGTTTTAGATATGTTCAGCTGGAGATAAGACTCCTCACACCACTGAACAAAGTCATCAATGACTGGACCATGGTTATGTTACATGACCCTGCATTTAATCATTAGTTATTATTAATCTCTGGCTCTCTTCCACAGCTTGTCTTTGTCCTGTCTTTCTCCCTCACCCAGAACCTGTCACGGAAGATGGCCACCCATCGCATTGCCTGGTTCTGCTGGAGATTCTTCCTGTTGTAGCGGGTCAACTAATTTCTGATTGTTGGGGTTTTCTCTGTATTACTGTAGACTCTTCATCTTACAATATAAAGTGCTTTGAGGCAACTTTTGTTGTGATTTGGCATTATAAAATTGAATTGAATTGAACTGAGTCAGACAACTACAGTTCTCCTGGCAACTGCCAAACCCAGACTCATCCATCAGATTGCCAGACAGAGAACAGTGATTTGTTCACTTCAGAGAATGCATGTCTACTGCTCTGGAGTCCAGGGATGGCATGTTTTATACCACTACATCTGACTCTTTGCATTGGGCTTGGACGAAAGTCTTGGATGGAGCTGCTTGGCCATTAAGCTCTCTACCCATCTGGTCTTGAGCTAATCTCAAGGCGACATCAAGTTTGCAGGTCTGTGGGAACTGATCTTGTATAAACTTGGCAACCTGTGCGCACTATGCACAGCAGCATCCACTGACCCCGCTCTGTAATTTTAGTGAGGAAATGCTGGAGCTGCTGGAATTCCTTGAGCTCCTGAGAATGACCCATTATATGTGAATTCTATGATTTGGATGGGTGAGTGAATAATTTTAGCAGTATAGTGTAGGTACTACTGGACAGATGACTGAATAGAGAAGCAGGATTACCAAAGTGGATATTTTAGACTCTGAATTTGCATTATATAACTGACTTCAAAATACAATGGTATGTAGATGTAACAATTGCACATGACTTCATGGTGTAGTGGAGTGAAAGAACCCTAGTTTAATCCCAGGAGGAGACACAAATCCAATTGGGAATTAAATCAGGAAGGGGACCCCGTGTAAAAACAAACAAACAAAAAAAAAAACACATGCAGAACCACCCAATGCTTTTTTCCCATATTAATAAAGGGGCTATGAAAGTAGCTTCTTTATGTTGCAATTGTACCAGAGATATTAAAAGATAGAGGATTTTTTGAGTACCATGTCTCTATGGTTGATGACCTGCCTCTCCTACCATAAAGCCGGCAATATCCAGCTTCCTGGAGACATATGAGCTAGTTGTCGTGTTGCACTGATTCTTGCGCATAATTGAAGTTCAGGACTATTTCAGCTGTGCGATGGCAAGCAAACAGTTGGAAAAATGTCATTAAGCATACTTATTGTTTGTCTTACTGCATCCATATTGTGAATTTGGCTTGAACATTGCTGAAGTGCTCTGCTGCAATGAACCTTAGAGGGTGATCATGCTGACACTCTGGACTGAGACATAAATTATGGCTATGAATATCCTCCCATTCATTTAGATAGGTGCTTAGCCTTATTAACCGCAAAAAGTGTCCAGAGGTTGCCGAAATCTGTCATTATTTCAGCAGTGAGCATATTAATTTTATCCTGTTTTGGATAGGTTGTTCTTGGAGTACACAGTCATGCAGGAAACAGTATTAGTCTGCTTTTAATTAAGCTCATCTGAGAAGGGCAAATAAGGTTTCCTAATGTGCTTGACTCACCAGTAATCATAGCTTGAGGTGTTAGCAACAGGCCAACCAGCTTATGTGCTAACACCTCCAGTGACTCATCTGACAAGGACCAATATCTCCACAGCTCTCTTTTTGTTTCCTGTTGACCCGACCTCAAGTCTTTTTTCAGATTTCAGGATTTTATTTTATAACTCAGCTTTTTTTTACTTTTCTCAGACATGGAAAAGGTAGAAAATGTTTATTTTTGCATCAACAACATGCCCAGCATGAATCTTGTGTGATCTTGCAGTGTGAGTGATACACACTGAGTGTGCGTTTTTGTGTGTTGTGAGCCTCGCACAATCCAAGCAGTGGTCGCTGGCCAAATGGCGCATGGAGAAGCTTCATTTGTGTAAGTGGCCACTGGGGGCGGTGTTAAGTGTCCTGGAGGGTCTCCAAGGTTATTTTACACACACATACACACACACTCTCACACACACTCACACACACACTCAGAAATGAGCGTGTGTCCTGGAGGGACTGCGGGGTCGTTACCCTACTAATGGGGCCATATGGTCACAAAACAAACACAAACTGTTCCTCCTCTCCGCCTGTAATAAGGTCATGAAAATGCTGGTCTCAATCTGATGGAGAAACCAGCTGAAGAAAATGTGCCAGAGGATGTGGACTGAAGTCACCATGAGGAAGGTCAATAACCCACAGCATCTCTTTTCCACGTATGTCTCAATATGGAGTTTCTGTGAGACTTCGAGTTCTTTGATACAGATGAGGACATAATTATTACTATTTCCTGTTAAATAGTGCTGTTAATTTTCCAAGCATCCTAGTTTTATTATGAATGCTTACATTACTTTACTTTGCATGCAGAAATAAAAGGATTTCACACAAACCACAAACTACTAGGGACAAAATTATTAGCCTGATATGCAGCAGTTTCACAGTCTCACACACGTCTCCTGAGCAATCCCAGCCCATCTTTCTTTGGCTAATCTTAATTTTCCACAGATTTGATGATTATGTGGCATGGACCTTGGTCTCAATTTTACCCCACAGTGGGATTTAGTGGGCTTTGGGCAGACCAGTCAAAAACATTCACTTTGGTCTTCTGGAGATAGTTCCAATATTAATGGGCTGTTGTCATGTTGGAAAACAAAACGACAGTTCAGACACAGTTTTGCTGCTCACTGCTTGAGGTTTTCTTTAAAACTCTTTATGATTCCTTCTACCCTGATGAGATTCCCAGTTCCAGGCTCACTGAAGCATCTCCAAAGCATAATACTCCCACCACCATGTTTCACTGTGGGGACGGTGCTCTTTGGATCATATGCTTCTCCCTTCTTTCTGCAAAAATAAGCAGCGCAGGGCTATGCTAACTTTACATATCCATCTCCTGCTTTATGATCATTAGGAAATCTTTTTCTCAAGTTTGAACTGATTTTGTTTTTGGCATGATGCAAGTGACAGCATAAATCCTGTTGAAGCTTTTGTGGAAATTGGAAAAATACCACTCAGCTTTGACTTGATTTTACAAGTGTTACAAAATTAAAGCCCATCATTGCACAGCTGTTGCTAAGGTTCAATAAAAAGGTTGTTTTTGTCACGGTGCTTGTGTTTCAGTTCTTGGTTTAATATTCTTTGATGATTGCTATTCCTGGTTTTGGTTATCTTTCGTTAGTTATCTTAGTTCTTCTTCCCTTTATATGTTTCTTAGCCTGTTTTCTCATGTTTTCTCTGTGCCTGTCCTGGTACAACATCTCATTCCCAAATCAGTCATGTTTCAGTGTGAAGCCCGTGTCTTTGCATATGTGTTGTATTTCCTGTTTTACTTTGATAGTCCATGTCCTATGTCAGTGTATCCTGCTCTGCTTCCTGTGTCTCTTTATGTCAGATTAGCTCCAGCTGTGCTTCCCTCCTGTTTTTCTCTATTAGTTGTCACATACTCCGCATTACCTGTGTGGTCCTCACCTGTCATGTTTTGCCAGGTTAGATTATGTCATGTACTCCCAGTTTAAGTTTTTGTTTTATTTCTAGTGCTCATGTATTTTGTTTCTTAGTTTGCTTTTGCTAGCAAATAAAAGCTGCCGCCTCTAAGTTAAATACACAGAGTCCTGAGTTTGGGTCAATCCACTGCCTGCCACACAGCTAACCTTGACATATTTCAGGGGGCTAATAATATTTTTGGTATTTTCTAAGCTAATTTTGTTATTTTGTGCTAATGGTCCAACAGGATTGTGTTAGGGCTTTCCCACGATGGTCATCATATACTTTAAATGGTGCAATAAATGGTATTTTAAAAAGCCCTTTAAGGGTTCTGCTGACATGCACAAGCGTCCCATACTGCAATCATCACTGCTCACACCTGGAAAAAGTTTGAAGTGGATTAAAAGATAGCCTGTACACCAGAAAGACAGTAAACTAAATATTAGCTCATTACAGCTGCAGCACAGGGAACCACAGAGGGACTTGGCGTACTGAAGAACTTTGGAGGGAAAGTGACTTTTCATCACAACCCTGTCGCCTCTCACAACAACGCACTGAAATTTGTGAGACCAACAAGCTGACTTATCCAGTCATCTGCAGCAGTCTTGCCTCCTTAACAAGAGAATATTCTGTTTACTTACCATCATTAGCTTTGCCAGCATGTAGCGCCCATCACAATGCAGCTTAATAGACCTGGAAAAGGAGCCTTGTGAACAAGAATCTCTGCTTTGTCACGGTTGTTCACCACGTCCCACCAAATACAGCTGATAGACTTGGAGTTGATTGACTTGATTGATCTGTCTGCTCACAAAAGGTCAGAAAAGAAGCTTTAAAGATGTTTCATTATTGCAACTGTGTGGTGTAATGTTGCTTGTTCGAAGTGTCTGTTGTTTGACCTTTTGTGCCCTTTGTGATGGCTTTTTCTGCTGTACATGTACCTATTTTATGCGATAGTATTTTCATAAATTTTACCATCAGCATCACCTTTAATTGTTGTACCTGGTGGCTGTTGAGATTGGCAGTGTGTTATATTTGAGATGTTGAGTGAACTTATTCTGTTCAAGTTGTTGAAGCTAGGGGAGGACTGTGGTTTCAACTCCCAACCAGTGCCTGTGTGTACAATGGCAGTGGGAAATATGTGGAAAAAGTGTCTTTTTGATAAAATGTGACCAGCTTTCAGAAAAAATGCAAAAACTTCCTTTACTAGTAGAAGCTAATGCCACAACGAACATTTGTTAGACTGCAAATGTTTGACCATTAAAACAAATGCACATTTCTATGTTTCAATGGTAAATGTTTTGCTTCTTGATTGATTGATTCAACAGTGAGCTACATGTACTTCACACAGTTCTGGTACAGTTCAAGGTACGGCACAGTCCTAAAGACAATTATACATTCATGTCTTGATGCATTCTCAATCATCCAGGAAAGTAAATCTCCAAAAGTTGATTCTGTTCATCTGGGCGTAGCGTTTTGTGGGAGAAACGTTTCGTCACTCGTCCAGGTGACTTCTTCAGTCTCAGCTGACTGCAGGTTTCCCCAATCTTATGAACAGTACATTTGCATAATGACTGAAACCAGCCCATGAGTACCATTCAGAGAGTTGGGGAATGGCTGCAATCACATCATGTATGAATATACATTCATACATTTATTCTGGAGTAAACGTAGTTGACGTTTCAAATTTAAAACTTTTTTTTGTACGAATTACATTGAGTCTAAATTTTATATCATTGTCAAGACAAATACTGTAACTCGTCATTTGGTCATCAAGGCTATCTCTGTTATTCAATTCATGTCAAGTTGTAAATGTAGATTTTTAGTCTGATTTTTTTTTTTTTTTTAAACCATTGGTTGTGTTAAGTAGATGTTAGGCATTGCTAGCAAGCTTTTCAACACGTTAACAGTCCAGTCTCTTTTTCCCCCAACTTTCGTTTACTTTCAAATTACTGAGGACACAACTCTACACTGAGCTAAACCCCTTGTAAGTAGTAAACCCACTGTGGACTGTTACCATCATGACATGGCAGACAGGATTTGGGCCCCAATGCAAGACACAGGGAACAGGAAATAAACTCAAAAGGCAGCTCTATGCTAAACTCTAACAAAACACAAAACAAAGGCTGTCCAGGAACAAGGAATTCAACAACTAGGGAAATACAGAGCTGAGACACGCACAACCTCAAGGAATCAGCGATGACGCAATAAAGACCTGAGGTAAGCTGAGGGAATAAATACACAAAGTGATGAGGGCAAACAGGAAGACAGTTGAACCTCACAGATGTAAAACTCGAAATAAAGCACCAGAGACTAAAGACTAAAATAAAACAGGAAGTACCTGAACTTGGGAACAAAAACGTGGTTTTGAAAGGGCAGGAAAAACATCTTGGGGAATTTCAAATTG
This sequence comes from Aulonocara sp. 'chitande type north' Nkhata Bay, assembly GCF_057382095.1. Classification (NCBI taxonomy): domain Eukaryota; kingdom Metazoa; phylum Chordata; class Actinopteri; order Cichliformes; family Cichlidae; genus Aulonocara; species Aulonocara sp. 'chitande type north' Nkhata Bay. Next base: position 6,489,879 of record NC_141365.1, on the reverse strand, counting down.
CAGAATCAGAATAAAATCACAAAGAGAAAATGAGCGAGAGCTCCAAACTCACAATAGCAAAGCAAACAAAGCAGAAAGATACAAAGAAAACTAAGAAACAGACTGAAGATATTTAGCAATAACAGAACTCGAGATGCAAAACACTGAGTAAAAGACCCCGAACCATAACACTGCAACTTTTGACTATATCGTCAGCTGTCCTCACAGTGCAGGAAACAAAAGTTAAGTATTAAACTTATAGCAGTGCTCAATCTCAATCAATGACAATGGTATTAAGTTAACAGTGGAGACTTTCATATTGTAAAAGTTGTTTTCTGCTTCTTTGATTTACAGTTTTCTGCTTAAATATGTCATTTTTTGAGAGGTGCAGTGAACAGTAAATGCTATTCTTTTTTTTATTTCTGCTTTTTAAGGCATTGCAGATGTTGTTATGCATCTGTGCATATTATTTACAGCTCATCCAATTCATGGTCACTGGAAGCTCGGAGATTTGAGAGGTGGGGCATAGACTGGACAGGTCGCACCAACCATTTCGTATTACCTGAGATTAACCTTTGCTATATGAAGCTACAATCTCTGCTGAATAGTTAACTTTTACATGTTTAAAGCACTCCGCAGTCCAGATTCTGATGATGCATGGCACCAATTTCAAGTGTTTTCATGCAGACATGTAGACATATTCTTCTCCATATGTGGGCATAATTTTCTTAAATATTCCACAAACCAGCAAAAAGAAGATCTATTACTCTTTGTATGAGAAGATATGAGAGATTAAAATGGAAATGGGATAATGGGGAATATAGTCTTCCTTTCCCTAAGGACTGGAAATATGGAGCTTCTGTCATTCATATCATAGTTCTAATACTTGTAAGCTCATTTGCAAACTTTATGATGGATTTGCAGGTGTAATGTAAGTTTTTCTTATGTTATTCATTAGCATGACACACAAAACAGTAGTAGGTCCATACCGCTCATATAAATCGGGCTAATACAACTCATATTATGCCATTTTTAATAGTTTTAATATATTAAGACTTGCTGGTTTTTACAAAGCCATCCATCAGTGCCTGCTAAATGAGAACAGAGTGCTTTTGTCTACTTCAAGTTTCCTGAGGTTTATCTACATTATTAATCACTAATACGTATGACTTGTTGATTTATTGGGAGAATAAATGAGGCATGAGCAGATGTTAGAAAATAGATGTGGCACACCTGACCACTTGGTGGGGTTGTTAGTCCAGCTATCTTGCGTCAGGTGAAAGGGCAATGTGGAGACTGTGGATATGCCTACAGACAGTTGTAGAGCACTTGTGAATATGTATAAATGTGTCATGTTTACAGAGTCACAGCTGTTGTTAAAGTGCAACAGTGAAAGCTTATGCAATCGTACAGTCCCTTTCCTCCAGGTGGAGTCTCTCACCCTGAGCCGAAAAAGGCAGAATTTCCTCGTTTAATTATTTCGTTATTGCAAATCCCCAGACATGCGCGCCAAATGACACCAGTTCATGTATATTAGGGGTTTTGGATCAAAGAAGCAACTGCGACATCCTCCTAGGAATAATTATTTAACAGCGTCTGATACCATCTGTTTCTAAAAAAACAAGGTGAGGACGTCCAAAAAGGCCACATGAATATATTTAATATCAGTCGTGAAGATTAGTAGTGATTAATGTGTGTTGACAGTAGATAATAATGTCAATATTTCTGTATTCATATTCAGATTTTGTACTGTCCCAGCCCTGGAAAAACAAAGTGACTAATCATAATAATGTCATCTGGAGACTTTAATAGATGCATTAGGATTGATATATCCCTGGGGTGAATAGGTTATTGCTCATAAAGCAAAATTACGAGCGCTGGCAATTAAATCAGATAGCATTACAGATCCATTTAAGAGACTTCTAGATAATGGAGACATACGGAAAATGGTCCAGTACGTCGTAATTGCAAAAAATGTAAAAGTTTGAGCAAGAATACTTTAAAGAGATTATGATAGTAGTGTTAGGTGTCTGGAACGGGGAGAACCGGAGCCCCGTTACTTCGGTGCCATTTCACCTGTTTTAATTACTTTCATTTTTTTCACAGAACCCGTGAGCGTGAGGAATTTGAGTTAAAACAAAGCAAAGTACACAGATCCACTGTGTAGGTGTTTTATTGTGTTTTTTCTCTAATAAAAAGGTCCATATTTTACTCTGAATTGTCTTTAGTCCATGACGGGTTTGGCTGTTTTATTTTTTATTTAAAGAAAAAAAGGTTAAATATATTTCCATTTTTAAAAAACAATTTCCTAAGACACTTGGCACCTTGGTTTGTGGCAAACAGCAGTCAAATAGAAGTAAACTAACTATTTTCTGTGGCAAATTAATACACATCAGAGTATTACAGGCTGCAGAACAATGTGCATTGTTGGGGGAGCAAGCAGCAACCCCTGGAGATAAAAAAATCAAGTCAGTGTGCAAGTGCTAAAAACTGCAGTTCTTTGAATTGCCCCTTGAGCCTGGCTCCAGCAGCAAATCAATCCTATAGGTTACATTACACAACTTTAGAGCAAAACAATCATGTTCACAGTCTAAAAGTTGTTTTTTAATGACTTTTCTATTTGTTTGTAAGTTTAAATAGTGTTGAGGCCTCAGTTTATTCACCCTGACAAAGATGGCTGTAGCAGGTAGTCATCAGAGCTTTTAGATTGTGCTTGTGACAACTGGTGCATCTTAAAATGTGGTTGTTTAATGCACTTATATTGTATTTATGAGCCACTCTTTCCTTTTCTGTTTTGGTATTTGTTTTGGTGTAATACATATTTGGACACTGGGGGGCAATCACCTCATTGCATTCGGGCCTTTATATTTTTTTCAATTACCACCAGATGGCGATACCTGTGGCTGCAAAACGACTATAGATTTTCTCATGTTTTATGATTCTGACATTGCTTAAGAGTTAAGAGTTGTAGATGTAAAAACCATCTTTGGTTACTAGCAGTTTGCCACTTGTCTGCAAACAGTTGCTAACTATTTGCCAAAAAAAGCGACACAAACTGGAAGTAGAAAATGTTCACCTTCAAATTAAAAGCTGTCCCTCAGTGTTGTAGCAAACATTATTTTGGAGAAGTTTTCTGTTTCCAGTTTGTGCCATACTTTTCACAGTTCCGCTGCTGCCTGGAGGTGTAAAAAAGTCGGCATGTTCCAGATAAGCTGTGGGCGAACACCGAAATCTGCTAGCGACCAAAGCAATCATAAAGAGGTTTTTTCCAACCAGAAAATGAATTCACATTTTCCCCTAGTGGACGGTGGTTGTAATGAGTCACACAGTAGGTCTGTGTCACTGAGGTTTTAGCAATCGACTTGCAGCAACTACCACCGACCATAAGTAACCACTCACTAACCAGTCAGTAAATGCACATTTTTGTCTCCGCGACAGGTGATTGCCAAATGGTCAAAGACGGGTCTTTAGGCCAGTGTGACTGGGTTTTTGTTGTTTTTTTTTACTTGACCCTATATTAAAAGATAAAGATTTCTTTATTGTCACTGTACTTAGGCATCGTAAAGTGAATTGTATCGTGTCGCATCGTATTATCTCCATGATTGTCACAAGTCCAAAACTGTCACATGATTAAGAGTCAAGTGACTTAGGAGTCACTTGACTTCTGAAAACATGTTCCCGCTGAGCTTATGAGCTCTTTCATTCACTTTGGGACATGTTCAATAAAAAAAAAAAGTCTGTTTTGTAAATGGTGGTCATACTTGTTTCAGAAAGAAAGATTATTCCCAGGTATGTTCACAGGCTTACCATCTGTGAATGTCTCGTATTATTAGTATCATTACTATCTTAAAATAGTAACCTTCAATTCACTCATTACATCCCATTGTCATTACACCTGTATGAATACAGAGTAACAAAATACAGTTTGCATCTAATCAGAATTGCAAGAGTAGTAAGTGCAATAAGAGCAAGTAGCAAATATACAGGTGTACTACTGGCAAATGCACGTATATGCTGATATATACAGATAAGGGTAGTATAAATGGTGGAATAGTTATGAACAGAATTATGTACAGAGAGACCAAATATACAGATGAACTACAGTAAATGTACAGATGTACTGTTGTATACATTTGTACAGCATACAGATGTTTTATATTGCTATACAGACGGGCAGATATACAGATGTACTATGAACAAATATACAGATGTGCTAAATATAAACAGGTGTGCTACATATATGCAGATGTACCGGTGTGTGGTAAACAGATCTACAGAGTGCTATGAATATATTCACAGTAGTGGAAGCATAGCTCTCTGAACAGACTATAGTGAACAGTGTACGTAAAACGGGGACGGTTTTGCTCATCGTAGGACTTCAGAGACCAGTAGGTTACATCACAGCAGCTACGCCCATTGTTTATACTATCTGTGGTGGACAGCCACTATATTGTGTACAGAGGCAGCTTGCTAACCAAGGTAGTGTCAGCAATCCACTTCTCATTCAAATCCACATCTGTCCCTAAAAAACTCCATAATGTCTTTCACAGTGCTGAACTTGAGGAAATCTATGAACCACTTACATTCAGGTTTGAGTTAAGGAAAATATTCAAAATCACCTTCTACAACCAAATCACCTGGCATCTTGACACATATTGGCAGTTATTCGTGCAGTTATTTTGAACATAAACCTTTACACTGACTTTGCAGCAAAAATAATGTTTTTAAAATCATTTTTCCCCTGAGAGGCATCTTTCTACATCGATCGCCGCTGCTGCTGAAGTTTTGCATAGATTTGAATTCAGGTCTTTTTGGGCATCATCTCTCTTCCTTATGATGTCTCTTATATCACTAACCACATTCTCTTTGGGGCAAAATAGATGTTAGAGTACAAACTAGACTTTAAACTGAAATATTTAACGTGTCAGGGCTTTTTAACAGGGACACACACACACACACACACACACACACACACACACTCTAAAGGTAACTCTTGTGGTCCTGGGAGACGTTTCTCTATCTCACCTAGGAAAACTCTGTATTTTGCTTGGCAGAAGACAGCTGTTTTCACACTTAGTGTGACTGTGTTCATCTTAGGATGAGACAAAGGTGACAGTTTGCATTTAAATGTGTTTATCATTGGGGAGAGTAAATGTTAAAATACACTTCTGGCATGTGTGTATGTATGCGCTCCAGCTGCTGTTTCACGGCAGATTAAAGCCTCCTGTGGTCAATTTGCTCTCCCTAATGTCAGGTCCCCTCCAAAGACTTGAATCACTTGTAGCCTAGCAACCGTGGCCACAGCTAAGGGAAGCGCAGCCATGCATGCAAAATTCCACCTGCTTAGGTGTCTGTGCGCGCCTATATATTCTGTATGAGTGTACGCCTGTGTGCTTCCATCCTATGTTGTGTGAAGTGAACACTTAAGACTATTTTCAGATGACTAGCAAGAAGAACAGTTACACATGACCAAAAGCAGCCACCCCACCCCTTCACAGTTGTCTTTTAACGTTGGTTTTTTCCACGTAAACCTCAATATTCATTTCTACAGTTCATCCCTCCATCCCAAACTCTTTCCCATCGTGGAGGGCGGCTCTCCAGGGAAACCAGCCAGAGCTGCTAAGAGCCTGGGCTCGGTGCTTTGTGGTTGGGCAGCAGCAGACGCTCTCTGGCCTCTCTGGTTAGAATCTCCGTTTTCTGGGACCTACCCTGAGTAGCTTCAGGTATAAATGGTTGTAAATATTCTCCAGATAGCACAATCAACCAGGAATGAAAGAGTACAGGATTCAAAACCAGCTGATCACCCACTTAAAAATAAAGCAGATGGTATGCCTTATTTTGGGCAGGATTCGCTCAAACACTGGGCAGCTTGCTGCAGCTCTTTTATCATTAAGAAATACAGAGAAAGAAAAGAAAATTGTACATGTGTTAAATAATAAAAGCAGCTCGTTTTCGTGTCTTCCTGAAACACGGACAAAACTCTGCAGCGTTCAGACAAAACAAACAAAGCACAGAAACAAGGACATGTGTAAGTGTTGTGTGTGGGATGATACACTTCAGTCAAGCTTGGATGGCAGCTGAATTGGTTATTTGTTGTGCTTTGAACACAAAATCTGGCTTATTTGTTGACCAGAACATCGAAGCGAAATAAAAAGCTTAATAGCTGAAATTTTTATGTAGGCAAAACACACACGGTGGGTTGTGTTTGGACAAGATATGAGAATTTTGCATTCATCTTAAAATAGTAACCTTCATCTGATTGGATGGATTGGACTAGGTTGGCCCACAAGCACTGACGAACTCGGCCTTCGGTTTCATTTCAGTTGCAAAACTGTTAACTTCTCTTGTAGGGCTACAGCTCTTTCTCCTCACATGCCTTTCACCTCTCCTCTACCTTTTTCTCAGCCATTAATAGCACAGTTTCCACTGGCACCCTCTTGGCCAACAGCACTGGAGGCCGATGTTGTTGACCTGGGCCCTGACTCATCCAGTATGGAAATATCATTTTTTATGAGCCAAACTTGCCTTTTTGGTAATATAGTGCTCTCCAGGATAACATTTTGCCACGATGACACACACAACTGATACTGTGCAAATGATGTCAGCTCCATAATCACAGCTGTCAATAAAAGGATTTTGTGGAGCCTTCATTTCAAAAACGTTTCTAGAGCAAAAAGGATCTTTTTGATTAATCACTTAACACACAATCTGAGACCAGGATAGCATTTGCAGGTGTGTATGACTGCGTGTGTTTGGCTGCGCTTATGTGAGAAGAAAACAGGGGGAAAAGAGAGAGAGAGGGAGCTGTAGGCAGAGCGACATGAGCCAGCATCAGCACTAGATTACATTAGCAAGGCATGAGGCAGCGAGAAGGTCAGCGAATCAGATACCGGTTCAATATAGCAGCATGCAGCTCTGAGGGCAGGAGCTGAGCTGGTCCGCTATCCAAGCGGATTGCTGAGGAAGCCTTGTCGTTGCAAATGCGTTTAAGAAATTTGACCATGTTGAGAGCGGACGGAAGAGCTGACTTCTGAAAATGGCAGCAAGTCCATGTCTATTTCTGAGGGCGTACAGGAACTTTGTTGCCAAATAGATGTATGAATTAAGAATACGGAGGAGCTGTTTCGGTGTTTTTGTTGTTTTACATAAAACAAATTACACCTGAATACCGTTAACTTTGTGCTTCCACCTGTTTGCGAACATCTATACATGCTGTAGTGTTTTGCTGATCTTGAATGATGCTTGTGGCCTTTGTAGAAAACCGATGAACGACTCAAATTTGATAGATTACATTATCAAAGTGAAGTGATGCCCACACTACATCCTGCACAATTTTGGCTGCACTACAATTTGTAAAAATCAATTACAGCTACATCTAGCTACGAGCCGTGCTGTGAATGAATCTAGGTTTTGAGTGGCTATTAAGTCTCTCATAGATCATATTGACTTAGATATGGTCCCTCTAACTTTTAATGGCCAGCACTTACAGTAGATGGGTAGTTCAGCACTCTTAGCCCATTATACTGTTAGTGGACACACACTGCAATCAGGAGGGTCAAAGATTTTAGTGTGCTCCATCAGTGAAGTGCACTACTCGGTTGGATTCTAATTGACCTGCTGTAAAAGGAGTGGACGAGCTAGACCTCTCCCAGTGGAAAAGTAATAATCGCTAATTGTCAAATCTGCCAGTAGGGGAAACCACATTACATCTATGATTACAGAAGTCCAGATCATTCACAGATAAATTCACAGAATCGCTCACATTTTATTCGCATAAAATAAAATAAGTGTAGATAAAAATATCTGATTAGGACTGCATAGCTTAAATAATTGAAAGACAAAATGGGGACTTTACATTTCTATTAGAGAGACTGTGTAAACAAAATAAGATTGTTCTGGGGGTGGGGGCATCCAACCACAACATCCAACGGCATTTTACAATGCACTGCTGCAAAATGTGCCAGTTAGCATTTGGAGGTGTACGAGTTCATGAAAAAGAGCGAGGTGAAAATGCCTTCAAATGACCAACTGATCACATTGACAATATAGAAGGGTTGTATTTACACAAATATACAGATGGCAAATATTCCAATGCATCCATGCACACACGCTGATGAAAATTAAAGTATTGTTTATCTCACAAACAGTATGTCCAGTTATTTGCAGTGTTTGAAATCTGTTTCGTGATAACAAAGGACAACGCACAGACTGTGCAATCATAGTGAAATCTAATATGTGTGACATTTCAGAGGCAAGACTCAAGGATATTGTTCCTGAGATTATTGACTGTCGTGAAGAAAAAAACATTTCAGGAAATCACAACTATGTAAATGTTTAAAGTTTAAAAGCTCAGTTTTAGTGTTGGCCATTGAACCGTTAATCAATATATTTGTTTTTTTGCTAGCAAACAAAATCCCAATCTGTGAATCAAGCGCTGTGTCCTCAATCGATTCAGTTCAATCCAGAGGTGCTTCGTTGGCATGACAGTTTGCAAGCATCAAAATACAATTTGCGACAGAATGAGCTCAATAAGCAACTGTACGTCACGCATGTGTACAACAATCAAAGGACTCCCTTTGAGTAAGCATTTGGTGATAGTAGAAAGGAAAAACTCCCTTTTAACAGGACGAAGCCTCTGACTGAACCAGGCTCAGTTTGGGGTAAGAGGAATTATATCTCACCTGACAAACAGGTTACCGTGACTTTTTGTTTCTCTTGTTCGATTGGCTGTTTGTAGTTACTCAGGATGTGAACACTGGGTCCACACTGGGATCTGTTTGCTCATCACTCGTTACTTTGAAGCTGACGATTGGTCCTTATATTCCACTACAAGCAAGAGTGGCCTGCAGACTGGCTGTACCACATACTTTTGCCCCATTTGACAAGAGACACTCTGCAGGTAGAAGGGCCAAAGCTGCCAATGGACTGCCAACATACTACTATCATCAAAACTGAGAAAACTTTATTCCGCTTCACGTTGACGGTGTTTTGTCATCACCCGACTTTCTATGTCACTGCGCTTCCTGTGTGATGCAATTTAAGAGATATTCTGGCAATTCATACTTGGGCCATGCCAAAGTATATAAAAGTACTGTACAGGCGACTCCAGCAAAGCATTTTGCCATGATGACAAACACACACACAAGACTGAAATTGTGCAAATGATGTCAGCTACATGATCACAGCTGGCAATGAAAGGATTTGGTAGGGAAATGCTTTCTTGTCTTAATTTCTCAAATTAAGCTGGAGAAAAAAGGATCTTCTTGCTTAATTGGTTAACACATAATCTGAGACCAAGATAGGAAACAAGATAACAATCTTGTCTGCTTTGGTTTCGTTGATTTGTGTTATAATTTGGTTTATCCTGATTGGCGTTTGGAAACCAGTGTCGTTGTGAGGTGCCTGTGTGGAGGCACAAAAATCACCATCCCAGCACCAAATGACGCTGGGGACTCTTTTCTTGGCTCATCTCGGTTTTGGAGGGTTTTGGAATTGAGGCTGTTTTGGCGGCTGGATTTAAGGTTATTTAAAAATGGGGCGCTGTCTTTTGGATGCTGATTATCACTGGACATCTGCCTAATTCTGCTCCACAGGAATTTGTTGGTGTTTTCCTGGTTTGTTTATATTGTGTCCTGTTGCTGCTTTGATAAAACATATATGAAAATATCAATCAAATTTGCTCATTTCAATGTGCATATCCACTAAAATGCTGTGAGACAGTTGACAGGTGTATATGAAGTTCTAATGTATGGTGTATTGTTTTCAGGAGTATTGCATTGTTTCGAGTGGAGAGTTGGCCTGGATGTTTTCTGAGTAGATTGTGCCGTTATGGACTTTTGTTTAAAGATTTCCCCCAGTGCGCTTTTCATTTATGTTTTATCTCTTTCTTTTGGACACTTGTGGTAGTGTGTATTTAGTGTATGCAAGTCTTATATCCACTGTTATTCAGTACTGTTTTTAAATGCAAAATGTATTTTCCATCATTTTCATTTAGAGGTACATGCCCTGACCACTTTCTCTTTTATTTATTTAATTTTAATGTGTAATGAATCCTCTGTAGTGTTTTTTGTTTTGACGAGTCGTGTGTGATCGGAAAACATATTTGGTTTTGATGCAAATAAAACTGTTTTGAGGATAGGAGCGAGAAAAGTTCATCATTTTGTGGATGCGGTTTGAAAATTACATTTTGTGTTTACAGTTCTAAAAAAAAATAGCGAAAGGGTTCAAGAAGTGTGTCTTGGCTATTTTGGCAAAATTGTTGCAAGAATCCTCTCCTAGCAATTTTAGTTTAATTACCCAGAAAGTCACCGCATTAATGTGGAATTCACTGAGCTGTATTTACTGTTAGATGCCTTTTTATGGGCAAAATTTTGCAGGATGATCATATCCTCATAATCTGATTCCATCAAAAGAGCATATTTGAGAGCATGTCTTTTGTAGATGGGAAACTCACATAAGCTATAAATCCTAACACCAAACTGACAAATGTTATGGATGTCAGTTCTTGCAAAAGACACCAGATACATACATATTGTTTGTTCTATGCACATCGCAAATCCATTGCAATAAGGTTTAGCAGTACATGTAAATATGCATGGTATAAGATCAATGCAGGGAAAAGTATTTTTCCTTAAACTGTTATTTAAACAACAAATGTGCAGTAAGATAGTACAAAACAAATTAGACTCAGTCTTGCCTTCGGTGTGTCAACGTTCGTAAGACATTCGCATCATACTCAACGTTGTCTTGAGCTTGAACCCGGCAGCCTGGAAATGTGCAAAGCAGGGCGTTGTATTCACAGCTTTGCAAAAAGTCTGTACAGCAGAGCACTTGCACTTGCGATTCACAGGAAATGCACTGGCTACAAGTTTTAACAACTTCATAGATGGTGCTTCAACAAGCTTTGTGAGTGTTTAAACAGTTTAAAAAAAACCTGAATCACTGCTTAGGCTTCATAATATAAATGATATACTGTAACTTCCTTATGAAGAATAAATGCTTTATCATGCCTACGTAGATTGTAAAGAGTCTGAACTTTTCAAATCTCTTAGGGAAGATAATACTCTTAAAACTACTGAGTGAGCACTCAAGTGCTACAGAATGGAGCGCTGTAACAGCTGCAGTTGGTTTTGTGTTTAGTCACAGTTTTTGTCTTTTAAGCAGAGGTGTGGGCCCAAATGACTGCAAGGAAAATGCACCTTATCCCAATTTTCTGCTTGTTTAGTATAGACTAAAGGATGATCACAGAAGGGGTACATGGCCAAGTTGGTTGGGCTCAGATTATACTTTGGTAAAATAAAGAATAGTTGTTGGCTTTTTGGCATAAAACTCATTGAAAGATTTTGTCTGTTGTACATTCAGATTTAAATACAAAGTTTTGCTGTGCTTTAGTACTGTTTTTCAACAGTATAATAATAATAATAATAATAATAATAATAACAACAACAACACAAAGATTACTTACAACCTCAAGGAGACTTTCCAACAGCGACACAAATATAAGAGTATACTTTGAATAAGCAACAGGTTCACATCCTGTTGCCATTAGATAATTTTAGATTAAATATGATCAAATTGAATTTGAAGCTACTTGATTTTTGTTATATCTTTACTTCTTTAAGCATGACCGTCACTTCAGGTCATGAAGAAATCATATAAAATCGTTAGAGAAATACAAGAGGGTGACAAGTTAAAGAAAAATCTGAATGTGTCATATTAAAATTTACATTTTGAGCCACCGCATGGTGCCAGAACAGCTTTAATGCATCTTGACACTGATTTCAAAAGTTTCTTTAACTATACTAATTAACAATCATAATTCATTGTTTTGTTTTGTTTTTCATTTTTTTATTGTGGTGATGTAGAGTGTTATCTAACATGAAGATGGCAGGAGTACTCTGAGGAGCTGATAAATTAAACAAATGAAAGAGAGAGGATGGATGGAGGAAAGGATCAGGAAGTAAGGGAAAGCTGTGAAGTGGAAAGGCGACTGGCTCAGATGACATACCTGTGGAGGCAGGGAGTTGTCTATGAGAGAGGACAATTGATTTTGCAACTAGATTGGAGGATGACACAATTCCTGAGGAATGCAAACGGTAGCTACTGATTTTCAAGAACAAGGATGATGTGTAGAGCTGTAGCAGCTACAGAGGGATAAAGCTGATGAGTCATACCATGGAGATATGGGAAAGAGTCGGGGAAGCTTGAGGTGATGATATGGCCTCATGCTGAGGAAGAGTACTACAGATGTGATGTTTGCTTTGACAGTTTTGGTGGAGAAGTATAGAGAAGGCCAGAAGGAACCCTGATCTGGTACTGCCTGAGGAACGCAGGAGTGGCAGAGAAGTATGCAAGTGTGGTGCAGGACATGTATGAGGACAGTGGTGAGGTGTGCAGTGGGAGTGACAGATGGGTTTAAGGCTCTGAGCCTTGTTTGCGATCGTCTCAAGCTACATTCACACTAATGCGTTTTTGTTTGAAAACGCATCGTTTTCTCTCCGTTTTGACCTCCCGTCCACACTGAGACGGCGTTTTCCCCCGAAGGAAAACGCAGCATTTTAGAAACGTTATCAAAAAGGAATACATTTGAAGGCGGTGCGTTTGTGTCGCAGTGTGGACAGCAAAAACGGAGACTTTCGAAAACGATGACGCGTGTTAGTCATGTGATGCAGTCATGTGACCAATTAAACAAAGATAGCCGAGGGCATTATACAGCAGTTGTGTTCTTTGCTGTCAATTTTGACAGGCCTATTAAAGATTAATATCAGTTTGTACAAGCTCCAGCTAGCTTTTCTTCAGATTCTTTAATTCTCACTCACTTTTGCAACTTTGTACTTTTGTGTTACTCGTAGCAACAACTCCACCTCATTGTTAGTCCATTTAAAAAACTCTGTGCTTTTCTTCAACCTTTTGCCGCCACGTTTCAAAGAACCGCAAAATAAATAAACGGCAGACAGAAATGAGGCAGGCCGAATCTTCTTGCGCTTCACGCATGCACTGTACTGGAACGTAAGCGTTTTGGCCATTTCAATGTGGACGCACAATTCTGTGAAAACGACTGAAAATGCCAGTGTGGATGCGGAGCGTTTTCAGACGCCATTTTCAAATCTGTCCGGGCTAGTGTGGGCGTAGCCTCAGAGTCTCTGAACAGAGCCTGGAGACGTGGAGGCATGCTCTGGAGAGAAGACGATTGAAAGCACAGTAGATACAGTAGGTGAAGGTGGGTAACTTCAAATACCTGCAAAGCAACAGACAGAGCGCAAGTCAGGTGAAGAAGAAAGTGCAGGCAGGCTGGAAACGAGTGCCAGAGGTGATTTGCAACAGGCTGTGCAGTTTGGAGACAAAGTTAGAGAGCCAAGGTTGTGATGTTTGGACATGTGCAGAGGAGAGATAGTGGATATACTGGACAAAACACATTGAATACAGAGCTGCCAGCTAGGCGAAAAAAGACCACGGAGAAGATTCATGGATGTAGTGGGGGAGGACATGCAGAGTGTTGTGGTGACCCCTAAAGAGAGCAGCCAAAAGGAGAAGAAGACGATAAACGTGTTACCCCAGACGCAAGTCCAAAGATCTTCAGTTAGGTTTACATCTAGTAAATATGAAAGGCATAACATATGGTGGTGGCACTGACCTCTCTTATTTGAATAGAAAGACAATCTAAAAACACTGTTGATTTGCAGTCACCGTTCCCTCTAGGAGAACAAATGAGCCAAAACTATATACAGTAGGTGTGTGTGTGTGTGTGTGTTAGAATCCAAAGTGCTGACTTCAGAATGATAATTATAGCATAAAGTTTAGCATGTTAAGTAATCCGTTAGCTCCTCTGAAAAAATTGTCAGAAATTGTCAGTCTGAACTACTGAACAAGCAGCTACTTGGATCTGAGATGAAAGTCATATTTTCTCCACGAAGGGAAAGGATCTTAACAGTTTTCAAGGCAAGCATCTCTGTAATTGTTAAGTTTGTGTGCGTGTGTGTGTGTGTCCCTGCTGATAGGAGCATGTGGCAGACGTTGTCATTGTTTGTGTGTGAATGTGTATTTGGCGTGCTGGGCCATCGTTGGAAAGCAGAGCGAGAATCCTAGAAGCTGTTGGAAGGAGATGATTGGCTTCAGAACGTGGTGGGCCCTTTGTGACAGATGGTTGGGTGCTGGGCTCGCAGAGCCGAAATCACCCACTCACACATATGTGGACTAGCACAAGCCTACACACACACACACACATATTCAGGACAGCGTTTAAAATGCCCACACATACATGTTTGCATGTGAAGCTCTGCGAAAAAGGTGTGTGGTCTTTATGTATGTACATCTGCCGTAATAAGAACACTGAAACCAACCTGGAACATTTCATATGCATAAAAGGTCTAAAAAAATGCATATTCATAGAGCGATGTTACTCAACAGAGAGGGAAATGAGTAGACACACACAGCCTGACAGTAAGACAGATGCACAGACAAACATTCAGGCAGACGGGCATGAATTTGGGAAATGGCATGAAAACAATATGTGCTCCAACCAGTGCCAGTGTTTTGGTTTTGCTGGGGGTTTGCAGCCTTGGGTTGAACACAATAAAGCTTTGCTGTGTGTCTCTCTGAACAAACAGGAGGGGATCTGGTGCCTGCTGCTTCTGCTAGCCAATACTGCTCTCACTGTCACCGCCACCGTCATCACAGCCATCAGCGTCGTAGCAACAAATAACACCACTCTGCTTGCCATAGGAGTGCACACCATTACTAATGCCAAAATCAAGCATCCAGGCAGCGCTTGTGAAACAGTCAGAAAGAGAAAAAAGGGAACTCCAGGTATGTTTGGTCATGGCCAGTGCATAATGTACTGTACATAGAACCTGGGGCAGGGATACTGAGGAGGAGCAGCTCAATTAGGAACAAAAACACAAATAGTGTATGCAAGCTCTATGAATTTTTTATATCAAGATGTGAGCAGTTTGGCTCAGATCCTTGAGTGAAATATTTCTTACTAGAAGACCAAACTATAACCATAGACAAAAAAGAGGAATTCATTCAGATGCACTAATAATAATAACTAAAAACAAAAGGCACATGATCCAGATGGTACACCTCACCTCTCATCATCAGCCTATATATATAGGTTGTTGAGGTGGGTGGAAGTTCAGTATGTAACCCTCTGAGTTGTGTTAAATTAACTATTTCTTTGAAAATGAAAAGATATACCTTAAACATGCACTTGGAAAAATGTCATCTGATTCATGACATAAATCTTGACATACTGCTCTCCTCTATAAGCTGCCTTTATAAGTGAAAAGTATCGCTATCTGCATTGGCAATACTGGGCCGGTATTTGCTTGTTATTGGAGCTATACCAAAACTTGATTGGCTCTTAATTCACACATGCCAATAAACCTACAAACCAACTTGAACATCTGAGGATTATGTAACACTCACTGACCTATCACTGGCTCATTTACATGGCTAAACTGCTCAAGACAAATACTCTTGACAAATTATTCCTACAAAATGGAAAAACCCTCTGCTTGTTTTAGCCCAGTAAAGTCAAACCAGCACTATAACAATCAGGACACACTGGACAGACCCAGTCCATATATTTGACCTGTGTGGAGGCTCGGAACCCGTTCATAGATAGAGCCTGCTCAGTCCTCTGCGTATGATTTATTTAGCACAGATTAAAAGGTTTACAGTTTTCCCGCTGTCTTGTTTGATTACGATGGTCCAACTTTCATAGTTGGAAATCAGACTTGAGGGGGCTTTCAATTTGAAAATAATATTCAAGCCTGTAAAATAATAAAAGCGACTCTGTATTTGCTTTAACCCACTCAACTGCTTTGATGTTGACTGCATCATAATGCTAGCATAAACAAACAAACCCAGGATAGCAGGTGAAGCGACGTTACCTTAGCGATGGCAAATCATAGCAAATAAGCACCTGCAGAAAAACAGTTTAATGTAGTGTGTAAAGTGGTGAGTATGAAAGTGGTCCTCACCCACATTGTCGCAGGTACATCTAATTACAATTGTGATTCTATTAAATGAATGTGTTGCAGTCATGGTAGTGTAGCACTTTTTCCTGTTTAATGTTTTTCATTTTCACAAGTAAAAGTTGGATTTATTCTGAAATAAACAAACCAGCACCTTTTAAAAAACAAACAAAACGGATCTGCTTAGCTCCTTAAATACAACAATTACAACAATAACGTACAATCAGCCCTCCATCATCAGGACCTTTAAAGAAAAATTGGCTGCAAGTTAATAGAGGTGTCATCTTTTTTTCGCTAAGCCACTTCAATAAGATGTTCTTCTTTGAAGGATAAGTGAAATAGAGTGGAATGGAGTAAATCCAATAGGGGGCCCCTAAAATAAGGTAGTTTCCATTTCTGATAATATATAAGACCAGCATCTTTGCAGTTTACGATGTGACCAAAGATAATAATTTAAGGTAAGTCAGTCTAGACATTTTAAAAAAGCACACATTTACAAAATGCTTTGTATTGGAGATAAAAAGGGGTTGGGTCTGTGTCCCAGCATTTTGAGTTCATTTTGTGATTTCTTATATTATATTGAATGTATGCTTAGTTCTTGTGATGCCGTTATTAGTTAGGGTTTGGTTGAGTTTCATTCTGGTTTTGTTTCCTCTATAATTCTTGATTCATTCCTCATTCATTAGTAGTTTCTTGTCTTCTGTGTCAATATGTCATCATGTGTTCCTTGTCTGCATGCGTCATGTTGTAAAGTTTGTGTGCCGTATCGAAGTCTCTCGTTGTTTCCTGTTTTATTTTGAAAGTCTGCTGTTTCCATCTTCGGTGTGCGTAGTTTTACTCTTCCCCTGTGGTGTCATTATATTGATTTGTCAGTTGTTTCCACATGTGTTTCCACTTCCCCTGATCACCTCCTGTGTGTATTTAGTCTGCCATGTTCCCAGGTCTTCGTGTATTCATGCCAAGTAGCCACATTTAAGGGTTTTTCATGTTTAGGGTGTGTCATGTTTTCTTTCTAGTTTTCTGAGTTTGGGTTATTGTTTAACTTTGCCTTTGACTTTTTTCTGTAATGTTTTACCAGCCTTAATAAACGTCTCATCTTCTATTAAGTTTGAGTTTTGTTTTAGAGTGTCTGCGCTTAGGTCCACCTCCTCTCCCCACACAGTCAGCCAGACTGTGCCATCTTGGCATGAAAAATATCCCAAACTGAAGGAAGATGTTTAAAACAAATTCAGAGAGCTGATCCACTGCAGAGGGCTGTTTAACAGTGTAGAAGCTACATCATCAAGTGCTGCTGCCTCTGAGTTTAAAACAAATTGACCTAAGGTCAACAAGTATCCTGGAAAACTTTCAGTGTTTTACGGTTATGTGTATATAACTATAGAGACATTAAATGGCTTTGAAATAGATTTCAGCCAGAAAGTAAAAAATTAAACAAGGAATAAAGTCTCTGATGATGCTCATTACAGAAAGCCAGAGAGTTGGTCTCAGAGATGGTTTTACTATCTGCACTCTGAGGTCAAAGCCCTGTTGGAAGGATGTCTGCTGATCTTTGAAAGCGCTTGCTGTTATACAGCTGATTAGTCAGATGGCTGGTATCTCAAAAAAACGGTGGAAGAGGAAATTTGCTGTTGCAAAGTAGTAGAATATAAATACATTAGGAGACATGCACAAACCACATGTACAATGGATGCACAGATTCCTATGAGTCTCCCAGATTTCTTGGAAATGAAAATGAGCATTGATGGCATCAGTTTAGTTTCCAAGCATCATGCCATAAACCTTATCTTGGTGGAAAATTTTGTACAAATGTACTACATCTAATAGAAAAGTATTTGTTTGTTTGTTTTTTAATAGAAACTAAAAACTCTCATATCTTGACCTAAATGCAACCCAAGAGAGCCCAACAGTGTCTTGATTATAAACCTTATTTCCTTTTCCTGTGACAGCTAATAAGAAAAACGTTAAATCCAAGCTGATAAACCATATGCCGATGACAAGAAAAGTACAAAAACCAGGATAACAGAAAAGAACTGGGCAACAAAGGCAAGAAACACCTTCAACACACACGAGGGAAAACAGATAAAGTGAGCGAGGGAAAAAAAAGGCTTTTTTCTTATTTCTAAAATTTGTGTCTCCTCAACTCCTCCGTCTTCCGTCCTCAGACAAACGAGAGAGGGGAGGACTACGGGATGAGTTAAAATCAAGGATGCACAGGTGTATCCTCTGTGCATGGATACACAAAGAATACACTTTTTTACCTCCGCATATAACAGAGGCATGGCAGGCAGCTGGAAAACAGGAGGACTCTTTAAACAACTATTTGTTTTAATTTTTTAAAGATGGTGAAACTTTCAAACCTTCTGCCTTTCACTGTCGTTGTGTACGTGATTTAAAGAAGGTCACGCTGGACTATGCTGTAAATTTAATTAAAAGCATCCATAAATTTAAAAAAGTGTCATGGGCGCTGATGCACCTGAGATCGTGAAATACGACCGGAGCTGGGCTATAATCCAAAGAATTACGAGGCATTTTTGTCAAACATCATATTTAATTGAACTAAATTTAAAATGAGTCTGCAAAGTAAGGATGCCTCATTTTGTTAAATGCCTGCTTCCTCAACTCCTCTGTCCTAGAGTTTCTTCCTCACACAGGACGACAGGAGTTAGGGAGAAGAGAAACAGAGGGATGATTGGACAGGTTTGAACAATGAAGGTAGAGCTTGCTTTTAATAAATGTACCTAAAAGCTGACAGAGTACTTTTAAGCATCAGAGTTCCTTGTCACATCACTCAGTTACACAACTAAAAGCTCACAATGTAGATGATTACACTGGCGCTAGTTCAGTGGGCCTGTACATTATGGGAACGTCAGCCGCAAAAATAACACATTTAGCATTAATTATGACGCTAATTGGGCCAAAGAAGAACTTCAGCCAAAGACTGCATAGGGACAGCAGCTTGGGCTTATAAAATCCACATGAATCATAGTATCAATTGCACCTTGTTGTTGTTCTTATTGCACTTTAGCTCTTGATGCCTCTTCTGTCTACTTTACAGTCAGTAAGCCTATTATCAAGTGTCATTTTAGCCCGTTTGCTAATCACCATCTCTGCGAAGACAATACGGCTCCCGTTGCCACGGAAAAGTGGCCAGTGTGTCATCATCTAATCTTTGCATCCACTGCCATTGCTGACATTATCACAGCCATCACCGTTACAGCAAAAACAACACTTCATTTGCCAGAACAATAAAAAAAAAAAACCACCATGCAAATAGTACCTTCATTTTTGCACTCTTGCCAGCAGTCACAATCATCATTACTGATCTGGAACTGACGGGGTTTTTTTTGGGGGGGGGGGGGTTTCCTCCATAACAATCGAAGCCATAAAAGCTGCTTTTCGTTGTCATTGCGAAAGCTTTTTAAAAGGGTGGTGGGATTTTCAACTCCACACAAGCTTTGGCCAAGGTCAAGCATCTACTGCAGCAGCGGTCTGCAGTGAGCTCCCGATGTCTAGTTGCTGACAGAGAGAGAGAACACGAGCGAGAAACAGTCGAGGATGTCATTGGTGCTTCCACTATCTGTCCTGGCAGTTTTCTTTATTGGGAAACCACACTGTGACTGGAGAATGCCCTCATGATGACAAGAATCTTCCCAGATGAAGTGCCCTTGAGAAAGACATTGAATCCCCACCGGCTCCAGGCAGCAGGAGTGCCGTTCTGCAACTGTGAGCCTGTTTCCTGAGTTCCCTTTGAGAGCTGAGCAAGTGAAAGGGAGATTTTTCTTTCTTCTTGCCAGGTGTTTTCATGTAAATAAAACAAGTATTTTTGAAAAGCTCAAATATCAAATACTTTAAAAAAGCCTATAGCTTTATATGCAAAAAGAAATAATGTGTGTGAAGTGTGTTCCCTTTTACTGCAGCATGCATGCAGGTTAAAACAAACACGGGGCAGAGATGGTTCTGTGCACTGACTGCTAAGTCATTTGTAATCTTGTACTTGTGCAGATCAGATTCTGTGCACCCTGTTTGTTTATCATTTAAATAGTTATATCTGTGTCCTTGTATTAAATGAACATTATGGAATAGTCATCATTATTAGGGTCACTTTGTGACAGGCTTGGTACATCAAACCAAAACTGAGACAGACTCAGATGTTCCCATGGGACTGCGTACATTATTTACACACCATCTGCTGGTCCAGTCATCAGCAGATGAAGTCCTGTCCTGTTTGTCTCTGTTGTATAATATACAAAACAGCTTAGTTAATTTTAAATTACAGGTTTTTTGCATGCAAATGAGCAGACTAAGATATTTAAATCTTCATCTGCTTTGATGAACTCTTCAGGTAACCTGTCTGGTTCACCATGTAACTGGATGAAAAACTGATACTGTTATATACCCCTCAAAAATTTGGATCCATCATAAGATAAAATGTGTTTGAATTAATTGCTGGTACTTGTTGCAGCTGTCAGCTAGCTGTTGCTTTTAAAATAAGCCCTTCCTAGATGGCTGCTTAGCTCTTTGTAACTCATTTATCTTCAGAGGGCACTGTAAACGGAGCAGAGGTCAGTATATGCTTAATGTATACAATAATGCTGCATTAGTCAGCACAGTCAGTTCATCTTTAATGCTGTAGGATAAATGCTATCTTTAGTTCTGTGTCATGAAAACACATTTACAGTTTCTGTAGTTTTCTATAGCTAAGGTGGTGAAGACACGTTGCATATAATGAGTTACAGTAATTGTTTTCTCACATTGTTGTGTAGGGATTTTGGCCCACTCTTGTTTATGACGTTTCAGTTCACCAAGGTTTGTAGCCATTCATTTATACACGGCTTTCTTAGGGTCTGGCTACAGCATTTCATTGAGATACTGTATGGAACTGTTATTGTCATTGTCCTGTTACGTGACCAAATTTCATCCAAGCTGTCAGAAAGATCACCTTGACTATAAAATACTTTGGTAAACTGAGGAGTTTGATGACTGCATGATGCCGAGGTTCTCTCAAATCATCACCTTTCCACCACCATGCTTGATATGGTATGTGTTGCTTTTGATACTGTGCATCATGGACATTAAAGTCTTGGGTTTGTTCAAATGCAACTTTGAAACATGGCAGCACCGTTTTCAAGCAAACAGCACTTGCTCAGTTATACTTGTACGGTCTGCCCTTGGGGTGAATTTGCTGAGATACCCACACCTGAAGGTTCAGACCAAAACTGCCAAAACTTCTGCTTTATAGAGGTGCTCCCACTCACTGATGATCAAATGTCTATCAGAGATCAATGTGCATTTGTTTACCAGCACTTGGCTTCACATGTCTTCAAATGTGCATTACATATATTATTCTGTTTCAAACCTACGCCCAATTTTGAATCACCAGTTAACTTAATCTGCATGTCTTTGGGCTGAGCACCCAGAGAAGACCAACACAGCCACGGGACACCTTCGGAGAAATGTGTACATGCAAATAGCTAAGACAGATTTTTATTTTTATTTTTTGACCTGATCTACTTAGATAATTCATCGGCTTTTCACAGATCTCTGTGGTGGCCCTGAGAGGCCAAATGGACTGCAACTTAAGAAAACACCAGCAATAAGAAAAACACTGCAAAAGCACACAAAAAACAACGGAAATAGGAAAAACGAAAACAGACTTCCAAAAGCACAAGGGAAGTGTTTCTGGGGAAACAATAACTAAAATATGCTAAGAATTGTGCTGGGATCTATCGGTTTTGTGAGGAAAGAAAAGATGAGAGGCAAGTTAACCTAACTATTAGCCTTAAAATCAGTCATCAGTATTATATGAATCATGATAAAACACACCTAGCATGTTTTGGGTTCCTGCAACTGGTCCGTCGGGTTATTGTTTCCCCAGAAACACTTCCCTTGTGCTTTTGGAAGTCTGTTTTCGTTTTTCCTATTTCCGTTGTTTTTTGTGTGCTTTTGCAGTGTTTTTCTTATTGCTGGTGTTTTCTTAAGTTGCAGTCCGTTTGGCCTATCAGGGCCACCGTAGATCTCCTATAACACTTCAGAACATTTTAAAATGATTTACAGTGAAAGAATATTACCAACAACATGTTTTTGTTTCCAAGATGCTGAAATTCAGTTTAGCTTTCATTTGTCTTTATAGCAGGATAGAAAACAGCACGGGGGCCTTCTATACGATGACACAGTCGCTCTAACTTAGCTTAAAGTTTAGCAATCCCTCTGCTGAAGGCTTCAACAGCACTCACGCTGAGAACATGGAGAGGAAGGAGTTGCTCTGCTTCAGAGCAGCTACAAGATGAGCAGAAGACAGCTGCATTAAGAAAACATTAAATAAACATCTCTCGGCACATTTGCCATCAGAAATTGGGCTCTGTTTATAAGATTTGTGTCGCAGCGCATTCCCTGCGTTGCATATTGCTCCACTATAGCATTGCATTGGTGAGCTTTACATTGCTGTGATGCCACGACACACTGTTCATCATAACCTTGTAGCAGATTGTGTGCAGAAGAAAAATGCTGCCTCTGAGCAAGTACGGTATGATCCCATGGTGCTCTGGAAATATTACACTGAAATTAAGAGACTTCACAGGAGAGCATATTGCAAGTAAAGCCCTCAGGGGCTGAAACTTCCTGAATAAGATCAAGTGCTTTATTAGACCCTGTGATTGTCACTTGCTTTCCAAGGAAGTACGGCACTGACAGTTCCACTTTTCACACATTTCATTTTAAAAAGTATTATATATGGAGCGATACAAATCTACCAGTGAATCTTTTTACCATTCAAACACAGCCTCAAGTAGAAACCGCTTAAGTGGGCGACAAAATATTTGACGTTAGAAGAAGGACAGTCTGTGGGTTTGTTTTCAGCAAGTGCTGCCCAGAAAGTTCACTCACCTTCACTGAAACAGCAGGCTCTTGCTCGTTGTCACCTCTGTTAATTAATTTTCTCGTTACTCATCGGGGCAGAATTTTTCCAAGATAGTTTGTTAGTTGATGATGATAATAAAAAGTGCCACTCAAACGACAGCAGAGACGATTAGGAAGTAAGGAAGAGGTGTCGAGGCGAGCTGTGAAATCGGCTCATTTACACCAACAGACAAGAAAAGCCATTCAGAGAAATTACGGCTAGAGCTATTTCTAATTTCACTTAATGGCATACAGATTTCTTGAGATGCTGATATCCAGGAGGGAGCCTTGCAAAAAAACAAAAAATCATTATCAGGAACATAAAAAGGTGTGACATATCACACAACAACTATGAAAACTACAGCTGAAGTTTTTAAAAAATAGCATCCTATAGTGACTGATGGCAAGAATGCATTTTCAAAGCTAGGCATCATTACGGGGATTGTCATAACACTGTCGCGGCTCCATTTTCAGGCACAGAGGAAGTGGCACTTTAAGGAAGGTGTTAAGAATGGTGGGGGGTGGGGTAAAAGTGAAAAAGGAGGTAAAAGATGCCTGCAATCTAGATGTCTAAACTGCTGGCAGGAAAAATGCCTCTTAAAGTGCAGCAATCAGTCGTCAGAAGACTTAACACGATGCTCTTCGTTGCAGAAGGAGATGTTTTCAAAACTAACTTAACACACGATGAGGATTGCGTGCTTCAAAGTAACAGGCTAACTTTATGATTAAACGGACAGTCCAATCAGTCTGATCAGTGCGTTAATGCCAAGGCACAAAGCGAAGTGGGCCACAATCATCCGAGTGCGGCTCAGTTAATAAATACCATATACCGAAGCGGCGCTCTCTTTTGATTAAGCTGCGTGAAATCTCCAAAGTGGACGAAGAGGTGACGAGAGGTATCCCATTAATGTCAGAGTGACTTCCAAGGAGGGCTGGAGGGCAACAACGGCTCCCCCAGGACAAAAAATTAGACTACGGAAGATTTGTCAAAGACAAGTAGCTCTTTATGAAATAATATGCTTCCGACTGCGAGGCTCATGCTCGTCATTTGGCAGAACTGCCTTCTACATCACAGCACTGCAGGATGCTGACATTCACACCATGGAGTGAGTGTGATCAGCTCTCACCCAGGAAGATGAAAAGTGGTTTATATAGAAACTGAGAGGCAGTATCATATGGTTGCACCTGGTGACAGAAGATGGTGAGAACTGAGCCATTTTAAACCCAGCAGCTCTCTTTAACGATTGCAATTTAAACATCTTGTTTGCATCAGATATTCTCAGTCATGCTGATTTCTGTTTTATCCACATCTGAGTAACGCAGCTGACTCCTCCGCCGAAACGGCACCGAAGCTGAAATCATCAACAGTTGTTTATCGAGCTGGCTATGCTTTTAAACTCCGAACAAGTCAGGTCAGGGGGAACTTAAGAGCAAACGCTGACTCATGCTGTCCCCATCTACTTTGGCCTTGATGACAGTGGAGGATCATTAAGTTGCTAACAGCAGGAGAGGGAAGACAAGCGTGGCTGAACACATCGCCGTCTAACAGCCATCATCTCCTCTGCCAGTGCTGTAAAGCTCTTTGGTGTGATTTTGATTATAAACCTGTAATGTTGGGTTGATCTACTGGGCATTAAAGCTAAACACAGACACAAAGTTTTGTTTCAAGGTTATTTCAATATCCACTTCCGTTGCTTCTCCGGTTCTGTTGATTTTATGTATTGGACTAAAATTGTGAAATACTTCAGTTGAGGTTCCCAGTTAATTACAGGGACAAATCGTCCTTTCCTTTAGTTTGACTCTTGAAGATACCCTATGCCCTATGGCCCTTAAAGCCATTATTTTTAAGACCCACCTCCCCGTACTCCTGTTCCCAAATTATCTTCTGGCATTAATGAACCAAATTATGACTACTGACAGATCAGGTGAATAACTTTGATTAGCTCATAACATCAGTGCATGTTGGGGTCGTTGGGATAAGTTACGTTAGACAGTAACAGAAAGTTCTTATAGTGAACCCTGATGTTGATGAACCTGCATGTTGCGTTTAATAATTAATTATTGTATCTTTCCAAAAATTTCAATCTGATATTTCTCACCCAAAAAATTGACCATTACAAGAAAAAAAAATCCAAGTTACTGTTAGGGTCCCTGGGTCGTTGACCCAGTGTTTTGTGTTTTTGGTTCTTTGATTTTGTTATTTCATTATATTCTAGCTTTGCTTTATGGGTTTTAGGATCATTCTTAGTTTAGGTTCTCTGGGTGGGGTTGGTTAGAGTTTTAGTGTTCTGGTTTTCTGTCTGTGTTCCATAGTTGCTGTCTTCCCTGTCTGCTGTATCCCCACATCCAGTCAGTGTTTGTGTCTGCCCTGGTCCCACGTCTCTGTTCCCTCTGTAGTGCCTGCATGTGAGTCTGTGTTATGTGTTTCCTGTTTTACTTTGAAGGTCTCTGTCTTATCTCAGTGTGTTCAGTTTACGCTTCTTCTGATTTGTCCCAGCTGTGTTTCCCTCCTGTTACTCATTCCCTGATTGCTCCCTCTGTGTATTTAAGCCCTGTGTTTCTCTGTGTCTGTGTTGCGATCTACCGTTTATTTTGCTGTGTGTTTTGCCAGTCCACCGGTGTTAGTTTATTTTCAGTTTTTCCCAGTTATGTTATGTTTGCGTTCAGCATTAAAGCTGTTTTGGTTTAAGTTTGTCTCCGGAGTCTGCATCTTGGGTCCTATTCCTGTTTGCACACAGCCGTCACCTAACAGTTACAGTTTTTCTTGATTGCTTTCACCTGCCTAAAGAAACTGAAACCCACTCAGTTTTCATCATGACTATCTCAGCAGAGCAGAAGATACCGCTTGGAAATGTGTTAACCCTTTCTCATTGGATTGACACATTTTCCACACCCTTTAGCAAAACAGTTAACAAAAATGTCATTCAAGCAGTCCAAACCCCATTGTTTTAGCTATGGTAACCAAACAGAAATCACCTATTCCTAACTATTAGAAACTACCTAGATCGGTATGAAATCAATGCGCAGCTGTTTGACACTCCTTCACACAAATCTTCACTGAGCAATCAGTCTGCAGGCCTTCAAAGGTGCCACATCTGTATTGTTCTTTACCAGCATGTAAAGCATGGCATATTAAAGTGAGTCTCAAAAGTGGCAATTTCTCCTTCTGTAATAGATTTTATTTTGGTTTACATGTATTTTCTGTAATATTTCCAGTATTTCAGTTTTCAGTCACAGTCATGCTGTGATGCAGCAGTCAACTTAATCAAGAAAAACTGTAAAATCTTCTAAATGACTCACAAGGCTTATCTCGTACTTTCTAGCTTGAGTGCTGGTCATGGATTTTGCATTATTTAAAATTGATTTTATTTTGTTCATTTCACCTCTCAAATGTTTTTAATCCCAGTTCGAACCATGTAAAGCACTTAAAACTTTAAAGCATCTCCATCCAGTAAGAGATTGCTCGAGGTCTCTGTGTTTTATTACTACATTTTCTTTGTAAATTACACAGTATGCTGACTATGTGAGGAGGAGCACAGTGCCACAAAGGCACTCTAGTGGAGATACAGGGGGCAGTATAATCTCACTGATGTGGCTACACCTCATTCCTCCCTCTTGTCCTATAGCTGCACCTTACAGGCCTGACTGAGATCAGCACTGCGTTTTATGTGTGCAGTGTTACTACCTCATAGTTGTGACTGTCCCTGAGTAGCTGAAAGGTCACAGTGAACGCAGATTAAATCTGTGATTTACTGTTGCCGGTCTGTTGTGTGGTAAAACTACTTTTAGCTCTTTGAATCATGTTAGAGGGGATAAAAGAAGAATAAAACACCAGGGCTTCAACTAATGTTTCTGATAATTTTAAGAGCGGTCTTATAAGTAATTACTTGTTCATGATGCATGATCAATCATCCAGGTAAGGAAATCCCAGAAAATTTATTCTGTTCATCTCGATGTAGCGTTTTCAGTGGGAGAAACGTTTCGTCACACATCCGACTGACATCAGCTGACTGCAGGTTTCTCCAACCTTATAAACAGTACATTTGCACAATAAGTGAAACTAGCACCACTGATGAACAATGGGCTGGGATATCAGTTTCCTGATCATTAACATGCAAATTGTCAAATCAAAGACCACTGATCAATGGCCATGAGTACCATTCACAGAGTTGAGGAATGGCTGCAATCACAGCATTGTAAGATGGTGAAAGATGTACCCTTAGGCCCCCTCCTCAATTCAGAGATGGTCTTTCGCTTTTCACGTAAATGACCTCCTTGACTCCACGCTCAAACCAGCGTTCCTCCCTGTCCAGGATATGTACATCCTCATCATTGAAAGAGTGTCCACTGGCCTGTAGGTGTAAATAGACTGCAGAGTCCTGGCCTGACGAGGTAGCTCTTCTGTGTTGTGCCAGCCGCTTCACCAGAGGTTGTTTGGTTTCCCCGATGTATAAATCCTGGCAATCCTCCTGGCACTTAACAGCGTACACTATGTTACTCTGTGTCGCGGGACCCGATCCTTGGGATGGACCATTTTTTGGTGCAGGGTGTTTTGGGGTTTAAAACCACAGAGACGTGGCGTTTAGAAAAAATGCGTCTCTCCCGGATCGCCTGGAGCTTTCTTTAGACGCCTTCCCAGCTTTGACAAATGTCCAGCTGGGATAACCACATTTACTCAAGAGCCTTCTTGATGTGACGTTCTTCTGCTTCCCTGGCCGTTGTGTCTGTGGGGATAGTGTTCGCTCTATGTTATAGAGTCCTGATGACATTCAGTTTATGCTTCAGTGGATGATGAGAGTCAAACCTTAAATTCTGATCCGTATGTGTAGGTTTCCAGTACACATCAGCTTTTAGATGTCCCCCATTACTGATGGAAATCTCACAGTCTAAGAAGGCTAACTTGACACTTTTCATATCCTCCCTGGTGAATTTGATGTGTTGGCCCATCGAGTTAATGTGATCAGTGAATTGTGGTACATCCTGAGATTTCACTTTCACCCAGGTGTCATCTGCAAACCTGAACCAATGACTTAGTGGTGTTCCAGGGTAGGATAGAAAAGAGAGATGTTATAGGTGACTGAGTTGATCATACAGACATTTGGTCTTAAACGTTGGCCGTGTTTATATCTTTGGTAAACCATATAGACTTGGTGTAGATTCCCCTGGGTGTATAGCCTGTGGTATGAAGTCTGGTCAGTATTGTCCTGTTCTAACTGCTTCAGACGATCTATCACCCTCTTCCCTCTTCCTGTTACCACTTCTGTTTCAGGGGCTCATAAGTATTGGGTTTGGAATTGCTGTTTCTGTGATCAGTTACACTACTAGGATTTGTCTCAGTTGTCATAGATCAGTGGTTGTTGATCAATGATATGACAATTTACATATTAATGATCAAGAAACTGACCTCACGTTGTTTGCCAGTGGTGCTAGTTTCAGTCATTGTGTAAAGGTGCTGTTTATAAGGCTGGAGAAACCTGCAGTCAGCAGAGACTAATGAGTGATGAAACATTTCTCCCACTGAACATGCTACGTCCACATGGACAGAAACAATCTTTTTGGGAGTTACTTATTCAGTTAAAGAAAATGCAAATGGCCTCAAGTTTCCCTGAACCCAAGATAAAAATTAGTTTTCAAGGATAAAGAGCTGTTCAAAGCAGCAAATTGGTACATTTAAAAACTTCACTGTCAGGCTAAGCAATGCAAAGTAGATTTTGCCAAAAGATCTACATTACACACTAATTTAAATGTTTGAATAAGAACACTGACTATTAAAATGCATAATAAATGTAGCTCTAACCACAAAAACAAAGGTTGATCAACAGATACAAACAATTGAAACGAGTAAATTATTTTTACATTTAAGATGATATAGGATGATGAACTTTATACACTGTGACAGATGGAGGAGGCCTAGTAAAAAGAGCAACAAAGGACTTTCACGCAGAAGACTGGGGTTTGAGTCCTGCATGAAAGCTAGAGTTGATTTGACCTAGCTCACTTATTCATTTTTAACGATTATTTCTAGTTTTTAGTCACAGATGACACTTGGACATCTCATCCTCAAGTTAGACCCTTTCACAGTGTTAATCACAAAAAGATTTCCTACCTTGAAGGGATGTGAGGAAAAATGAAACATCAGAGCTCTTAACACCTCATTTTATTGTCCCAACATTCAAAAGTACAAATAATTCAAACACAACAGTTTTATGAAAAAGAAAAAACAAACATTTACAGCAAGATTTTTATTTTGTTTCCAGTTTCAGAAATGACCTAAACTAGCAAGGATAACATGAAGTCATTCATCGCAGTAATTGGATTAATAATAAGAATAAGAATACTAAGAATAATAGCAATAATAATCATAATAATCATCATTGATAATTGTTAAGTAATAACATAAGCAGGAGAGAGTAGAGAGAGCCGCGGTCATGGGGCCCCGTGAACATTTTTTCGTCTTTTTTGTCTTTAAAGATTTCATTTATAGATTTTTCAGATAGTAAACAAACACGTCTCAGGAGGAAAATGAAAACTGACAAGAAGAGCCTAGTTCCTCTGTTCACCTTCCCTCCTCCACTACTGGCTGCGTTGTTCCTACTGGCAGGCTGCCACTATAAGGCGCTACAGGGGATGGTGTGAGCCATAGGGGTTGGGCATAGAGCGAGGTGACGCAGCCCCATGTTTCAAACACCCTGACATGCACACACATTCGCACACACATTCTGAGCTGTCTCAGTCACTTGCGCGCGCAGGTGCACTCAGGGACACACACATCTGTATATATGTGCCAAGAAATTAATTAAAAAACAAAAAAAACAAAGAGGAAAGCACAGACACTGAACATATGTATATACTGTACATACACACATGGATGTACTCCACACTAACAAACGCATGTGGACAAACACGCACACAGTTACTTAAAGGAACATGCATACAAACATGCACAAATGCGCGCGCACGCACACACACACACACACACACACACACACACACACACACACACACGTGCATACAGGGTTTAGGCGGAACACAGGCACGCATCGTAAGAGTTCAAAAGTCATACAGTGTAGGAAATAAGTTCACACATCAGAACATTCTACTGGGGTCGTTGCATAATTCAAGCTCCCGACTGCAGCGGGGAGCATGAAGGGGTCTGGTTGGTTGGTTGGTTTGTTGCTGTCATGACATTTTCGAACATTAAGCAACAGGATGGCAAAGATGACGGTTGGATAATGGTAATGATATTAAATGACCCAGCTTGTCAGATGAGTGAGGTGTGAGAGAGGAGGATGTACTATGCGAGCATGCGTCTGAGTGTTTCAAATGCTCTCCGCACACCTCCTTCATGTTTTCAAGTCTTAACAACAAACAAAAAAAATCCAATTTCTTATATTTATACTTCTGGAACCATTCCCCCTACCTTTCACCTTTCAAAATATATAATATATATCATATTAGAGTATATAAAATATAGAATCGGTACAATCCCTTTTTATACCTCCAGAGTACTTCTTATGTATAGCAACAACTGCTGGAAAGAACAGTTGGTGTGCAATGGTAACAATTTCTCAAAGCTTTGTTGGTACGTCATTTGAAAACATGATGAACATTCTTAAAAATAAGTTCTGACTCTTTGACCGATTTAGTCCAGTGCAATGAATGACCCTCGAACAACAATTTTTAATGTCTGTCTGCCCGAGCCTCCGAGAGCTGAATGTCATACAAAATGCTAACCGAAACGGAAAACTATGCTTTCAGACCCACATTTTTGCATAAGGTTTCATCACAAAGCGGTAGTAAGTGGAGGGAGGGTGTGGACGGAGTGGCTTATTAGAACTACACAAACTTATCACAGGTTATATTGAACCAGAACGACTGTTTATAACATTCTATTAAGACTAAACTTTATTGAAAAAGATCTAAAGATTTCATTTTAACAAGACAAGAAAAAAGCAATAGCAAATTGAACTATTAACTAGGTTATGCATAGCGAGTAACTGTTTCTAGTAATAAGGGAAGAGCGTCCCCCGACCCTCCAGACATTTTTTTCAGTTTTCTTGACTTTTAGATTTTTTTTATATTGTAATTTTGATATATTGGTACAAAGCACAAACGTACTAAAAGTTCTCTCAGTGCAGTGGACTACTGGAAGAGCCTCTCCACTAGTCGCTTTGTTCCCTTTTGCTCAGAAACGCCCCCCTCCCTGTACCAGAATCACGCAAATACACAGACAATGAAACAAACAAATAAATACATAAATACACAGATAAATTAATGAATCATAAATATAGAATAAATACAAATAAATAGAAAAATAAATAGTTTCAAAAATAGATAAGGAAACAAACCGTTAAACCAACACGTTTATACTCTAAGCTTTTGTTCGGTTTCTTTTGCCGCGGTAGTTAACTAAAAGTTAATCCAATTTTTTTTCTCCACAAGCAACATGACAACAATTGAACAGTTTCCTCACAAGTTTTTCTAAGTAACTGAACCACCACTTCATAATAAATTGTCATATGAAAAAGACAAGCTCAAACGAACAAAAGAACAGTGACAACTCAGATAGTACAGTAGATATTGTAAAACAAATGTAGACTATATATATATTTATATATATCATCTATTTGTACACAGCAAATAAAGACACAGTTGTCATAGATCCTTTTTAAGGAAACAAATATCTAGACTAACGGAACTAGCTAATCATCATTAAGTTTTGACAAACGTTTCACGCTCAGCAAGTAACCTAAAAGTCAGCAAACCAACAAAAAAAACCCCCAAAAACAAATAAAAAATTTGTTCAGTGATTCTTACAAGGCCCGATTTAGTCAAATCTGATTATTCAGTAAAGAAATAGTCTCACCAGATTTCTGGGCCAACATTAAACAAATATTAAACAAAGAACAGCAGCTCAATTCAATGCCAACATCAAAGTAGTTTTTTTTCTTTAAACAACACATAGAACAACAAACTTGGATATTTAAGATATGTGAATAATGTAGTATAGCACCTACTGTTGATCGCTAAAAGGAAGTTCTTCTCAAATGTAAGAGCGAAGAAAATGATATAGATAATGTATAGTATGCTTCTAAATGGATAGATGTGTATATATCTATTTACTGAGATCCCATATCGACTGATGACAAAAACAGGAAAACAAGCGGACAAAGGGTCTTCTTGCTTTGGGCTCTGGACTGTGAGGATGGTTAGGCCTCGGAAAGACCCCTCTCCCTTCCCTTTTGGGTATCGCTGAATAATTATGCACTAGTACATGTGTGAAAAATTACCAAAATCACCTGCCTCAGATTGCATCCTTTGTTCACAAAACCTTCCATCTACAAAATCGCTACCAACTTGGATTCCCCAAAAAACAACCTCCGATCCTATAAAGTACCACGGCAGAACGACAAGACAAGGTGGTGCCCCCTCCCACCCGCCCCGGCCCCCCCTAGTTAGCCAGTCAAAATATTTTTCTCTTTTTTTCAAATCCAGATTCTTGTAAAAATTCTTCAATAATTATTATTTTAATTATCATTTATAAAAATAGATCTTTCTATTTATTTTTATCTTTTTCTAAACGTGTTTTTTTTTCCAAGCAAAGAGATCTTCTCTTTGGCAACAGTGATATTTTTTTTTCTTAAATTACTGAACGTGTCATCAGCAAAGCTAACCCATCCCCTCCCTTGCCCCATCTCCCTGAACCCCAAGTGAGGAAAGACATTATGTTTTGTTTGCGATACAAAACAAAAACAATGTTAGAAATTCATTTTTTTTCTACATCAGAGTTACCGGGATCCCGTGGAATCCCGTTTGTAATCGGTAAGGGGACGCTTTGAAATACACGCTAAAAATGAATGAATGGTTCACCAATTTAAAAAAGAGCCGCCTCCCGTTTACTAGACGGGGAGGTATATAATACTACCGACAGTGGATCCGGATTTACAAAAGAAAAACAAATCCTGAATCAAGACAGAGAAAAGGCTCCAATCGAAAGAGGACGTTCTCTTCTCTGAAATAAGGGGATACAGGGATTTGCTACTGTTTTACACAGAAGAGAAAAAACATTATAACAACCACAAGAAACAGAAAGAATATACAACAAAGAGAAGCCTGCATTATCGCAGGAGCTTCCCAAAACTTGTGAACGTTTTCATCATTTCATTTTTGTAATACTTAGGCAACGTTGGCTTATAGGTCCAAAGTTATAATATAAGCCATTTCTAGTTCAATTTGCTTGATGGTTTGTTGGTTGCTTTATGTTCCGGTTGGAGTTTGCTGTGTTGGATGGCTGTAGTAGGGTGGTAGTGGTAGTGACTGAAGGGGCTAAGGGATGGGTGGAGGTGGGGGTAGGGGGGGTTGGGGGCAATTTTGGAGCAGACAAAGTCGCGGGGCAACTGCTTCTACCTGGTAAAGTTCAGGACTTGTGTGTCTTGTTAGTCTTGAAGGAGACTTGCAAGACGCGGTCGCCCAACCTGTAGCCGTTGAGACTGGCGATGGCCATTGCCGCCTCGTCGTAATTTGTCATGGTGACGAAGCCGAAGCCTTTGCACTTGTTGGTGTTGAAGTCACGGATCACCTTGACGTTGTTGACTGCGCCGAACGGCCCAAACAGCTGCCAGAGCACGCTTTCGTCTGAATCTGGGGACAGGTTGTACACAAAGATGCACCAACCGGTGCCCGTGTGCCCGGGGATGTTCATGCCAACCAGGCTGGTCATGCTGTCAATAGTGATAGGTGAAAACCTGAGAGGAGAGGCACAGTTGGGAGGAAGAAGAGAAAACGGCAAGCGTTAACTGGGCAAGTTGAGGCACACAGAGAAACAGTGTCTGCATCTGCTGTACATGAAATCGCCCTAACCAGTGAAAAACAAAAAGGTCCTGCCATGATCCTCGCCTGAATCGCACGCTACTCTCTACAGCCAAATAGTCTGGTCAAGCCACTGATCTCAAAGCCAAACCACACCATATCAGATAAACATGCAAGTACTCCGTACGAACGTATGTGCAAATATGTCAGGGCAGTCTGCATTCGTTTGCTAAGCTGCCACTAAATCCTGCAAGAACTCTTTGGCTCTGAAAAGTCTCCTGTCTGGAATGATGACGGCGCTGTGTGCGCTATGCTGTATTTCTGCTGAAGGAGATGCAGATGAAGGTTTTCTCTTTGTGCCCCTGAGTGGCTCCTTTAGGTGTTAAATTGCAGGAAGTCGCTGAATTAAACTGTTGCTAGAAATTCATGAAAGATCATGCACCAGCCTGCTAAATCTGTTCTCATTCGCCTCATAATCTTCTCCTTTTTCTTGTGATGCAAGAGATTTGAATCCTCAGTTGACTTCACTTAATTGCCTTTCCGCTCAAAGGAAAGAGAGAGGAGAAAAAAATACCCCCACCTTTAAATAAAAGGTAAATGAGATAAAAAGGTTCATTTCTTATGCCACCTCTCTTCAAGAAACGACTATAGGCATTATTGGGAGTGCTTTAATTGAGATTTCCGCTTTGCTGCAGCTGTCTCAGAGATGGCTGCTTTCTTAAGGAAAAGGAGGGAGGGAAGAGGGAGCAAACTAAATGGAAAATGGAAGCACTTTACAGCCCAGTGGCATTAAGGTACAAAGTGTATTCCTGCCCCCTTCTCCCCTCCTGCAGAGCGTTCTGATCTGTTCTACTCCAGAGCTCGTGGCACTGATCGATAGCGTTGCTTGCTGCTCGGGGCCCAGAGCCTCCTGTTTCCAGTGACTATATGTGGTCAATCACTACGACCTTCCTGCATGACTTTGGTCATACAGAGTTTGCTTGCAGTTGTTTTGGATGCTAATACTTGCCTCAGGTTAGCAAGATCATCAACCGTAAGGAGCTCTTTGCAGCAATTACACTTTTGTGATTTAGATCAAATTAGTGTGTATAATTAAGATGACATGGACTCATAGTTATAAATCTGCAATATTTTGATCTATTTTTTTTTAAAATTACCTACCACCACAAGACTCTTGCAACAAGAAACTAGGTTATAATAGACACCAAATCATGTGGCCTCCCTTTCTTGTTGAGAGGATCCTTTAGGATGAATCGTAAAAGGCCTCACTGTCTGACATGCTCAGCCACACTCAGGCCTCTCTTATGTTTAAAAAAACTTCATGCCAATTGTAAATTTAAGCTGGACAACGTCAGGTTTCTGGCTAAATGAAGGCTAGCTTACACTGGATTTGTGAAGGTGGAAATGAGTGTGCCTGTATGTATGTGTGCGTATGGGTGTAAGCGTGTATGCAAGCATACCCACCAGAGTGGGACCGAGCACTAACCAATGTTACAGACCAGACCACGGGTTGCATAGCAACTGTGTAGCTGACCAGATATCTATTCTGTCCTTTCTAACGCTAAACCATTTCCAGCTCTTAACACTTTCCTTCTCTTTCCTTTCAAAAAATAGCCCCAGATCACTGAAAAACACTTGCAACTTGATGACATGCTTTGCAATCAGGACCGCTAAATCAGACACCTATTTTCACCTTTTAATAAAATGATGTAAAGACTCGGGTTGAGGGTAAAGTGCTTACTGGAGAGCGTTAAACCTTTGAATGTCATATTGCATCACTATGAGAGTGTTATTCTGCAAAAACATGATCTTGTTTGGCAAAATTACAGGTTTTTAGAGGAACTTGCAAAGAGAAAATATCTCTCGAGCTAAACCTTGGGTTCTGTTTGAGTTTCTAAGCTGACTGACTGATGATGCCCCCTGTGCTTGCAACATGCAAGGTGCCACCGTCAGCACATGGAACATCTATCACCACAGTGGCTGCTGCTCTGGGTTATGTAACACCTATGCTGGTGAGAAAGCAAAATGAAACATGGAGGCGAAGGAAAGGAGTTTGAGCAGAGCAGTGCTGAGCAAAGCTGGAACTGTCTGCAGTGAAACAGCATTTCCTGTTTCCAGCAGGGATCCAGGTTCATCTAGCCTTATCAGAAGTCCTAGCTAAACTTTTCTTGAATTCTATTAGCACTACCAAGAATGTGTGCAAAATTTTTATTTTGTCATAGGTTGTATCTGACTGACAAAATGTTTGATTCTAACATACATTCACAGTGACAAATTTAAAATTTGACCCTAAAGGGAGACCAAGCTCTAGATTTATGGCGACAAGGCAGGAGAACCTGAATCCAGTAGAAATAAAACCAACACACCTAGAAATGAGAAGTTTTACACCAGAGAACAAAATCTGTTGAAACAACCCAAAACAATCCAAACAACACCAGCACTTTCATAATCAAAACAAAGCAAATTCATCACCACTGAAAACAAGGCTGATTGGGTTTTTTTTTTTTTTTACACTTTGAGTGGTTGGGAAGGTTTTAAAGCCAACTGAAGCTGACGGGGGAAAAACATACAAACAAATCAAAGAACCAAGAATGCAGTTGACCTTGAACAAATTTGCAAATGCAAAGTGATTGCAAAAATGCAAGGAAAAAAATAATAAAAAATAAATAATAAAAACAAACAGGAAAAAAGGATATTGAAAAATCACTGAGTCAACATGGACATCTGGCATTGGGTGAAGTTTTTAATTACCTCTTTACGCCATAGGCCATATTAAGCAAATTGTCCAGCCTGTAAAGAGAAGGAGGGTTCTGGGGTTAATGGTGGGCAGATGGTCGACTCACTCAATGGAACTAATGTTAAGTCCCTGCAGGAACTGCATGGCCCTCCTCACTCAAGAACAAACAAACCCATCTATAGTTGGTCCATTACACTGAGGAGCCCCACCAGAAAATGCTATCATCAGTTAATCAGTGAATCTACAGTACAATCAGTATGCTCTGCACTCGCTCAGTCGCCCACTGAGCTTCTTCGTAGGCCTCATCGTAGCCCTGCAATCGGGCACGTTAATATTACTGTAGGTGCGACCATTTAATTCTTACACAGCAGTTGACTGGTCACAGTTCAGGATTACAGTTGCACACATAACACTAAGGGCAGGCAGTGTGTTAGCACAGCATTGCTCTAGGCCATACTAGTATGATAGCCTAGCCGCAATGCTACACAATTGCAAATCGTAATCTTGCATGTGGGTATCCATACAATTTATGACACCACATCGATGGTTTATTACGATGGAGGTAAATGAGAATTTATTTTCAGGTTCTACGCTCCTGAATTTGTGTTAACTCGATTAAGAGAACACTTGAGATGGCAGGAAATGATCAAGAGTTCTGTCAGTGTAATGGTTTGGCATTTGAACGATGGTGAGCGAGAGAGGTGACGATGATTAGTCGTGTTTCTATGCGATGGGAAAACACAAAAGCACAACTGAATGTTAAACTAAGCGTGAAATTGTGAATGCTGTCTTTGTGGCTGGGGTCAACCTGTTAAGTGCTAACAGGTCGGGTGGAATGGCAGCGTGTTAGTCAGAGGGTGTGCTCTGTCTAAAAGGGTTAGATTTGGGGAGATGTTCTGCTTTCGTAATAATTTCTGCCTGCGAGCTACAGCCATTGCAGTCATCTGGGGTGAACTACTATTTGTGTGTTGTTTAAGAACCAGGCAGGCTTTGTGTGTCTGTCTGTGAGCTGGGCTTCGGAAACCTGTGGGCTGTATGAAACGTTGGCCCTCTTGGATGGATGCAGCCTGCTTAGTGACTCAATGACCTTCATTCCTCACTTGGGTCTGGCCTGTCTCATGTCTTATTAACTCCTCTGGCCTAATGGACAGGGGCAACGGCTTATTGAGCAACAGCTGGCCAGCGACGCCTCGTTCCTCTTGAAAACACTACAAACTCTCTGACTTTGACTCGACTGTCAGGGTTGTTTCTCCTTTTCTCTTGCTTCCTTGCAAAAACAGGAACTCACACAGGCACACAATCTTCTATGCGGTGCACATTTTAAAGAATGTTAAATTTCAATAATCTATATTTCAAGGCAACGTTATCACTGCCTTGAAATATAGCCTATATCACACACACACATCCTGATTATTTAAGCAGTTGTGCAGCCTTGTAGTAAATATCTTGCATATTAATAATAATAATCACAGTACTATTTGTATTAATCAGGTTAAATGAAATTTACTCTGCCTGTTAGAGATAACAGATTAGTAATCTTCTAATCAGGGACAATTTAACACCAGGATGCCAGGTAATTGTAGCTAATTCTCTTATAAATGAAAAACACTGCAACATTGTACTAACCTGTGTTCAAAAATATTAATTTCACAAATTAATTTCAAGACATAATCTTCTGAGGGAACTGCTCAATTTTGTAAATAAATTGATAATGTGGTGACCTACATTGAAACCCCTCATTGGAGGTAAATTACATAACCTTTTCACAGTTTACATAAACCTTCTGGGTAAATGATAGACCTGCTTATTGCTTGGCTTCATGGTGTGTCTGCACTGTAGCACTGTTCTCACTTAAAATTACCAAGCAGTACAAAAGCAGCCCTAAAACAAAGAACAAAAGTGGAGAAAAGGATATACGGAATCATTAAAACAGTAATTAGCTCATTACGTGGGGAGGGAACGAGCAGCCTGCTTTGTGGGTAAATGAGTCAATTGGAGAGGATGCTCAGAGGAGAGGCGCTCCAGGCTCGGGAGCATGAAGACATCTGCTGGCCGATGGGCCGTTGGGCCACAACAAAACAACCTGCTGCTAACACACTCTCTCGCTCTCCTTTCTCTCAAACATGTACGAATCCACACTGATGCAAGCTCGCCACGCAAACACTCTGCCAGCTTTTCACGCTGCCTCTCCAAGCTGGATGCAAACAATAGGGCTTTTGTGCTGTCTGTCAATGCATGTTAATGGTGGAATGGGCGTTTTTGTCTTTTCCTTTTTGAAACAAAAATCTGTTCAATTAAAATTGGCTCCTGCCCTGGATATAATAAGGCTAATTTGCTAATTAGTACCATTAGTTAACGACAGAGGATTGGAAGCAAGCGGGGATCTAGGGCTTCGCGTATTGTGCTTGAGTCGATTATGTTTGCCGTCTTGGAGAGGGACCGTACGAGCACATTATACATTAGCTTGCGTTACGGCAGGCCCACATGATTTACTCACACAGGACAGATGTAATTATCGCTGCAGCAGGATTGTACTGTGCCAAGACGATTTATTAAAAACTTGGGTCTCCTAAACAACATTCTTACTATCTAAAACAACTTTAGCATCTATGGTGGATTTTATTTCCAGTACTCGTTGCTAGGTGCACATAAAATGTGTCTAACTTCAAAAATAGTTGGAAGTAAGCAAAACAAGAGATCGG
Organism: Aulonocara sp. 'chitande type north' Nkhata Bay; assembly: GCF_057382095.1. NCBI lineage: Eukaryota > Metazoa > Chordata > Actinopteri > Cichliformes > Cichlidae > Aulonocara > Aulonocara sp. 'chitande type north' Nkhata Bay. The sequence goes on along the minus strand of NC_141365.1, from coordinate 6,450,781 downwards.
CTCTGAATAAATGCAGTTTTTCATCCTTAGTCCTTCTTAAATTTTGTTAAAAAATTGGAAACCACACATATCAACCCCATTTATAACTTTTAAGTGTTAAGGATTTTAGCAAAGGGCTCGGGAGCAGAGAGCAGGAACACAGGGACACGGTAAGGAAGTGTACTGTGGTTGTGAGTTGTGATGAGAAGCGACAGCTCTCCTGCAGAGCCTGTAAATTGGCTTGGCGTATCACAGACACACAGCCACGCTACATCGCTCAGGTGTCACACCAGGGAAGCTGCTCCAGAAGAAAAATACCTTCCAAGCTCTGACTTTGATGGAGAGTAAACAGCACGACCGGCTTAGTGTTATTGAAAGAGAGGAAATTGTGTAAGCACATATTCTGTCTTCAGTTCTAAAACATTCTTGTTGGATAATATGATAGTGTGATGTTTCTGTTTTCTTATTGGTTACTCAGGTGAAAGGTAACTTGAGCTTAAGGAGTACGCTCAAACTACCTCTAGGTGCCATAATATGATGATGTTTGGGTCTTTAATGACAGCATATGACTGGGTAGGATGCCACACAGTGTACGAACTACTGTATATTAACTTGGTGTTAAGATTACTGACCTGGGCAAAAACATTTTTTAAAGACATGAAGATAACATTAATTTTGGGAAGCTGAAATGGGGTTAAAATTTAAATCCTGATATTCATTTTGTAATGATTTGTTTTAACTGGCCCTCTGCTGACTGGATTTAAGGCCTCAGTCTCTTGAATAATGTCAGCTTGTAATGCAGTCACAGACTCATGCAGTATTTATAGTATTTCATGTCTTTCATGTCTGGTAGGGGTGATAGCTTTCGGTCCAAAACAGTGGACAACATCGTGCAGAATGAGTGTAAAATTAAAGGACAATACCTAACAGTAAAAATGTATCTTTTTGTTTTGCAAAAATTATGGGAAAAAAAAAAGATATTCCTAATATGTGTTTTTGCCCAGGCCTGAATATGCCTGGAAGCATCGACACGATGGCAGCATGATGAAATGAGGGGAAACATGTAGTTGTGAATGACAGAACCCCACAGTCTCTTATGAACAGTTCCTCTCTGATCTGGGTGGACCCACGCAGAGCTCTCGCTGACTTACGGACACCTGCACCAGGTGCAATGCTCACACCTGTTGTTCAGAGGATGCTTTTGCCAAATGACTGTTCACAGGAGAGAAAGTGCAGCATTGTTGTAACACAGACACTGGGGTGACTCATGCTCTCTGAATATAAGTGTTACCATAGATATAGAAACACAGATATTGTGTTTGTGATTTGATGTGTGTCTGGGTAGTTCTCATGCTGGACCAGTCAGGATCTGCTAGTAAACAAACTATAGAAATGACTTAATTCTGAACCCGTTTTCATAAAATCTGCTTCGTTAAAGGTGTGAGAAATTAAACATGATACTCGATACTGAATCGCATTCAACATGTCCAACTGTTACTCAAGCGTGTGTAAAGTTGAAAAGAATGAAGCTTATCAAAGACAGGAAACCTCTGACTCTTTCTCATCTTCTTCCACTTATTCAACTCAAGGTCGAAGGGAGCTAGAGCCAGTCCATCAGTTTAGTTCAGTTTTATTTATATAGTGAGAAATTCACAACAACAGTTGCCTCAAAGTGCTTTACATGGTAAAAACCCAGCAATATTCGAAACACCTTGTCTAACCCATGCATGTCGTTGGAATGTGGGAGGAAGCTAAAGGACCTGGAGACAGCATTCAAACTTTATTATTAATCTCTGCCTCTCTTCTACAGTGTGTTTTTTGTCCTGTTTTCCACCCGCCACACCCAACTGGTCATGGAAGATGACCGCCCCTCCCTGAGCTTGGTTGTGTCGGAGGTTACATCCTGCTAAAAGGGAGTTTTTCATTCCCACTGTTGCCAGGTGCTTGCTCAAAGGGGGTCGGCTAATTTTTGGTGCATCCCCAGTAGGGATTTGACCCTCTGGCAACAGTGCTAACCACGGCATCACAATGCTATAGAGCCCAAGTGTTCACAATTCTTTAGCATATATGTTACTGCAACAACATACTCATATTCTATTCTAATTTAAGATTAACAATATCTGCAGTATGGTTTGTTTAATGGTAACTGTCCAGCCTGTGGACATGGAGGAAGTGACTTGATGTACTTATCATGACTTAAGTGTGTAGAACAAAAAAATACCTTCCTACTTCATTAATAAAACAATTAAAGAAATACAATTTTAAAAACAGAGCAGAGCAGTCGGCCTTATAGCACTTGCAAAAGCTGAGCAGACTGATATGAATAAGAGTATCTGGAAAGTTAATCTTTGCTCGCTGCATGGCAAACTGAATTTCACGAAATGAAATTCATGCCCTTTCAGACATGTCAAACCACAAATATGACACCTAAATTTCTAAATGTAGGGTAACACCTGATCCAGAGAGCACGAATAATTATAACACCTGATTGCATTGCAAACAATCATTTTGGCAAAAGGCTGCAGTCCTCGGACACACGGACATATAACGGCTACATAAAGCAATGGCCAATGAGGTATCTAACTTTGTATAATGATGGACACTTGGTGCGTGTTTTCCAAATCAGGCCTGTTGTTTGGAGTAGACATGTTTCCTAAATTGAATGCACTGAGTTTCACGTTGACCAAGAAAAATCTGTATGAAGTTTAAGACTGATAGCTGATCAGTAAACATTAAATCAAATTATTTTAGTTTCAGATTGTGCGATACACAAAGCATGGCTGTTTGTGAAGCTTTCTAGTAAATACTTTACTTGTTTTCCTTAATTTCTACATAAGCAGATGACATTCAACTTGAGATTCCCAACCTTGTGAGCAGATGGCCCAATCATGTTGTTGATTATCTTATGTCTACACTTTGTTTTCAATTTGCTACTTTAAAACATCTCTGAAAAAGAGCCTGGAAGGAGGAGGTGCCACTGGTTCTAGGAAGTATGTTTCAGTCTCTGAAATCCTGTTATTTTATTATTACTTTTTCTTTTAATGCATTTTTTTGGTCAAATTAGATACAAAAGACTCTGCAACAAGATCATGATGCTGTTATGTTATAGCTATCACTTTAAATTAGCTTTCTTTCTAAGAAATTGTGCTTTTCATCACTTTATAGCAGATGCCCGCTGTCTCAGGCTTCCAATTGTTTCAAAAATTTACCTGAAGTTTAACTGAAAGTGAATTAATTTGAGTTCATACAAGGTTGTAGATAACATCAAACTTGCGTTCTTATGTGGACACATTTGGATCCTTTCGGATTTTCATTAAAAAGGTCTTTTATAATGCTGCTGTTGCTCTTTTGTACTTTGGAGCATCTTGCGTCCGTCCTTAATAGTGCTCCAACAGTGACTCATGTAACATAATCACGTTAATTAAATGAGACTGGGAAATGGTCTGAGAAAGACGTTTACTTTTGGAACCAGGCGCACTCCAAATGGCTCATTACGCGATGTCTCTGACAAAAAAATCAGGCTGCTCATACTGGCTGTTCAAGGACAACCTACTGTCTGCAAGGCTGCTTTCAAAATTACTGAACAGTGGACCAGCCACTCCACTTCAACTGGAAATTTCCTGGGCTCGTCAAATTAATAGTAAAGATTTAATACTGGGTCAGCGCCAAAGGTTTGGAAACTCTGCATTAGACACATCACATATAGAGATATAAGTAACGATTGTGTCGAAACTGCCTAAAAGCCTCCCCTCCCCACCTTCTCCTCTGTCGTCCTCCTGCCCCTGTACTCACCTGAACCTCTGAGCCTGGTGGTGAAGGGGGCCAGGGTATCGGCGATTAGGTGACTGGTAGAGTTGTGACAGAAGAGCTTGGCTGGTCTTCTGGCTGGGGTTGTTGGCGAATTTGACCGTTATAGGCTCGGCAGCGCCCGATGGCTTCTGGCCATTCAGGCCCTTGATGGCCTCCTCAGCCTCTATCCTCTTATCAAAGCGGATAAAGCCAACACCTCTGGAGCCACCTGCGGGGCCAGCAGATCAGAAACAAACAGGGGCCCCTTTTACTTTACAGGTATCAGACAAAGGTTTACTGTCTATATATTTAAAAGATGTCTGTGCTGCTGAGTAGCACTCTTACTTTTGCACATGATTACTCCTATTTAAAGATCCCACACAAATAAACAATGACATCATGCTCCACAGTGTAAAAGAAGCAAAAAAAGTAATAAATTGTAAAGTATTTTTAATGCAAATGGCTTTGTACTCTAACAGTAACACAAATACAGCCATACCCACACATACACACCAGCTACACACACTGTGGCACTGACCCAGAGGGTGTTTAAAGCCACAAAGTCACGTCTTTTCTTACGCTCATTCCAGTCGCAGTCACCCCTGCACGCCCTCCTCATGCACCGCTCTCCGTGACATTTGAGCTGTTTCCGTGGCGATATTTTTGACTGCCACCTGAGAGGAACATTTAGGGAAGCTCCCCTGGTGGGTCCTTTACTGGTGCATTGTGCGTATTAAGAAGTGTGCATCTCTATACGTGTACATGTACATGCGTATATGTGTACATATGTGTATCTATTAACGGATGCTGTGCCTTGTTTTAATGAGGCTGCCTGCATGGCCCAGAGGATGCTCGCACAGTGACAGCAGCACTCTGCCGAAGAGACTATTTACATAATACTGTGTGCACACAGGCATGTCTATGTGACTGAGGCTGAATAAAAGAGAGGAAGTAAGGAAGAGGGGAATGTTGTGTATGAGCATCATTGTGTGCAGTCTCTCTCACACACTTAAAAGGCACTCCTTATTGTTATTCCACATTTTGTTCATGCCAGCCCGCTACTTCCTGTTGGCTCGTCTCATGGTACTCGCTCCCCTGAATTCTCATTCTGTTAAGCACCTTGACCATCTCACTCCTTTTGTTCTTTTCTTTTCTCCAAAGACGAGCACCAGAAGGTTATTTACTTTCCAGCCAAGCAGAAAGATAAAAACGCTCTACGAAAGCAAACCATTCATTAAAAATTACTTATCTTCTAATAAGGTGAAATCCAGTTTAAACATTTAAACCAATACATAAATGTGACTGTACTCTGGATTTACAGCATTGTGCTTTTCCCTCTCTCTCTGTCTCTTTCTCTATTTTTATTTTTCTTCAGGTAACTGATTTGCATATTCTCTGCAATTTTCTTGCCTCTTTCAAATACCGTGCTGGAAGTATTTTCTTAACTGTCACCACAACAAAAGGAGCTCAATTACTGCAAACTGTGGTGATCAGTGTCCTTTTGCAGCAGCAGAAACATGACTTGTGAAAGAATGGCAATATAAAAATAATTTTCAAAACTAATTTGCTCTCTGTAGTCTAACATAATTTGTTTACTTTTTCTGAAAAGTTTTTTTTTTAACTATATAAGCAACAACTTTCTGACTTTAGAACTTATACACAAAGAAACCTCTTACCTCAGAGTCTTTACCGATTTGAACCACAGCATTTTCTTTATGTCTGGTGGTTGAACTCATTAACTCTTACTTCATAAAAATGTTTTTTTAAATTCTCATTTTTTAACCTTTCTACCTCCCTCTCCCCAGACAGCCTTTCACAAATTCTCTTCCCTTATTTCCATTTGTGCCAACTCTGTACCTGCACATTTTAATTAGCTTGATAGAAGCAGGAAAACGAGCAATTCTAATGGGATGTACATAGTGTAAACAACAGCCTCTGTTGTTCCTACAGCTTTCTTTACATATTACAGTTGTTTTCATGCATATGTTGTGTGAAAAGTGGGGAACAGTGCGTTTGTTTCTGAGGTATAGTAAATAACAGTTTTTCGCTAATGGACGCTGGGCATTTAAATATCCCCAATGCCTTAGTTTACTTTGATAACTGCAATAACCCTACTTTTCTATAAGGCGCTTGGCAACTCCGAGAGCCTTGCTCAAGGGCACCTCAGCGGTAGTTAAGAAAGACGAGAGCACTGCTCATTCACTTCCTCCACTGAGATGAGTGCAGAAGAGAGGACTATTCGTCCTTTAATCCTCACACTTGTTTGGCCTTGAGCTCCTTCTAAGCCGGTTCTTGCTGGAGGGTCTCCAGACAAACGCTTGGCATACAGATGAAGGCCCGACACAAACACACAAACACCCATTCACGTGTGCACGCACATACTTATGTGATGACTTGAAGAGGTGCTATTAAGAATGAAGTGCGGAAAGAGGACTGGAGGTGTCCATGACCATTTTCGATGGAGCGTGACCAAACCGCAGTGTTTATATGAGAGCGAGACAGAGAAAAGATTTGTGTGTGTGTGTGTATTCTGTTTGTTTTATGTATGCACCAGCTTCTCTTGTCCTTGAGGTTGCACAGTAGCATTGTAAGTAGGTGAGAAAGGTTGGTTGGCAGGAAACCTCATCACCCATAATTCTACTGAGCAAAATGTGTGCACATGCTGTACTTGTGCCTGTTGGCTCTGTTCAGTCAAGAATGCTCACAGATCATGTAATGAAACAGAATGAATGGGTTTTGCGACATTCACAGCAAAAATATTGACAAGCCTTAAAATTTAGAGTTCTCATAATTCCTCAGTGCGTCTAATAGTGATAGTACTGCCGCGTCACGAAGTTCACCCAACATCCCATTGGGGTGTCAATATGTGAAATGCATTCTGAATCCAATTACTGTTGCAGTGAGACCGCCTTCACTTCAACATCTGTTAGATCTCCACCGCCTCGTGAAATGATAAAGATTACATTTCTCTGATTTCCTTATTTCAGAAAATTTAATTAAAAAATACCCAAAGTCTCTTGTAGCTTTCAACCTTCCCACCCCGACTGTGACACAGAGCCCCAAGCCCATTTCTTCCAGGGTTTGCGTCACAAATATATAATAAAGCACTGAGCATTTTCCTAAAACAGCAGAGCTCTGCAGTTTTTAGAAAGTGTTACTAAGAGAGGACTAAAAGATTGTAATTGTTGGGGATTATATTCAGCAATTGATTAATACATGCTGGAAAGCTAGTTAGTACTTACTGCAGCAGTATGGCACATTTAGGATTTGGTCAAAATAAAATACAATGCCCGTGTTTATGATAGGAAAGAAAGACGATCCAATCAAATAGCACGGATCGTTAAAATGTTAACTTTTGTAGAGAATACTGGCGAACAAGCTGCAGATAATACGTAGCAGCATTGCTTCTTTACCGGTTTTGCTCCTTGGTGAAAATTGGTAGAATATAACGAGCCTTGAAAAACAATGCAGGTATTTTTAAGAAAGATAAAAACAGCTTCTTAAATCCATGCACCTGTTCTGTTTTTACCACTCTGTCATGCCATATTAATGTAATAAACCTTGAGAAAGGTTTATTTGTCTCCGGTTAAACAGAGTAACAAAAACAAACTCGCAATCTATGAAGCAAGCTGCCAGTCTACGAAGTCCAACCTAATGACTGTCCTTTCAACCAGCCCCAGAAGCCTAGGCCTACTTATCACCCACCAGCCAGCCATACAGGCAACATTAGAGCACAATGTACTTACTAAGGTATACCAATCGGTCTTTCTCACTCTCTCTCACCTCTTACTCTCTTTTTTTGCTCTCCCTCTCCTCCACAGTAATCAACAGAGGCTTATGTAACTCTCTCTACCTGTGCTTATCTCTCTCTAACACACACCGACAGGCACATTGGCTGCCTTACTAATAACACGCTGCCTCAGTCCGGGGAGGGGGAAACAGAAGGAGTGAGGATGGGGGATGAGAAGCGAGCGCTTGGCGTGGGGATGGGCAAGACCGGAATGAAAAGGAGAAAGGGAAAGAGGGGGGGATGAGAAGTAAGGAAGGAAAGGACAAAAGGAGAAAAGGTAATAGAGGAGAATGTTAGGAGGTGACAGAAAAAGGATGATGATGAAAGGAAACAGTGCTATTCTTGCTTGCTCCTTCCCAAACAAAGCCACTCTTTCTCTAAAACCCACTATCATTTCCCCAAACACTGACTGACTGACAGAGAGAAATGACTGCTCCTCTGAGGGACCAGAAAAAAGTGAGGTGAGAAACCTGGCTGCTGGATAATGAAACACACACACACACATACAGAATTTCTCTCTCTTTCTCTAGCTCTCTGTCTCTCACACACATCCATCTAGCACAATGTATTCTTGTAAGCAGGCCCACTCTGGCAGATGCATGCACCAGTGCTCGCATGCATACGCAAAATCTTGTTGTTTTCCAGTGTTCTGTTTTCCCATCTCCCCTCCTTTTATTTTTATTTGACGTACAATTGTGTGCCAAGAGTATCAAATTATTAGACTTGCCTTTCCAAGAGATTTTTAATATGGCAGAGACAGAAAGAAACTTCCTACTGGCTTCTAATTAGAGGCAGGGAAAAAAAATGCAATGTCCTTGTTTTAAGTAGCATTAGTTTGCCTGGGTACAGATGGCATTTAAAAAAGCAGTGAGAAGAGAGGCTCAGAGACTTTGAAGAGTGGAGGTGCCCTGTGATTTGGCCTCTGTCAGAGCAGAGCTCCAACCATCTGTCTGGTGTGTGCGTACGCATGTATTGATGTGCATATCTATATGTGGTTTTGTGTGCGTGTGTGTCGACTATCACAGAGATGGAACGCACTCGAAAGATTACAGGAAAAACAAACTCGAGGCAGAGAGATGTGAGATGATAGCGTGAGTCAAGGCTGCAGTCATCCCATCTACAGGAAGAAGCTCTCTGCTCATATCACCTTGACCGTTCTGTTCTCTGCTATTGGACAGACAGAGAACAGGGAATCAGTGTGGTGTCAGTCTGTAGAGGAACATTCATTATTCAAGTCAGTAGAGGAGAGAACATACTAACTGTGCAGAGAAAGGGCAGCTCCTTTGAGGAAAAAAGGTATTGTTGTAATGCACAAGTACTATATTTACTTGTGCATTACAACAGGTATGAGAAGAACGGATCAAAAATGGGAACTAAGCAGTCGTCCTCCTCGCAAATGAGGCACTGACTGGAAAGACAAGCAAAGCTGAAGTTTAGGCTGTAACTGCAAACTACAGAATAAAGCTGAAGACCACAAATTAATATTTACATTTAAATCAAGACCAAAATTACAAGTTCAATCTAACTGCAGAGATGACGCCAGTGTAAAGCAAGTTTGTACTCTAGGTTACTTGATGGCTTTTATCACTCCCCACATCAACAACAGCTCTAAAAGCTTTTCTCCAGTTGACTAAATGCTTACAGCGATCTAATGGCAGCAGGGGAAATATATTATGTGTTCGGTCTGCAGCTTCTAAATAGAAATGGGCTGCGCTAAAGCATTTTAAGCATATGCACCGCGAGTACTGTGTTTATATCATGAGCAACCAACTCCAGACTGCTGCAGAGTAATTCCACGCATCACATCTATGCATCTGAAAACATAAAAACGTTCGGTTATGACCTTCTGGGAGCGCATTTTCAAAACGGTTGAGCCCGTCTGATCACAAATTGTGAGACAATAAAATTAAATCTTTCTTGTTTCTCTTGTTGTTGTTTTTTCTCTCTTTTTCTGATCTAAAAATGTCACCTTACAGGGGGCAACAACTGCACTCTTTCTGGCTTCCTTTCCAAAGTCACCGGCAAAAAGGGTGTTTCAGGTAAAACGAAAATAGCTCTGATTAAAATATAATTTTGGCTAAACAGGTCCTGTTCTGTGCAGCATTATGCACACTGAACGTGGTCAGACTTTTAATACCTCCATAAACCTAATTTCAACTCTAGCATTGCATATTTGTGATGCTGCCTGTCGAAAAAAGCTTTTATACATTCTCAGTTTAATGCTTCTTTTTGCTGCCTATCATGCAACTTTCACTAAATATTACATATAATTTCATTGTGCGTGCAAGATGCACCTATTAGTATCACAGGCAATCCCCATCACGAGTTATATGACAGAATTAATGCTTGCTACTTGTTACCATGGGAATCTTTTCTCCATTACCTCCTTCCATCCCACACAAAGGGAAATGTGGCATCAGCCTTTTTACAGTCGGTCCTTACACACAAAGAGCAGCAATTTAGTTTCACATTAGGGCTGTCATTTGAAAAAGCTGTGTCTCCGGATCAATTGTATTTGCAGTCATTGATCAGGTAAGCATTGACCTCTGTGTGCATATGAGATGAAGACCTAAGAATAGCCAGCTATTGAACCAAAGAGGTCTCCGATATTGCATGTGTTTCAGATTGGTGTGTTTGAGGCTAGCTCAAATCAGCTGTCAGAACATAAAATCACGGCCTGACCGCCTTCCCCGAAGGTTAGACAGAAAGGCGGGAGGGGGAATCTGGCGCTATGCGGGCTGATAAAGAGACAATATGCTTATCCATTCAGAAGAAATCGATAGACAGAGGAAGGGGGAGAGATGGAGAGATACCCTTGTCGAGTCAATGTTGCGTTCGTGCCCTGAGTCTTTGGGGCAATTTGCCAGTTTTGGTGAATTTTGCTTCAGCCATCTCTGTCCACGAATGATGCTAACAGTGTTAAAGTTCCTTCATGTCTTCAAGAACAGAAGAGTGACTGCAGGGTGCATCCTGTTGATGAGGAGGGTCATTTACAGAACAGACTTCATGTTCCCAATTTAGCTGAGCAGGAGCTGGAGATCATCAGCCCATCTGCCGATGGTCACTGCAGAACATTCGTTACTTCAGCAGCTCTATGCAGCATCTCTCTGATGTAGTTTACATCAGCAGGGTAAGGGTGTGTTTCAAATCCATCCCCGGTTTAGCAGAAAGAGTGAATCACTGAGTGAATTGAATTTTAGAAAAACGCTGATAATTCACTGTCGACCTGCACCGAGACTTCAAGGTGCTGCACTGTAACGACGCTCTATCAATATGCCCCTAAAGCCAGGAAGACTAAAGTTTTGAGGACTTTTTTTTGAGGTGTCACCGTGACAAAACCGACATCAGGACATCCTGCGGCTGGCTAACAGGACAGCGATCCACTCATTGAACCAAAAAGCAGTCTGACACCAAGCACAAATCTCTATCCCTCTCGCTCCTTCGCTGCCTTTCTGAGTCTCTCCTCTTTCTTGTTCTGTACTTACATTTTGGCAGTCACAGGAGAGTTTTAATTTGCAGCCCATTTCTCTCTTTAATGGCAGTGAGTGTGTGGGTGGGTGTATGCGTATGCCTGTACAGTAACAGAGAGAAGAAAAAGATGAGTCAATGATGCCAGCATACTAGTCTCAGGGCCCTTCTAAAGTCCTCCATGTTTTTAATCACCAGCAACTCTAACATCTAATTAATCATTAACATTTCTCCTGCTGATCCTTAACCCTCTGGGGCCACCTTGAAGAACATCTCTCTCACACATAATCTTTGTGTCTGTGTGTGCATATATAGTACGTGTCTATTTCAATTGTGAGGCAGGTGGCCAGGGCAGTAGTTAGGATAGCAATTATTGTAAGTGAGGGTGTTCACAGACTAAAAAAACCCACCTCCTGCTCTCTGTGTGTGCTGACCAATATAACTTTTACACGAGTGCATGTGAGGATTGTTTTCCCAGTCTTCATTTACTGTACTATATTCATCTTGTACACGATGCGGATAAGCATAGCTTGTTTGCCTTAAATTGTCCGATTAGCTCTGATATTCTTTTCCAGACGAGTGATGTCAGCATCGCCTTCTGTCAAACACAACAGCCAGTTTTCCAGGCATCATTAAAAAAAGATTCAGTCTGGGGTCTAATTAGATTTTTTCATCCAATGTGTGAAAAAAGGGACTGTGCAGGAGAGAGGAATGGGATATTCCTCAAACTACTGTACTGAACAAACATGCAAAAAAAGAACGAACTTTACAGGACATAATAAAACATCGAGATCTCATCAGGACTTAGAGACTTAGGCAAATACAACCTCAGCTGAACAAAAACACATGACATATTACACCGTGTCATTAATTGCTGAACAAAAATGCAGAAGAAGTATGCAGCATGGTTCAAGTTTTAAAATCCTTCTCTGTATGACGTTCTCAGTCTCTCACATTGTTGTGGAGAACTTATTTGCAGGCATTTGTTCATGCACAGCTCTCTTAAAGTCCCGCCACAGCATTTCAATCAGGCTGGGACCTAGTGCAGGTCTCACTAGGTGAGACCTGCGCCACTGGCACACCTTGATTCTTTTTTCTGGTGCAGATTTGCTTTTGTTTTGGGGATCACTGCCCTGTTGCATTACTCAATTTTGGCTGAGCTTTAGCTGTTAGAATGATGGCCTCACATTTGACTCTAGAATACTTTGTATACAGAGGAATACACAGTCAGCGACTGGAAAACAAACCCTAATCATTCCCCCTTTGAGCTAATTATTATGGCCAAACATCTCCATGTTGCTCTTGTCTGTCTGAAGCACATTGTTCCAGTCTTTAGAGAGGAGATGCTTTCTCCCGCCAACAACTTCAAACAACCCATACTTGTTCAGTCTTTTCAAATTTCACTGCCATGGACATTGAACATTTAACATGCTAACTGAGGTCTGTAAAGTCTGAGATGTGGCTCTTGGGTTTGTGCAGAGCATTGCATGCCCTGACCATGGTGTGAATTTGCTGGAACATCCACACCCGAACAGATCGGCAACTGTCTTGAATGTTTTCCACTTATGAATAATCATTCTCACTTTATAATGATGGACTTTGGCTGGTTTGACTTTGGTTTTGGAAAAGCTCTAAGAACCCTTTGCAGATGGTCAGCAACAATCGCTTCTCTAAGATCATTGCTAATGTGTTTCCTTCTTGGCATCCTTCTCCAGACCAGCAAACTGCCCAAACTGCTGCTTTTATAGAGGTGCTCACACTTGCTGATGATAGATTAATCAAGTGCATTTGATTAGCAGCACCTGTCTGTTACTTACCCTCTAAGTGTGGACTTAGTTTTTCACTCTGCTATTACATCTAGTCTTTGTTAACTAAATGGATGACTAAATGTAATATCCCATATTTTGTTGTTAATCTGATGTTGTATTTATTTTATTTTAGGTACAGCTAATGACTGCAAGGTTTTATTATGCCCTGATATGTAAAACCTTAGATTTTAAAGAGGCTGTACTTTCCTTTTTGACTGTTGCAGCATTACATTTGAACATGCTAAGCGGTCAACTTTTAAACTGATCCTGTGCTAGACAAGAGTGATTACAATAATTAATTTAGCCTCTTGTGAACCTAGCCTTCAGCGAATGCACTGAGAGTTGTTTTAACGATGGCATGTGTCCTGAGCAAACACACATTTGGCTGTTACTAAGCAGATGTCGCCTTGCTGTGCAGCCGTGTGGTGTTTTACAGGGACTCCCCTGGCTTTAAAGTGGACGGTGGTGTGACAGGTCTGTTAGTTAAGAGATGGCCAAGAAATTTGCCCCATCATCTGAGTGTTTATGGATGAGGCGGTGTATCTCTTCCACCTTTAACTTCCGTTTCCATCCTCATAGTGTTCTCTCTGCTTCCTCTCACTTCACATTCCTTTTCCTTCCCCGTCTCTGCTCATCCTCTTTTTTTCTACCTCCTCCGTCCTCATCTGCACTTTCTCATTCTCCTTTTCTCCGATCCTTTGTGTTCACTTCCTCTGCTTTCCCCTCTCCTCCTGTGCTCAGTGCATACAGACAGGCGTGGACTTCACTGCCAGCAGTGATTTATTCTGCTTAGGCAAATGAGTGTGGCTTACAGCATGCTGCTCCTTTTCTGCTTCATCAGTACACATTGCAAATAACACTGGAGCAGGTTGGAGCCCGTAGGCACACACACACATCCTGAAATGGATCTAAGAGAAATGCTGGAGGGGTTCTTCTGCAATACAATGGGGTGATGTGATTCATTCCTGCGTTCTGGATGTAGTGGAATGTGTAACTGAGCATGAGACTATGCAATTCATGCCCTCATGTAATTACTATTTTCGCAGTGGCATCCCAAGCAGGGGTCACACGCAGAAAAATTACCTCTTATGGTCACTTACTCACTAGAGCTGGAAGTACGACCGAAATCAAAATATTTTTCGCACATTTGCACAGCATAACATGACTCACATTACTTTAATTAACAGTTTCTTACTAATTTGAGCTGCATGAGAACATTTTTCACTTGTACTAAAAAATTATCTTATAAAGTCCTGTAGTTGGAATTTTTGTTGAATTTGCTGAATTTAAAAAAAGTTATGACACATGTCATCGTGTTTGGGAACAGCTGTAGAAAAAGATTCTTCTTTCAAGACTTTATTTTGATTAATTGATTCAGATTTCTGTGACTCTTTCACAAGTTCAAAAGGGTTTTGGGTATCTGCACAACATTTTTTTATGAACGTAAAGAAGCGCAAAATGCAAATTAATAAATGCTCTCTTCGGTCACATCGATGCTGTCATTGCACTGGTGTGCCAATCACAGGAAAACATGACAACACCAGCTTAAATGGCATGAAGCTTCCTCTGGAAATTACATTATTATCTGAACGGTGCAGACTGACTGCACAGCACCTCATAACTGCAACCACAGGACTTTTATTTGATTTGTCCACTGGTGACTGAAATAAATAATGAAAAACATCGAGCTATGCTGTTTCAGTATTCCTGAATCTGGTCACACTGTCGAGTGAAATGTGACACAAAAATGTTTTTAGAATAAAGCATGAACGGTTGCTATTTTCCCTAAAAATAGAGAAGGCAATGACGAGGCAATGGGGAAATTCTGTAAACTTCCACATAAACAAGAGAGTATCAATTTATAATGGGTTCATGTGCCTCGGTGTTAAAGTGAAAGGGAGAGGAGGTGCTGCCCCATGGATACCTGTGACCTGGTCGACAAGGATACGGGAGGTGATGATGCGTCCGTACTGGGAGAAGAGCTGCTCCAGCTCCTTCTGGGTCATGGTCTTGGGCAGGCCGCTCACATAGAGGTTAGCGTCACGGATGGAGGCTGAGCTGGGTCGCGCATATGACACCTTTGGGGAAAAGAACACAGTGTAAGGGCTTTTATAAATAAATTAGAGCTTTGCTGCTTTATTACGCATAAAAATCATAAACAAGATTATAGCGTTAGAGGTGCGAGGCTTTTATGTGCGTGTGTTGTGGATGGGCAAGGATGCGGATCACTGGATCCACAGGGAGGAAAATGTGACTGCGTTTTCTGAGTACACCTTGCCTTAGGGATTATCATTGTTAGGAAAAGATTTAGCTGCTTAGAACACTGGAGAGATAACACATCATGCCTCCCCCAGTCTTTGCAGAAGGAGATGGAAACTTTGCTCCCCAGAGTAGAAACCACAGGTGTTTTACTTTGAAAAGGCAGCTCAGGCAACCAGGAGAAGAGGATTCTGACTTTGTCCAATACATAACTACAAGACAAAACCACGCTGCTGATGCTGTTCTGGGTGAAAATATGAATGAATAAAAAAGGCTAGAGCCAACATGTTTTGGTGGCAGGCATCAGTTTTCATTAGACTTTTTAGTGAATGCAATAGCATTCCCTAAAGATGCTATTTGTAAATGTTATATCTAATTCCTGGAATTGAATAACTGTGCTGCGCAGCTCCCGCCACAAGTTCTCCACCAGTGAACTTCAACACCATCTTCATTTGTCGACCCGCAGCGGTGAAAGTTGTGTAAATCCCATTACTACCGCTGCTGACTGGAGCAGCTTTCCCTTGCAGTACTTTCATTACCTCTGACATGTGGAGACATAAGTCATCAAATAAGGTTAAAGTCAGGCAAATATTGTGGATATATGCAGTCATATCCTTGAGCAACAGCACGGAAATCCTTCTGAACTCTTACAGTGAGAGAATAAGATTGGGAACAGCTGGCTTTCCCCGTGTCTCACTTCTTAAAAACCTGCCGCACATCTTCGTCTTTAGCCTCTCCTCTGTCTTCCTCTCTCCGTCTGCATCTCTCTCCTTTCCGCTGCCTGAATATTTTCAGTCTGCTTCCTTCCTCTTTCTCGCTCTTCCAGATTCTGCCTCTTTTTTTCTGCTCCTCTTTTTCTCCTCTGTACAGCTCTCCCTCATTTTCTCTCCTTGTCAGCCAACTCCAGATGTCTTATCCATCAACACCTCCTCAAGCTGTAAGCGGTATTGTGTACAAGTGTGGTGCGCTGCGTGTCTGACGCAGAAGTGGCGTGTGCAAGAAAGTTAGAAAAACTGTAAGTGTGAAGATTAAAGGGAGTATAAATGTGTCTCAGATTATGTGCATGCATGTCACTGTCAGCTCCTTTCACCTTTGGCTTTCTGCTTCCCCTCACACCTCGCTAGGAAAGCTGTGTCGCAGCCTTTGCTGACAAATCTGAGGTGTCATGGTGAAGGAAACAGCGGCAGCGAAACCAACTCGAAGACGCTTCGCAGAGACATGTCACCCGAGACCATGTGAATCTCTGGGCCAAGCGTTTCCTTAGTAGTGTAGTGGCAGAGAGTGGGAAGGGTGTGACATGAAAGAGCGACAAACTTAATTTTAGAATTACCGCGCTGCCTTTTAATTTACCTTGTTACCTTTAGGGTTTTTCAGTCTGTTGTGGAGAGAGAAAGCAGGGAAAGAGAGTAGTGGGAGGGAGGAAATGAAGTGTGAAAAAGAGATAGCGCTAGACAGAGATGCAGGGTTGTCTTCTGTCATTATGAAGGCCGCCTTTATCTCACGAACCACTTGAGGCAACCTCTTGTGTCGTGAGAGTGTGAGAGTGAAAATCTGTGAACTCAAACTGCTATAATAAAAGACTTCACAAAATGCACACTGTGTAAACAAAATTCAACTTCTACCCATTTTTTAAAATTGGGAAAAAGCTTGTTTTTACTTAAAAGCACGACGCACTGTGTGAGATTCAAAAAGCATCTCTGATGAACAAACAGGCACGTTAGTCAGATTCAAATGCACGACTGTGGTTCATGAGTCTACCTGGCAAACTGTCTGTTGCAGTATTAATAATCAAAATCATATTATATATTTTCAGCTTTCCTCGATGTTCTATTGTATAACTGCATTTCTCAATTTGGAAAAAAAAGCCTCTATCTATGAGAATATTATGAATGTTGTGAAAACACAATATTCAGCTTGCAGTATTTTTAATACTAGCAAACTGTAACTTGATTCATCAGTTCGTCTTATAAATCGTAGACACAAGATGGTATATGCATGCATTTTTTAAAAGGCATGCAAATTCCTTTTAAAAATCTTTAAAAGTCTTTAAAGATCCTCTTACTTAACAAATGATTTGAATATTTATTACTACTTTTACAAAACAGTGCTGGAGGAACCTTAAAAAGAGCTAATACGCAACAAAGCTAGGGAGGAAAAAAGTGAAAGAAATAAGGGATTTACAATAAAGTAACAACTGTTTGGACTAGCTGATAGTGAAAGCCACTTTGAAGGGCGGTGCTCCTCTGATGGGGATTTGTGCAGTCGCACACACAAGCTTGCACTCTGGTTTTTAGGTAGTCATGTCTCTCAGAGAGCCCTGCTACGAGCGCAGCTCATGTGGAACACACGCAAAAATACAGACGTGGACACATCAACCCGTAAACATTAGGGGTGCAACGATATTCGTATCGATATTGAACCGTTCGATACAGTGCTTTCGGTTCGGTACGCATATGTATCGAACAATACAACATTTGTAATTTATTTTATCAACTTTCCTTCTGACGATGCTGTCTGTGTTGAGCGCTCAGTGAATCTGCGTTCGACTACTCCGCCTAGGCTGCACTGTCGAGCGCAGATCCACTGAGCGCTCAACACAGACAGCATAGTCAGAAGGAAGAGCGCGGGGCAAGCTAGCAAGACAGAAGTTAAGCTCTCCTTGCAACATGGACCTCCCCCACCCTCATTCAGATCTGGCGTTTGGAATTATTTTGGTTTTCATGTGACGTATGACCCTGAAGGTAAGCGAGTCATGGACTAAAGTAAAACAGTATGTTGGATGTGCCATGCAATGCTCAATTACATGGGTGGGAACTAGTGTGTTAGCGCAGTTAGCTCGTTAACGTGTTGGCCGTCTAGCCCCATGCACGGGGCGATCGGCAGTAGCTCGTTAACGGAGATTTGTCGTGTTGTGGTGTTAAGGTCATTTCAACGAGATTAACCTGAAAGCACTAGTGGGAACACAACGAATATGACTGCACATTTACGCCGACATCATCCTAGTGCAAAGACAAAAACAACAAGCATGCTACTAACTTTAGCCGAGTCATTTAGACAGCTGTTAGCACATGATTCTCCTTATGCTGCTGAGAATATAGCCCAGAAGAAGCGGATAGTATAGCTTTTATTTTGGTAAGAGCCATTTCTCTGTAATAAACTCTCTTTTCCAAAGATGAGTGATTCCTCAATCAGATACAGGGCTCGCAAAATCGCTAGCCCGACGTCCTGGGGCTAGCGATTTTTTTCAGTCGGGCTACCAAAATCTATCTCTGCCCTGCCCGTCGGGCTATTGTAGGAAGGAAAAATATATGTCAATGCTTTTGCATTCTTTCAGAAATGTAGCTGGGTAATTATGTCATTGGCATCGGTGAGCCACTGTCAATATGTGACATATTGAAATCGCGTTTGAATTTGCGCTTGTTTTTTGCTTTCACTTTGCAATCGTGCGAACTGTGTATAGAGAGCGACAGCACTGATCTGTGAGTGATGATAATTTGTGCACCAATTCCTCTGACATCGTCTTATTAATCGTTAGCTTACTATGCAAACATGACAAGTGAAATCTCCCGCAGCAAGCTTAAACATGTGAGAGGTTGATCGCGCAGAGAATCGCTGAGCTTATGTGAGTGCGTGTGTAAAAGCAGCAGGATATATATATTTTACTTCTGCTGAGCCAAATAAGACAGGTCAGGGTGAAGAAGTGACAGCCAAAGAAAAGCTTACCACAAAACGGAGAAGTTATGACAAATCAGACTATAAGGCAAAAAGAAAGTGCAGCTTTATGGTTTCATGGACAAAATAATTTCTGTGGCTGCAATATGACGAGCTAAATAACCAGGGCTGCACATAAGTGGTCCGCAGGTGCGCATTCGCTGTCAAAATAAAAAACACGCACAAGGGTTAGGGTTAAATTTAAAAACTGTACTTTTGAGTTAAAATATATATTTATAATTTTAATAAATGACAAATTAAAAAGGCATGAACATTTTTTTGTATCGAAAAAATATCGAACCGTGACACCAAAGTATCGAACCGTGAATTTTGTGTATCGTTGCACCCCTAGTAAACATCTCATCTTTACATATATATTCACTAATACAACACATTTACTCTATAAAATCCACATTTTAGACATCACGCACAAAATATATATGAGGCTCTTATTTTTTAAATTCGATACCAAGCCAGACAGTTTATGCTGTCCAGGGAATGGAGGGATTCCCCGTGGGATTCCCTATTTGCAAACAGGCTAATCCCATCCTATTAGATTAGATTAGACTAGATTAGATCAGATGACAGAAAGAAAGAATCCAGGGATTACCACAGAGCAACAGATTACGGCCCAGCTTAAAACAACATATCAGCAGGCACAGAGCACAGAGGATGACAGCAGAGAATACGAGGGGAGAAAATTAGATTAACAGGAGGATTGATACACTGTAAAACATCTGCTCAAACTATTACTTGTGAGGGTTCTTTAAAATGTGTTTGGAGGAAGGACAGCGCAGTACTGAGGCTGATATTACTGCTGTGACAACCACCATCGAGCCTGCAGATTAGTCTTGCCATTTAGAATGCAATAACAGAGCCCTCAATTATTTTGGACAATATGATGATTGATGTGTTTCTTCCCTTTTATTCAGAGATAACTATAATTTCACCTTTACATTCTGACATTTAAAAAGCAATTAGCATATCAACCATAGTCACAAGCTTTTTTTTAATGTGTCTCTTTGATTTAGATGGTCTTTTTCATTTCTGACGCTCATTGATGTTAATCCCATCTCACCCTCCAGCACATCCGCTAACAGCATCACTATCTAAAAGGGCTCTCAGAAATTAGAAGGAAGTCTTATAATTTAAGTTTAACACGACCTCCACAACTTTAAATTACTGAAATCTTTTTGTCCAAAGAACACTTTTCTTACTTTAATTGCTTGTCTGGTCGTTATGTAACAGACTGCGTCATAGGCATGCACGGTGTGATTTACCTTGATTGTTTTGGTCTGAAGTCTGAGTCCATTTAACGTGTTGATGGCTTTCTCTGCATCCTTTGGATCAATGTAGTTGACAAAACCGTAGCCCAGACTCTGTCCTGAAATGCCAAAAAGAAAGGAAGCATTTTAAAATGTGTTCACAATCCAGGTGTTTATGTTTCAGGTAAGGCCTTGCCTTTTCAGCAAGACAATGCCAAACTGCAGGATGGTCATACTAATGATATGAGTTCAGGTGCTATACAGTTTTATATATAAGGCAATACTTGGATTGCTGCCTTCCTATATAGGTTCCTTGCTTGCAGTAAAACATGCTGGTCATTATCCTCTTCGACCGCAAGGTTACTTGTTATTTTCTGTTCCATTTGCCTGAACTGAATTTGGCAAAAGAGCTTTTGTCCATTTAGCACCTTCGGCTTGGAACGAACTGCAGAACGACTGGAAAATGACAGAATTCATTTCATTAAGTGCTTTTAAAATTAAACTAAGAATCCTTGAGGCCAAGTCCATAACATGCAACTGTTTCAATTAGATTGTTTGTCATTTTAACAGAATTTTATTTTGTATTTTTCATTTATTTTTACGTGTGTTGCTGCTGCCTGTATTTAATTGAGTAATTTTTGTAACTGCGAGGCACTTGCTGCTGCCTATCTTGGCCAGGTCTCCCTTGAAAAAGAGGTTTTTAATCTCAATGGGATCTTCCTGGTTAAATAAAGGTTAAATACAAAAATTAAATAACAAATAAACAGGCCTCAGCATCTGAGAAAGGTAGAAGTGATGTCAACACAGTTGCCCAAACTGACAAATTAATTAAAAGGGGTTAAATGACCTGTAACTGTTTAATTTTTAAAATTTAGGGTTTTTTTTTTGTTTGTTTGTTTGGTTTTTTTTTAGAAACAAAGTTGTTTTAAAAATTAACTTTATTTTGATTGTGCATTAAAAAAACAGCCTTACCACAACACCCAATTATTGTGGTGCTTTTCTTTGGAACAAGCCGCCTGCTAACCTGAGACAACATGCATGTGTGCCTGGAAAATCCTTCACAACATACATGTGCCGTCGTTACTGCCGACAAGATCAAAGCGACTCCTGCCTGGAGCACCGCGAGTTTTGATGTGACTTTTTTTGTCATGTGAAGGCTGCTTTGTTGCCACGGCTGTTCAGATTTGTGCTCTAAAACATTTAATGAGTGAGACATTGTCTTTCCAGGTCTCTCTATATGAAAATAAAGGCATAATAAACACATTGAATACCCCCCAAAAACTGCTAGTTAATTATGGTGTAATAATGCACATAAACAAACAAGAAAGAACCTATGTGTTACTTCATGCCTGAACAGCCTTACTTGGTGTGTTACGCTCTTATTGTTGCACTTCTCATTATTATTTTTTATTGTACTTGTGTTCTTGAGCTCGAGGGAATTTAAGGCGCCGGAGCATCCAGTTGAAGTTACTCAAAATATATGTGTCAACTAGTGAATGCCTAAAATATAATGCGATAAATGTTACTCAAATTCTCTCTGAATTATGACAGCGAAACTCAGCCTAAGCAAATAAAGTATCATAGAAGGTACAAACAACATATTTGTTACTGTCTTTTCAGCTGTGCAAAACGAGAGGAAAAATACCACCCCCACTTCCCTCCAAGCTCAAAGTGTCTTAGACAGCAGACTCCCTTTGAGAGTGAAGCGGGCCTGACATCTCCCAGTGTTTCCCCAACAGATCAAGCCTTTCAACGCGCTTAGACTTTAAGCGGACGCCTCTAGCCGTCGGGGCGTTCAGTCGGCTAGTTTTCCACAAACAGCCCCCATCCACTAACGCCACACACAAGCACAAAGAATCCCAGGCAGTTTAAGAAGAGCGGCATGCACATATTCATGCTAATGGGAACAGACAGCGGTTAGTCAGAGACAAAGTGAATCACAAAATATGGAGCATGGCTGTTTCACAAAATAAATACATTTGGGCTATGGATATCACGGCGCAGAACAGCTCAGAAGCAAGCAGTGTAAGGGCCAGGAGGGACTTGTAGTCCTAACATCAAACAGCTGATGATTTTCTCTTCTTCTCCCCTCTCCTCCCTCTTCTCCTCTGGATTAACTGTGGATTATCAGACACTCTATTGTTAATTAAAAACCTGCCATCCTGGGGAGACTACTGCTATTTATAACTAACCATCCTCTTCTCGCTCTCTTCTTCCTCTCTGACTCTCAGCTGACATCAGGTGGCAAGTTAAGAAAATTAAGCATAGCTGGGAAATTATTTCTGGGGCTTCTAATGTTTTATTAAATAGTGTACACAAGAGACTATGAATAATGAAGTGAAAGAGAACATTTGGCAAAAGTAATTAACTGAATGAATTAAAATAAAGCATAGCAAAATTGCCCATAAACTGTATTCTAAATAACCCAGTAGTGTCTCTAATAACGACTGCTCATATGTGCATCAATTGAATTTACAGTGAAATTCCAGATGGGTACAGTTAAGCGCCTGCTACGGAGATCACTCTTCTTTGGTGTTTGCTACCTCTCTCGCTCACTTTCCCAGCACCTTCCTCACCCCTCTTCTTCATCTTCAACAAGAAATGTTGAGGTTCGACAAGCACAGCCACCAGAAGGTTCTGGCAAAGAGCACTTGTGCAGCGCCATTGAGATGGGCCGGCTGTTTGAGTCATCCAGTCAGACAAATGGGGCCAAACTGGCAAGCATGGATGCTACTGCTGCGAGGGGGAGGGGGGGGGGGGTAGTCACAGTGTGGGAGGTGCGCATGCATGCGTGTGTGCACAAGTTGGCATGGAAATATGGGTAAGCACACATGTGAGTGAGTAATAGATGACACTTTTACAACAAACCCACCACTATATTTACTTTGATTACACCTCTGAAGACTGTGGTTTTCAGCAGCTGCTACTATATGTAAATGATATTTGCGTGTGTTTGCATTTTAATTGGGTGTGTATGTTGTATACGAGCTCAGGCTGGTGTTGGCATATCCTCCCGCCCCCACTTGCGTCTTCACTCCTTCTTTGGCAAGGTTAAGGGCCTCTGGGGCCGGAAGGAAGAGGGTGGGAACGAGGCTTACTGGCTGGCATCTTTCCCCAGGTGAACAAGGAAAGGAGGGTAAACAGAGGGAGACATCTGCCTGCAGCATCAGAAAATCTCCAGGAGGGGATTCCACCCACCGTTTCCAGCTTGCTAAGGAGCAGCTAACAGCAGGGAGCTGCCGGCAAACTGCCTGGCTGCCTGGAATTTGCACGGATTGGCAGAAGATGCACCACACTGGCAGATGTACATACATGTGCACACATCTAAACGTATAATCGCTCAATCACCACAAACAAACGCAGGTAGTAAAGTACGACTTCATGCCAGGACAGTAATACGTGGAGTGGTGGGTGGCTAGCGAGTAAGCACGCCATTGTTGTTGCATTTTCTTAGTTTTTCAAGTAATGTTAGCAATGAAAAAATCTCAATCCTCTGCAGTGAATATGCACGCAGAAGCATGCAATAAATAAAAAAGTGTGAGCAGTTCTATCTGTAACCTGCAGTACGATACACAGAAACAGAAGCAACGCACCGTACAGCTGGTTTTCAGCCTGTCACAGCACCTACCGTGTACACCTCAACACTGCTCAGCAGATCAGGACCACATTTGGATCACAGCATCAAAGTTCTCCCTCAGCGTTCTGGCATTAAAAATGGCTGAGGACCAGTTAACTTACTGGAATGCAAGGTCAGCCGAGAGTAAACCAAAGTAAGCCAAATACAAAGATGATTCTTCTAATACTCTAGCCACATATTTCCAAAGATTGTGTCTATTGCCACTTTTCTTCTAGTTATGTCATCAAAGTTCTTCTTCACAGCTGCTAAACACCAATAAAAAATTCAGCTTAATGTTATAAAATGTGTTTGAACAGTTTAGAATAAACATATGAGACATTTAAATTATTTTCGTGTAACAACTTCCAGAGAAAAGTCTGAAAACTTAAAGAGATATTTGATAGACACAAACTTTTTATACTGCTGGAAAATGACATAATCAGTGCATCTAAAGGGAAAATAGAGAAGCTATTAAAATGGCATGATGAATAGCCTCTATCATGGTTGTAGCTAACAGGAAAATCTGCCTTCTGTTGATCAATTTGCTTAATAGATGCACTGACTTATATATTTTAAATGTCAATTAAAACCAAGAACCCAAATGATGCATTGGTCTTCATAATGGCCTTTTAATGAGGTAAGATATATACTCGCCTTTGATTTGTCAGCTGCTCACACTGCCATTTGTGCAAATTCTCCAGCACTTCTAACGGCTTAAGAAAATGCTTAGCAGCAATAAAAAGAGGCTTCTTAATAAAAATTATGTAAATTTAATAATGGCAAGTCCCAGAATAACACATATGTAATATATAAAATCAAGGAATCTAAGCTGTTAACGGTATTTATTGTGCATTTGCCAAAAGCTGTCATTACATACTGTATAAGCTCAGGTGCCCGTGCAGTGCTTTATCATTTTGTGCCACGCGTCCACTTTCGCTAACAGCCTAACCACATAGGATGGCAGAGTGAAGGAGAGGGGGCTAATTTGAACCCACCTCCACTCTTTTGGTAGACCTTTTTGTGCAATCTGACATAAATTGTATAGGAAGGTGGGCATGTTTTTCAGTGGTAAAAAATCACTGCTATTTCTAGTGAGGAGCTCTTTGGTGTGTTGGCGAGGAGTTATGACTAAGCCATTATTTGTTTCCTGAGGAGCAGCAGGTTGCCCAATGTGTGAGATGAGAAAATGAGTGTGCTTCGAGCCGGTGTCCTGCCTGCTGGCACTGCTATGTAATTTCACCTCTCCTTTCCCCTGTTCGTGCACATACATATGTACACACCAGAAGATGCAAGTGTGAAAGCACACTACCTATGCAAAATGACATACAAGTACCTAGATATAGTACATAATGGACACACACCAAAGACAAGTAGATGTTTCAGTGAATGTAGAGCTATATAATCAAGTTGGACAAAAAGGTATTCACCAATGACACTGTGAGATACACCGCATGGTGCACAATTATTTGCTGTGAGATACACACAGAAACAAACTCCTGTTATTATTTTCTGCCTTTTGTTCTATTATGTGACTAAAAGCCCTGAACTGCAGACATGAAAGCATCTTCATCACCATCTCCTGCTATCATCAGGCAAACGCACTATACTCTTTGATGTGAAGTGGACGCTACCGAAGGAAACGCACAGCTGTATGATCTTTCTGTTTTACAGTGTATCTGTGGTCTATTGTTCCCCACAAAATTCACTGGAATAGTGCAGTTATTAATCAAAAAGTTCATTTGAACTGCTGTGTTGTCAAAACAGACGTAAGCTGGAGCCGAACCAATTTGTAGAGCCGACGTGTTCAAATCCTATTTAATTCTTTATTTTTGGCTTTAGTTCTTTTGCAGTTTGTGACTTTCAGTGAAAATATTTTATGAAAACATCTATCTAATCTAAATATTTTTACTGCATCTATGTGAAGGAAACTTTACAGCCTTTCTATAAAAACACTTCCCACAGTTCCACTTGTGGACTGCAGCTGAGTCATTGCAGGACAGAAGAATGAAAGAGGGTGAGGGGGGTTTGCAGTGTGCAGGAATCATCAGAACTATGACGTTAACACACCTTGAGAGGACCTCTCCACAGAAACTGGCAAATCTGCTCGGTCAGTCTTAAATTTCAAGACGTTTTAAGATGAGGCCAAAGGACGAAAAAAAAACCATTTCAATTTGTCAAACTAAATGTGTCACATTCGCTGCTTGTGTCGTCTCTCATCCCTGACGTTTTGACCCTCGCTGCTGCAGCAACTTGAGGTAGTGCTATTTTTGATAGGCCAGCATTCCCCAACATTTTAAAATGTGCCCTGTCACCAGCTTCATGTCAAAATACACCTTAGAGACTCTCAACCGCATAGGGCATGGGCAGGGGTTTGCAGAGAATGATCACAAAGGGAACAAACGGCTGCCTTAGAGCTGTACAGTAAGTGTATATCATGTGGCAACAGCCCATTTAAATAACTAAATTCATAAACAGAGCCACATCCCCCCCACGCACGTATCTACTGTAGATCCCTCTCCCACTCACTCATTCAACACATCTTTTCCTCCTGGGTTGCCAAGGTAGCAGCCACTGTTGCAGTCAGGAAGCTCCCACTCTTAGTTCCCAAGGCCCTGCTTACACCAACACACACACAAACACACACATATACAGACACACGTAAACCACCCCCTCATGGTGGCTCCCAGAGCCTTGGGGCCAATGGACTGAAGCCTGAAGTGTGTGGGCTGGTTGGCTAGCTGCACAGCTGAGAAACAGGAGACGAGAAGCCCCCTTTAAGACTCGGATAACCCTGTTATGTCAGGAATGTAGAGCCCACCCTGCTGTACCTGCTCCTTCTGATACTGAGCAGAGTCACACCCTACCAACAGTTTTGTGGCTCACATTTGTGGGGACGAAACGATTGTCTGGGTATATCTCCTGCCTAGGCATAGTGCACTCAAGAGCGGAGGATTGGAGGGCAGGTTAACCAGCCTTGAGGCGCATTCGGCCTCCGGATCCGAAGTCGGCATAAGGGACAGTCACAACCTCTTTGTTCCATGTAAAGGGCACTCAAAGCGAAATGGGGAGGGACAGAGGCTGTCTGACGTGAGGGTCACAAGAGGAGTGGTGCAGCCAGGCAAACTCAGGATGTCCAATTCTGGGTCCCGAGCAGGGGGCGGGAGGAGATTGAATGAGGGAGGGTGCTACGACGGGGGAGACAGGACATTCTGGGACCTGGGACTCTGAAACTTTAATGTGTGTCTGCCTGCGTATGCACCTCTGAGCCTGGCAGGTCTCTTAATACCTGGCTTTGGAGATGTCAAATCCTTTTTTCATCTCTTTCCTTGTCAGCTTTGTTCACGCTATCTTCAGCCTTCAGCCCGGTTCAGGTTCAGATAAATGAAACCTGCATGTGGGATATAAACACCACACCAGATCTCCCACAACATGGTTTCAGTAAGCATTTGAAAAAGTGCGTAATGGTTTTTCACTACACGGAAAAACCTGCGCTTGTGTGATTTAAGTTTTCTGGAAGGTATAAACGTCAAACAAAGAAATAGCAGGTGTTTTATTCTATCACTCTTGTAATAATGTAGAAAAATAGCTTAAATATGAAAACGATTAGCTTTGCCTCCCAGTATGTCATAAATGTATCTATTTAAATATATAACCTGATGTTTATAAACTGAATATCTAATTTGCCCCCTTATGCAAGTGCAACCATTACGTCCTTGCAGATCGTGGTTAAAATGTATGTAACTAATGGAAATGTGCTCCCCGGCTTCTGCATACAAAGCAAGCCAAATCCAACTAACCTTAAGTGGGTTTTGTTGGGCTTTTTAGCAACTACAGTTCATAAAATGTATGCATCCTTATGTAAGAATAGATTTCAGTGCATAGTTCTCGAGCTGCTGTCCGTCAGAGGTGCTCCAGCTTGAACTACTCCACATCTGACATCACAGTCCATCTATTTTTCATGGCCAACATCTGCTTGGCTTGCTACATTGTCACTACGATTTGCATCAGCTCCCCCGATTCCATGTATAAAACCAACACATGGAAGGTGACTAGAGTAGTGTGCACAAAAGGCTTCAGTCAGTGTGCTTTAGGGATGTCTTTACAGGATGCGATGTATTTCATCTGCACAAACACAAAGAAGCATATTAAAGGTGAGAGGTTTACTGCGAAAACCTGAAAAATTCTGTGGCCGCATGGGAAAATAAAAACGGCACCACAGGCAGCCAGAACGGGGCCAACGACTATTTAAAGTAAAAGTAAAATATTTAATCTGTCCCCACAAAATAAGACTTCCGAGCTCTTGGCTAGTGTAATAATTGGCACGAAATGAGGATGCAAAAAAATGGCTGCCTATAAAAGTATAACCCCACTGCAAACCCTACTCCCCTCCCTAATGCAATCAATTCTTGTTCCAGCATGAAAAGCTATTTTCTTCTTCTCCATGTCATTATGAAAACAAATGCATTCAGTTCTCCGCCAGAAATGCAGCTGATGCAGAAAAATGATCCAGAACAATGCCTTACTGACAAGGATCAGTCAATTCCATTTCTTTCTGTGTGCATATGGCCGTGTGTAGATATTCGAGAGTGCTGATTCAGTGCAGTGCAAGGTCCGCATGGGTCTTTTCAAGCTATCCATAAAGGACCGTGTATCATTTTTTCTTATGTCTAAGAGGCAGAGCTTTCAGACGGTGAATAGATTTTCAATAAAAAGAAGAAACACACAGTGGAAACATTTATAGTGCAGAGTCTGAAAGCCATTGTGGATTTGATGTAAGCATTTCTATACGTTTCTACTGCACAGAATTAACTGTAACAAGAACAACACGTTATATCTTTAAGAGCACTGGAGCTATGTGCGTGTAAGCTAGACTTAAATAAAAGATTAACCTGCATATCCCCTGTGTGTTACGAGAGCACCAGGTAGTTGTGCAAGCAGGCAAGCAGGTAGGCGTGCGGGGAGCAACAAAGACACCCAGAGGTGGCTTTTCTACCAGCTGAAGTCAGCCGGGGTGACAGACGGAGCTGAAGTGTCTACGCCTGCCTGAGCCTCACACCGTCCTGCCGTCATTGGAGCTGACAGGAGCGAGTCCACAGGAAGCTGAGGTGACGCCGAGGACCTGTCTGTCTCATACCTCTGAGAGGTCCGAGTGCTCACACCTTGTCAGCGAGCACTCACAGGTTAGCTGAAATGCAAACACTGGTGGTGGGAAGCAGATGACACAAATGCTGATTAATCAAGTAAAAAGGAAACCAAAGAAAGACTTGTGGAAATCCTTAGTATCGGATGAGACTCGAGAAAAAATCTAAAGCGCTGTGATTTTAAAAATTCTTTATTAATTCATGGATAAGTCAGTCCTCATCAGCCTATAAGCATTATAGCCTGATCAAGACACACTTATCCATGAATTATGGTATAAGGTCTTAATACCTTATAGCCAGATGGAGACTGGTTTATCTATTAATTAATACAAGGATTTTTTTTACATTTAATTTCTTTGGACTGGCAACAACAATACTGGCGGTTTTCATTAATAATAATAATAATCAGGAAGTCTTTTTATTTTGTTTACTCTCTACTTGACCACTGAGCCTACCCTTTAAGAGCTTCTGACTGTTTAACATTTTCTTCCTTTTCTACCAGGACTATAGCAATCTGCCTTTTTCTGAGAAATGTTTGCTTAAAGTGAATTTGAAATAGCTGATACAAATGTACCAGGGAATCTAACCACTCCTTCTTGTGTTATGAACACCAAATACACTGGAGGAATATTTCAATCTTGTAAGGATTAAATTTTTAAACTGTTATCCAAGTGCATTTCTGAATAGTTCTGTGAATTTATTTAAATTCTTACACTTTGTTCTAGACTCGTGTTCCACATACTGAATATTAGAATATGAAGGCAGCGATGCCTCGTAAGAGCCAAACTCTCATCAAGATAGACCGCTCTCACGTTTCAGTTTATCTTTTTTTTTTCCTTAAAAGTATATGGAGATATTTATGACAGCTGAGAAAGGAGGGGTGCAGGGTACAGGTGTATGTAAACCTAAAAAAGTGGTCTCTTAACTCTCCCACCCTCCCTCTTGAAAACCTGGCGTAGTCTGTTAATGATTTGGATGACTGTGAGAGAGCATGAAGCCTCTTGGCATTCCCTGCTGGAAGGGATCTGTACTTTGTTAGCCTAAAAGTTTGCACAAGAAAATTGCACCCATGGGAGAGCAAAACAGGCATCCACCGTGGGGGGGATATGGAGGGGAGGGCAGGATTTATTTATAGCTTTTTTTTGCGTTGATGCTAAGTCATCAGACAGATATTGTACTGCAGAGAAGAGAAGCAGAGCAAATGGTTTAGAAGTGAGCAAACAAACATTTCTACCTCTCTCACAGTCCTGCATTTAGGGCCCGAGTAGGTTTACGGCAATTTGGTTCGTTTTTAAACTCCCTGCAAATATCTGTTGTTAGCTCGGTTCCTCGCTGCTGCTCGGAAAATCACACTTAAGGGAAAAATCAGGTGGAGAGAGAATATGGCGATAGTGATGATGACAGCTTGTGGTATTCCGGCGTTATTTTTGTACACACCATCCTCCATTATCCTGGAGTATCTGACTCTCAGGCTCCATTTTGTGGCCATTACGGCAGAAGAGGAAGATGGTCCTAAAGAGGAATCGTACTTCAAAGGACGGGCAAGGAAGCGGCAGCGGTCGGGTCAGCGGCCGTCGTCGGTTCACTGTCAAAGCTGTCATTTCGACTGGCCTTTCAGTTGTACTTAATCTGTTATGGGGAGTCTAATTCTATGATTATATTTGCATATGTATCCGTGTATGTGTGTGTTTACTCTCTTCCCTTTAGCTGCCGGCTTGCTATCCGAGAATGGCTTGGTGATCTCGACTGCCTGCCTAGTGCTCTTTAATGAGATTATCAGGAGAAGAGTGTCAGTAAGTAGGATCTAAAATGAAAGCCATTATGGAGCATTATCACAGAGCTCCACCACCCCGGCCCCCCCCGATCCATCTGCTGTACGGCCACCCACACAGCCACTACACCCAGATTACAGCCGTGATTAGCACCGCAAAGTGCTGCTTAATTTAAACACCTCTGGAGAACATGTGGCACTTTGCTGCATTGCTGATTCGCTGCGCTTGAACACACACACACACGTGTGCGCACGGAGGGCAAAGATGGATTTCTCCTTATACACAACGCATTCTCTCAAGTGCTCGAGTTATTTCGAGTGACGCCGGACCGAAGGCTTGTGTGCAACTCTGAAGTGTTCGTGTCATATTTGATTTCTTACAGGTGTATACATTCAACACACAACTGACTGTTGCGTCTTCACCTACCTTTGATCTCGCAGCGTGCGAGCAGTGATGTAAGCTTTGTAATGTTTGTCTTTCTTAACAGCTACTATTGTTGTCACACTTTCTTGACAACAGCAAATATGAGGAAAGATTAAAAGAGCATATATGAAAACTTGATAGAAAGTGAGAATTGACAGATGTGTGCAGAGGCCGGACTTCTTTCTCACTGACGCGTCCAGTTTAAATTTTCAGAAGAGAAAGCAAAGCCTCTTCAGCTCAGTCAGATTGTAGTGATTCACCTTGTATTTCCCCTTTTCTTTGGACAAACATCGAGTGTGTTTACATGGACATGAATATGCCCATTATGAAGCTTATCCTAGTTTTTAAAATGCATATTCAGAAACTGACATTTACTTGGTTATGCAGGTATATACCTGCATATGTGCAAAATAAACATACTATCCCAGTTGTTAATACAGGCTGTCGTTTACATGTTAGTGACATTTACATGCAACGAACTTTAGTTTTGATACCTGTGATCACACTTTACAATAACTTCACTGTGATTATTAACCTGACTTGCTCCACTATAGAAATTGGAAAACCTGCATCCTGTAGCCTGACTACGTCAAACTTGAAAAGTGCAGAATTTCAGATACTTTCGGTGTTGCCATTGATTGTGTTTCTATTTACTTGGGATCACTCGGCTGAAGCATCACAGGCATGGGTAGTCAGCAGTATGAAGATGCAAAGATAATCATATTCACATGCACTGACAAAAAAAAGGACTATTTAAATAACCAGGATACTTACGTCCATATAAACACACTCATTGAACTGCAAAATGTCCTGATTTTTACTTCGACTATATCACATATGTATTTTTATTTTGGTGAAACCCACTTTTAAGACTCACTAGGCACACCTCAAATTATAGTCCAAATTAGCGGGATCTTTTCCTAGTTTCTAAAAAGTTAATATTTGCGAAGTACAGCATCAGTATCCCAGTGCACCACAAAGAAGTCTCAGTTTTGTACCTGTGATCTTATCGCGAACCAGCTTGCAGGACTCGATCTCGCCGATGCTACCGAAGAGGCTGCGGAACTCTTCCTGGGTCATGTTCTGGGGCAGGTAGTTGACAATGAGGTTTGTCTTGCTGTCGTCGTTTGTTGGGCCGGTCTGCATTGGTGAGGGGCAGCCACGGCTGTTGTTGGTTGGCCCATTGGCTGTGGTTCCTCCTCCACTGGGGCCATTTGTCACTGGAGCCTCCATGTTACTGATGATCTGGAGAAGGGCGGAAAAAGGGACACACCAGGAAAGGAACCACACAGAGAAAGGGTAGGAAGAGACAAAGAGATGTGGCCATCATTAACAACATTTTCTTATTAAGTAGCTGCAACACTGTATGTGTAGTAAGCCTTACAAGACTCTGGAAAAGAAGAGAATCAAGCTGTGCACCCTACAGCCTTTGCTGTCTGCAGGATGCACAGCTTGATTCTCTTTGAAACAATGAGACATTTCAACATTAAACAACTGCAATGAAAACTATATTTTACAGTAAATATTAGTTAGTTAATATTCTTCTGTGGAAAAAGTAATTACACCCTTGGCTTTAAAAAATCGTATTAATAGTAGTGACTTTTTTTAAAATATCATTGCCTATAAGACATTCACTAGACTAGCTCAGTAGGTAGATGGTGGCCCCGTGACTGGAGGGTCGGGGGTTTAAATCCGCTGAACGGCTACCCTGAGGTACCCCTGAGCAAGGTACTGTCCCTACACACTGCTCCCCGGGTGCCCAATGGCTGCCCACTGCTTCACTGAGTGAATGGGTTAAATGCAGAGAGGAATTTCCCCACGGAGATCAATAAAGTATACATTAAAATTCGTGATGGCACTTTCATCAGTTTTTCTCCCTACATGTTCCAGATGTTTGAAATCTCTCCAAAGAATTTCAGAAAGATTCAAATCTGAGTTTTATTCTTAAATCCTCTTTTTTTATAACTTTCATTCTTTTGTAACTTAATTTCTTCTTTTCGATTTGCTGCATTTGATTCTCTATTTCATATTTTTACCATGTTGGAAGGTCTACTTCCAGTTCAATTTCAAATTTCGGACGGATGGTCTCAAATTATCTTAAAGTGATGTGATTCATAGTTGGATCAATACCTGTGAGCACTGTTTAAAGACAAATTTTGTTAGATTTTTCTTTGTGACTAATGTGTTTGTCTTCTTAAAATATGAACACGATTAAAATTTAGGTTTTACATGTCATATGTCCAGGTACTACTTTTTCCCTTTTATTCCTGCCTTTATAACTGATGGTTAGGTGATGAATATATACATTACAGATAAATTGTAAAAATTGTCCTATATAATTAATGTTCTTTTCAGACCTAAAAAATGTGACATTAGCCTTGATCAGCGAAAAAAGGCCTGTGTGTGAGCAGTAATGCTGTCAACAAGTAATTAAAATGCATGATCAACATAAGTAAACCCTTGCACAGAGTCACAAACTAAATATGCAGTGAAAACAGTGCACACACTACATTCACCGTATCTAAACACTGAGAAATAAAACAAACGGCAGACACAAAGAGGATAAACAACTTAATATTCACGAAGGCAGTAAAGCCTCTCTGAAACGTTCACTGATAGCTACTGAGGTTTGTGGGAGGGGGCAGCAACAGGGGCAGCCCTTCAGCTAACGATCTGACTGCTGATGCTGCTGCTGTGACAGAGAGAAGTTTGCATTTTCAAATCTGGCTTTTGCAGAGCATCTCAGGATCAAAGTGTTCAAAGAGGAACTGTGAGCCTGGTGTAAGTGTGAGAAAACAGGGGGAAAAGGGTGAGAAGGAGTAAGAGCCAGAGGGGGAGGTATTGCACTTTGCTTCTCTAACACTAAGAACACATTTATATTTATCAAATGCTTATCCTAGTGAATATTCCAACAAAATGCACAGGGAGCTTATGTAAACATTTGCATAAAGATAGTTATTTATCAAATTAATAGCATAAAAAAACTAATTTGAGATGGAGACAATCCTGATGAGTTTCCCTTGGCTCTGTCTCACACGTAAGCACTTCAGCGTTTTACTTTTAGAAACAATAATGATGTTGATGCTGCAAAAAGAGTCACGAAATCTACTGCAAGACTCTTGAAATCATGAAATTGGGCAAAAGCACCGCAAATGACCTAACATGCTGAAACCCAAATTAAGATGCAAATATTCTTTAATCTCATTCAATCAAATTTTTAAAGTCATCACTCAGATCTCTTCTTTCCCCTGCTAAGCTATTCAGCTTCCAGGCTATTTTTAACTATTCTTAAGTACACGCAGACAGCCTGCACTTGGAAGCAGGGCTAGTATTAGCAAAGGAGAGACGACACTCAAGCCGTATTTCGCTCTATTTCTGGATTATCAAAAGGCCGGACCTGTGTTCTAATAATATATCTCAAAGCAGAATTTAAAAATTTCCCAGTTTGTCCAGAAATAGTTTACGATGCGTGTACTTTAATCGCTCTGCTTTTATCTGTCGACGTGTGGTAATAAATGAAATGGCAGATGAAACCGTTAACTGTTGAGTTACCGTACAAACACCATATTATAATTAAGCAT
The DNA here is from genome assembly GCF_057382095.1 of Aulonocara sp. 'chitande type north' Nkhata Bay. Classification (NCBI taxonomy): domain Eukaryota; kingdom Metazoa; phylum Chordata; class Actinopteri; order Cichliformes; family Cichlidae; genus Aulonocara; species Aulonocara sp. 'chitande type north' Nkhata Bay. The sequence goes on along the minus strand of NC_141365.1, from coordinate 6,416,179 downwards.
GCATAAAATTGGGCTCGTTTGGAGGCTGAATTGGTAAGTGAATTCAAAACAGATGACCTAGAAAAGTCAACAGTACATTTTAATGAGAAGTAGAGAACAACTAGAGTACAATGAGCCTGTGGTTTTTATTTGAATCTGTAAAACTGTGAGTATTTCTACCTCCTACCAACTAGACCAATAAAATCTTAAGGGATAGGACACGGCTGCTTGGATGGGTTAAAGCATCCATTTCTTCCCTGACCTTTAATATTCCTTTTATCATTCAGTATCCTTCTTTTCCTCTGTCTAGTGTTTAGTAGCAGCTCCAAAAACACATCAGCCTTAAATCTGCTTCCATCTTCTTATTTTTAACACACACACGCGCCAGCACACGCTTTCATGTATTCGCAGTCTGTGGCATCTGCAGTGAGTGGAAGAGGCACGCACTCAAAGGCACACACAATCACACATACAAAGAGAGAACAATGGCTCAAGCCCACAGCAGAAAACAAACAGACAGGGAGATGTCTAAAAGCTCTCAAGATGAGAGCTGCATGCAAATTGTTCTTTTGACAGTATCCTTCCCTACTCACTCACCACTCTACCACAACACAGATACAGAGACAGACTGAGAAAGACGGGGGGAGAGAGGGAGACTGAAGAGGAAGGAGAGAATAGCATCTAGCCATAACAGAGTTGATTGGAGAGAGCCTTATTAAATCTGTTTACATTCCCTGCTGGGCTCCATTCTGTCAGAGAGACTTTCAACTCCATGGGACGTTTTCTGAGGAGGTTTTTACACCAAAATGGCTGCCTCTAATTAACAGGGACCTGCCGAGTACCAGTAGCCAATTATATTCCTCTCCTTGTCCCTGCCTACCAGCATTTGTGCTGCTCAGCAGTCCACTTCATGTTGGTTGTGAACACTCTGGCTGTCCCTGCTCTCCCACTGTGGAGCCTAGTGCTGAGAACAGACTCGCTGCATGTCCTGCTGACTGGGTACAACACATAGCCAGCACTCATAGGCTCTCAGGCTCGAGATGCGGCTTCTTTTACTCACAAGTTATCCTGCTCCTTGTGTAGGAGGCCGAGCCAGCACCAGCGCTTCTGGCTAAAAGTAATGCATCTAAACTGCGTGCAGCTGTTGAAAGCATATGAAACGGATGTGAGAGCGCGTTAGAAAAGATCTGATATAAGCTGTTGCCATTAGGATGAAAAATATCAATACCCATTCGCTGTATCGAATAGATTGGCTGGACTACACCAGTGACTTATAGTCATCGTTTAGTTAAAGCAAAGCGCAGGCTGAGGGACGTATCGCTTTTACTTTTAACGGCTGCTCGAATCCTCGACGCAAGAGAGAAAATCAAATTAAAAGCCGGATATAAGAAGGAGCAAATTGAGTAAGACTTTCGGAAAGCAGATGTCTTTTAGAATTGCCCACATTTGCAGCTTTGCATGTTAATGGAATGGTAAATAACTGTTTTTAAGTACTAAAACGTAAATGGTTCCATATAAACAGAGAAAATATGAGACATCAAAGTGCAACACTCGTTAACGGCTTCCTAAATTATATGCACACGATGAACGTGTCAGCTTTTCACTCTTCTGTGCATAGCCCCCTCTACCCTCGCAACCCCGTCCATCAATCTCTGCTCAAGTTCCAACTGTCTCAGTCAGCAGCATCACCGACCAGTGTGCATTAATGTGAACACAGTGCAACATCAGATCATATTACTTCATGGGTGTGTAAAATGGCTGGGCCATCCATTTGGCAGCAGTAGTCTCCTTACCATCTTTGGCTGTGTCAGCAATCCCTTCTCTGCCCAGCCCTGGAGCTGTGGGAGCTCTGCCTGACGCCACTGTGTCTCTGTCGACCCCTATGGAGCGGAGCACAGGGAGGGAGGGATGCACAGCCCACCGTCAACATCATACACTCACTTTACAAGGTTAGGGTTGTAGTGGGACTTGGGGAGTGGAGGGGTTGAGGATGTTGAGAAAATGGCAGCTCACTAGAAAAACACAGTTGCACCTTTGCAGTCCCCATCAGCCGTAATACAACAAAGACAGGTGGCTCAGGGGTTTTCGTATTTGTCTCTCCGTTTATTTTCTCGTTTGTCGTAAAGTAAACGAATTCAAATGCTAACACTGGATTTGGTGAGACAGAAATGTGGCCGAATCTATTATTTCTTTCATTTATTAAAACTGACGCGAGCACCTTCGGAGCCGGCAGAATAAAACCGAATGTGTGTTGATGTTGGCAGATTGGTGTGGGGACTGCAATGACCTTGGCAGGGTTTATAATGAGGGTTTCCCTCTTGCTCTCTGTGGGTAAACAAGCCTGTGGTTGAAGAGACAGAAAATGCCACAAATGAGCAGGAAGTCTGTTCGCTGGCTCTCCAGAGCAGGGGGCTTAAATGCCTGCAGCTATCTACAGATGCTACAACAGCCAATTTAGCAGGAGAAGAGGAAGAGAGGAGGTATGACCTCTGCCTTCATTTACTCCTTCAGAGGGATGAAGAGCGGGAGTGAGGGATCAGATGGGAGGAGGTAGAAAAGGCAAGGGCTGAGTAATGGGGAAGACATTTCCAATACTTCAAAGAAAAGGAGAGACAGTGGTGGGGGAGGAGGAAGAGAGTCTGTACATGTTCTGTTGTCAATGTGTCTTGTAAACTTAGGCAGGAATGCATAATGGAGGTCTAAATGAGAGTGAACTGTCAGCTTCAAAAGAGAAAAAGAAGATACAGAGGGGCAGAGAGGTCAGGGTGGAAAGGAGGACAAGAAATATAGCTTCTCCTTGCCGACTGACAGAAGCAAAAAATGCAGATTTTTTGGGATCGTATGGGGGGAAAATCAGTTGAGCCACCTTTTGTTTTAATATGGCGAGGACCAAAGGGTTGCTATTGAATAGTCTGCAAATCTGACTGGTACAATTTAATGACAAACATTTTTTTTTGTGTTTCAGGCTTTTAGTTATGCTAATGTCAGTGTCATGCAGGTGTACCAAAGCCAGTAAGCGTGTATTTAAAATCATTTAAGAGAGTCAAGAGTGGGCAGTTGGAGGGATAGCAACTCCCCACATTAGTCACAACTTAAAACCACCACATACAGTGTCGTGGACCAGCATTCATCTCATTAGGAGGGCAGAGGGCAACATACTCTACAGTCAATTTAAAACAAATGTCCCAATAAATGTAAAGTTAAGTGGCTACCCTGAAAAAAGGAAACGTTAGGCAGAGGTGAAACATCCAAATCTTTTTCACCCATTCTGCAAAGCTTTTTATTTACATTGCCGTGTGCCGCAGCAAGCAGACAATGCAGCATTATCATAGCATGTACAAATGTGGTGATAAAAATGTAAGAAGCAGCAAGCAGATGTACATGAGTCAATTTAAACAGCTAACGCATAGTGGAAGGGTGCATAATGCTGGCAAAAGGAATATTACATTTTCTTAGAAGTGCATCTCATTTCGGAGACACTGCTCAGTGCTCAACCATTCGATAAAACAAAGAAAGTCTCTCTCACTCACACACACACACTTTCATCTTTCTTCGTAGTCTCACTGTCCTTGCGTTTATCACATGAACACACGTGTGCGTCTTCTGATAAAATCTCAAATAACACTGGAATAACAGCGCAATGCAATTACATTCACCAACCATTGAGATGAAAAACTGCTCATGGATACATTTTCAATTATTCAGGGAATACATTTCAGTCTGTGCTCAGATGCTGGGAAAGGTTATTATATAATCAATACACTCTATAACGCCATTAATATTTTATGCCACAAAAGTGCTTCCTGTCTCCTTGGGCTCCCAACCAGTGGTATCTGGGCACTGCATTTGAATAGGACAAGCCTTTTCCACCTCTAGCAGGGAAGACGTGTATACATTTGCTTTCCTCTAACACTGGGAAATACACTAGGCCCACACGCAGCTGCCATCCGTTTTAGTCTACCTTTTCCTCCATATTATGCACAAGACAAGCTCACATTTCTTTTCTCCACGTGCCTAAGACACCAGTGGTACAGTTTTACCAGAATTTAGATGACAAAGTCGTTTTAACTTCCGTTTCACGTTTATCCCTCCTGTTCCGCTTTTAGCCAATAAAGCTACCACTTTATTTTTCTGGCCTGGTGCAGCCCCCCCCCTTCTCTTACAGAGCTTAGACAATCAATTTACCCTGACTTGGCCAGGATAGATGGAGGCTGTAGAGACTGTGGAGCAGACAGTATGCTGCAGGATCTCTCCACTGATAGACACACTGCCTGGCAGCTACAAAATGGAGCCAGCATGCAACCATCTGACTTTGCCTCATCATCTTGCTTTATATAATTTGCCATTTCCTTATGCCTTTTCCAACTTGTTTTATTCTTTAAAATTCTGACCAGTTTTTAAAATGAGAAACGAATGGATCAGGTCAAATTCTGGATTTGCTGTCAGCTACAGACGCACTGCTAATTACGTGCCCGCCTCTTGCCACCACAAAGCAAACTTCAATTCTCTCTCAGTCTGACAAACTGAAACGGAATTGGAGTTCTTACCAAACTGACTTAGATACAAAGAGATTAATACGACTTTACTATCTCAGTTTCTCGGCCAGTCGAGTTCCGTGTAATGCTCTCTGCGCTATTGATTTTTATTTTTCTCTCCTCTCCTTTTCTTCCTGGAGATCTCTCTCTCCATCTCTCCACCTCCACCATCCTCTTCCGAGCTCTGAAATGTCCTGCAGGTCAGACGGATGCTGGGCCGGATCAATCAGGGAAAGTAATCTGGGACGCCTCATGCACGCAAGCACACACACAGACACATCACAGATACTCACCAACCCACACACACACACCCTTCCTCTGTTGCACTCTGGCCTGCCTGCCTCCAGTCTCATTGATCTGCATCTACTTTACCAAATGGATTCTTCTCTTTTTCTATCCTCCTCCACCTCTTTTCTCTCTGTGTGACTCAGAATAATAAATGTTCCAGACCGCGCGAGACGTGTACGTAAGCAATTTTTCATTTAACTTTGGCTTGACTTTTTTTTCCCTCTCGCTTCTTTTTTGTGATGTTTCAGTCTTCCAGTGAGATCGATGCAGCTTTCCCACACACTTCCTCGCAGCCCCTGGGTAATCAGCACATACTTGTGTAAGGTCAGAGGTCAGGAGATGATAGGATAGGGCCAATTGCTGTGGGTTATCTCAAGAGCTCAAGATTTCACAGACAATTATAGGACGACCCAGTGTTCTTATTTTCAGATGATGAAGCTCTGATGTATTCCTCAGTATCACTTGTTTCTGAGAGTCTGGCTGAACGTAAATACTGACACACTTTGCATTTGAATGTATATGAAGGAGTCATATAACTTTCTCCACTCTATTCAGATTTATCTGGTCCAATCACTTATATGTAATTTTTAAATGCATATTTTCCATACAGAGAGCATCCTTTAAGCACAGAGACTCTGAGGACCTGCATTGCTCTATACATACGTACAGTCGTTCTCATTCACACACACAGACACACACGCCAAAGTCTCCTTTGCTCAACCAAACTGTAGGCGGAACTGAAGCCATTTGTCCACTGGCTGAATCCCAACTCTGCACCAACGCATGCAGAAAATTGGTGAGCATCTTGACTCTGGAGATGACACTTCAATTTGTTGAGCTCCAGTGACTGGTGCTCTGCAGTTCATCCCTTGTGGGCGCATGAGATCAGCTGGACACCTGCCTAGCTGTTTGGCTGAAGCCTGGAGCACAGGGGACCGGGCCTTGGAATTGAAGGCCTGGCCTTGCCTGTCAGTCCAAGTCCCTGTCCCTTAGCCCCAGCCCTGGCCTCGCCTCTCAGGTCCTCATCACAGTTCCTCTAGTTTCACACCCGTGCCAGGGCTAGTCCCTTGCCCGATGCCTTTGACCCCTATTTCTCAGCCCTGAGCTGCAAGTCACTGCAGTGCCATCTTCCCAACAGCGGTCTTCCCCTGAAGGGCATCAAATCCCATGAACAGCTTCCCAGCCTTTGTTCCACTTCTAGCTAGTGTGGCCAGCACCTCAGCTTCCAGCTCAGTCAAATCAGCAAGATGTCTCTGCTGTGCATCACTGTCTGTCCTGCTGTAATCCCTGTGACTGATGGGAGTGATCATTGTCGAGGCCCTAAGCTAGAACATTTTGGTGGATTAAAGAGGCTAAATCATGGTCTCAGCTGCTACATTTCCATTTCCATCCTTAATTAAATGTAAATGTGGTTAAAGGTTTTAGTGGAGATGGTATCTATCTAACATGTGGGGTTTATTCACAAAGTAATTACCTCGTTTCCATGGATGGTGGAGAATAGGTTTGTGTTTGTGATCCCTGATATAGCTGTGATTTAACATGACACAAAATGTGTCCATCCATTTTTAGAATACGAAAATCCTGTTTGCAATGGCTCGGTTAACATTTGGTTACTTTTACAGACTGCGGCTCTTGTGACACTGCAACAGAACCTACAGTAGCGCCATGACAAAGACTTGCACTACTCTGAGTTGCATTTCAGGGAAAAGCTTATGTTTCTGTACAACACTCATTTCCGTGTTGAGCTGAAGCTGCTTTTCGCCGGGTGGGAACGGGGACAGAGGACGCAAAAACCGACAACAAGGCAGGCAGAGCAGGCGGGCTCATCTGACTGAATCAGCACCATGTGTCATGAGCGAGGACACCACCTCCACAAGTAGCTGGCAGGTGAACGCGGCCACGCACCTGTGCAGGCAACCAGCCATTTTAGTGAGATTGCCTCCTATCTTTAGCAAAACACACTAAGGAAAACTAGTGCATACATAAACAAACATATGGCATCATGCACAAATACACAAGATTCACTCAACCTCTCAAACATTCTCCCTGTTTCTGTGCCCACCTGCACATGTTGGGTCAAAAATAAGCAATTCAGCAATGCTACAGTATCGCAACCTAACACGTATTACTTGCTTGCACTACCTTATAGCCATGCTAAAAGTAACCTCCCCATAAGGGGAGACCAACAGAATAAGAAACTTGTACACTCCTCTGACTGAACTCAATTTTCAGCATAATTCACAGTAGTGGGTCTAATTAAAACTGGTTTGAGGCTGGAAGTGGTAATATTGGCTTTGTTTAACAGGTATTTAAAAAGCTATAAACAGCCTGGGGGTATACGATAAGAACAAAACCTACAGCACAGCACTTACAGAGAGAACAAGGGAGAGACAGGAACACTTGCCTGGCTGCTAAGCAGAGGCAGTGCTCGTCCTAATCTAATCACTGTTTCCCCCATCAGCGGCATCTCAGACACGGCCTGCCTGTGTGCGTATGTGTGCACGTACGTGCGCGTGCGTCTGCCTTGCAGCAAAGGCATAGAGCTAAATCACATAAACACCGAATGACCGTTGTACTGGAGAATTCATTCCACAGCCCTGGGTACTATGTGAGTGTATGCTGGTGTGTATATGCGTGCTCTGAACTAATCTGGTTATTGATTCGACTCTGAACCGGAGCTCATATAATCAAATAGCTGCAAGGGAAAAGGACAGCCGTCCGTCATCTGTCTTAATGAGTAAACATTTTGATGAAGGCAAAGAATAACTCAAAGCTACGTGTAGAGGCAGAGGAGGTTACAGCTTCACTGATAGAGTGACAAGCTGAAACTTTACAGCAATCCAGTGGCGGCTGCTCGGTAATCGTCGTCCTATGCTAAGCGATATTGAAATAGCAAACTATTTCATGCCTATTTCACGCATATGTACTTTGCTCTTTTGAGTCTTTGGTACAGATAGAATCTTGGCATCATTTAAAGCTTTTGTTACATTAACTACCATATAAACCTAAAAAAATAGCCGTCTTTTGAATATGCCTCGAGTCTGACACCTTAATATTTCAGTCACTTTTCTAAAACTATAAAGTTTCCCCATACTAGTAGCTACACAATCAGTCTGGAGTTTGACTTGTCATCTGTGAAAGTCTAATCTCAGTTTAACTCGATGTGAGAGTGGTGCAATCATAAATGGCTTCTACTGCAGCACGAAGATAGGAGAGCGAGACACACAAGCCTACATGTATACCAGCACAGCTAACAGACGAGGCCCGCGGCACACCAGCTAAACCATTAAGTGTGGCGTGCATTCAAACGAACAGATTAATCCCCCCTACTGCTACGTAGTGCAGAGTAATTGAAAATGTCTACAGGAGACTATCTCTGTTCATATACTGTGGCGTATGCTTAGGAGACAATGTATAGAGGGAGGTGGCTGATTGCCACGGAAAATTCAGCAGCAGCGCTTTTTAGTCTGACAGAATGTGCCGGAGAGCCGTGCATCTACAAGATAGCACAAATCTACCTTCCTACCGTTCCAATTTTCTCTCCCCTTTTCTTTTCTCTCTCTGTACCTCCAGTATCGACTTGACAGGTGCTGATCATGACTAATCCTGACGTTTGTTGGTTACGATAAGGATCTGATGTACCATATTCTTCATTTCCATCAAGGTGTACTGTTTAGGAGGGATGACATTCCTCTCAATTGTTAAGGGAAAATGCGTTTACTGTAATCATCCGTATTCCTTTCGGGACAAACAAATCTATTATCAGAGATGCCATCCCAGATCTGCGTAGTTAGCTCGCACTGCTGAACCTATGCTGGGTAAGTATGGTTGATCTCGGGGAAAATAGCCTTTTTATCAACCTCTTCTTCCTGTGTTTATTGTATGTATACATATACATATATATATATATATATGAGAAGATGCTGTAGTTTCGTGTGTTAGTTTTAGCATACACAGTGGCCCCTAGCTTTATGAGTTTATGAGATTTCCTGGTGTCTTGGTTTATTCCATATGGCAACACTGGTCTTTTTCCTCCTTGTGTTCGCATTGCTACTGAAGATAACTCTAAATGACGCTGTGTGGGATTCTGTTTTTGTAGGCCTTAATGTGTCTATTACCAGCAACAATGGTGCCATTTTGTAGCATGTTCAGTTGCATGTTCAATCTATAATTCATCTGGCTACAGAAATATATAAATGTTTAATATGTCAGAGGCGGTGAGGCCTGTCGAAAGCATGACCTTGAAACGTCCTTTAAACATCACACGGCTACAGCACTGGGGCCAGTTAAGCTGCCAAAGCCAAAAAATAGGAAAAAAAACATGCAACGTGTACACACACACGCTCTCACTCTTACACATTCACACAGCCCGTCTGCCTGCTGACGCTTTCCACTGCTTTCTGTTCCCTTTTTTCCTGGGATGCAAAATGCAGATGAGACGAGTCAGCCGCTTGTGCACAGTCTCAGGAGAAACTGCCAGTCAAATCCAAACATCTGTATGAATACCAAAACACACAGGGTACAGTGGAGGATGAGAGAAAGAGAAGGAGGGGCGAGGGACATAGAGAAGATGAGGGAGAGAGTGGATCGAGTAGAACGAGCAGTAAAGTAGCTAGGAAAGCCAGTGTTCCTCTCTCTTTCTGTATTTTTGACTGAACAAAGAGCCATATACACATGAATACCTCTTTCCTCCCACTGTATTTTCCATCGGGATATTTATTCTGAAAAGCAGCGATGCACAACAAGGGCTCGGTCCTGTGTTTGCTAGTGGGCTGAGGCGCTAACACTCCCCAGCTGATTATGTGTCTGTCTGTAGCAGTTTGAGCTGCTGCCAAAGGAATTAGGTCTAGTATTTGTGAATGCTGTTCCCCTCACAGCAGAATGCCTCACCATGCCTCTCAAATTTCTAGCTTTTTTAAAAAGGAGAGGGAAAAAAAACATTTTAAATAAATGAAGGAAATCACTGTGGAAGCCTATTAAATTTTCAACGTGACCGTTTTGTGAGTCTTCATGTGTGTTTAGGCTTCGCACAAAAGGAATATTTAAAAACCAAAGCGTGCTAATTGGGACAGAGATTGTTACAGCAGCTTCTTATTCAAACAGGCTTTTGGCTCATTAACTGCTTCCATCCAGCTTTTGTTTAAAGAAAAGTGGAAAAGACATTTAAAGACAACAAAATATTTTTCGATGTACCACCAAAAAGCTGATAGATTGCATAATGTCGTCACGCAAAATACGCTGCAGCAGTGGCACAAGCTCTTGGCTCAAAGTAAGCGCAAACCCAAATATCCTGGCATCTTAGTACTGTTATGTCACATGCAAATCAAATCTTTACTTTTGAAATGTCAGCCAGCTACATATTTATACATAAATGGGATGTGTTAGTCTCAAGGGATAATAAATATTTTGTCTGGGGTAATTCTGATTTAATTTTTTTGTGTTTGTGTAGGGGAGGGTAATTGTATCTTTTCAGGTGTACGACCTGTTTGGTCATCACCTTCTTAAAATATTTAACTATCAGATTTTAATCAGGAATATTAATTCCTGCAGAATCTGCACAGATGCATACATAGTTAAACTCCTTTTCTCTGGTTCACACATCACTATCACATCTATCTAAAAGTCTCCTGAGAAAACTCTCTATAGGATGTTTTTATTGGACTCGCTGCACTAAAGTTGCCATTATCCTTGCTGACTTCTCTCTACATGTCTCAGCTTTGATAAATCCTTTTTAATGTGCCTGAATGGGTCTGGTCATTTACACCTACAGCTAGAGAGGCGGCACACACAGTATGAGACACAGTAACACCTACATACTGTATATAAACAACACCACGCAACGCACACAATGTGACCATTTGACATTTCATCTAATTACTGTGGATGTGAAAAACCTCTGCCTGTAAAAACTGAATCAACAACAGTAACAGCAGCACAGCCATAACTGTGCTCTCTTAACACGACAAACAGAAGACCGCCATAGGCCTTCTGCTTATTTTGCATTTGTCCTTGTCTAAAGTAAACTTTATAAAACTTGGTGAGAAATTAGTGCTGACAAGCAATGCATAACCAGGGACAATACTTAAACCTAAAAGTCTATTTTTTATCTTCAGTATAAATTACAAGCTGCTAGTTTTGATAAATCCTCTTAAAAGCAAACAGCAAATCAGCACTGACCCAGGAGAGGAGTTTAAAGGAAGTCAAAGGAGGCTGTTTTTGGGGGATTTTGTTATTCTGTGACAAACATCAGAGGTCCGAGTGTTCTGCCTCAGTTTGTCAGCTTTGTAATAAGAGGCAACTTTCAGTATAGAAGCAAATTATTTCACCGAGTTGAAATATGAAAACATATAAGTTTGAAAATAAAAAGAAGAAGAAGTTTATTTTTTTTTGCTATCAATATTATTAATATCTGTAATTAAATATAGTTACAAAGGCAAAATATCTGTGGATCTGGTAATAGTGTAAGACTAAGTTTAAACCCCGCTATGATCATGATAACACCAGGAACAGTTAAAGGTCACATTAAATCCGTCAGAGCGGATGTTTGTGTAAAGACAACTGGAAAGAAGATTAAGAGGCAGCTGTTCCTCTGTCCGAACCACTTCACCCCTCTTGCTTTATGTATTTGCTTGGTCTCTAATGAGGCTCTACTTAACAATGTCACTCTCCATCTGTACACGTGTCAGTCGGCCCTCTGATGCACACACGCAATCAAACACAAACACACAGAACCAGTCGTGCAGAAGCGCATGCTAACCTGTCACTGAACTGATGAAGCAGTGTTTCTTTATTGTCTGTGTAGCTCTAGTTCTGTATTTGTGAACTTATCATCCACATATTTTTCCTCTGTGTCTGCAAATCACTTTTATTGTTCCTTCAAAAACCTTACATGCTACATACTCGTACACCCATCTGTTCGTGTCTCAGGTCTTTGATCTTCAGTTACATTTAAATCCCGAGCACATGGTCAGTGCACTGTAGCTAATAAATTCCTCATACACCCCGCCCTATTAGCATTGATGTGTAACCTTCGAGCTTGTGGTGTTCTGCCTCGGGGTAATAGAGCCACTGCGCATTTGTGTGTATCTGTGTGTATTTTTGTAAAATGATGGCCTGTCTCTAGAGCAGGTCCCCCACTGGTTCGCATCAGGAGGCTTCATGGATGCACACTCATCTAATACCTCCAATACTAATGAATATTCCACTTTGTCACCCGCTCTCTCACTGGTCCTTGCATTACTGACTATATTAATTTCTGTGTGGATAACACCGTACCTACCAGGACCGTACGGTGTTTCTCCAACAACAAACCTTGGATTACCCCAGAAATTAAAACCGTCCTCAAGCAGAAGAGGAGGGCCTTCAAATCCAAAGACAAAGAGGAGTTGAAAAGGGTGCAGAGAGAGTTGAGGGGACTGATAAGGAATGGGAAGGAGAGCTACAGGCAGAAGATGGAGAACCAGCTTCAGCAAAACAACGTTGGTGAAGTCTGGAGAGGCCTCAGAACCATCTCAGGCCACAAACAGCAGAACTCTCTGCCTGGGAGGGACGTGAGGTGGGCAAATGAACTGAATCATTTCTTCAACAGATCTGATTCAACCATGAGACAGTCTACAACATCGGCTGCAGACTCACCCACCCCCACTGCTGCTGTTCCACCTCTGACACCTCAGACACTTCACACCTCCTCTATTCACCCTGCTCACTCCCCCCCACCCCCAACAACAGCATCCAATACACACTCAACACAAGGCTCCAGCCTGTCTCTCTCAACCACCCAGGTTAGGAGGGAACTGAGGAGGATTAATGGCAAGAAGGCAGCGGGTCCAGATGGCATCAGCTCGAGGGTCGTCAGGTCCTGCGCGGACCAACTGTGTGGGGTGATGGAGCACCTCTTCAACCTGAGCCTGAGGTTGGGAAGAGTCCCACAGCTCTGGAAAACCTCCTGTGTTGTACCAGTGCCAAAGACTTCACGCCCCAAGGACCTCAACAGCTACAGGCCGGTGGCTCTGACATCCCACCTGATGAAGACCCTGGAGCGGTTGGTCCTGGCTCAGCTTCGGCGCCTAATAAGCTCATCACTGGACCCACTTCAGTTTGCCTACCAGCCTGGCATTGGCGCGGATGATGCCGTCATTCACCTCCTACATCGTTCCCTCGCTCACCTGGAGACCGCTGGAAGCACTGTGAGAATCATGTTCTTTGATTTCTCCAGGGCCTTCAACACCATTCTTCCCTCGGTTCTAAAGGACAAGCTGGAGAACTCTGGAGTGGACCATCACCTCACTACCTGGATTTTGGACTACCTCACCGACCGACCACAGTATGTGAGGACTCAGGGCTGTGTGTCGGACAGGGTCGTCTGCAGTACGGGGGCCCCACAGGGAACGGTTCTGGCTCCGTTCCTCTTCACCATCTACACTGCAGACTTCTCCCACAATTCCACCCAGTGCTTCCTGCAGAAGTTCTCTGATGACTCTGCAATAGTCGGCCTCATCACTGATGGGGACGACAAGGAGTACAGAGGACTGACCCAAGACTTTGTGGACTGGTGCCAGCTGAACTACCTCCAGATCAACGCCAGTAAAACCAAGGAACTGGTGGTAGACTTCCGCAGGCACAAGCATTCTCCACTGCAACCACTGAACATCCAGGGTATGGACATTGAGGCTGTGGACAGCTACAGGTACCTTGGTGTTCATCTGAACAACAGACTGGACTGGACTCATAACTCAGACGCCCTCTACAGGAAAGGGCAGAGCAGGCTGTACTTGCTGCGGAGTCTCAGGTCGTTTGGGGTGGAGGGCCCACTCCTGAAGACCTTCTATGACTCTGTTGTGGCTTCTGCTATCTTTTATGGCGTGGTCTGCTGGGGCGGCAGCATCTCTGCTGGGGACAGGAAGAGACTGAACAGGGTGATCCGAAGGGCCAGCTCTGTTCTAGGATGCCCTCTGGACCCAGTGGAGGTGGTGAGTGACAGGAGAATGGTGGCTAAGCTGTCATCCCTGTTGGACAACGTCTCCCACCCCATGCAGCAGACTGTGACAGCACTGAGCAGCTCCTTCAGTGGGAGACTGCGGCACCCACGGTGTGGGACGGAGAGATTTCGCAGGTCTTTCCTCCCCACTGCTGTCAGACTCCATAATAAAGACTTTAACTGATCAAGCACACACATCCATACATGTGCAATAACACTAAGTGCAATAATCTTTTCTGGCATCGTTGTATTTTTACTCAGTTGTATATAGCATTCGTATTCTATTTTTATCTTATTGTATATTTTTATTCTATTTTATTCTACTGTATATAGTATATTATTTTATTCTATTCTGTACAGCTGTGTACTGTATTTATTCTTATTGTATTCTAATTTTTGCGTCATAACTTTTGCACTGTCCACTTCCTGCTGTGACAAAACAAATTTCCCACGTGTGGGACTAATAGAGGTTATCTTATCTTATCTTATCTTATCTTATCTTCACATTGTGCGTCCACCTCTTCCAAACTAAGTTGTGTCTGTATCTACAAATTTAATGCTGCACACGCTTTCTCTCACACCCCTACGTTTGTCTTCTTACGTCACCACTCTATCTGTGATACAGGCCTCTACACCCATGCTACACTACGGCTGCCAGCATGCCAGCTAGTGCCCGTAGCTGCGGCACCCAAGGAAGAGTCGCCTTCCTTTCAATTAGCATTTTGATTACATTCCGAAGGAAAACTAGCCGGTGAACGCAAATAAAAAATGTACTTGCTGACAAATGCTTCTGTTGTTCCTAGTGGAAATGCCCAAGTGAGTCAGTCCACTTTGATGATGGCAAGTGAACCATTATGAAAAAAGATAGATGCTAACTAATAATAATGACTCTGCGGTCATAGCATTGATGAATCGGCAACGAGGCTCAACTTTGTCTTTCTGTTTCTGACAGGTAAAAAAACAACTGGGAATAAAATGGCTGCTAGTTTTATTAGTCTACCTCTCACTCTGTCGCTTGAATGTGATGGATGAATGGGTAAATGGATGCAATGTTAAAGTGAAATTCAGCGAGAGCAGGCAAAGCAGAATACTTTAACAGCTTGTAATCATCACTCCTGTGCTGACAAGTGAGCTCGCGCACGCACTTACACATAGCCGTAAGGGGCATAAAACTTGAGAATGAGGGAAAGAATGCACGACATTATAATCTATTGTAATCCAGTCATGCGCGTAACTCACACACCTACTCCCATCTTTTCTTCAGATCTGGCACAATACATGGACAGCACACCCTCGGACTGTCTATACAAGCGGCGTGACAGATAACATGGCTACTCATTTAACTTACATGCAGTACTTTGCATAAATGAATGGCAAATCCACAAAAAAGTCCAGTTTCCTTACCATGTAAAAAGACATTTAACCCTCAACCATGTGCGATCCACCTCTGCAGCACTATACACAGGTAAATATTTCAGAGTGGTGCAAAGGCTGGAAAAACAGGGGACACCTACACAGCCCTGACTTCAACATAAAATGGGTGCTGTTCCCCTCTTTTAACCCTTCCTTCCCTATTTCCTTACTTCTTTTCCTTCCTCCGCACGTTTCTCATTAGCCCGATATCCGTCTCCGTCCCTCCATCTGCCTCCCTCATTTTTTCATTCTGCCCACGAACCTACAGTGTAACCCCCCGCTGTAGCCCTCGTCCCCGTAAGAAGGAACTTAACATTCTGCACAACAATAGTTCAACAGTATCGCAGTGCTCGCTGAGCAAGAAGAATAATTCTGACTGACTGTGGGTGGACAGTATATCTACAACTACAAGCTACTCAGCTCACTATAGGATGCTCAAAATTAACCAGCAGTTATCATCGCACATTCAAGTATAGTGGCAGGCTGCCCGTAGCCTTCCTTACCATCTTAAACCCATTCCACTCCATTTGGGAGATGCTGGCCGTTGTCTCACGTTCTCTCTCTCCTCACACAACAGCTACAGCAACGCCTCAGAAAAGAAAAATCCCCTACTCTTTTTAAAACTCTTATTCTCCTCTGACACAGTCTCCTTATTTTTCCTCTCCTCTGCACTCTTCCTCTCTGCCTGATTCTGAGTCTTAGCAGCGAGCAGAGAGCAGCGTGCTGGAGGTGTACGGAGCAAACATCGCCTTCTTCCACTGATGCTGAGAGCAGAATGGATGTGAGTGCTGGGCTGCAGTAAGGCTCTCCCTCCTACCACCCTCCCTCCTTGCCCCCACCCCCTCTCCCCACCAACCCTCCCCTCCTTCCCACAACCACCTGCCCATTCGCCTGCTCAGCTGGAAGGTCAGAGCCCGCCCACGCCCACTCACTTTCTTTTAGAGTCTCTGATTGGCTTCTCGGCTTGCCCGTCAGCCCTCGGCCTCCCCTCCCCTCCATCAGTGTTAACACCTTCGCTCTCTGGCTGGCTCCGAGCCCTCCTCGGCACACGCCAGCCGCAGCCCGGTTTGGCAGAGAAAAGGCTCTCTGAATCCCAGCAAAGCAATCAATCGCTGCTGAGGTCTGTCTGTGCTTGAGTGAGCAGCGCGGAGCAGAGCGCTTACAGCCTCGGGCGCTATGGTAATAGGATGCCTGCGCAGCACTGTGTATATAAATTAGCTATTACTGGGTTGCATGTTAAAATCCCCCGTACATTTATACGACTGTGTGTGCATACAGGCCATCGCTGTCTCCCTCACTCCCTGCCTCCCTACTTCACACGCAGACACTTACGCACACGCAAAAGTAAAGTTTACGTTTTAAATAATGTTCGATTACTTTAATGCCGATTTAGACCCTTTAAACCTACGACGGCTTCAAATATAACAGAACGAAACCACGAACACGAACTCGCGGGAAGTCTGCACACACCTGTCCAAGCAGGTGCATCCCAAAGAAATGCAAGAGAAAAAACGTCTTTAAACGGCCGGGGTAACTGTTGTAATTTTGTTAATTTTTTTAAAGTAAGAAGCTCAAAGAAATGTTGTCCTAACATTTTATTATTGTTATTGTTATTATTTATTTATTTATCTTACCGCTGCGATAGGCTACATGGTCACAGTGAAATAAAGCTCATGTGGCACAATAAAGACACAAGCGAGTACTACGACATCTACTCACCATGACCATTCTTGTGACGGGCTGTCGGTGTCGGTGTTCTCGGTACTATAAAAGCCGGCGAAGTCAGGGAGGAGAGTCGGACAGAGGAGCAGCGGCTTGTTTTTTAAAGGGGATAAATGAACCGGGGTCGTGGTGTAGTGAGTCTACAGGAAAAAAAGGAATCCCCAAAACAAAACAGAAGCAAAACCGCGCGCGCGCCTGTGTGTGTGGAAGCCCCCGGAAGCCCTCGGCCAGTGCAAAAACACAAAAAGGCACTCCCCTCAAAACAAACACCGCGTCAAGAGGAAGGAAAGCAAAAGATTCGCGGCGAGCAAACACCGTCTACCTTTCCCCCAAAAGCCATTTACGGATTGTCCAGTCATCTCGCGCGTCTTCTCCCATTGGCTGCGGAGGTGAGGACGGGGCGGTGCGCTCGCGGATGAGAGCCTGGGAGGCAGGCTCTTGTGGTCCACGACGCGGGATGGCATTGAAGCATCGCGCGGGAAGACAGGTGCCAGGGAAGCTTTTTTAAGGAGGTTTCGTGTTCGCATATATGCACTACTTCACTGTTGATAATTATGCGCGAGTTGCACGCTCTCTAACACGTGCACGGAGGAGTGTGTTAGTACGAGCGCGCCTGCAAGGTTATTTGCATGATTGCCGCAGTCGTCAAGCCATGTGTACACCTCTCCCCCTCCTCCTCAGAAGCCGTTCTTCTACAGTTATTTTACTGCAGCCTCATCAACCCCCCCACCCCCAAAAAACAAAAAAACTTCCAAATTACTCTTCTTAGAAAAAACCCCCCTACAAACTACAATCAAACTACAATCTAACCATTAAGCAGCAGGGCACACATCCCTGGTTTACTGTGTTGAAGAGCGAGCATATTTAATCAAAATGCTGCTATCATATCAAATTCATAATTACTGATACTGCCAATTACTTTGACAATTATGGTAATATTCATTACAGTTTAGTAATAATGAATATTAATGGGTGGGGGCAGCTAGCTTAAACTGTCTTTGTCAAGCCCCAAACCTGCCTCAGGTTGATTTTGTCCACCTGGCCTCTAACTCGGGCAGACAAGAAGAGGGAGCTCTTGCTTCCCTTTAACACAGTTACCTTGCAGGCAGAAATTCTTGGCTGAAGCTTCAAACCAGGCTACATACAAACACACACATACACACGAATGCGTACAATCAGAATGCAAATACGGAAACACATGTTGCTTGACACCCTACTATACCTATTAGCACACATAATATATTCGCATGCACACATATTCTGGCTCCCGCTCTATAACACATTCAAACACCTTATGCTGTAGATGAACATAAAGCCTCATTTGATATCGCAGTGGCTATATCCTCGGGTTGCCAAGAGATCAAAACATCATCAGTTTCGCAGCACATTATCATATTGTTTTTCCACGTGTTCTATGCAGCAATAAGAGGCTGTCAACTCTTAATCTCCTGCTGTTTTGTTTCAACTAGCCTTCAGCTATGCGAGGCCCAGCAAACCTAATGGAACTAGTGGACATCCATTAAGCTAAGAGAGGTATCTCCTCATCTTGCAGCTCAAAATATATCCTGATACAAGACTCCAGTATAATATACATATGTAATCTGAAAAGTTTGAAAGCAAATTGCTTTTATTGATTGTGTTTAGTATTAAAAAATGGTAATGGTTAGTTACAAGTCTCTAGCCACTGATTAAATACAACGTTTATTCGAAAAATAGTGGTAAGCAGTTGTTTAATCAACAAGGGACCTACAGTCCCACTGGACCACCTGGCACTACTTTTTGACATGTCAAAGCATTTGAGAATAACAGCACGGGTTATTATTTTCAGGTCTTAAAGCTAACCATCTACTGAAAATCACTTGAGTGTGAGTTTTTTGTGTCTGAAACTAAATTACAACCTCTGCAACACATGAAAGGGCCATATTCTACATATATAATCTACTGTAAAAACACAGGGGACGCACTATACACACAATAACTACCTTGACACCTGAAATAACACTATGTGTATTTATACAATTTTAAATTGGGATTTTCAACCATACACTCAAGTAGGTTGACAAATTAGCTCCCAAATGAACACAGTGGGAAAAAAAAAACACTGTTAAAAAAACAGGGGGAAAAAATGTGTTAGGACTGAACTAAAGCTTCCCAGTTTCTCTGCTTCTTCCCTAACGTCCACCTGTCTGTTTAGCTACAACTAGCTAGCTAACCAAGCCATGTGGCTGACATACTAATGAGAAACCTT
The DNA here is from genome assembly GCF_057382095.1 of Aulonocara sp. 'chitande type north' Nkhata Bay. NCBI lineage: Eukaryota > Metazoa > Chordata > Actinopteri > Cichliformes > Cichlidae > Aulonocara > Aulonocara sp. 'chitande type north' Nkhata Bay. The sequence continues at coordinate 6,397,017 of NC_141365.1, read as the reverse complement.
ACTACGCCTTCCATTAGGTCGGAGCAGTAGACATGCACGTGCACAAGGGGGAAAGATGGGCTGAACAAGCTCGCTATTGTTTCAGATAGAATAAAAAAATATGCTGGCACTTGCAGTCTGGAGATTTGTACTGATCACACGGTACATAACATAAGAGAGGCAGAGTAATGTAGAATGAAGCACAATGAAAATGGATTAAAATAGAAGTGCATCTCTGTCTCTCTTCCTTTGTGATGTGCTTTTTATCTTTTCTGCCACAGAGCAGAGAGAAGCAAAATTTGCAGCTGAATAGTACAGGCAACAAACCCTCCGTCTTCTATCCATCTTTTATCCTCCTGCGCTGACCTTTGAGTTTAATAAAGGCTTTGGGTAGGACCCAGGAAAAGACATTCTCCACCCAACAGCCTTTAATATTCTTGACCAAACTGTGTTTTTATTGTTGCATTTTAATTCCCTACTGTAAGGAGTAGAAAGTCAAATCTATGGCAGTGACTTGCATACAAATCACGCCTATTTTTTTTTTTTTAATTTTGTCTATGTGTTTTGTCAACTTTTAACTGCCAGTGTGTAGAAGCAGTAAAATAAAGTGGGTGATAATTTTCTTATTTCATAATAGACAGTGTTTGGAGGTTGTTTTTCTCTCCACTGTAATATAAACCAAATAACCTTTTCTCTAAATGAGAATATGATTTGAAAGTGAAAATAGTCCCTCGCAGTTGTCTTGCTTTGTGTGTCATTTTGCTAGATTGCGCTACAGGACAATGATTTTAAAAGGCAATGAAAGTGACTACCAGCTATAAACACAATCTGTTCTTTCCCGTGCGCGGTGTTATGGAGTGCGTGCAGGTTCTGTACACAGACGCATATCAAAGACGGAGCCATGTTGCTGCCATACTAAAGGACATACACTGAGCATTATAATATTGTGCGTGGACAGATGGGGGGAGTGGTTAAGATACTCTATCAAGGGCATTCATGTTGAGATACTCTCCAGATTGTATATTACAGTACAGCTCATTATCTCGTGGATCTGGCCTGTCTTTATGTACAGTTTATGTCTAGCGCACTGGATTAATTTAAAAAAGCAATTAATGCTAATAACTAAACGGGCTACTCTTCTTAATTGCATTTTCATTTTGTCATACTTTGCACAAAAAGTGCCTAGTTTTGATTGGATGCATTATTTGGCCTTTTAGATGATGACTGATCGCTAAATCGTTTTTAAGCAGATAAATGATATTTCTTTCCTTTTGCAACATTTTGAAAGTTAAAAAGCTTTTGTGGCTATAACCCAGCAGGGCCAGCCACACTGTCAGCAATGTGAAGCCCCATCTCACTTATTGGCTCTGGCTCTTATCCATAAACACACACAAAAAGGACAGCTGATTCTAGGCATACACAAAAATTTTATTCATGGAGCGTGTCACACTCTCACACAGTCTCTGTTGTACAGCTGGAGATGTAAGGCCTGCACCTCAGAAGTATTTTCATCCTGTGCTTCCAACCTGCTAATTCTGAAAGCAGAGAGCTGGCTAATTGTCATGAACTCTTCCTGCCCTCTCTTCAGCCCAGCTTCTCCTCCCTAAACCCCTCCTAGTCACAGACCTTAATGGATTAACTGCAGACTGCGTAGTTCCACTTACTCTTTTACTCATTCTGATTTTCCTGCACAAACTCAAGACGCTACATCTCTGCCACACCCAGAAGGATCTGTTTGTGTACGCGCAATGGGAGAGGTTTGCACAATTACACATACTAAAGCTGTGCTTACACATTATACTCTGGAAGCAGCCAACACCTAGCGTTCTGGTAACAAGTGCGAAAGAGCAGGTGAAGAATAGCGTACGCCGTATAGCAGGTTCGGTTTGAGTATGCAGTGTGCAGACAGTGATAATTGTGGGTGCTCTCGGTTTGAGTCTTGTTAACTGTCACACGCAGTGTTTCAACACCTGTCCTATGTTTCACTCTACATAATAAGGCTTCTATTTAAAGGGAGAGAAGTGAAGCTGCCAGTTGAGGTGTTACCTCAAAGTGCTGGAAGAAAATACCTTGATAATTAACAAGAGAAGGAAAACTTGTGTTTGGAAGGAAAAACTCGTCTTCCGACAGAAAACAGTACGAACCTGAATTATCGCAGTATGGCAAAACACAGTAATTGAGGACAAAACGGTATTTTAACAGACCCGTGGAGAATAATAAAATACTTATCAGGCCTTGTTAATTTCGGTTTAAAAACATCCCATAATTCACAGCAGTCGACGCAGTAAAACAGCCTAATACATTTAATAGCTCAGCGCACCCTCCTCGGTGTGCCGTGGTTCACTTAGGATCTTTTTGATTTGCCCTTGAAGGATAGATTTAGTTGCTCTATTGAAGTTCTGGCAGTAGAAGCATCTTGCTGTGCTACTCAGACTGATGACTGCCTCTTTCCTGGCAGGTGTCCACCCTCTGCCGGTAACAATCAACAAATGAGAATCACAGCCTTCAGCTTGCCTATCTTCAGTGACAAAATCAGCATCGCCGGGTCTAGCTGCCAGACCGCTATTAACACGATAACATGTCTGTTTCTGGACAACAATGGGCAGTTTGGACTCTGCTGACTTTTGTTGCTTGGTTTCATTTTTAAGACGAGAAGGTTTACTTTCATGAAGAAATCGTACACACTATTTGGCTGATGCTTGGTAAGTCACAGATGCGCGGTGTGCCTACATCATCAGTCAAATCACCTCTTTTCTTTCTCCTCAAAAGCAGGCCCCACTGGGCTACAGTGCTCTGGCAGTTTAGTAATGGATTACAGCAGCTGGACATAGTCCTACCACAAAACCCGTGTCTATAAGCAGGATAAACAGAATCAACACAATGGCATCTTATTTAAGTGACCAAGGGCACATGATGTTAAATTATTTTGGAAGAAAAGGGATAAATGTACAAGAGTACAAAGTGAACAAATATTACAAATCTCAAACCTGCTGTAAAAATCAAGCACTTATCCTGCGTTCCAAAGTAACCAAATCGAAACGAGTTACAGCCCTGTGCTCTGAATGCCTTGTTTCTGATGTTGCTCGTGTAAATTTTCATTTTGAATGATCTTTTTCCTTGGAAAAACTAATGAGTAAATCCCACACTGGCCTGCCATTTACAAATCTGTTAACTCACGGTAACCTGAGACAGAAAGAGGATCCCTCGAATGGCGGATGTTAACTAAATGTACATCACATTAAAGGCTTTTTTTCCCCTCTTTGGTGAAATTGAGCTAATCTAGTTGGTGCTTTCCTCCTACATCCTCTTCTCTCCGTGTCACTGGGCATGATACGCAGTCAGCTTAACCCCTGCCTGTGTCACTCTCCCTCGTAGAAACTCCTTAGATCAGAAATGAATTCTTCACGCTGATCCCGGAACAAGGCTGTGCTGCATTTGTCACAGCCACTTTCTTCAACTTTAACTCAAAGCTGTTTGGTATGGCTGGAGCTTTGCAAGCTGCAGAGATGTGACAGGGGGCTGTTTGAAAGCGCTGTCTCTATCTGAGGGTGTGTGCTTGTTCAGCCACTATGTAAACTCTGCACTCTTACAGTCCTCGTTTGTTGTTTTAATTCAAAATCCCTGCTGTTTTTCTACTTCTTCTTTTTTCTAATGCGTGAAAATATCAGGAAATATATATAAATACACCAAATCTACACATGAATGCATATAAACCGAACCTATTAAGCCAGCACTGTGATCGCCCCTCCCTTTTATATGAAAGAGATGATGGTCATAATGGTCTTTGAGGTTGTAACGGAACACAAATGAGAGATGGCTTGTGTAGGTGCCCAGAAAGGCTTAGCTATGCATTTGCTGTTGAGTCTGGCATGTGTTCTGGCACCGAGAGTGTATTCTCAACAGGACTCTGGTGGATTAGTGTCCATTTGGACAACAGAGTGGTCCACAGCTTGGGGTGACATTCAACTTCAGCAGGCTCTCTCAGTAATCATAAAGTTTCCGCTAGCTGTAGATGTATAGATAATGTAAAGATCCGTATTTGCATATAGTTGAAGTAAAAGATGAGGGGCAATCATTAGGACGCCGAGCTGCACTCTTTCTGTTGATGTTGTGCTCTCTAGTATAAACTGTATGTGTAAAATGAAGCCGTAGTGTGGTGGGTCAGTGGATCATGGGGATTTATTGGTGGGCTCTGGGGCTGTGAGGATGGCAGCCCGTTTTGCGTTTGATCCTGGTCGGGGTACAGCCATGCTCACAGGGCGACCGCTGTGGTCCATCTGGTGGAGGCTTTAATCACAACTCCCCCCACTTACACACACATACACACACCCTACAGCAACACAGAACGCGCAGTGTTTCCCACTTGAGGTTCTTTAATTGCCGCTGCTCACTCTACGAGCATTTTATGTACAATATTTACTTTTTGTCGTTTCTGCAGTCATCTTTCTGCAGAAACGAGTCCCCTTTTTTGTTAGAAACTCTGCGGTGTTTAAAACCTCATCAAAAACCCTACGCTATCAGATCCGCATAATTTACACCACTGTGGCTTTTGATAAGAAATAACCTTTCAGAAATTAGACACATCCACGGTCCTTCGTTGAGCTGGCCATCGGCACTGTGCACCAAAACATGCCCACGCCGCACAAATCCAGCTCTCCAAATGTCACTTCATGCTTAACCGCCCTTTCTCATGCTTGAAGAAAAGCGAGTGGGTAATGCACAAGAAAAACCCCACTGGATTTCAGTTTAAATGCCTACATGCTTAGAGACATGTTTCGGTTATTTTGCGTCGTTGGAGCATTTAGCCGATTAAAGAGAAAAAAGTCATTAGAAGCAAACAGTCAAGAAATTATTTTCCCCTGTGAAAATACCAAGACGTTTTGTACAAAAGGCACCAGGCACATTCTGTAGTAAATCTTCGCTTTGTAACATTAAGTCAGGATAAATAAATGTAATTCTGCGAGAAAAGATGTTAAAAGAACGTTTTGAGAGAGCTGGTTTTCAAATGTAATAAGGTACAGATTATTAAAAAAGCAACACCTAATGTAAATGTAAGTCCTGAAAGGAAAGCAACATATAAAATGTATGTTTCCAAAAAGATATAAATATTATATTACAAAAGATTTCTACAGGTTCTAGATAAATCCCCATGATGTTGACAGCATTTCTGCCACTGGTAAATAGTCTGTCCAGTAATATTACCGTCGCTTTCTAATTTTAGAAGGAAAATATTGTTCAATTTCTGGTCCCGAAAGCCGTTCCTGTCCAACGACTTGGCAACCCGCCCTGGTATTCGAGTTTCAGGATAGAACAATGTGCACTGACTGGCAGCCAAGAGGTGGTGCAAATTCAAACAAGAGAATCGATCAAAAGCAACACTCAAAATTTAAATTCATACTGCCAAATGATCGGAGCCTCCTGAGTAGTAGAGATAACTTGTTGTAAGCCATCCTGCTGTTGAAATTTGGCATGCAAATTTATCACGGTGGCTCTGCTGACCCAAGTTATCAGCGAATATCCCAAATGAAGTAAATTTTGCAATAACATGCAAAAAAACCCAGATTTTATATTCCCCATATAACCCTTTATATCCGCCAGTATGTTTATTAGTAACTGTGATTTAATTGCATAATTTTCCCAGATAGCAATTACATTTATTTTGTAACTCTCTAACATCTACCCAGTTACTTCACAAATAATCATACATATTAAGATTATACAAGAAACACTGCATATGCTATGCTATTAGGGTACATTTATAATTAATGGAGGGTTTAGCAGATAAAGATGCTGCTGCTGTTAGTTGTTAGCCTTACCGCAGACAAAATATATTTGTAGGAGTTTTTTCAGTATAGCTGGATTTTGGTTGCATTTTATGCAAGCTAATCAACGGGGGAAACCCCCCCCCCCCCATCATTTTTTATACATTAAGTCAAGCCAACATATGCTCCAACTGTTAGAAACCAGTGAGCTGCTTTAACGTCACCGGTCATTCTTAATTTGCGTTATTGCACGAGTCAGCCATTCATCATTTGTGACAACGGATACTTTGCCTCATCCCCGGCAATTAACGAATCGATAAAAACGTGTTGGCTTTGAAACCATCAATTTTGAGAGAGTAAAAAACAGTGTTGTTCATCAAAATGCCAGCATCTCAAACGCAGACAATCGCTCAAGTATCGGCACCATTTGTCAGCTCAGCATCAACAGGCGTCTGGCTGTCAACAATGAGGCCCATTTCCTCACATCGCCGATCTTAAAATGAGTTCTCACCTACAAAATGGGCAAAAAAAGAGACTATCTAATGTTCTTTTTGTAAAGGGGATTTTGTTTGCATTATAAATTTGTGTCTATTGTAAAGGAGAAGACTGAGCTTAAACCATCTGATGAGATTATCATCAGAGATGGAGGCAGCACAGTAAAGGTCTTACACTGGCTAATGCGTCTTTTGTCAAGGTTTATAAGGTTGACATATCCGTAGTACATTGACTGTCAGTTTTATAATAAATTCACTAACCCTGAATAATTCAACACACACAGCATAAACTGCTTTTTAAATGGAGAAATATGTTGACCTAAAATTACATTTTAGCCTCTGCCTTGGACTTCACTTCTGAATAGCATCTGAAGAAAGTTTCTATTTTTACATATTTATTGTTTGCAAACAGCAAAACACGAAGAACTCGCAACATTCGGGAACACAATAGCTCTTTCTCTCCAGTTTTGCCTGTCGCATTATTCTTTCTGTATTTATCCTCTTAAGCCAAATGAAATAACAGCAGCTGGATGTGAAAACATTGTCCAAGAGAGGGAACAAATTTGTTTCTGAAATTAAATGTTATATATTGCCAGGCAAAAGGGCAGCCCTGGGATTTTTTTAAATATTTTTTTGGAATTAAGGAAGAAAACTGAACAGCAAGAAGTGAGATTATTTCATTCAGTGTGCTGAACTGCATAAATGTGGCCACAGACGTGACGTAAAATCCGCACTACAATTTACAAGCCCACTACGGAATTATAATCCCCTACAACGTAAACTGTGATAATTGTGATGACTATGACTAAGTTAATCCATGTATTAAAAGGCTTGTGAGTCAGTGTGGGAATAACAGCAGGTTCTGCTTTACTTTCTGGTGGTGGGTGTGACCTTTTTTGTTTACATTTGAATTAGAGGACTACACGCTTCGAAGATGTCTGATCTGAGCCCTACTACTGCCGTTACATAAGTGGAGTCACAGGTGACCTTTGGCTGGGCGTGGACACATGACACTGCAGCGGCCTATTGGTGGGGTACTCTATTGTTTGTGTTTAGTATACAGAGTGGATAAGCATGAAAAAAAGGTGACAGTCAATGACGGTATGCTGCACACATTAACAGGCTTTCGAATGTGCTATGCTGTACAAAATAAAAAAGACTCCAAGAGAGAAAAAAATACAGTAAGGAAAAAAGCAAACAAGAGAAAATACACGTGTGTGTGTGTGTGTGTGTGTGTGTGTGTGCATGAGCCTGCAGACACCTGCTCCATTCTGCAGTGATGGCTCCCAGCGGGACACAGGCTCAGCTGCTGATCACTAGGCCCTCCCTGCAGCACTGGTGGTCACTATACGTGCATACACACACAACAAATCTGAACCCTGCAGGCCCCCCTTGCATTGCCCCTCTCTGTGCTCCCCGTAACTGACACACCACATGTGCTCATATCAAGTGCAAACATGACATGATGCACACACACACACATGCGCGCACACACATATACGTGTAAGCTCTACAGTTTCTGTTCCTGCGATGTTGCGTGTAAATTCTCTAGCATATTTCTGTCATAATGTGCTTTAGCCCCCCCCCCCCTCCTCTTATAGCCCCCTATAGCTAAACAAGCTTGGCTAAAACAAGCACGGCTTCAAACCATATTATTGTGCTACAGTTATAAAGAGAATATTACTGGCCTTCTCGCTTTAGCACCTTTTTCCTTACACTTTTCATTCTCAGCTGCTTGGCAGATAAATTAATGGTTCAAAATATTATAAACCAGCAGCATTTGCTTTTGTCAGATCTCAATGTTAATTAACTGCCATCGTACTTGTTTCGCGATTATTTCGGTCGATTCTTGCTTTTGCACATATCTCCATCTCCGTTTCCCTTCCTGTGAACGTTGTTTTCCCTCTGTGGCGTCGCTCAGTCTGCTGCACCTGTTTGTGCCTCAGTGACAGCAGGGTTGTGGAGCACAAATGAACTAATTTCCTGGATACAGAGAACACTGCAATCAAGTAGAGGGGAAATGCAGTGAGCGGCAGATGGAAGAAGCTAATCATTGTTATGAAATAGAGATGACCTCTAACTATCTGCTGGCTGTTAATATACCGTGGCTACACACGTTTGCCAACAGCTATGGTAGCCCCCTTTCTCTTCTTTGTCCCTCTTTGCTTTTCGTTGCTGCGTTGTTGATGAATGGCTTTAGGCAGCTTCTTTTTTCTTTTTTTTTCAAATGTTGAAACATTAAAGATTGGAGTTGTCAAACAAAGCCTTGTGTCACATAGAGAACAGCAGCTGCCTGCAGTGGGTAATCAGTGGAGCTTTCTACAAATTAACAGCATTCAGCTCTGAAGCACGGTGCACTGCAGGTTTTTAGATGTGGGCTTTTGAAAATTAGATTCCAGTGACTGAAAAATTGAATCATTTACAATTAAGTTTTTCTACACGTTATCTACATTTTACCCCCTTTGCCCAAGGTGGTCAACCAGGTCATTCTAGTGCTGTAAACCGATGTGGTGGGTGTGCTTACTCCGGCGTAAGATTTTCATTTGAGCTTCATTAATTTTATGCTCCTCTGTCTGCTGTGTGTGTTCTAATAGATTCAGAATTTAATTTTTTGGATGCTCTCTTAAACACGTTGTCCTAGAGCTTAAAACGCGAGACGTAAGACTGTGAACATGCGCACACACAGGCAGAAACGTTTAGCACAAACACGCACGTGAATGCTCTAAACAAACTGAAGCTAAACAAGATATTTATCCATTTATCAAAGTAGTAATTTACACCAATAGAAGATCAATCCAGTGTCTTAATTTTAAATTGTAACAATATTAAACTGTTGGATTGATTAAATGACAAAGAATTTTGCTAAATAATGAATTTGCCTCTTTTTAAAGGGTAAAGCAATGTTTGGCTGCCGCTGCACAATTAAAAAGACAAAACAAATAAAAAAGCACCAAGGTAGAGGTTGCTGCTTTTGAGGCTCTACACACCAAAGCCACCAGAATCTTCCAGCACATTCATCTAATGTATGCAAATGATCTTGCTGTGCTTAATGAAGGCACCATTAATCACTTTAACGATGGTCTTTTTTAACCAGGGTAATCATGCGCAGGCATACACGCGCACGTTGTCAAACAAATACACAAGTGTATGCGCCTACCTAGGCGCTTGATCGCTCACACACAGACACACACACAGGGATGTGGCTCATTGCTAGAAACACACTGATGGCGAATGTGCAAAATGCCCAAAAAGAACCATTTTACTAGAAATGAAGCTATTTGTGATGAGGACCCGACTGTCACTCAGTTAATAATAAAAATGTGTTGAATTAAAAAAAAATTTTATGCTGTTTATAAATTTTAATGCAATGTGCAATTAGTCATCTGCTCATCATGCTCCACCCTGCGACCGACTGGTTATTTCTTTAAAATTCCATCTAATAAGATGCTGATAACAGTCAAAAAAATGTTTACATGTCAATCCCATTCACATAATAAACTGAAGTAATTAGTTCCGTTGGTTTCAGGAAAAAATTCATGGTCTGGCAGCTTTATGCAAAGAGCTGATAACACTGTTGTGAGTCTGAACGGGCAGTGGGAAACACATGCTTTGTGCTGTGTATAATAACTAAGCACTGGACAGATGTCTTTGAACTGGCGTAAGAATTCAAAGCAAAAAGGCAAAGTGGAAAAACAGTTTTGAAGCTCAGCTCCTTGCGGACGCATTTCAATGCTTATCCTCGCCGTGTATTTGCATACACTTGACGGAAACCCCTGGATACAGTCAGCAGCATGACAGTGGGTTATGATGGCTTCCGGGAGGCTCTGGGGTGTGGATCTGAGCCAGTTTGAAGGGGAGCCGAACCAATGAAGAGCCCACAGCAGATTAGACACCCACAGCTTCATGTCGCTTTAATGCGGCGAGTCAGGGATTTTCTTACAGCTCTTTTGCCTAAACGCTCAGGGTTTTCTCATGCCCCTTTTTCTCTCTCGTTCCCGTTCCCCTGAAGTAATCGTTTCTATGTAAATTGCAGAGTAATGTTGACTCCGGCGCAAAATATCCCGACTATTTACAGTCTCTCTGCCTCCGCTTGCTAACGTGGCTTTCTCAGACGTTAACTGAAATCTAACTGATTTGACCGGTCTTCTAAAATCACACACGGGCTCCTCAGGGTGTTCAAATGCATTCGTTGAATGTCGAGGTTGTCGTAAAAAGTCTGGAATTTTAACAGCTGCGCTTGTGGCCCTCTTTTTAATTTACTACACATCAATTAATTCATCGTCAGGCAGTAAGCAGATAAATGAATATTTTAGATTCCTAACAACATTGACAAAATTCAACAAACAGGAAATATATTACACTCACAAATGCACACATACACACATGCACGCACACACAAACACCTCAAATTCCCTTGATAACAGTCTGACTGGCAGAGGCTAAAGACAGAGTAGGCGTCCATAATTGAACAAACATAACAATGTAAATATTTACTAATACTATCCATTGGGGATACAGGCAGAATTCCACAATTGATTTGCTCTCTTTCTGCCCTTTTGTTCTTTTCCTCAACACACACACACACACAATTATCACACACACTTACTACTACCACTACCATCGCTTCTCCCTGATTCACTTCTTGTTCCTATGCCATCATTCATTAAAAGGATGGAGATAAATATTGGTCTGTCTATCCTCTTACCAGGGGTGACCTGTAGCCCATCTGGGCTGGCGATGACAGGAGATCCCTGGGAAATAGCGGCGAGTGCGTCTCAGGGACGGAGCCCACGCCACTGGCTGCTAGTCCCGAGAGCTGCCCGTACCTCGCCATCATCTTGAGATGCTGCTCACAGAACACACACACTCATACAGAGACACGGGAGGAGAAGGGAGGACAGAGACAGAAACAGGGGGGGGGGGATAAAAAAGAGAGAGAGAGAATAGGTGTGAGAGAAAGGGAAGGAGAGCAGATAACAGCAGGTAGGAAGGACGATGGTAAAGGACAGAAGAGGGAGTGTGGGGGGTGGGGGACATGAAGAAAGAGGGAGGCAGAGGGGCATTACAGAACCCTTTGCTTTCACACAAATGCACGTGTGAGCATACGCACAGCCATACGCACTCGCGCTAACAGACATACCGTAGGCGCACATGAAGGCACACAAGCAATTTTAGCCCCAGGTGGACAATTTCACAAGCAAGCCTATGTTTGATGGGTTTAAAGGCTACCTTAGTTTTGTTACAATAGGAGGATATAAAGTCTAGACACTGGCTCGCCATTTATTATTACAAGGCGGGATGAGTGAGGGTGAGAAGCGTTGCGGTCCCCTTTTCTGCACCAAGCATCGTGCTGGGAAATATAATAAACAGCTGCTGTTATCAATCATCCCCTCTGTCTTCTAGCTACGAGCATATAGAAGTGTAAAGACTCGCGCACACACACTGACATACGATAACACACATGACAGAATGGTTGGCAGCAGACACACACAGGTGAGGTGCGGAGGGAATAAGCAAATCCAAATGTCTTTACCTCATTGCTCAACAAAGCAGCGTTGAGTGTTCGGCTTATTTCGAACATGTTCAGATTCGGTGCTTTTTTTTTTTCGTTCTGTCCTTTTATTTTCAGATTTTCTTCAGTTTTTTTGTTGTTGTTGTTGTTGTTGTTGTTTTTGCTCCTACCTCCTCTTTTTTTTTCTACAGTTGGGAGTCAGTCCCAGGAACACAAAAAAAGAAAGAAAGAAAAAAATCAAATCAATTTAAAAAGAGGGGGATAAAAAAATCCTCTTTAATTTTCTGATTCTGGAGTTGTGATATTTCAGTCCTCTAGTTTTTGTCTCTTTCTCCCCTGTCTGCTGATGCACTTCTGCTCGTTGTGGCTGTAGTGGTGGCGTTTGTGTCCAGGGTCTCCGCACACGTCTAAGCAGTCAATATGCTGTCTTTTAAAATCTCCCCAGAGTCAGCACATTAAAACAAGCAGTCAGGCAGTCGGTGGGTCGGTGGGTCGGGCTGGCTGGCTCCCTTATCTGTCCCCCGCACACTGGCTCACACAATACGCTCCGATCCTCACACTGCTCACTAACAGATTAGCCTGTCCCAAAACATTGCACTTAGTTTAAACTCCCCTCCCTTTTTTCTCTCTCTCTCTCTTTCTCGCTCTCTCTGTGTATCGCTCCCTCTGGCTCTCTCCTATGCTCTCGCTCTATCTCTCTCACTCCATCTCTCTCTCATCCCCCATTGCTCATGCACTGAGGCAGCTACAGTTCTCCGTGCTACCACAAGGTGGGAAGACTGTTCTAGCAGCAGCGACACCATCGCCGCCACATCCCTTCCTCTCCGTGCCACTCCTATCTTTCCTTTCATATTATCCTCTTCTCTCCTCTTTTTGGGTGTGTCTATAACACACAGATGCAGATTGTAAAGGAACATTTATACTTAGACTGGCTCTCGCTTCATCGTCAGATCGAACATTCAACCGGCATTAACTAATATTCTAGGAAGTGCGAAAACTCATATTGTTTGGGTCTAATTATGATGTAGATTACATTTGAAAAAGGGCTATCAAGGCTTTCCGGAAAGAAGGAAGCATTTAGTGCTTTCTTTCATGTGGCTAAAAAATAAAGTAATGGAATGTAGTCAAATCTGCACCTTCTGAGGAGGAACCACAAGGGAGTGGAAATTAAGGGTACCTCTTATTAATATCTACCAGCGATGGAAAAAGTGAGGGTTGAGCAGATGCAAGCCTCAAGGTCAGGCAGTTGTCCTTTTCCTCAGCAGGGTGTGGCACAGAGATGACGAAGCAGCTAGTCACAGACATGGCAGGAGATCCGAACTATGGAAGAGAAAAGCAAAATAAATAAATATTAAGGGGATGTGAGCCAAGAATATGAGTCACTAGATCCTTGAACTCAGTCAACAATACATAAAAAAAAATACCACACCTGCATCTGATGTGGTAAACATGCAATTTGTGCTTATTTCTGAGAAACTAACAGAAAAAAAAGTAGCTTATGAGGGTGACGGTTTTAAAGTAAATGGGCTCGTCGTCGTCTGCGCTAATCAAATCTTAGCTTCATGAGTGTGGCACAGCATTTATTCCCAGTGCTTTAAATGTGCTTTTTGCTGTCTTGGATCAGAGCAGGGAGAGCGGCCAGTTAATAGCAGCCTATTGACACTGAACCATCTGTTTAGGTGGATGCTGTCCAGCACAGTGGAGAGAGGGAGGAACAGACAGAGAAAGTGTCAGATAAAGGGAGAGGAGTGGGTGATGATGAATGGATGATAGAAGGGGTAATGGTAAGGTGTAAAGCAGTGTGTTAGCAAATTGCTACTTTTAACCAATGTTTATGTCAACAGGGGAGGGAAATATATGTAGAGAGACTCACACTCACATCAAGGATGCGGCACGTAATATTGTTTACATGTTTTAAATTAGCACATTTTCCTTTTCTTTAAAAGAAAATTGCTCGCTGTAGCAAGTTAAGTGATGGTGTCATTAACAGCATTACTATGTTATGGCACTGTTGCGCCGTCTTGGCTCCAATTCCACTTATTTTATTTATTTTTTCCTTAGAAAAGGACTGCTAGCCGCATCCCTGTTCCGTAAAGCCGCGGTCTCTGGGGACGGCTGGTCCGGCACAGCCCTGGGGGGAGCTGTCAGTTGAATCATTCAGAGTGAGAGCTGATTCCTCAGTCAGCTGCCTCTCAAGCCTTCCTCTCTGACCCAGCCTCACTCCCCTGAGCCCCCTGATTGCTGTCACCATAGTGATTCTCTATGTACTGCCGGATGGTCTCTACTTCCCTACTAAGCCCTCCGCACCCGGCCTCACACAACTGCCCATCTCCAACTCTGAGCCTCTTGTGCCCTGTGTTTTTTATTTTTGCATGACTTGTTTCTTCATCGATGATGGACTATATGCGTGGATGTCCTCAGCTGGCTGGAGTAAAAAGGATTTCCCTGTAGTTGCTGGAATACAAATGTAGAAAAACATAGATTTCGTCCTCTTGAATACACATATGCCGGGATAAAAAAAAAAACCTCACAGAAATTCTTTGTGTCAGTGTTTTTTTTGTGGCACAAAGCTACAAATGCTGACTCATTTGATCAGTTTGCGATTCAGAAGAAAGACTATCTTTCTGAAAGAATGAAAAAATATATTTTTTGTATATTTTTTCCACTGATTTAAATGATGAGGTGTGTAATCCAGTCACTACCAAGCCACACTAACCATGACAGGACTGTCTACATGTGAAGCACGATCGTATGTTCAGAGGGGTCAAATATATTTTTATAGGCGTGTGAAAATACACTGTCATGAGAGATAATTAACATTTGAGAGTCAACATGTGTGGAACCTCTCTTTTGTGTTATTCTGGTTTCGGTGATCCACTGAGCAGACACCAGTAAGTAGAAGTAAAGCACACATGCAACTTGGGGAGAAAGAAAGATTTCAACTTCTTCAGGCATTTTTTAAGAGGACACACTATTGTTGAATGTAAAGCTTTAAAAGAAGAGGAAAGCCATAAAAAGATTTCATGCACCTTTTCGTTCTCCTGTAATATCGCTAATGTGCATAGGCATTTAAATGATAAAACAAGTTTTATGTCCTGTCCTAACTTTCACTGCAGGATACCATTATTTCACAGGTACTGTTATAATGTCAGGTAAGTTTTTGGAATAAAATTTTGTCTTTCACAAACTGATGTGAGTTTCAGCCATGAGATGTAGTTACACCGAGTATCCATAGCCAGGATCTTATGGAACATCCGAACACTCCCATGCAGCCTCTCTATTTGATAAGAGCTGAGAAACAAGGGAACATGTAGCGTGTCTAATTCATTCTTCTCATGCTCCATAATTTAATTTCAATCTCTCTCTTGAAAATGAATGATTGTACCACCGTACAGCTCTTTAATTGGCATAGTGTTAAAGGAATGACATGGCATGGCGGACAGCTATTCAATTTTCAATTTTAACAAAATATTACACAGGAGCCCAGTATTCTCTTCCTGTCATCTGAGAAACAATCAGTCCGACCTATCTACTCAGTGGCCTGTTGATGCTCGACATCAAATACAGATCACACATGCACATGGGGAAAAAAAACCCATTGCCCTCTCTCTTGTCTTATTCATTTAGTCCTGTTACACACAGCTTATAACCTGAAAATTTGCAGCAGCCTGTATGCTCTTGCTCCAGGAGTTGTGCCGCTGCTCATTTGATGTACTTAATCAGGTGCAGCCTTTGTAATGGGAAAGGAATAGGGCCAGGCTTGATTGGCCTTGATGACATCTCTGCTCCAATTGTCTAGAAAATCTCCAGCTTTAATCAATCTGCAGGATAATTCAGAATCTCTGGCTGCTGCTTGCATTGATTGGCTTTTTCTCTGAAAATACCTTCAAAATGAGGTTTATTTCAGGTATGACTGCAATAAAACTGAGGAGGGTGCAGTATACAGATTACTATTTAATTTGCAATGGGAGTCTTGTCTCGTTTACTGATTCCTGTAGAATGTAAATGTCGCCAGTGTACATTGTTGGTGTACTTGTATGGCTTGTGCATGGGGCAACACCACAGGGCTTTGCAGTGGGTGATAAAAACTGCCAAATTCTAACCATCTATTGGCATCCAGCTAGGAAGCATCAGTGAACAGCTTAACGGACACTTTAGAAAGAATACTCACTACAGCCATAGCCTGTACATCATCCTGAAAAGCAGGACAAACTTATCCAGTGCCATGAATCCAACATAAAACTAGGTTTTTAAAAAATATTTATTTATTTATTCTTTTGAATGTATATTTGTGTGTGTGTGTGTGTGTGTGTGTGTGTGTGTGTGTGTGTGTGTGTGTGTGTGTGTGTGTGTTAGAAGAAGAATTACAAGATATCAAATCTTGAACCATAAAGGTTTTCCACCATTTTATTTAATTACTCTTAGCCTTGATGTTAATTCAGTATACGTTTGAAATGCATGTGTAATAAGAAGGAAGGCTTACTCCCGAAGTTTTCCAGGGACTTCGACCTTCTGGGTGACACCAGTTGTGTCTTATTTACACTCCTCTGGCTCCTCTTAAACTTTAGAGTTCAGTTTAAGATATTAGTGACCACTTTCAGAGCTCCTCATGGTCAGATGCCTCCCTAGATTAGTAAACTACTTCATCCAAACTTCATATAGTAGATCAGCTGATTAATACTTGTTGGCTATACCTAGATCCAGGTGCTGGAGATTGTGCTTTTCATGGTGTGCTTCCAAGTTCCAATGGATTTAAGATCGGTCGACCCTGCTGATAACTTTAAAAAGAAGCTTTGGACCTACCTGTGCATGTTTGGTTTTATCCATGTATTTTAGTTTATATTGTAAAACACTTTGCGTATACAGTCCTTCTCAAGAACAAAAGTCACAAACTTCACTTCCTTTCTTACTAACTTGAAATTCTGTGAGTGACCTTTTCAGAGTTGCAGTTTTTTGTTTGTCCTGAACCAACCATGCTTTGATAAATCACAGCTTACTTTCAATATTTAATATTTAATATTTAATGATTTTTGTAACCACTAAACAAACATAATCAAACACCGGGTTTATTACTTACTCATTGCCCGGGAGAACCGATTTCTTGGGTGTCTTCTGTGCAGCGGCTCCCTGATGAAGGTTGCAGCGCCTCTCCTGCTTCCTTTTGCTCCGTTGCCGTGGTAACTCCCAGAGAGCGTCGGCTGCTTTGTAGCAGATGGAGAGGAAGATGGAGGAGAACACTGTTAGCGATGTCGACGCTGGTGTGTAAATATGAGCTTTAACACGGCAACCTGTTCATTGCTATACAAACAGAGGGACGCGCGTGATAGCCCGTTATCTCACAATAATATGCGCGCGTGACTGGCTCGCTAGGTCTCTTTTTATGGACGCTAACGTTAAGCGTGTTAACCTCCTAGCTAGCAGGTGCAAAAATGTAAACACAGTCCTGTCACCAGCAAGCGTGAGCTAGCTGTGCTGCTGTTGACTTTATTCAACCATATTATGAGCTACATGTGCTTTTAGATAATTGCTGCCATGACAAAGTTAACCGCTGCATAGCCGAGCAGACTGTTTGTTAAATTGTGTTAGCTAGCTTTGTTACTCAGACTGCAGTGAGCTGGTGTGGAGCTAATTAGCTTTCCGTTGTATCTGAAGTTTTCTCTTGGTGATTAAAACCGGTGTTTGTCTCTTATCCTTCTAAATGAAAGCTACCGTAAATGAGCAGTTCTTAACAAATGGTACACGCCACTGTAATGGGGGGAGGATTAAACAAACAAAACGCACATTTAAACCAATAATAATATTTGTTGTGGCAGGGGTTTTATCATGTTTATCATAGTTCACTTATGCTTTTTTTTTTTAAATTTTATCTTATTAATTACCATCTTTGGACTCCACAGTTGTGAAAAAAACCTCTTTGCCACCTTCCTGATTATTGTTGTTTGCATATTTGTACAAAACGCAGCTTTATTTATTGTTTTAATTTTAAAGATCTAAACTAAATATACTACTATTTTATTAACGAGCAACGGCGTAAGAAATGGAAATGAGTTACGGTATTAACTTATTAAAAGTCCAGTTGTACTTCACTTGTTCAAGGAAAAGTAACCATGTGTTGAAATTGTCTGTTGAAATGAACAGCCTAATTACCACTTAGTGCTAATTACTAATACCAATAAAATATATAAAATCAACACTTCTTATACTGTTGATGTTGTGGCGCTTCACATTTAACAACAACATTATGTGAATTAGTTATCCCTATCCTTATATCTTGTATTTTTTATAGACTTGGTGTGTGTGTCTCCTTTTTCATTCTAATAAAAGTCAACATGACAACAACATAAGAAAAGGAACCATTTCTTTTTTCTATTGGAGTAAATACCTGTCCTTACTTTAATAACAACAACTGTATTATATTATATGAAATTTTCATATACACCTGGGAACTAAGGGTTTACACACAGTGGTCGGAGACTCCTTTGAGTAAAGTTAAACTCTACATTTTGCACTTGTTCTTTAGGCCGTGAAGCTGGGGGAGAGGATGCCTTGGTGGGCAACGTAAACAAGCTGATGGTGAGCCCACCAGGATACTCAGGAACTCCACGAAAAGGACATCTGGTTTTTGATGCATGCTTTGAAAGTGGTGAGTAACTGCAAAACACAATATTTAACCTTTAGACATAATTACAGGGTGCACACTTGGATGGAAAAGCAAGACTTTCTCATGCTGGCTGACACTTTTTTTAAGCAGATTTGTTTAGCAGAAAAGTCAGATAATTGATAATTGTTAGATCAGATGCTGTACTGACAGCTACCCACATCCTGCAAGCACAGTGACCAAATCACAACAATCCCTTCTTCTCCATGCAACCCAGGTTCCCAGTGAAGGGTGGGTATATATGCTGACATTTGAAAAAAATCTATTGTTAGATAACACAGGCTATCTAACACAGGTCTTATGTACTGTCATAAGACCTGTGTTGAAGCCGAATATTATTGGTTGTCACTGCTGCCCTAGCACACTGACTGTAGTTACCCAAAAGCAATCAGTGGGTCAGCTTTAGCTAGATGCTGTTTGAACATTTGTACAATTCTTTTGTTATGTGATCTTAATATTTGTAGTTTAAAACAATTTTAAATCTGACATGCCTCTGTCCATTGTTAGCTAGCATCTTGTATATTTGCCCTCGCTTTGTATTTCCATGGCTGAATCTAAATTTTTTAAACAATAATTTAAAAAAACTCGATAGACAAAGTGGCAACCTATGACATCTGTTATTTATGTTCCTGGGCTGGAGCGTGGTTGTGGTCAGAATACAGTATTTGCTACCTTTTTAATTGAGCTTGCAAGTTTTAACAAAAAAGTTTGTGTTTGTTACATCACCTAGATTGTCTGCAATGTGGCTTTGCTCCCTTAGTGTCTCCATGTGTGTGTCAGCGAGAGCATAAACTAAACCTGCGATCTCTACATCATCCTGTCTGTTATCTTCCATTTCGTTTGTCTGAAATTGTTTTCTAAAACTTTTTATCCATACACAGGGTCCTCACAGTTCAGAAATTTTTTGTTGTTGTTGTTGTGAAAGTGGATGAGATGCTGGTACTATTGATCCCTGAAATCTTTTCACAGTAAACTGGGCAACAACCCTGTTGCACTCTGTTTTTTCCCCCTGCCTTGTTTTTCCTTATCTAGCAGTTGAGAATCAATTTGATTTGCGTGTTTGACTGCAATCTCCTGATGAAGCTGTGATTTCTGCTTGCCCTAGCACTAATTTGGAAGACTTAAAGAAGTTCCAAGATGCAATAATAACTACAGACTCGTGTTGTTAACAGTAGTAAGTGTTACCTTAATTTTATGGGAGACAGTCACATTTTTAGTTTTTACCGAGGCTGCATTAAAGCAGCATATTCAGCACAGCAGTCTCTTTGTTTAAGCAGTCAAACACACCACAGAGCTTTAGACACAAAAGATGCTCCACTTTTAATTTTTTTTTCAGAAGTTGCTGGCGTTTCCCTTTTTATACACAACTACTATGTATGCACATTATATTGCATTTAGCTGCATTTTTATTTCATTTTCTAAATTGAACCCACATATTTGAACAATCTGGTCATTGCTGACAGAGGCATGACCAGAGAGCACAGAATGTAAAAACAGATCTCTGGACACCATCCGCACCATTAATAGGGACAAGTCCTCATTCTTACACTTTTATATAAAAGTTTCTGGGATTTTAAAATATTTACTAGGCAAAAATAGTAGTTAGCCCAGGAATTTTAAAATAGAGGCCGTTGTGCTGTTACATTCTAGATAACGTGTATAGCTCATGCTTAAATGTGGATATATATGCACGTAGTATGTAGGCTTGTAAAAAATATAGTGCTGTTGTTCAAACATTTACTCATTCTCTATATACACGATAAAATACAAATGTTTTACAATGCACATTTTGCGGAATACTTCATTGGCTCTTGTTCAAATTTGATTATTCGTTCAAACCTCTGCCCACACAGGACCGAACCATTTATATATTGCGTTACATCCACAAGAGGGCAAACCGATACCTGGACAGACATACTTATAAAGGCATATCAACTTAAAGATCTCTCTTAAAAGATTTACATTCCAACACATCACAAAACTAAACTAAACAAATTAATTAGGTTGTATTTAATAGGGATTTGACAACCTATTCGAGCTCTGCTGTGAAAAGCGTGGAACAATAATGATCTTTTCCCTAGCATGAAATGGAAAGTAACAAACCACCAGGGAGCTGCAGGAAGCTTTTATCAGTATATTATTTTCTTTGAATCTGAGGTAGTTAACGAACTCTCTGCTATGATTACCGCAGGAATATTGTTTATTATTTTGGGTCTTAATTGACTCATGTTGGGCCAAAACGCCATTAAATTTAGCGTTTTTTAAGATTCTTGTTTTTTAGACACAAGATACAACTGCTTAGTTAGCTAACGTATGCTAATGTACCTGCTGTTATCATTTACTGTGAATTGCAAATATAAAAAGAAGGTAAAAAAGTTGGTATAACAAAAACCCAACAAATCATAAAAACATAATAGACAAATGTTAAATTTAACTCTGTTTACCTTTAGTTGCTTAACTGATATTGGTTCATTGGTTCAAATCATTTTCATTTTCTTCTTGTGTCAACAGCGATGTATCTGAAGTCTGAAGCTGGACTTAGGAGCACGCCATGTAGTTTTTTCTGACATTGACTCACACATGGTACAGCTATGTGGTATTGTGGTGGTACTGTGATAGCAGTCTGTTTGCTTCCCCTCAGCAGTGTCGCATTTGTTGTGGAGGAAATCCAGCTAGGTATTTTGTGTAGGTCAGAAGAAAGATAGCCACTTGTAGTGTTGATTATTTTCCACAATTAATTTTCATTGTTTGATTGAAAAAAAAAATCAATTATATAATTGAATTGAGGCTGCTGTACGCATAAAGTAAGATGAAGTTAAATATGCTCCAGATTCCTTTGTTAATGGCCTTGCTTTCTGCTAGTGGAGTGGCATTAAAACGAAAATGAAGAACTGCATGTTTTCAGCACCGACAAGGTCGGCTGGTTAGACCCACAAGCAGGCTAACACTCAAGCACCAAGTAGGCAGAATAAATCAGGGAACCAGCAGGCTCTCTTTGGGACTGAATCGCTGTGTGGAGATTAGGTTCAGATGGTGCTCAGATTTCATATTTCCACAGATAAGCCCATTTTGGTTTCTGCAGACTCAGATGAGCTTTAACTTCTCCCTGTTTACTTTCTGTTGTCTGACTTTGGTGTCAGTGTCAGTGTTGTTCTCCAGTGCTGATTCTCTGATGCACTTTTTCAACAACCTGGAGGTCAGTGGATTACTACTAACAATTAAGTTGGGTTAGGCTTATTCACAAGAGGAAAGACAATCTTTTATAGACATATAGTGGGATAGATAAACCTTATCAGACTCATATGTGAAGGAAAGTACAAATGTGTAGTAGTAGAGGGTTATATTAGGAGGATTTTTCTGCAATATCAGTGTGGTAATTGCCCTTTTTATAAATTTGCCTTTTTTTCCCCCAGATGACATGGCCAGAGGAGCTCAGACATTGATTAATGGGTGCTGAGCTCCCTCACAGGGATCAGCTAACATATACATGTCTGTGGCTCCGGATTTATCTCCTGAATGATTTATGGAATTGATATTAATCTCTTTCCAGTAAATGCATTACTAAAGTTAGAATATGGAATAAATTGATATTTGCCAGATATTCTCAAATTAATGCCCTGTTGCTGTTTCATTTAAACACTACTGGTTTTAACAGCATTGCTTTAAAGTTCCACTTCACAGTTTGTAATTTTGCTTTTTACAGAATTCTTTACATGTGCTTATTTTTCTACAAGTTATACTCCATCTGAAATCTATGTATTTGTCTACAATAGCACTTCTTGCTGTTCATATGTTTGTTTGCAGCACATTTATTTTTACTATGGTAAATGATGACAACAAAGTACCACTCTCTTTACTAAAGATAATATTACTTCTTAATTCTAAATTCTTAATTAAAATTTAACAAAATAAAGAGCAGAAATTTTGGCATTTTCTTAATTTATTTTTGTTTGTTTAACTTGTTCTGAGTTTCCTGAGGACAAAATTAAACATGAGGTAAGAAATACAAATGGAAATTTCTATAAATTTATCAGAGGAAGAGTTCTCTTTGCCCCTCTCTTAATCAGATAAATAATACTAACACTAATTACCCAGAATTACCCTAAGTTACTTTGTTTTTTAATGTATTTTTATTAAGTGGAAACTTGCATTAGGAGAAGTTCTTATTTATAATATTTCTGAACATAAGACTGCACAGATTAACTTTAAAAAAACAATCCTTGGATAAAAATGTAAATGTTGTGGTAAAGAAAGTACATGCAGTTAAATTGTGAAAGAGCAAAATTTGTTCCCTCATTCTTTAATTGTATTAAAGATGTTGAACAGCAGCACAAGTGTAGGTTCATCTAACCTGAGAATACCTGCCATATTGTGTTTACAGTAAATGTTGTACCTCTGCTCAAACTTTATAAGACAGGTTGCATAAGTCAAGAATGTAAAATGAGCTTCTGGTTTCATATATTCAGTCTGATATTTGTGATACGAGTGAGGGAGAGGAAATTGGAGACAAATATGTAAGCTCCTGCCACACATGTTCATTTCTCAAGGCAATTGAATGGGCCTTTTATGACAGTCTGTGTCTGTTTTACTTCTCTCAGACTAGATTGAATAGTCAGTATTTCAAGCACATGTTTTCATGTGAAAATGATGCATACCTATAGGAAGGATCTTTGCCCGACTCCTGATGCTATCTGCATCCCGTGTACATTTCCATAAAGCACAGCTTTTATTTTCTCGTCTTCATATAGCATAGAATAAAATCTAATTGGTTTATTAAAACAGACACTGGTTATGTAAGCTGTTTGCCAAAGGTATAAAACCTAATTTACATTTAGATGAGGCTTAATTCACTTTGTTGTCTGTGCTGTGCTGATCAAGTCAGTGATGGCCTACAGATTTACATACAGTGTGTCTCAGTCAACAGGCCCTTTGACACAGAGTCATTATAAACCATTAAATGCCTTTTACTGTACTATGCCTAAAAAATGAGCATGACAGTTCTCTCAGTGTTTGGTACAGTACAACTTGAACACTGTGGCTATTTTCATTCTCACTGGTTTTGTTGAACATTTTGGATTGTATAATTTGCCCAGTGTTATTAACACCCATGTAAACTTAGAGTTTTACTTACTGAGATCTTTTTTTTATGTAGTACAGTAGGAAATAGAAGATTTTGCTAATCTGTAAACATTTAAGCTCTGGCCTATTGTTGTGTATTGTGTCAAATGGCAGAGATTCGTGAAAGTGATAAAAGAAGTCTAATTGTTTTTAGAGTGAAATCCAAATGACATTCTTATCTTGTCTTGTCACACGCTCCAACTGTTGACATTTTTAGCCCAAAAATTCTTTTGTGAATGCATCCTCACAATGTCGCTGACTAAAGAGCCATCTGTCTGTACAAAGAACGACACTGACAGCGCAGGCCTATTGTTTTACTGCACCTCTGGACCATGCACCAGATATAATTAAGCACTCATTGATTAGACCGACCGCTCTCTGCTGACAATGGCTTGCATGATCAAAGAAATTCCCCAGCGGTGACAAGTGTTTAATGGGGTCTATTGATAAAGACAACTCATAGACTTTACAGTCAATTCACTCAATACAATCCAACTTATATTGCAGACTGGAGAACAGATATTGTCGAACTGCTATGTCCATATCGTACTACAACCAAAATAGTCAAGGCTGTCAGATACTGTTTGAAGTCATAGTGTTTCCTGAGCCTGAGTAATTAACCTGATTCGTAAATAATGTAACAGCTTGTTAGACTATGAAAGTAAAAAATTACACACTGACTCATGGTAATAATTTTCTCTATGACTTTATCGGTGTGTCACCTCGTTGCGAAGGGATTTCGGCCCACCCTTTGCTACAATGTTCAGTTTTTTTAAGTTTGCAGGCACAGCTCTCTTAATGTCCCACCAAAGCATTTAAACTGGACTGAGGTCTGAACTGTGACATCACCACTGAATCACCACCTGGATTATTTTCTTTTCCAGCCATGGTTGTAGATTTGCTGAAGTGCTTGGAATCTTTGGCTGTGTCCAAATTCAGGTGCTGTATCCTTCGAAGGACCTGGCCTACCCGGTCTACGCAGGTCTTGTTGGATGACCTGCTGGTGGCCGAGCTGTTGAACAAATTTCTCTGGTGGCACGACAGTGCTAATAGCTGGTATGAGGTGTTTGTGCCTATATGTGTGGTTGTGCATTATGACCAAACGTCTCCATTTTTGTCTCATCTGTCCAGAGGAAATTGTTCCAGAATCCTTGTGGTTTGTTCAGATGCAACTCTTGTGTTTTTGTTTTTGTTGTTTTTCTTTGTTAGAGAGAAGACTTTTCTTTTGGCAGTCCTTCCATACAAGACATACTTGTTCAGTCTTCTTCTTATTGTGCTGTCATGAACCTTAACATGCTAACTGATGCCTGTAGGGTCTGAGATGTAGCTCGTGTGTTTTTTTATTGCAGTTTCCCTAAGGATTACATGGTCTGACCTTGGGCTGACTTTGATGGGATGTGTTCTCTTAGGGAGATTGTGTTGCTGTGTTAAGACACACCTGAATGCACCAGACAAAACAAAAATGTCCAAAACTTCTACTTTTACAGAGCTGATCACACTTTCTGATGATCCGTTAAAGTGCATTTGATTAGTTGCGCCTGGGTGCTACTTACCCTCTTAATTCATGTGAAAGCAGTAAGCGTGTCCTTAGTTTTTTACAAACAACAAGTCTTTTTCACATGACTGTGTATTAACTTCCAGTTAGATAAATAATGAATATCTTATCGAACTCTCGTGCACCACTTTGTACAGAAAAGCTACAGATAGATATTCATTACGTTCATATCATCCAGCATTTTAAAAAAAAGAAGTGTTCCTGTGCCTCAGGTCTACTGCATATGTTGCTTATGTAGCTCTAATAGTGACTTTTGAAGACTAAATAGGAGATTTAGAACAAAGATTTTTAAAAGATGTTAGAAATATGAGTGTTTAAAACAAGCTTCTGATCATTAAAACCCAATTACAATGCTGATTTCTACTCGTAGTGGTTCGGTTATACGTATTATATCCCTAATACTTGAATTAAAAGAAAGCAATTCAATGTGCTATTCAAAATTCACTTTTGACTAAAGATATGGCCACCATTATTAACAGATACTGGCGCGTTTTTACCTCGGGAACTATAAATGCAATGATGGTCAGCAATGTCATTTTACTTGTAAAACAAAGATTTTATATCATCCGGACACAAGCAAGACTTTTCCAATTAAGGGAATAATTTAATGTAAAACCAGTAATGTGATAAAAATGCTTAAATGTCCTTGTGGGTTGGCATATATCGGTAAAACATCCAGACCTCTGAAAAATATTATTTCCGAACATAGATGTGTTATTGGAAATCGTGATCAGAAAAGTCCGGTTTCCCACCACTTTAAGCGTATGAATCACAATGTGTCTTGTCTTAGTTATATTGGCATTGAGCATGTACAGCTTGCAAAAAGAGAAGCGGGCATTAATACTTAACTTTTACAGCGTGAACTTTATTGGATTTTCACTCTAGAGATTTAGCTACAAAAAGTCTTAACGAAGAAATGGACTTTGTCCTTTTTTATGACTCCTTGTATTTCAGTGTTATATTATATGTTCAGTTTTTCAGTGTATTTCTTATGGATTCATGTGTTTTCAGTTGAGGGTCATATTGTATTTACTGCATCTAATAATGCAAGCGCCCCTTTAGACTTGATGACGGGAATACCGGACGGCAGTGTAGTGTCTTATTAAGAGCTTTGATATTGTATTTTGTGTATATATTTCTTAATAATAATGTTTTACTTGACAGACACTATATAAGATGATATAGCAATTTTTTAATTTGTCTGATTAACTGCATTAATTTCAAATGTTAGATATTACTTGTTTTGAACTTCAGCATGTTATGGATTATGTTTTGTTTTTTGTTTATTTATTTATTTATTTTTTTGTGGAGACATATTTTTATGTTTCTGTCGCAAATTTTTTGTCCTATAAAAGATCTGGTTCCTGATTGGATGTTATGACATATTGTGGTCATGTGACTGTCCACAGGGGATTTAAGATGGTCCTGCCTTGTGTTTCAACGTCTGATAAAGAGCAGGTAGGGATGGGAATTGATAAGAATTTGTGATTCTGATTCATTATCAATTCTTATCAGCTCCATTCTTGCAAATTAACTACATGCTGCGTCGTCAAATGTTTGTGCACATTGGAGGTATTCCCCCTCTTTGGTGTGATCAGTGTTGGGTCATTACTCAAAAAAGTAAAGTAAAAAAGTTATTACATATATTACACAGAACACTTTTCTTAAAAGTAATATAGTACATTACAAGACATTTGTTATACGACTCGTATACTTATGTTGTACTATGCGTTACTTTCACGTTACTCTGCAAAATGATCTGAAACACACTGTTTCATAATAACCGATTAGCAATATAATTTAGAGTGGTGCAGTGTGCGGATCGTTAATTACCGACACAGATTCTTAATAATAATTATCTTGTTAATTCTACTTCAAATCAAATCAAATTCAAATCAAATTCAAATCAAATTCAAATTTTATTTGTCACACACACACAACCATACACAGTATGACATGGGGGTGAAATGCTTGTAGCTGTACAATGCCCGACCATTAAATGACAGAAGAAAAGTTTTACAATATTTACAATTTACTACAAAAATTTACAAATTAACTTAGGAATTTACAGTAAAGAATGTGCAAATAGCAGAAGAGATTATAAAGATAAGGATTATAAATTATACTTAGGTATAAAACAATGTTAGTAGTCGTTAGAATTAGTTTTGACACCATATCAGTTTCAAGGTAAACATGGTAAGCATTAATGTTTACCATGAAACATTGAGCAGAGGTGATGAGTAAGTAATAGTAATAGCAATAATCTTCAACAGTTTTAAGTCTGAGCAATACAAAATGTGGTATTTATATTTTCCAGGAGAGCTCACGCCAAATTAATATTTAGGGTGTTGCTATTCTTCTGGGCACACATTAGGTTAATTTGGCTCATGTGCAGTGATGGATAATAAGTAATTTTCCCTTATTTTCCAATGCAGAGCGGGTTGGATTGATACACTGACATAAAAAAGTCTAGTCTGAGCTGAAATTATATTTTGTTATATTTTTACACATTCATTAGCTGTTAGTCATCAGCAATAAATATTTACTGCCCAGATGATCATTACTGTATAAATTAAGGTTTCCAACCCTGACATTACTGCTTTGATGAAATATCTACAACCTCTTCATGGATTTACTCTAGATTATAAATAACCCATTATTAATAATTGATAAACAAAGACTTTCTCTTATTTGTTTTAAATTAGAAAACAATAGTAAATAAATAAATGTCTGTAAGGAGATCGGTAGTAAGATAACATGGAAAAAACAGTCCCTTTAGTCACTGCTTATGTAGGTTGGCTTATCTCATTTTGCTTCAAGTGTATTTTTCTTTTCTTCCAGCACTCAGCAGTGTGTTTAATTTGTCTGGCCTTATCTTCTCCCAGAAACTGTCATGTCGCAGTTGCAGCGACCCTCTGAAAAGTGATTGATTAGAGTCCCGACTAAAGCAAAATTCAGAAGACAGAGATCAAAAAGAGATGGTCGGAAAAAGCTTGAGAAATAAGGTACTACAGAAGGAAAGAAAAATATGAACACTTGGGGGTGGGGTGGCTGGGGGTCTGTAGCCAGTCAAGGGGGGAATGCAGTCAAGCTTGTCAGAAGATATTTATATACTCCAGAGTGCCCCATGAATCAGGATAGTTGAGTTTCCATTGATTAAAGAAGAGGGAAACGTTTTTACAATCAAGCCAGATGCTCAGAACGAGTGGTTTGGAGAGGCCTGAGTTTGCTGCAGTATGCAGCTCTCTCCTTCACCTCTTCTGCCTCTCTGATGAAACAATCCGGAGGGAGAAGCAGCCCAGGGGGGAACAAAGATATATAATTTTTGTTAATGCCTTTTTACTTGTAATCAGCATGAACATAATTCAGAATTTGTTTGACACTTAACTCCCCACACATGAGCTTTGTGCTGTCATATGGCCTTTTAATGGCTAGATTTTTTTTACTTTTCTATATCTCGCCGACCTTAGAATGCTCTCTCTTATGGGCTTTCCAAAAGAAGATCTATTTGTCTGAGTAGGAGGGAGCACTCCTGACATCTGATGCATTGAGAGGCACTCCCAGTCTCTCTGTCTCTCTTACATGTCCTTGGCAGCGGAGAAGCTTCACTGCTCAAATCACTAAATGGCCTCTCCAGTTTTCCCTTTTAGCAGTTCTCTCTCCTCTCTCTTTCTTTTAAGTCAGGCGCAGAGTATGGAGATAAATTTGAGTTGTCTTGGGACTGTTGGCAAGACCATTGCTTTTGATTTATGCTATTTATTGGCCATTTGTATCCCTAAGAAATTACTCTTTATTGTTACTTCTTGTTTTATTGTCATATTCTGAGATTTTCTTCAGGTATATATAATACCTTTTATTTCTCTTTTTGAAAAACTTCATGGAATATGAATTGGGGTTGGGTTACATTGGCTTGACCCTGTGTTAAGTGTCCACGATGTATCAAATAATACACTTTCTTCATTTGGTACACCTGTTCAGCTGCTTGTTAATTCAAATGACTAATCGGACAGTCATGTTGCAGCAAGACATGTAGACATGGTCAAGATGACCTGCTGAAGTTCAAACCAATTTCTTCCTCATCAGAATGAGGAAGAATGTAAAATGACTTTGAATGTATTTCTTTGTATTTCAGAAACGACTGTGATTTTCCCACACAACCATTTCTAGGGTTTATAGAGAATTTTCAGAAAAAGAGAAAATATCCACTGAAAAGCAGTTCTCTTTGTGGAAATGCCTTGTTGTTGCCAGAGGTCAGATGAGAATGGCCAGACTGCTTCAGGCTGATGGGAAGGCAAAGGTAACTCAAATAACCACTCGTTACAACCAAGAGATGAAGAAGAGCATCTCTGTATGCGCAACATGCCAAAGTTTGAAGCAGATAGGCTACAACAGCAGAAGACTACAAGAGGTGCCACTCCTGCCAGCTAAGAACAGGAAAGTGGGGCTGCAGTTCATAGAGGTGCACCACAAATGGACGGTTGAAGGTTCGAAAAACATTGCTCAATCTGATGAGTATCGATTTCTGCTGCCAAATTTGGATAGTAGAGTCCAGAATTTGGCGTACACTACATGAACATGGATCTGTCCTCCCTTATATGATACCAGCTGCTGGTGTGTAATAGTGTGCACTCTCTTTGCATATTTTAGGCCCCTTAGTTATAACTGAGCATTGTTTGAATGACCACAGTATATCCATCCATTCTTTTGATGGCTGCCCCTTGCAGGATAATGTGCTGTGTCACAAAGCTCAGATCATCTCAAACCGATTTCATATACATGGCAATGAGTTCACAATATTTAAATGGCCTTCACACCCACTGGATCTTCATCCAGTAGAGCACCTTTGGGATGTACTGGAGCGCAATAAGATATTTGCATCATGGGTATGCAGGTGAAAAATCTGCAGCAACTTGTGTGATGCTATCAGACCAGAACCATGTTGAGTCTATGCCACAAAGAACTTAGACAGTTATAAAAGCAAAGGTCGAACTCGGTACTGGCCCAGCGTATCTAATAAAGTAGCCGGTCTTTATAGTTCAGTCTGAATGATTCACTTGTAAAGATAACCCCATATATAACCTGTATGATCATTCTCTGTAGTACCTCCCAGCTTTATCTTGTTGTTTTCGTTTTGTCATCTGTATTTGGCTCCTTCAGGTTATTCTCATGGCTCTCTGTTGTTTTTAGAGTTAGCAGGCAGCTATTTTAATCAGAAACAGTGCCAAAATCCTACTCTAAGCACCTAACAGCAGACAAAGTAAGGTTCTAGTTTGAGTAGAGGCAACAGTAGATTTAAACAGATGGACACACACACACAGATAACTCCACTATAATGCAGCTGTGACTGGCTGTCTTTTATATATGGAAACAACAACTCCTTGCATATTAATTTAAAGGTGATAACATGCCAGTGTTCTGCTGTATTTTATTTTTTCCTAAGCAGAACAAATGCTAATAATCTAAAAATCTGCCTTGAACACATGGCTTCATTGAGGCTTGACAGAGTTTTTGCAATGCAAAGTGGTATCAGTAGCACTGAATGAATTGCAGAGTGATAAGCCCGTCTGACATTTGGGCCTGTTGCATATGGCCACGTCTAATCACTAAGTGAACACATTGGCTCAGTTTTGCTGCTCAGGAAGTACTACAAACAACCTCAGCGTTTTGTGAGTTAATTGTTGATGGCTCTGATTTGTGCAGCACATAGGAGAGCCCACCCCTTGCACATCTATTCAAAATGTCACCAAATGCTAGCAGCAGTAGGATACTTGTAAAAGTTTGAGTCACAAAAGGATTTGATTATCAACTGTATTCACGGTGTGGCTGTGAGATTTGAAAAGTCTGAAGGGAAGAATATTCAGACATTTGATATTATATAAAGTTTTTTCTTTTTAACATTAAAAATTGCATCGTTGTTACTTCATCTGCATTGAAGGAAGTGGTGTGACCCAAACAGGTTTCACTTTGTGGTTGTTTTTAAAATCCAGCTCTAGGCTATTTTGTGTTATAAACATATTTGGAACATCACTATTCATTGGCTCAGGGCCTGCCTCTAGCGTCGTGATACAAGTGTGTCGTAAGTAAACATTACTGCAACCAGATTTCTGCATTGCACAAGTGGTTCTCGCGCACAAGGCCCCGGTGATTCATCCAGTAATTCATTTCCAAGCAATTCCTAACGCCATAAACACAGTTTCAGAGCAGGCGTCTCATTTTTCATCCAAGGCAAGACGGTACAGTTTGGGAAAATGGCAAGGATTTGTAATGCTTTACCACTTCATGTTTTTCAAGCTGCCTGTATTTATTCTGCTGATTTATTTAGAAAACCTCTCTCTGAGATGAGCTTCATTGATGTGCCAGGGTTTGTTTGATAACACAAATTCATGTTCAGAATATAGTTATACAGTGGAAGGATGAAATACTCACATGAGCAGCATTCTGAAAGAATACATTTTGGTTTAAATCCAGGCTGCTATCTCATAGGTCTGCTGCTCAAAGTAACAGTATAGAAAATGCACTCCTTGTGGCCAGTGTTGTTTGGCCAAATGCTCTTATCAGGATTGTTTCCCCCATGGACGTTTCAAATACCTCTTATTAGTGAACGCACTGGAATCTCTAAAAAATATGATGTTTTTGGTCATTATAAAACAGCTAGTGTCGATCCCTCACTTGTAGTGGTTCTGAATAAAGATTATGATGAAAGTATCATTAGCAAGCATTTATACATTTGTTTGGATCTGAACTTTGAATTTGACTGCTCTATATTTATCTTTTTCACTTGGTCGAGGGATGTAGGGCTGTTGCCACTTTGATTTATAGGTATCGCGGCACAGCCATCTGTAGCCAGTTGCTGTCTTCAAGAAGCTCCTCTGCTAATTGGAGTCAGTAATCTGGCAATCTCTCTGTAGGTGCCTTTTTAAGACAGTCAAATTTTTGAGTAGAATTATTGTACTATTATGGCTTGCTGTGTGGCACAGACACTCCAAAAATTGTGTTTTGGTTTTAATTCAATTACATTTTTTGTATATAGCACCAAATTACAACAGTAGTTACCTCAAGGTGCTTAGCAATAATAATAATAATGATAATAATAATAATAATAATAATAATAATAGAGAGAAAACCCTAACAATCAGCTGACACTTTATGAGCAATGAATAGGTGACAGTTTGTCCCGTTTGGATCTTTAGCCATCAGAATTGTTGTCTCAAGGCCAAGAAAGATGCCAAGTGGATTTACTTTACCAAGTGGATCATCATGGCCTTGCCATATTGGTCCATTTGATTGACCTTTATTATAATTATGTATTTTTTTTTTCTTTTTTTCGGTTGCTACAGACGGGACAGACTTGACTGGGGGATAGGACAGGAAGAAAGAATGAAAGAAAGAGAGGGAGAGAAAGAAAAACAGAGGGGAGAAGAGACGGTGAGAAAGGGGGGAAGAAAGAAAGAAAAACAAACAAAACACCTGGATCACCTGTATGGAGAAAAAAAAACAGAAGAGAAAACAAACAAAAAAGAGCAACATAATAAAAACAGCACCATCACAATAAACTAGCTAGCAGTAGATAACAGTAGATGCTAAGTATTAAACGCTATTGTGCAGCACCCAAGATAGACAGCGCACAATGTGCTTTGAGGCAGCAGCCAAGAAAGGTGTAGTCCGCGTCTGTGAACACCCGTGTGTACACCTGTGTGGATCAGCAGGCTTGTATTCCAAAGGTTTCTCCATGTAACGATCTGCTAGGGAGTGTGGGGAGCCATAGCCCCGTCCCCCAGGGCATGAAGCAGGTATGGAGGAGATCCAGGCCCCAGACATCCAGAGGCCCCAGAGTATGAGGACCCAAGGAGGACCACCAAAGGGGGGGAACCGTGCCACCCTCCTGGGAAGAGCTGAGTAGAGCCCCAAATGAGAGGTCACCCAGCAGCCACGGAGCAGAGGCCAGAGGGGGTTGCAGTGGCGTGTAACTCCCTTTTAAGAGGAAGACACATCTGGCAGAAGAGGCTCACACAACTCACACGACCAGTTGGGCGTGAGGAGAGGGAAACGTGGCAAAAGACACAATGTGGAAGAGAGCAAGGGATTAATAATACTTAATGACTTACTTTTGCTCCAAACACCAACATGATGCCTTCAAAAGGCTAATGTTGAAGCTTCAATATGCATAGTCCAAAACATCAGTGTCATTGTCCAAACAGGGGGTCTTCTCATGTAGTGAATGCAAATCAAGTACTGTGATCTTTACATTACTGTGAAGGAAAATATTTTTGGCGTGCTAAATCCTTCCAATTCACCAGTCACTCACTAATAATAAAGTTGTAATAAAGCTGCAGGCTGTAAAACCAAAACAGTGATCTGTAAGACACTAACACACACACTTATAAAGGTACAGGGAACTGCAGCCTCGTGATAAGTGGCTCCTGTAACTTTAAGTATAGAAATTTGACCCATTGTTCACATAAAAATAATTGAGTGTACTTTTAAGAGGCATCTGTCTGTACTAGTGTATTTTTAAATCTCTTTAAATTGTGTTGGATGTCATTAGCTATATCAAAATCAGCTTAAGGGTATAGGAGAGGATTATAAGAGAAGAACACATTTACATGTTTGAAATTAAGCAGTACTTGGAGACACTTCTGAAGTTATTGGGTCTGTTGTAATTATTAGAATTGTTCTCTTTTTTTATACAATGTGATGGTAAGTATACAAAAAAAACGAACTGAAATAGCTTTAATCATTACTTGAATCTGATTTTAATAACTGCGACCCAATCAGCATGTTACTAGACGATTTCCAAGTGCTTCAGTTCTCGAGGCTTCTGTCCATTTCTGCTCGTTTTGACTGTAACCACCCTTGAGTGCTGAGAAGCAAATATGTTTCTGAGTCCTCCCTTTCTACATCAGCTCACTCCAGTTATCATATCTGAATCATGAAGTTGGCATCATCCAGAGCCTCCTGCTGTGATGGAGAAACTTCATCCCAAAAAAGCTCCCTGCGCTCTTCTCTTCTCATGAATTATGTCTAAATGAAATTACCTAATTATGTCTTGTAATCTCCCATATCCGATGCTATGAAAAGGGATTAGGTTGTCACTGGATGGATTTGCTTTTATGGTATAGTCTAGAAAAAATGTATTTAGATGATTTTCTTATATATTTATTTTTCAATATCTGACTAATTTAGATATATTCATTAATTTCTTGTAATTGCTTGATAGTTAAATACAGTGCCTGAAAAATTCCTTGGTCTTCATCCAAGCCTTTTGAATGGTATTCACCACTGCCTTTCCTGCTTCTTCAGTCTTTCATTTTCTGTCCTTTTTGACAGTAGCTGCACTTAGTCTAATTCTTAGACTGAAATGCTGGCCCATAATGAGAGATTTCATTTGACTTTCAGTGTAGTGTAGAAGTGTAGAAAAACCCACTCACACACCACCGGAGACATCCTCTTTCCGGAAATGGCCAACCTCTGGGTTGACTCTCCCCACTTTGCCTTTCAACCTGTTAAATATGGACCTATATGATTAGCACACATAACAGTGGCATGATCTGGCAAGTAAAACAGAAAAACCCCAGCCCTGGCGAAGGACATTACAGATAGAAACTGACTATTTCAAGTCAGTGAGCGGTCCTTTCTTAGAGCGATGCAATCAACTTAAGGTCAAGATCCATTTACTGCCATTTACTGGAAGAAAACTCTGTTTTTGGAGGCAGGCACACTTTTTTTGGCCTGCATTTTCAATGACCATGGTTCTCTGTTCATACTTGATTTTTTGCTGACCTATTGGTTTTTGGCAAGTGATTTCTTGCCTCTCTTGTTTCCCTTCATTTCTTGCATCGGCTCCCTGTGTTCCTTAACTCATTACAGAGCAATCAGCCCCAGGCGTTGAAGTGTGTACCCAGAGGGAGCAATAACTGTAAATAAACACTACTGCAGGCTCTCCGATAACATGTTACCAAGATGATAACAGCCCTTCTTAGCAGGCCTATTGACCTTCTCCTTGCCTTAGGCTTGCAAAGGACTCCTCAGTTCCCAGTGCTTTTTATCTCAAAACCCTCCTCCACCACTAGAGCTATTACTAACGAAGAGGAAAAGAAGGAGGAGGCTACAATAAGAAAAGAAAGAAGAGAGAAAAGAGGAGAGGGAGAGTGCTTTGAGACACAAAACATGATAGAACAACAAAGAGATGACCTGGGCAGTTATCCCTTTGCCATTGCTGCCACCCCCTCTGTCTGCCTTCAGTCTTTGTAGGGCTCAACATAATTAACTTGTTAAAAGATAGCATGAAATTGGAACGGACTTGCGTTTACTCACTACACACCATATGGGAAAGATAAATACAGAGAAGGCAAAAGTGACATAGTGACGGTTAGACAGAGGGAACGTGACAGTAAGGGAACCCAAGAAGGGCAGTGGCCATATTCTGATAAAAACATCATTCAACTAGCTAACTTACTCTTTTAGCCTGAGAAACAGATGAAAGTTAAGATTTTGCTTCTTCATGGTTCACTTCCCAATACTAATGCAGAGAGTTTGACAGTAGCATGTCCAGAGCTGTGGGGCTGAAGCACTGTCTGGATGAGATTGATAATACAATTAAGCCAGTCTCAGTATGAATGCATCACTATGACCCATTACTACACCAACCGCTTCAGATGGAGCATATGAGTCTAGCTCTAGGCCCTTTTGGAAGGGAAAAAATACAATTATAAAAGGCTAGCTCGAAAATGTGTTCTCTTTAGAATGTGCAGGCAGGCCTGTACATCATCAGATATGTGTGGGCTGCCTGCATATCTCACTGCTGTCCTCAGGCCCAGCTTTCTTCATCTATATTGAAACGAGGAGCTCACTGGAGCATAGATGGACCCATAACAATATGAATTTTTTTTTTTCGCTTATTGTCCTTTCTTATTGTCTGCTCTTATCCTGGTGTTGTTGTATCTTCTGATTATATTCAAAATAATTTCCAATAATGTTTACAAAAACCCTGCCTGTGTGGTTGTGCGTTTGTGTGTGTTGCTGTAGAAGACATCAAGCTCATCAAATCTTTTATAATTTAAAGTTAAATGACAATAATCCATGTATTCAGTTCATTATTGTATTAAATAAAACACACTTAAGCCTGTAATTGTAGGCAAGCAGTACCTGAAGACTCAAAGTGGACACAACAGATAGTGAAATATAACTATTTATTGCAAGATGCAAATAGCATCCACTGGGGGGTTATAGAATGGAAGATATGTAAGTCCAGTTTTTAAGTTAGTAGTAGGGTTTGAAGAGAGAAAGACACTTGCTGAACAGCTGAACCACGGGATACTTTCAGCATTAATAAAATTAGCGTCATAAATATTTGTGAAGATGCGATTGAAGTGCAAACTTTCAGTTTTAAAAACTATTGCTTTGTAACTATTTAGTTGTTTAAAATAGTCATTTTTTACATAGTTCCTTATTTTCAGAAGTTTAAAGTTAATTGGACAAACTAACCAACTAACATAATATTAAGACTTGGAAAACTCATGGACATCATCAAACGCTGCCTTTCCTCTCTTAAGATGCTCTGCGAGGCTTGTGCTGCCGCCACATTTAATTGCTGCTCGTCTGTGGTTCTCTCTGCATTCAGTTGTGTCTTCAGTAACTGAAAAGCTGCTCTGTTGGATTGAGATCAGTTTACTGACTCAGCCATTGAAGAATATTCTCAGTGTCCTTTTGCTCATTATCTATTTGCACATCATCAATAAATACTAGTAACCCTGTTCCACTGGCAGCCATACATGCCATAACGTTACCTCCTTCAGGTTGGTCAGATAAGGTGGCATGCTTTGGTGAGCTGTTCTTTTCCTTCTCCGTGCTTTTCTCCTCCTTGCTGTTCTGGTACAAGTTAAACTCGTTTTCGTCTGTTCAATTATTTTCTCCAAACCTCTACAGGCTGTTTTAGATATTTTCTGCTAAAGTTGGTAAATTTGGCCTTCCTGTTCTTCAGTGTATCCTGTACAGTAGTTTGCACCTTGCTGAAAATGTGATTGATTGATTGATTCTTGTTTGTTGGCTTTGGTCATTGTATGTCGACCTCTTAAAGATTGCTCTTGATCTGTCTAGATGTTCTAAAGGGTTTTTCTTAACAAATGAATAAACAAAGAAAGAAACAAAGAATTCTGCAATCATCTGGTTCAGTTGTCTTTAGTGGTCTTTCAGGCCTTTTGCTGAGCTGGTGAGTGAATTTCAGATGGCTTTTAGTTTTTCAATGCTGGCCTCCTTCATTTGTACCAACATCTGTTTGGGCCACATTATTGAGACTTCCAGTGAAAAGCAACCAAATGCAAGTTCCACACTTGAAGTCAACTCCAGATACAAACAAAAACATTATATTGGCCTAATTTGTCATGGAATACTAGGGCCTTACTTGACAATGAAAGGTCAGTCAATTGGCCTGTATTTGTATAGCGCTTTACTAGTCCCTAAGGACCCCAAAGTGCTTTACACATTCAGTCATCCACCCATTCACACACACATTCACACACTGGTGATGGCAAGCTACATTGTAGCCACAGCTGCCCTGGGGCGCACTGACAGAGGCGAGGCTGCCGGACACTGGCACCACCGGGCCCTCTGACCACCACCAGTAGGCAACGGGTGAAGTGTCTTGCCCAAGGACACAACGACCGAGACTGTCCGAGCCGGGACTTGAACCGGCAACCTTCCGATTGCAAGGTTGCCAAACTGCCAACTCTTGAGCCACGATCGCCCATGTCCAATTATTACTGAGTGTCTGAAAAAACACAATATGAATGAGTTTACAAACCATAGTGACTATTTCACAGAGCTAACTTTATGTAGATAAGTCACATTAAAAGAGGAAGTGAAGTTATTCATTGTCTTAGCACACAGGTGAACTCAGATGACGCAAATGAAGAAGGATGGTCTCCTCCTTGGGCACAATGCAAACTCAAAGCAACTCCTTGGGGTAAGGAGGACGTGATCTGGTTCTACTCTACCTTAGTCAAGGAGAATCTGAAATCAATGGGCATTTCCATGGAACTTCAAAAACCCAGTCTGTATAACACTGAGCTGTTCTGGCATTTAATCAAGAAATACCAATCCTCTATTGCCATAATGAATATCTCTCAAAATGCTACTATGACAGATTTGTAAATAAAAGAATTTGCTCTTTTTACCTTTAAGAAGAAAATAAAAAAGCAACAAAATGAGTTTGAAAATGACTTTCATGAGTTGCCATGAACTTGACATGTGTATTTAGCTTTTAATCATGAACTGAATGCAATTATATCATCATACATCCCACGCACTTTGATTCTTGCAGCTAGGGTTATAATTTTAAATTCACATTTTCATTAGTTGTAGTATTATCATGTGTATGTGGTTTAATACCAAGATGGGACAAATGTAACTGAATGCAGCATCAAAAGAGAAAAAAAAACAGCTATGATTCATATTTAAAATTTTCTGTTTATTGCAAAAGAAATAAGCTGCATTAATTACAGGACAGGACTGTAATGCTATGGGCACCAGCAGACAGTATAGCTGCAAGGCTAGTAGGCTGCACTAAGATAAATAAGTCACAGTTCTGTAGCAGTGATTTCTGGGTCTCCTATTTCAAACTGTACAAGTATTTTCTCGAGCTATAGTTATTTAAAGCAAACACCAATTTGTCACTTGTGTGTATTCTCTTACTAGGGAAGGTCAAACAGCTGGCTACAAAGGGGGACAGGAAGTATGACTTCCTGGACCACACTTTAGATAAGGTAATACTAACAACAGCATATTAACCCTTTAAAGCCGGTCGGAGCGGGCACGCTCCGTTTTGCGTAACTATTTTTAAATCCCGGTAGCACTGCAACCAAGTAAGCTAGCGCAATAATTCTTTTTGCATATGAAACCGGAGGATTTGTACTTACATCTTATGCCATCAGCTTGCCCTAGGTCACAGTTTCCTTCCACATATGGCTTTGCAAAAATTGCATAAAAAGCACTTGCAGCAACAAAAACATAATATTCTAGAATCAGCTTTTGCTGATCGGCTGTTCGTAACACTTTCTCCGTCCATCAGCGCGAACTATCGCATGTCCGCCATGACCTGTCCGAAACCGGAAGTGATGTCATTTTGCGGAAAAGTAGTTTTTTACCATCAGGGCCTTATGAGCCTATACTGGTGTTTTGAAAAGTTATGTTTGACTTTATGAATTTCTGTATTGTTTCTGGGATGCTTAGGACTCAAATTGCACTGTCCATAAAAATTATGACCAGAATCGGTGACAAAGGGCAGCCCTGGCGGAGCCCATCATCCGGCAGGAATGAGTCCGAATTATTGCCGGCAATGCGAACCAAGCTATTGCAACGGTTGTATAGGGATCGAATGACCCGTAGCAATGGCCCAGACACCCCATACTCCCATAGCACCTCCCACAGGGCACCCCGAGGGACACGGTCGAATGCCTTCTCCAAGTCCACAAAACACATGTAGACTGGTTGGGCAAACTCCCAAGTATCCTTGAGAGGATAAAGAGCTGGTCCAGTGTTCCGCGACCAGGACGAAAACCGCATTGTTCCTAGACCCTTATGAGGAAAACATCAAGGGAACAGTTTACCCTGCCCGGGATAGGGTCCCGCCCTGGAGCTAGGCCCGGGGAGGGTGCCCGAGGACGAGTATCTGGTGGACGGACCTTAGTCTATGGGGCCCGGCTGGGCACAGCCCAAAAAGGGAACATGGGCCCATCATCCCGCAGGCCCACCACCCGCAGGAGGCGCCGTAGGGGTCGGGTGCATTGTGTGCCGGGCGGCGGCCAGGAGCGGAGGCCCTGGCGGACTGATCCCCAGCTACCAAGACTGGCAATTGTAGTTGTTATGATTCCTAATTTAGAAATGGTAATTCCTTAATTTATGAAGTGTAAAAATGCTGTCATTAAACAAGTTATATGTGAGCTTATTAATGAAGAGAAAAGCATTTGTATATGTATGTATTAATTTAGAAGTAATACTTTAAAAATGATGAATTCGCTACACACTACTAGCTTACATATGCTTTATAATGTGTAGTTTTTATACTTTGTTATTGTGAAGTTTGAAGTTTTAATGTTGGCTTTTGACAAGTCCGGACTGTGTCTTTTCTCTCTGCATTTAAACAATGATAAGATAACTGGCTGCTTGCTGTAGCCTCATATTTACTATATGGACAAATATG